>NC_091448.1:63564458-64170443 GCF_964237555.1 Oryctolagus cuniculus | reverse complement strand
TGTGAATTAATGGTATAACTAGTACTCAAACAATACTTTATACTTTGTGTTTCTGTGTGGGTGCGAACTGCTGAAATCTTTACTTAGTATATACTAAGTTGATCTTCTGTATATAAAGAGAATTGAGAATGAATCTTGATGAAGAATGGGATGAGAAAGGGAATGGGAGATGGGATGACTGCAGGTGGGAGGGAGGTTATGGGGGGAAAAAGCCACTATAATCCAGAAGTTGTATATTGGAAATGTATAGTTATTAAATAAAAGTTAAAAAAAAAGAAACATCTATCAGCCCTAAAGGCACTCGGATCTGGCTGAAAAGCCCATGAGAGTATTTCAGGCATGGAAAGCCAAGACACTCTGGCAAAAAGATCTCTGTGAGTGAGATCCCAGTGGAAAGAACAGGTCTTCAAAGAGGGAGGTGCCTTTCTCTGAAGGGAGGAGAGAACCTCCACTTTGACTATGACCGTGTCTAAACAAGATAAGAGTCGGAGAACTCAAGGGGCTTCCATAGCTTTGGAAACTCATAACTGGTGCATAGGGAGATTACTGATGCCATAAACAGGAGTGTCAATTGGTAAAGTCAACAACAGGAGTCACTGTGCACTTACTCCTCATGTAGGATCTCTGTCCTTAACGTGCTGTACACTGAGGCTTAATGCTATAACGAGTACTCAAACAGTATATTTCACTTTGTGTTTCTATGGGGGCGCAAACGACTGAAATCTTTACTTAATGTACACTAAACTGATCTTCTGTAAAAAAAAAAAAAGAAAGAAATTATCAATTCCCAACTTGACTCTCACTGGGATTAAACATGACAATAGGTCTGATCTGATTTCATCATCATTTAAAAAAAATCATCTATTATTTTTCACTTTATGTTTCTGTGTGGGAGCAAACTGTTGAAATCCTTACTTAAGGTATACTAAGCTGATCTTCTGTATATTAAGATAATCGAAAATGAATCTTGATGTGAATGGAAGGGGAGAGGGAGTGGGAAAGGGGAGGGTTGTGGGTGGGAGGGACGGTATGGGGGGGGAAGCCATTGTAACACATGAGTCGTACTTTGGAAATTTATATTCATTAAATAAAAGATTAAAAAAAAAGGAATACAAAGGTACTTCAAAAGGTTTGTGAGTAAATGGAATTAAAAGATAAGTTGCTAAGCTTATTATTTGAAATCCCTGCATAGTTTTTTCATAGTGTACATTTTTCAAAAACTTTTTGAAGATCCCTCATATTTTAGAAATACTTACTCCTCATGTAGGATCTCTGTCCTTAATGTGCTGTACATTGAGATTTAATGCTATAACTAGTACTCAAACAGTATTTTTCATTTTGTGTTTCTGTGTGGGAGCAAACTGTTGAAATCTTTACTTAATGTATGCTAAACTGATCTGGTGTATATAAAGAGAATTGAAAATGAATCTTGATGTGAATGGAAGGGGAGAGGGAGTGGGAAAGGGGAGGGTTGCGGGTGGGAGGGACGTTATGGGGGGGGGGGCATTGTAATCCATAAGCTGTACTTCGGAAATTTATATTCATTATATAAAAGTTAAAAAAAAAAGAAATATCTGCTTTAGGAATAGACTGATGTCTTAGCAATATTTGGGTTTAGGTTTTTGGATTGTGGATTAATTTTATTTTTAATTTGTTGCTTCTCAAAATTTTTTAAAATTATGAGATGTATTACTTGCATACTCACAGTCATATGTAACCATGTGAATGTTGGATAATGTTTGAACTTTGTCTAAGTTATTTTGTCTACATTTGAACCAAATCAGGAATTATAATAAGAAAAGAGAAGTATGTGTAAAATGAGCAACAACAACAAAAAAACCTCAAACTCTCCAAAAAAAAATAGCCTGTATGCCCAGTATCAGAGAGAGTGAGGGAGAGGGATAGAGGGATAGAGGGACAGAGGGACAGAGGGAGGGAAGGAGGGTTGGAGGGGGGGAGAGAGAGAGAGAGAGAGAGAGAGAGAGAGAGAGAGAATGAAAATGAATGGAGATGAGGGCCGGCGCCGTGGCTCACTAGGCTAATCCTCCACCTAGCGGCGCCGGCACACGGGGTTCTAGTCCCGGTTGGGGCGCCGGATTCTGTCCTGGTTGCCCCTCTTCCAGGCCAGCTCTCTGCTGTGGCCAGGGAGTACAGTGGAGGATGGCCCAGGTGCTTGGGCCCTGCACCCCATGAGAGACCAGGAAAAGCACCTGGCTCCTGGCTCCTGCCACCGGATCAGCGCGGTGCGCCGGCCGCAGCACGCTGGCCGCGGCGGCCATTGGAGGGTGAACCAACGGCAAAGGAAGACCTTTCTCTCTGTCTCTCTCTCTCACTGTCCACTCTGCCTGTAAAAAAAAAAAAAAGAAAAAAAAAAGAAAATGAATGGAGATGAGCATGCAGAATGAAGCTGAGCTCCTCCAAAGTGCATCCCAGTGAGCTGTCAGAATCTTGGGCCATCTTCCACTGCTTTCCCAGGCCATAGCAGAGAGCTGGATTGGAAGTGGAGCATCCAGGTCTCAAACCGGCACCTATATGGGATGCTGGCGCTTCAGGCCAGGGCTTTAATCTGCTGTGCCACAGCACCAGCCGTGTCTCTGACTTTCAAATAAATGAATAAATCTTAAAGAAAAAAGTAAAAGAACAAAAAAACCCTAAAGCCAATGAAGAGAATACTTTAAGAGAAGCATACGGTGCAGAGGAAGAATTACCTTAAGAGAAAAGAAGACCTCTTGCTACACAGATGAGAATATGGTGCAGATGAAAAGATTATGAGAAGAAAAGTGTAATAGTTGCAGGAAGTGACAATGTGAAAACTTGTGAACCCTTACAAAACACCCCCAAAGGGCAGACCTGAGTTGTTCTCTTCATCTGTAAGGTTTATGCCTCTCTCTGAGTTTGGGGAGATGCTGTTTGGATTCCAGGACACACCACAGAGGGAGGACTGTGCCAGCAGTGTGCAAATGCAGGTGTATCCACAGCTTGCCTGAAGGAGGCTATGCCCATGGCTGACCTTCAGTGTACGACCACACCCAGCTCACCTACAGTGTCAACAGTGGGGCGAATATCCGAGGAGGGAGAAAGCCTGGACTCTCCTCCTAGTCACCCACAGTGCTTGTGAGTAACAGACGAGTGAGCATGTGGATGTGCTCTGTCTGGATAAGGGAGCCCCTCTCTACACTCTAGAGTCCTTCCACTACTAAACTATGAAACTTGTTTTGTGAGGACCAATGAAGTGACTAAAACAATTTTTAGAAAGAAGCCAATGAGTTAAGACTTAATGTACATGTGTGGGGAGCAACTGGGAGCAACTCGGACTAGACTAAGTTACTGGAATTAAGACTTATTCTATGCATCTGCTCTCCCACAATATGGCGCTGGGAGAGGAGCAAACAGCTTCTACCCAGCTGCCTTTCACCAACTTGACAAGCTGCAGGAGCTGCTCCTGATTGGAGGAGAGCAGTGTACTCGGCATGTGGGTAGCAGAGTTGGGATTGGTGGAAGAGGACTATAAAGGAGGAGAGAGACAACATGCACCAGGAACATCTATCTGAAGGAACACCTGTGCAGCCCCTGAGAGAGCCGGCCGGCGGTGTGCCGCTCCCCCGCAGAAGTGGGGAAAGCGGCAGGGGGAACCGCCCTTCCACGGAGGTGGAAGGGACGGTAGCCAACCCGGGAAGAACCAGCAGCAAACCTGGGGAGGGCCGAGCAGACGAAAGAACAATGCAGGGTCCTGTGTCGTTCCTCCACGAAGAGGGGGAGCGACATAATGGTGCCGTGACTCGGATAGGAAACCTAGGAGGGAAGAAGAGGGAAGAAACGGGAAGAAGTGGGAAAATACCGGAGAGAGAGACTAGCAAAGAACCTAGGGAAAAGCCGGATGGAAAAGGTGCCGGAAGAAGCTATTGAAAGCCTAGGCATAGACTCGGATACGGACTGTGGGAAAGAAGTTAGGATTTAAAGTGAAAGCAAGAAGAAACTTAGACTCAGATACGGACTGCAGGTTGAAAGCGAAAGTGAAACCTAGAAGAAACTTAGACTCGGATACGGACTGTGGGGAAAAGCCAGGAGAAATGAGAGGGGATTGTTGTTGGAAGAAAAGTTAGGAAACATACCGGGTAGAGAAAAATGTTAGGGAGGATGAAGCCGCGGGGGGGCAGGCTGAAGCGGAGACGTAAGCTAGCTTGGAATTCTTCAAGTCAGCCCGGGGAGCAAAAGGCGAAAATCTGGAACCAGAGGCAGAGACGTGGGCCGCCAGGTTGGAATCCGTCAGATTAGCCCGGGGAGCAAAAGACGGGAAGCCAAACTGGGGGGCGCAGACGTGAGCTAGGTTGAATTCACCAGGTTAGCCCGGGGAACTTGGACTGAATGCCGGTGGCGGAAACGTGAGCTGGGCTGTGTGACTCGCGGAAGCCGCCACGCGCAGAGAGAGCGCGCGGGGCACAAACGGGGAGAGCGCACGGGGTGCGAATAGAAGCCGGTAAGCTGCGCAGAGCCAGGAAGCCGCCGCAGGGCGGGCCCCGGGAAGCCGCGCAGAGCCGGGAAGCTGCCGCGGGGGAGGCGCCGAGAAGCAGCCTCGGGGCGGGCGCCGGGAAACCGCGGGGATAAGAGAAACAAGTTTAGAAGTAAAATGAGAGAAATAGGAATGCTGGCAGATAGAAGTAAAATAGGAGAAATAGGAATGCCCGGAGGTAGAGAAATAGAGAAAAATAAGGCCTCCCCACAACACGGCAATGAGAGAGCTTGGATTCGGTCTGCCTGATTAGTAAGACGATAAGCACCTGCGGGCAGCTAGCAGCTTATGCGCTGCAGGTCACCGAAGACAGGCACGAATTAACATCAATAAGTCTCCCCACAATACGGCAATGAGAAGGCTTGGATTCGGTTTGCCTGATTGGTAGGGCTTGTAAGCACCTGCAGGCAGTTCTAGCAGAGCAGAGCATGCGCTGCAGGGCACCGAACACAGGCACGCATCAGCGCCTAAAAACCTCCTCACAACATGGCGAAGAGAGGACCCGGATTCAGTTTGCCTGATTGGTAGGGCTTGTAAGCACCTGTGGGCAACTCTAGCAAGCAGAGCAGTGTGTGTGCTGCGGGGCACCGAAGACAGGCGCGTATCAACGCCAAAAATAAAAAGAAAGGGGGATCTGTGGGGAGCAACTGGGAGCAACTCGGACTAGACTAAGTTACTGGAATTAAGACTTATTCTATGCATCTGCTCTCCCACAATATGGCGCTGGGAGAGGAGCAAACAGCTTCTACCCAGCTGCCTTTCACCAACTTGACAAGCTGCAGGAGCTGCTCCTGATTGGAGGAGAGCAGCGTACTCGGCGTGTGGGTAGCAGAGTTGGGATTGGTGGAAGAGGACTATAAAGGAGGAGAGAGACAACATGCACCAGGAACATCTATCTGAAGGAACACCTGTGCAGCCCCCGAGAGAGCCGGCCGGTGGTGTGCCGCTCCCCCGCAGAAGTGGGGAAAGCGGCAGGGGGAACCGCCCTTCCACGGAGGTGGAAGGGACGGTAGCCAACCCGGGAAGAACCAGCAGCAAACCTGGGGAGGGCCGAGCAGACGAAAGAACAACGCAGGGTCCTGTGTCGTTCCTCCACGAAGAGGGGGAGCGACATAAATGAATGAAGCAGAAGAAATAAAGTATACTTAATGTTTAGAATTATCAATTACTGCTGATTTTCCATAATATATTTCATTTCTGATTTCACTGAAAGATTTGATGAGTATTACTATTCAAAGAATGTTATGTCACTGGTAAGCTCTTGGCATGTCTTTGAGGTAGATTTCATATTCACAATAGATTGATCCTACCACACTGCTGTTTTACACAGAGACTTCATTCAGAAGAATGTTTACTGGGCTGCATGTAGTACATGCAAAGTAAGGGTGAATGCAGATTTTGCTGAGCATGAGCCTAACCTAATTTGGGGAATCCCTTATAATGAAACATGCAGAATTATGAATATAAAAATTGCTCCAGCCCCTCCCAGGACCTTGGAAGGGGCACGTGCAAGCGTAAAGCCTTGAAGCTTAGGCTCCAGTTCATGATGAATCCAGCTCAGCTGGCACTCTTTTCTGGACTCTGTAATGCAGTGAACAGCATTGTTTTCACTTTAAAAACCCTCATCTTTGGTCATAAGATCACTGGTGTCTTCCTGGGGCAACGGGGATAGCAAAAGTTTCCTTGAAGCAGATTTGTCTAATAAAAGAATATGTCCCCAAATAAAGGAGACCCGCTCCCAACACACACTTGGTGTATTACAGCCATTGTGCCAATTTTTGAAGCAACCATGAGTTAGATATGTTCAGATCGCATGATAAGAGGATTAGTTTCCAATACCAGCTAGCTCTGGTTTTTGCATCACCATGAAGCAAATGCTTTTTTTCTTTGGCTTAAGATGGACACAGAAACTTGAGATAAATGAACTGGTGCCTTGTGCACTGTGCGCCATCCCTAGCTCTGCTCCTACTTTTTCAGCTCATCTCTCTGGCCTTGCTGCACAGATGCTAGCATGGCTGTCACTCATTTTCCCATCAATGTCCAACTTCCCCCTGCTGGCATGAAAGTCTCTGGAGACAAAGCTTCTGTCCTGCTCCAGTTTGTACCCCCAGCACTTAATACAGCACCTGGCACTCGGTGGGCCTGGCACTCAGTGAATGTTCTTAAATGAATTCATTACTTTTCATCCACTGTGATTCCACAGATTTTCTCCCTGTGTTGTCTACAGAAAACTGTACTGGAACTCGGCCCCTTAGGAGGGAATCTAATGGAATGATATATGTTGAGGCCATTTTTACTGATGCTACCAAAACCACTTGGTGTTGGGGCTCCAGGAACCAGCTCCCGGTGTGTGGGTGAAGTAAAAACAGACTCTCAGTGTTCTTCCTCAAGATCTGCAGGCACTGTTGGTCCATCCCCAACACATCCTAAAACCTTCCCTCATAACCAGAATGAATTGTGTTTGGCTGGGATTCTGAACCACAGAACAGGTGGATAGTCTTTCAACATCAGGTTTAGTGGAGAATCTGTATCTTGAATCTAAAATTCCCTTGGGCCATTGAACATCACAGAATTGTTGAGTTGAAAGTGAATAAAACTCACTTTCTGTTGCAGTTTAGTCAGGACAAAATATGTGGGATTAGGCTAGAGCAGTGTATTTTCTTATTTTTTTAACACTACAGTTTAACATATATGCCACTTCTTCCTATTTCAAAAGTTATTAGTATCCACAGATAATTTATAAATTGAGAGCTAAATACATTTTGGAAAAAGCTTATGATCTGGGTGGGTGATGGGGAGAGATGTGCCCTTTGGCTGGGTCCCAGGAATTATTTTTGCATTAGGATTTAAAAGCAGGTAACCCTGAGAAAGCACCAGAACCTTTTTCTCCCAGAGTACTTTGTGTTAGATTTTTGGAAAAAAAAATGGAAATGAAGACCTTCTTTGCAGAGTTTATATACAGGGCTTAATACCCAGATAAGCATAACTATATACCATTTTTATACACAAATGGTTTTTAAATATGTATTCATCATCTATTGCACTTACACATTGTGCAAAAACTGCATTCCATGCCACGCCTGAAATGTCCCAAAGCTCAGTTCTGTCAGTAAATTGCAACCAAGATTTCTACAAAAAAAGACACGAGTGAAAGAGAATGAAGAAGAAAAAAAGAAATATTTTCAGAATACTCTTCTTTCAGGAGTGATTCTAATTTTTATAGATGAAACAATACTTCCACATTTTATCTACACACTAAAGAATTTACTGGTACTGGAAGATTTGGTTTCTGAATTATACTTGCACATTTACATTAAATTTCATCATATTATTTTCATATTACATGACATACTTGTACTGTGTGATCTTTACTTCTCTGGAACAGAGTTGCACAACTTGAATGCTATTGACATTTTGGACTCGATAATGCTTTTCTTGTGGAGGTTTGTCCTGTACATAGTAAGTGGCTTAACAGCAGGCTGGGCTTAGCTCACGCAGTGTCAGCAGCACGTGCAGGGCTGCAAGCTGTTACCTGAATGCAAAATCAAGTTGGCTGAGAAGCCCTGCTCTGTGGGATTCACTCTGACTTTTGTACCTGATAGTATTTTTGCTAGAGAGGAAAAGGACCTGTTACAGAATTTTAGCAACCTTCTACTACAAATGTAAAGTAGAATCTTAACCCTATTTCAAGGTGAACAGTGAAGATTTATTAAAATTCCAAATGTGATGAAATTGTAACTTACATAGACTGCAAAAAAGGGAGTGACTCAAATGCACGTCTTTCGATAAACTCTATTTTATTGCAGGATAAATCTCTAGGAAAAGGAAAACATTGCCTTGGTTAGCTATTACCTATATAGTCAGTGGGGATAATAAAATTTGCATTTGATAATGTTGGATATGCAGTTTTTACCTAAACTGTAAAGCTTTGGACTTGTATTTGACCCTCTGGAGATACTACTCCTTCTTACAACCTCTCCTAACAGTCTCACTGTTAGAACCTTCATCAATGACATACACAACTATAGATCTTGATAGATTGTGGTGGTAAACTTTCCTGAGTGCAGAATTGATTAGATGAACTTTCATAGTCTTCATCCATTTGAAACAAGGAGCAAAGCTGTCATCTCAATTTTTGATGTCTAATATTCCAAAGAATACTCACATTTTCACATCTTTCCTGGTTTAGTCCTAGTTTTCTAACTTCATTCAATACCAGAAAAAAAGATGCCCTTTTGAATCATTTGAAATGAAATTGGTTCTCTAATTAATTCATTATTTTGAACTGATTCAGAATTACACTTTCTGTCATACTAAAGGAAATTTATTTGTTGCTTGTTGCTTGATAGTCCATGAAAGCCATGATAGAACCGTCAGAAAACAGCACGACACTGGATTCCCACTTGAAAACACTCTTGGTGGTAGAGGACTCTTACTTCCACTGATTACAATTTGACCCTCACTTTTCACCTGCAACTCATCTGTTGGTGGCTCCATCTCTAGAATCTCCTTCTCTCACCTGTCCCACGCGCAGTCACCAGTGGGACTTGCCCTAAGTGACTCTCCGAGGCCAACATCACTAGGTGCTTACAGAAGAGGCAGATTCTCAGCCCTGTTCTAGACCGACTCAGGCAGTTACTGTGGGGGTAGGGTTCAGAGCCCCAGGTAACTGTGGTGCAAGCTCAAGTCTGTTTTAGAGCACTGCTGTGACAGCATGGTTCCCCGTGGTGACTCTTGCTCAGCATTCAAAGGCCTGGAAGACCTGGCTTCACCCTCCAGCTTTCCCTGCATCTCTGTGCCTCAGAAGCTTCCATGTTTTCCCTTTCTCCCACGATATTCTCTCCAAGACGTCTGATGATGCCCACTGCCCCCTTGGAAGTCCTGTTCAACTGGCATTGCTCCCTGGTTCCATCGTCCCTGACCCAGCCCAAAGTCTTCTCCCTCGTCTGGACTCTATATCCATTTCTTTTGATATCGTTACTTGTGCCTTCCATTTCCCCAGAGCATAAACTTCTTGAAAGCATGGATTTGGCCTTGCTCATCTACATTGCCCACTATGTTTAAAACTGACTCATGGAAATAGACTCAGGTGTTTATTAAATGAAGGAATGGTTGAGTAGGTAGAAGAAGGAAAAGTGAATTTTTAAAAAGCAGTGTGGTTTTATTATTCCCTGGTCCCTCTGCAGCACTCTGTCAGCTACATAGTGCTTATTGGGTATTGGTTTGAGCTTGTGTATTTGTTTCCCCTGCAAGATTGTGAGCTCTTGGGAAGGTGGGATCCTGTCTTACTCATTTATGTGTCTCCAGTACTAGGCAAAGTGTTTGGCTTTCTCTTTCAGCTTTAGACAATTGATTGGCATTTTGAAAATGAAGTGAATACATACACTAGCATAAACTAATTAGGCTACAAAGGATTTTCCAGCAGAAACAATGAAGGGCCTATTCTACCAGCAGTAGTCTCATTTGTTTTTCTCCAAACCATGTTTGCAAGGTTCCGGAGCCCAGATGGGAAAGGTGCTCAAGAGGAACCATGCAGATGTGGTTGTCCCCGTATGGCCTAGAAGTTCTGATCATCATTCAAAGGAGTGTTGTGAGTATCACATGCTATGTTCCTTAAGCCTTGTACTTTTGAGACAAGAATCTATTTGCTGAAGAGGCCCAGTAATTAGCCTAATAAGGATTAATGATGTACACTTCCCAATACTATGTAGCTATTGTTTTAATTATCTATTTCCAACATGGGTATAATAGTTCCTTAATTGAAATCATTAATGCCAAATCTGTTCTCTTGGTAGCTTAGTATTCTTGATAATATTGTTTATATAATTTACCTGTTTAGCAAGTCACTTAATGGCTAAAGGTTAACTTATTCAAGATTAGATCATCTAACAACTTTCAGTTGATGGCATTCAAATTAATGTTGTTGGTTTATGTTTTCTTCCCTTTGTTGTATTAAACCAACTTGTTCAAACCTTGTTTGTAAAGGCCAGATGATAAATGTTTGAGACTTGGTCGGCCACATATTGTCTCTGTTGTATTTTCTTGTTTCTTTGTTTCTCTTTACAGTCCTTTATAAATATAAAACTCATTCTTAACTTAGGACCTGTATGAAGACAGACCTTGGATCCAATTTCATCCATTGCTTGTAAATTAAATACAAATATAATCCGCGGCTCACTAGGCTAATCCTCCGCCTTGCGGCGCCGGCACACCGGGTTCTAGTCCTGGCCTGGGCGCCGGATTCTGTCCTGGTTGCCCCTCCTCCAGGCCATCTCTGCTGTGGCCAGGGAGTGCAGTGGAGGATGGCCCAGCTACTTGAGCCCTGCACCCCATGGGAGACCAGGAGAAGCACCTGGCTCCTGCCATCGGATCAGCGCGGTGCTCCGGCCGCAGCGCACTGGCCGCGGCGGCCATTGGAGGGTGAACCAATGGCAAAGGAAGACCTTGCTCTCTGTCTCTCTCTCTCTCTCTCACTGTCCACTCTGCCTGTCAAAAAAAAAAAACCACAAAGCACATAGTAGGTATTCCATGTTAGAGATATGAGACCCTACAGTGTAGACTTCCAGAAGAAACCTTGGAGATTATCCAGCTGGGACCCATATTTGTTTTCTAGATAATGTAACTAAAATCTCATAAATAAGTATGATTAACTGACTTACAAGTGTTGGAGGGACAGCAGGCCTTCAAATGAGTCCTTATGTAATTCAGTCAAGTCATTTTCACTGAGGATTCTGGAAAATGAAAGAGGTACTTCTGAATCAAAATGACAACTGCAGCTGTTTGCTTCATAGGACTAACTCTGTATGTAGAGGAAACTTTGGTAATGGTGCTGTTTAAATACCCAGATTCTAATTTACTTCTAGGGTGGCAATGTCTGTTGTATTTTAATTTAAACCATTTTTCCCACTCTCCCTTTTTTGTCCATCTCTATACACCTATCCGTCCTTCCCACCAAATCATAAATGTAATGTCTGCTCTGTAGGTCACAATGTCCCTGTTAGAACCTAACACTGGGAGGCACCAAGATTGGCAGAACTGCCATTTCCTTCTGTTTTTTCCCCAAGCCCTACTACTGAAGCCCCATGTTTGAGGTATGCCGGGGCTACAAGTTAAGGTTGACCAGGGAGGCAGTAATGATGGCTGAGTATTTAAATCCCTGCCATCTATGTAGGAGAACAAGACTGAGTTTGAGGTTCCTGAGTTTGACTGACCCAGTCTCACCACTACAGGCATCTGGGGAGTGAACAGTGTATGATAGCATGCTGCCTTTGCCTCTCAAATAAGAAAAATTAAATTTTCTTCCCCTTCCCTTTATCCCTTAGCCTTTCCAACTCCCGTCTTCACTCTTCAGAGGAAACTAGTGTTATTTACTTTTGTGTCAGATGACTCTGATTTTTCCTTTTTCCAAAGATTTATTTATTTATTTGAAAGTCAGAGTTACACACAGAGAGAAGGAGAGGGGAGAAGGGAGAGGGGAGAGGGGAGAGGAAGGTCTTCCATCCGCTGGTTCACTCCCCAATTGGCCACAAAGGCTGGAGCTGTGCTAATGAGGAGCCAGGAGCTTCCTCCAGGTCTTCCCATGTGGGTGCAGGGGCCCAAGGACTTGGGCCATCTTCCACTGCTTTCCCAGGCCATAGCAAAGAGCTGGATCGGAAGTGGAGCAGCTGAGACTCGAACCGGCACCCATATGGGATGCTGGCACTGTGGGTGGTGGCTTTACCTGCTATGCCACAGTGCCAGCCCTGACTTTGATTTTTCTTACAAGTTTGGGACATCTTTAAATGAAGCATAACCAAAATATATACAAACTGTGTGTATTGTATTTAAGAAACATCATAAATTAAAAGTCACAACTGCCTGATTCTAGCATTTTCCCATCAGAAATGAGATAGTAGGCTAAGGGGAAACTTTTATCTTTTTTAAAAAAGATTTTATTTATTTGTTTCAGAGTTATAATTACAGATGGAGAGAAGGAGAGACAGAAAGGTCTTCTCTCCACTGGTTCACTCCCCAAATGGCTGCAATGGCTGTAGCTGGGCCAATTGGAAGCCAGGAGCCAGGATCCATGAGCCTCTTTGGGGTCTCCTACATGGGTGCACAGACCTAAGTGCTTGGGCCATCCTCTACTGCATTCTCAGGCCATAGCAGAGAGTTGGATTTAAAGTGGAGCAGCTGGGACTAGAACTGGTGCCCGTACAGGATACCAGCGCCGCAAGTAGCAGCTTAGCCCACTGCACTACTGCAGCACTGCACAGGCCCTGGGAAAATTTATCTTAAAGTGATCATAACCCTTCTCCTTTGTCTGTTATATGTCTTGTTTGTATTCAGAAATAATTTATGATGTCTGTACAAGTTGTCCCAGTGATATAACACGCAAACTGTCGTGAAAAATGTCAATTAATTCCTTTTTTTATTATGTTACACTCAGCACTTCAAAATTTCTAGTTCACTGGCCTAGGTGACATGATAGATTTTTATTTTTAGTTAATTACTTTGAATGTTAAGTATTTTCCCCCCAGATTGGGAGTCTAAACTGATTCCTTTCAAAAATCAGTAAGGAAAAGATAATTCAACAAATGGACAGTGGACAAAACCTCAACGAAACATAGATGTTCAATAAGTATATAAAGACATTTAAATTTATGAGTAATCAGAGAAATCCAGATTCAGCTGGGAACCCTTTTATTTGCCAGTCACATTAGCAAAAAGACAAAGAGCATCCCGAGGTGAAAAGGTGAAGGGAAGAGTCAGTGTTGGGGCATAGCAGGCTAAGCCGTCACTTGAGAAGCGTAAATTCCATATTGGAGAGCCTGGTTAAAGTCTTGGGCCCTCTGCTTCTGAGCCAGATGCCTGCTAGTGCACCTAGGAGGCAGCAGATGATGGCCCAAGTGCTTGATTCCTCGTCATCCCTGTGGGAGACCCAGAATCAAGTATTAGATCTTAGCTTTGGCCTGGCCCAGCCATGGCTGTTTTGGGCATTTGGGGAATAAAGCAGTGGATGGAAGATTCTCTCTTTCTCTCACTCTCTCATTTGCTCTCGCTCCATCTCCCCCTCCCCCCACTCCCATAGTTCAAGTAAACAAATACATCTTTTTAAAAAGGATGAAGGGAAATGAATGTTCTTATATTCTGTTAGCTGGAGTGTAAGTAAGTGTGCACAGCTTTTCTGAGGGCAATTAAAATTTCCTATTTCCGTAGTCTTCATCCATTTTCATTCTTTTTTTTTTTGAGATTTATTTATTTATTTGAAAGTCAAGTTACACACAGAGAGAAGGAGAGGCAGAGAGAGAGAGAGAGAGGCAGAGAGAGAGAGAGAGAGGTCTTCAATCCACTGGCTCACTCCCCAGTTGGCCACAATGGCCAGAGCTGTGCTGATCCGAAGCCAGGAGCCAGGAGCCAGGAGCTTCTTCAAGGTCTCCCACATGGGTGCGGGGTCCCAAGCACTTGGGCCATCTTCCACTGCTTTCCCAGGCCATATCAGAGATCTGGATCAGAAGTGGAGCAGCCAGGACTCAAACCAGCGCCCATATGGGATGCTGGCATGGCTGGTGGAGGCTTTTCCCACTATGCCACAATGCTAGCTGCCCCATTTTCTTTCTAGACTTCTATTTTGCAAAATGCTTGTCCATGTTCACAAGTGTGCACAAGGATTTTCCTTGCAGCAATACATGAGAAGTGGACATAATCGAAAATCCATCAATAGAGGGATTATTAAGTAAACTGTGAAATGGCCATCCATACTATAGAATATCATGCAGGAGTTAAATGAATAGGGTAACTGACTGAGTACTAGGAGGGAAAGAAATCCAGAAGAAACCATGAAGTGAAAGAACCAAGTTGCAGGATGTTACTATTTAGGTTAAAAAAAGAAAGAAACCACACAACACAACTATTATGCTCTATGTAAATATGTTTGTAGGTAATTTTTTGGAAGGATATATGCCAAACTCAGAGCAGTAATTATTACCTCATAGGTAGGGAGTTAGGACACAATGAAGGTCTTCACTATCCCTATCACTTTTTATCTACTAAGAATGTAATGGTATTACTGATAAAATGCAAATAAATAGAAGTAGTTTCTTATTTCAAATTCTGTGCCTCGTTAAAACAACCATAGAATTATAATCAACAGATGTTGATTGTGACATGGAGAGGGAATACTTTTTCTGACATACTGACCTCAAAATAGTAGAACAAGAAAGCTCTTACAATGCAGTTAGTTTTGTGTATTCATGTTTGGGAGCGTGTACTCACAGTGTCTCAGCCCAGCGGTATGCTTTCCATACATTTTCATCAATGAAAGAAATCGAGTTTCCTTGGAAATTTCTGTAAAGGAACACAGTTCACATCCTTGAATGGGTTGGAAAAGAATGAACAGAATGAGGAAAAAAATCATGGCACCCTCATGGGGGAGTATTGAAATACAGAAATATTATCAGCTTTCTAATAAATACCAGTGCTTTTATGTTCCGTAGCTCTCTGCTTCCCAGTTTGCTCACTCAATAAATAATGAGGGGCCACTGACATAAACAATGAAGCATCCTCTCAGAAGCTTAACTTCGTCTCTGTCCAGTCTCTTTGACAGTAAAGACAGTCAATCACTTTGAATATTAAGTATTTTCACCAAAATAACTCAGGTGTCTACACTGACTTCTATAAATCAGTGAGAAAAGGATAAATTATTCAAGAAAAAATGGGCAAAATGTATTGTCACCAATAAGAATAATGAAAACCTATGCAGGTATACTAGTGCTTTGGCCAAGCGCCCTCTGCTGAAATCTTTCCAAGTACTGAATGGATACAGACAATTTAAAATCAGAGGGACTAATGTGCTGATGTGGAAAGCCTTTTGGAATACAGCATAGGGTAAAATGCCGATCACTGAGCCAGGAGCCAAGCATTACCTCCATAGGAAAAAAAAAAAAAAAGAGAGGAGGTTGGAAGGAAAGACGCACACCTGGGTTACAGGTAATAGAGTGAGGACCAGGGGATGATGAGGGTGTGTGGGGGTTCATACATTCTGTGCACTTTTTAAAAAGTGGAAAGGTGCTCATAATCGATACTTGTTTACAAGAAGCTGTTAAATGACTTATATTTAGCTTCAACTTTGAATTGCTGTGAGTGCTTAGCTTTAACTCTGTCCTCACTCCTCAGCAACAATGAACCTATTTGTTTTAGGTACACATTTTCCTGGAAGCAGGAGCAGCAATAAAACAGATACCTGTATGCTCACCTGCCTGGTGGATATGTCCTCTCGGGTTACTTTATGCTCATCAATAAAAAGTGCCTAACACTGAACACATCTCCCACTAACGGGCTCTTCTTTCTGACTGCTGTGCTTCTGCCTTATAGACCACCATCATTCTCGCTGTCATCCAGGGAAAGACTGTGGAGTCACGCATTTTTATTTTCTGTTACAATCCATCACACAATTCTTTAAGCCAGCTTTACAGATGAGGATATTGAATCCAAGCTAAATAACTTGTCCAAAGTCACAAAGCTAATCACTGGGAGACCTGTGTTCAAAGCCAGGCAACCTGGCTCCAGAATCTATCCTTAAATCTGTTGTATCATCTCTAATAAGTCGGGATGAGGGCTGTGTTGAAGAGTGGGATTAAAGCAATGAGGTAATAACATGGTGAATGTCAATAAATAATGAATCAGGAAAAGCAGTAAGGGCAATCACATGAGACTGTAGAAGAGACAGAAGAGAATAAGAGAAGGAGGATCAGGAAAGCTCTCAAGCAAAGTGGCCACTTGGGGGTGAACCAACGGAAAAAGGAAGACCTTTCTCTCTGTCTCTCACTGTCCTACTCTGTCTGCCAAAACACACACATACACACACACACAGTCAACATAAGGTGGGGACTTGAGGAGGGCTCAGAAGATCTTGGGTAAAAGCTGCTAAGACAGGCAGACTGTAGGGAACCATGAGGAAGGGAGATTCTTACAATATGCTGAAGGTGCCATTGTAGCTGTTGGGCTCTGGTACAGGAACTCTGTGAAGCTTCTGCACTGGGCTGAGGCCAGTGCATGAAAGTGTCTCATCTTTGCAGGTGCAGAGCTCACAGACATTTATGGTGGCAGCCGCATTCAGGGGTTGATCTGTGACTTCAGTTAGGGTTGAGTGCTGAGTCTGAACCTGGCCTGGATGTAGATCTGTAGTCTTCTTCAGGGATGGAGAATGGCCAGCTTTTGCAGTGGGTACCAGAGTTATGGTTAGCTCCATCTTGGAAGGCTGAGCTATGACACTGGGTGATGTTGGGTGCTGAGCTTGATGCTGACCTGCTGTTGGAACTGTCATCTCATTGTCCCCTGGGGACTGAGTTACGAGCTCCTTTAGTGGCTCTGTAGACTGAGTTAGGGTCATTTGCATGGTAGTAGAAGGTGTAGCCTCTGTAGTACGTTGTGGAGTTTGGGTAATTTCCAGGTCCAGAGGCTTGACTGTGACTTGAGGCAGGTTTGTATACTGAGTCTGAATCTGGACTGGAGGTGAAAATGTCACCTCAGGGTACATTGGATAAGGAGGAGGAGATATAGACTTGAAGGCTGTAGAATGTTCATCCTGTGTAGTGGGTACCTGAGTTATGGTTGACTCTAACTTCGAAGGTTCAGCTGTGCCACTGGGTGACATTGGATGCGGAGTTTGATCTTGACTTGGTTTTGGAACTACCATCTCATAATAAACTGGAGGCTGATAGACCACTTCATTATGTGGCCCTGGAGGCTGCCCTGAAGTCTCCTGCATGGTTGGGAGTGGTTCACCCTCCACAAGGGATTCTGGAGTTAGGGTAAGTTCTACATCAAAAGGTTGAACTGTGACTTCTGTCAGGGTTGGATGCTGAGCCTGAACCTGGTCTGGTTGTGAAAGTACCTCCTCATGGAGCACAGGAGGTACTTTAGTCTTCTTCAGGGCTGTAGAATGTTCAGCCTTCCTGGTACGCTTTGCATTTATGGTAAGCACTGTGTCCAAAGGCTGAACTGTGATGTGAGGCAATGTTGGATATTGAGCTTGATTATGACCCAGTGTTGGAACTGTCACCCCTTGATGTATTGGAGATTGGGTTACACCCTCCATGGGAGGTTGACTGGAGGTCTCCTGCATGTCTGTAGAGGGTTCAGTCACCATACTGCTGGTTTCTGGAGTTATGGTAAGTCCCAGGTCCAGATGTTGAGTTGTGACTGGAGTCAGGTTTGGAGATGGAGCTGTAGTCTTGCTCAGGTCTGCAGGATGCTCAGCCTCTGTAGTAGGTTCTGTAGTAATGGTAAGTGCCAGGTCTAAAGGTTGATTTGTGACACTGGGTGATAGTGGAGGTTGATTTTGACCCTCATGAGGCACTGGTGGCTGAGCTACAGATTCTTTAGGTGGAGTCTCCTGCACATTTATGGCAAGTTCAGCCTCTGTAATGGGCTGTGGAGTTATTGTAAGTGCCAGATCAAAAGGTTGAAATGTGACGCGGGGTGATTTTGGAAACGGAGCTTGATCCTGAGCTGGTGTTGGAACTGTCACCCCCTGATATCCTGGGGGTTGAGCTATACCTTCCTTAGATGGCCCTGGAAGCTGAACTGGGGCCTCCTGCATGATTGGAGAAAGTCCGCCTTCCATTCCAGGTTGTGTAGTTATGGTGAGTTCCACATCCAAAGGTTGACCTGTGACTTTGGTCAGGTTTGGTTGCTGAGTTTGAAGCTCCTGCTGGGTTACAGATGATTGAGTGTCAGGGAAGTCTTGTGGCTTGGCTGGGGCTACATTTTGCACTGGAGCTTGTTCTGCATTCTTGAGGGGCTCTAGAGGCTCAGCTGGAGAAAGTTCCATCTTTTCAGGCAGTGCTGGAGGCTTGGCAAGAGGAGGCCCAAGCTGGGTTGGAGAAAATTCAACTTGCTTGGTGGGAACTGTAGGCTGGGCAGGTCCTTCCTGCTGACTCCAGTAAGGATAAACTTCTGGAGTGGGCTTTAGGGTTCTGGTAAGGTCAATATCCACATGTTTTGGTTTGGTTTTAGACATCCTTAAATGCTGAGTTCTGAGTATTTCTTCTGGAATATGAGGTGAAAATGTCATATTCATTGGGATAGCATCACTCATCTCTGGGAAGATATCTGAAGGCTGGTTTGTGTTTCCCTGTTGGAGTGGTAATTGGTAAGCACTCACGGGGCGCTCTAGAGGTGGAACGGAAATCCCCTGCTGGCTTGGTGAAGGTTTCTTCAGTTGTTCAGGCTGAGCTGGGACCCCTGGAAGTGGGGAGTGCTCATCCTCTTCTGGGGGCTTTGGCTGCTGAGCTGTGTCTGCCTCCTGGTCTTTCAAAGGCTCATGCTCCGTAGGGAACACTGAGGCGTGAGCTTGGGCTTCCTGATGGATTGGAGAAGGTGCAGCCTCTTCGGGGGCCTGTAAAATTTCAGCTGTTTCCTCCTGCTGGGTCATAGAGGGTTTCTCATCCTGCATAACTTCTGGAGATTGAATTGGCAGTGGTTCAACCTCTTCAAGAGGCGTTGGAGGCAGAGCTGGGACTGAGGCCTGAGTTGTTGTGACCTCGTGGCTGACTGGAAATGTTTCCACTTCTGCTGCAGGTTTTGGTGTTAGGGTCAGCTGCAGGTCTGGAGGTTTAGTAGTCACATTGGGCAAGTCGTACTGCTGAACTTGATGGTGACCGGGAGGTAAAATGGTCACTGTGTGATGACTTGGAGGCTGGGCTGGGACTTCTGTCTTCTTTCCAGAAGATTCAACCTCCTCAGAAGACTCAGAGGGCCGCCTTGGTTGCTCCTGCTCACTGATATAAGGTTCGGTCTCCATAGGAGGGACTGGAGTCAGAGCTAGGGCCTCCAGCTGGCCTGGAGGAGCTTGAGTCTCCACCAGGGCCTCCGCGTACTGAGCAATCTGCTGCTGTTCTCTGAGAGAAGGCTCTGTCTCCACGGGAGGGCCTGGAGGAGGCTGAGTCTCCACCAGAGCCTCCGCATACTGAGCTATCTGCTCCTGTTCACGGGGAGAAGGTTCTGCCTCCACGGAAGGGCGTGCAGTGTGAGCTCTGGGTGCCTGCTGGAATGGGGAAGGTTCCGTCTCTGCAGAAGGGACCGGAGTCGGCTCTGGGGGTTCCTGCTGGGCTGGAGAAGCTTCTGTCTCCAGGGAAGGGCCCAGAGTTTGATATGGGGTCTCCTGCTGGGCTGGAGAGGGTTTGTTCTCTACAGAAGACTCAACATACTGAGTGGGCTGCTCCTGATCACTAATATAGGGTTCTGTCTCCACAGAAGGGCCCGGAGTCTGAGCAGAGCCCTCCTGCTGCGCTGGAGAAGAGTCCCGCTCCATGGTGGGCTCCAGAGTTATGGTCAGCGCCACATCTGCAGGCTTGATGGTAACATTGGGCAGGTTATAACGGTGAACTTGATTCTGATCTGGAGACCAGTCCGTCCCCTTCTGAATCTGTGGAGTCTGAGCTATGATAGTCTCTTCAGGAGATTCTAGCGCTTGAGCTCGGGGATCTTGCTGTACTGGAGATTTGACTTCCACAGGGAGTGCCGAAGGCTTCTCCGGGGCTTCCAGTTGGCTTCTAGAAGGTTCGATCTCTGGAGACTCAGAAGGCTGAGCAGGCTGCTCCTGATTGCTGGAGGAATATTCAGTGTTCACAGGCAGGCCTGGAGGCTGAGCTGGGGCCCCCTGCTGACCTACAGATGGGCTGACTTCCTCAGCATACTCTGAGGGCTGAGCTGTGGCATCGTTTTGGGTAGAGAAAGGTCCAGTCTCCTCAGGGAGATCTGAGGTCTGAGCTAGACCCTCTTGAGTCCAAGATTCCACCCTCCCAGGGAATTCCGGAGTCTGCACTGGGGCCTCTTGTTGGGCTGAGGGGAGTCCCACTCCCTCAGCATGCCCCAGAGGCTGAGCTGGAGCCTGCTCCGTGCTTGGAGTAGACTGAACTTCCTCACCTGCCCCTGAGGCTTCTGTCAGCTCCGTGTCTGCAGGTTTCAGTGTGACGCTGGGGAAGTTTGCTTGGAGAGCTACAATCTGAGGTGAGGATGGAGTGTTAGGATCGTGATACACTGATGCCTGACCTGCTACTTCTGCAGTAGCAAATGGATTCTGAGCGGGGGCCTCCTGCTGCAATGGAGATGCTTCTTCCTCGGGCTGCTGCAGGTCTGCACCTGGGCCCTCTTGCTGGGGTGAAGAAAGTTCATCTGGTTCAACGGGCTGTGGAGGCGGAACTTGTTCTTCTTGCTGTGCAGAGGAGGATTGGATGGGCTCCTGAGTCTCTGGATTTTGAGTCTGGCCTTCCATCAGGAATTGAGATGGTTCAGCCTGCTCAGAGGGCTGTGCAGGTTCTCCTGGGTTCTCCTGGGATTCTGTAGGAAAACCACCAGGATAGACCCCATAGTCAGCCGGCAAAACTTGATTTTGACCCTGAAGCTTGGCCGCTTTGTCTGGAGTTCCAACACCAACCTTAGGAAGCTGTCGACGCCGAGCTAGATCTTTCTTGGGGGTCAGGGGTGAAACAATCAACTTGTTTCCTTGTGAACTCTGACTGTCTAGAGGCGGAACGAGTGCTTCCAATGACTGGTGAGCATTTCCTTCCAGTCGAGGAGGCAGAGCCGGAGGCTGATCCTGATCCCCGTCTAGCACGGGAATGGCCTCTGGTAGCCTCTGTTGTCGAGTCAGCCTATTGAAATACTGGTACGGACCAGGACCAGCAAGCTGTTCTGGCTCTGGGGGCAGTTCCAGAAAAAGGAAGCAAACTCACAGTGGACTCTTGAGGCGAGGTCAGCACCCGGGAGGGAGCAGAAGACCCCAGGTCATCAAAGCCGCCAGGGTCTGCCATGGGTGTGAGCGAGTCAGGCGATTCAGGTGGGACATTCAAGGAGTGGGAAGACCAGGGCTCAGAGAGCCAAGGGATCTGGACTGGGAGCCCCTGGTCTTCCCGCGTGGGGTCTCCTAAGTGATGGGAAAGTGCAGGTCTCCTGTCCTCACCTTACTCGACTCCTGCTCTTTCTGTCCACTCGGGGCTTCTGTACTCTCATTGATATAGGTCTCGGTCCTCCACTGCTCTGCGTCCCATTCTTCCTTGGCTATCTTTTCTTCCTGCTGCTCACTGAGGAGCTTCATCAGGATGCCTGTTTTGGAGATGAGCTTGGCACAGGGCAGTTGCACCTGGGCCTCAGAGCAGTCCATTTTCAGAGTGCGGATGACGTGAGAAATGAGCTTTTTCATGTCCGTGTTGGGGATGAGGGACTGTAGCTGCTGATTCAGCTGAATTTCAAACTGTTGCCCCTGGGACAGCATCACGGGGTAGGTGAAGCCTGCGGGCGTGGTGGGGCTTCAGTGCCCTCGCTGGGGTATTCCCACTGTGTTTCCTTGGTTTGGTCCACAGTCGGCATTAGGTCGAACTCGGTCCCAGCAGAATCTGTAGCTGAAGGATCTGTGTGCATTTTGTCGCCAGGGAGCGTTTCTTCATGTGCAGTGGTGTTTTCTGTCAAAACATTTTCTTCGAAAACACGCCCTCCGGAATGGTTTTCCTCCCTAGTGTCTTCTATAGAAGGTTCTCTCAGAGGAGGACTCCCCTGAGAATGCAGGCCTCCAGGGGATGAGAAAGCCTCTCCGGAGGGGGAGTTTATGAGACTCCGCAGTGCAGGGAACGGAGGCCTCTTCCCAGCCGTCAGCCTGTTGAGGGAATTTTTCCTTCTGAACTTTCGACTCAGTTTGGCCTTGGGGGTTCGGAGGACCAGGTGAGAGCAAGTTTTATGAAAGCGGTAATTCTGTCTGGAATGCCAGATTGGTTTCCCTGCCGCCTTATTTTTGGCTCTAGCATTGGCATCTTCTAAGACAAAAATGGTGTAGGTTAAGTCCTCCTTTGTTGTTGATCTCAGAGAGAGATTTTGCAGGGGAGGTAGAAGGCCTGCCCAGGATGTGTTTCTTCAGGAAAGAGGAGGCTGCAGCCTCACGTTCCTTTGTGAGCAAGGGCTCCGTGTGCAAGGAGTTTCCGGCCACCTGCCTGGGCCTCTGAGCCACTTGAAGCTCCTTCAGCTCCCTGGAGCCTGCTCTCCCAAGCCTTCTTCCCCCAATGCTCTCCGCAAAGGGCCAGGTGCCCCGTCTCCTCCCGAGGCTCTTCCTCATCTCCTGGAGGTGCCTTTCCCGTAAGCCCTTTGGCCCCTTGATGACTTTTTTCACTCTCTGCAGCCTGTACCCCACACTTGGCATGGTTGCCAGGCTGTTCTCCTGTGACGGGGCAGTTTCTGATTTCTTTTGGAGGATTTGAGGGTTAAATTGATGACCTAACAGGATAGGCTGCATAAGCATGGCCTTTTCTTCCTTCTTAACCTTATCGATTTTTTTCTTGAATTACTTCATGTAACAAATTCTCCAGAAAATAGAGCTTTCTCAACTTATTTCTGTAAGGATGAGAGGGCCTTCTTATGTGGGTTTTCACGTAGCTCAGGGACTTATCTCTATCTTGCACATTTGAAAAAAGCAGTGTAATGAATGGTAATAATGTTGATTCTACATTTTGTAGATTTTCCTCTGAGAAATAAGGCAATATATAATTCAGTGCACTAATAACATCACTTTCATCGTTGAGGTCCCGCTGTTCACTCATGCGGCCTGGGAAGTCCATGCTGTTTCTCTCTGATACTGGGTTCCCTGGCTCAATAGTCAGCTGCTTGCTGGTGTTGTTCTTCCGGGCTTGCAATATCTTCATGAATGCCCCCTTTGGGTTCCCTATAGATGCTTCTTCAACTGTCAAAAAAAGAAGAGACTGCTTTTTGGCACAGAAGACTGATGGGACAGCTTTATGTCAGTCCACAGCCCTACACTCTGATCAATTAAATTAGGAGTCAAATCCAATATTTGGGGCACCATTGAGACTTTAGAGAGAAAAGTAAAACCAAACTCAAACCTATGAAATGGCAACAACAAAGGAGAAAAAGATATTTTTGAGAGTGGCATTCAAAGAGTTCGCAGTGTTAAAAAGCAGTAACTATGATCAGTATTATTTCATTGGTTTCCAATGACCAACCACTCCAGGCTTAGAATAAGGCTGGAGGACAAATGGCCCCACCCAGCTGCCCCTTCTGTGGCTCTGCCCCTGCTTCTCAGCCACATCATTCTACAGTCCTGCCTCATGCTGAGGGAGCACAGGCTTCCTCCTTCCCTCCCTCCCTCCCTGTGGCCCTGTGTTCTTGCTACCATCACAGGTGTCCATGGCAAGAGATAGGCATGTAAGGGGAGTGAGGGCAGAGGTGGTCAAGCCAAGGGGCCTTGCTCCTCACCTCAGTGTGTTCTTTCCCACCCTTGTAAAGGGAGATTAACAATGCTTGTCCTTCTCACCTCTTGAGATGAAGGGAATAATATAATTGGTAGGAAACTGGTCTGGAAGGTGAGCAACACTGTGTAGATGGGTATACAGTTATCACTGTGCTAATGCCTCAGATCCCTGACTGAGATCCGAATTCAAGCTGTCTAAGGAAGAAAGCGGTCACATTTTGGAAGTCACGACATCAGTGGTAATAACCCTCATCTACAGAAGGATACTTAAAATTACCCGAGTGTTCTGTGGATAGAAAAGCGTGAGACTCAGAGCAGGTTCAGAGTTGGACAGTCTACAAGTGCATGGAGGAGCCTTCCGACTCCATCAGAGCAGCCAGGCAGCCATTTCTGGTTATGGAACCAGAAACTCCCTGGCTCCAAATAAAACAGCATCACTTGTACTCTTTTATACAAGTGCAAAAACAAACAACCGCGGTGAGCAGTGTAGACCTGTTCTATAAGACAGAGGGCCCTTGAGGCCCAACACATAGAAAACCAGTTTATAGACTGTGTGCAAATGAGTTATCATTGAAAAGCAAAGCACCCAAGAGCACAGAACACCACGTGTGTGGTTCCCAACATTGCTTCCTTCCCCTTCCACCTCTTTTCCATGATCCTTTCTGCATATGTAAATTACATAGCGGTAACTATGTTATTAAATTACATAGCGGTGATTGCGAACCTGACTTTCAGCAAGGGAGCAGTGTAGCAATTTAGGGAGTTTAAATCTGAATGAATGAATAAAAATTCAGCAATTAATTACATTGTTACTTTAAACTTGACCCTAAAATTTTAAAATAAGAAATTTAAAACAAATAAATATTAAAAAAAAAGATCCTCAGGAAGTTCCGACTCACGGCAATGTGTCGTATTTGGCAGGCATTCATTGTCACAGTGAAGCTTGACGGTGTTGCAGACAACCTCGATAGTATGTTTAAATTGGCAGAGGCAGCAGGCCATATGGCTGGGTAAGATCCTATGAATAGAGACAGAGAATTAAGTTACCTGTAAAGGGGTTCCTTGGGTGGGTCAAACAGGTGAGCCAAGGTGCCAGCAAAGGAGTTCTTGAGGTATGTGGCCAGGACATTTGGGTAGGAGCCTGGTGGCCAATTGTTGGTCTTGAATATGAGAATAAAGGAAGGAGGGAGAGGTGGCCCAAGGAGGCATAGGCATGGAAGTGGGTGTGGTGTATCCAAAATAAAGTCAACAGGGTGAGCATTGGGCACCATGGATCTGTCGTTTGACTCAGGGGTGTCTCCTTCCAGTTCACAAGTCTCATTGTGGGTTGGGAGTGCACAGGAGGACTTCCCCCAACCTCTGGAGTACTCTTCTCCATCCCTGTTGGAAGTGTTCACTATTAGAAACTACTCTGGTCCCAGAAAAATGACTGACTGCAGTAATTGTTGGAAAAGATGTGGAGAAAAAGGAACACTCGCTCACTGATGGGTGAGTGAAAGTAATTTGAACAGGCAGGTGTTTAGCTCAGCCATGAAGATGCTGCTTGGGACAAGCACATCCCCTTCTGGAGTGCCTGGCTCCATTTCTGATCCCTGTTTCCTGCCAGGGAGTGCCCTGGGATGTGTCAGGTGGTGCTTCCCTAAATACCCAGAAATGGAAAGACTGCAACTTATGGTAGGTGTGTGTTTTTAAGAAACTGTCAGTCTATTTTCATTATATTTTTTTCAAATTTATCATTTCGAAAGTTTCTGTGGAAGGAAGAGAGAGAAACACACACAAACACATCTTTTCTTTTTTTTTCTTTTTGACAGGCAGAGTGGACAGTGAGAGACAGAGACAGAGAGAAAGGTCTTCCTTTTGCCATTGGTTCACCCTCCAATGGCCGCCGTGGCCGGCGCATCGCGCTGATCCAAAGCCAGAAGCCAGGTGCTTTTCCTGGTCTCCCATGCGGGTGCAGGGCCCAAGGACTTGGGCCATCCTCCACTGCACTCCCGGGCCATACCAGAGAGCTGGCCTGGAAGAGGGGCAACCGGGACAGAATCCGGCGCCCCGACCGGGACTAGAACCCAGTGTGCCAGCGCCGCAAGGCGGAAGATTAGCCTATTGAGCCACAGTGCCGACCACATGTTTTCATTAGGTAGTTTACTCCCCAAATGTCTGCGACATGCAGGGCTGGGCCAGGCCAAAGCCAGGAGCTCAGAAACTAGTTTGGTTTTCCATGTGAGGAGCAAGAACTCAAGTCCTTGGGGCATCACCCACTGCCTTCCAGGGTACATGTTAGCAGGAAGCTAGGGTGGAGCAGAGCCGGGACTTGGATCCAGGCATTCTGATGTGGGATTGGAGTATCCCAGGTAGTGGCTTAACGGCTGCACCAAATGCCTGCCATCGTAAACAGTTTAATTTTTATTTGTTTTATTTTTTAAAGCTTTTATGTAATGAATGCCAATTTCATAGGTACAACTTTAGGAATATAGTGTTTTTTCCTCCATACCTGCCCTCCCACCCCCACTCCCGTCCTACCTCCTACTCCCTCTCCCATCCCATTCTTCATTAAGATTCACTTTTGATTGACTTTATATACAAAAGAGCAACTCTATACTAAGTAAAGATTTCAACACTTTGCACCAACCCCCCACCCCACAACATAAAAAGTACTGTTTGAGAACAAGTTTTGCAGTTAATTCTCATAGTACAGCTCATTAACAGAGGTCCTACATGGGGCGTAAGTGCAAACAGCTTAATTTCTAATACCCCCAAACTGGAACAACCTAAGTGTTCACAAATAGGTGAATAGATAAACTATGGTAGGTTCATATAATGAAATGCTATTCAGCAATAAAAGGAAATTAACTCTTGGTACACACAACAACAAGAGTGTCTTAATCATGTTGAGTGACAAAAACTGGTTAGAAAACAGTGCATACTGTTTGTGGTTCCATTTCTATAAACGTGTAGAACATGCATAATAGCCCATAGTAACAGTAAGAAGGTCAAGGTTACATGGAAATTGGATTGGGGAGCGCAAGGAGGGATGGAAGGGAAGAATGATAAAAAAAAGCACAAGTTGAGGTGGCGGGTATTTTGCTGTGGTCATGGCCTATGGTATATACATCTATCCACATAGGTGGTCCACTGTGTCTATTATTTCTTCATCTCTGGAACTACTATGAAACTGCTCAGAGGAAAGAAGGAAGGGAGGAAGCAAGAGAGAGGAGGAGGAAGGGGGAGGGGTGGGAGTGAGGGAGCAGAGGAGGGAAGGAAGGCTAATGATTGAGTCCACATGAGAAGTATGCTGCTTGTGATACCCACATCCTGTATGGCAGTGCCTGGGTTCTCGGTGTACTTTTTGTACTATTCTTTACTTTTCTTGGGGGATTGAATTATTTTTAAAAATATTTATTTATTTATGTTATTATTTATTATTATTTTTCACTCTCCAAATGGCCACAAAAGCCGAGTGGAGTAGCTGGGATTCAAACTGACATTCCAATATGGAGTGCCGGCATCACACGTGGTGAGTTACCTTGCTGTGCCACAAGGCCTGTCCCTAGTAGGTTTGAGTATTTTTAAAATAAAATTGGCAAAAACGCTAACAAAGCTAGTTGGTTATCTTATTAAGAATTATTGAGCCGGAGCCGGCGCCGCGGCTCACTAGGCTAATCCTCCACCTGGCGGCGCCGGCACACCGGGTTCTAGTCCCGGTCAGGGCACCGGATTCTGTCCCGGTTGCCCCTCTTCCAGGCCAGCTCTCTGCTATGGTCAGGGAGTGCAGTGGAGGATGGCCCAAGTCCTTGGGCCCTGCACCCCACAGGAGACCAGGATAAGCACCTGGCTCCTGCCTTCGGAGCAGGCCACAGCGCGCCGGCTGTGGCGGCCATTGGATTGTGAACCAACGGCAAAGGAAGACCTTTCTCTCTGTCTCTCTCTCTCTCACTGTCCACTCTGCCTGTCAAAAAAAAAAAAAAGGAATTATTGAGCCGGAGCCACAGCTCAATAGGCTAATCCTCCACCTAGCGGCGCCGGCACACCGGGTTCTAGTCCCAGTCCGGGCGCCGGATTCTGTCCCAATTGCCCCTCTTGCAGGCCAGCTCTCTGCTGTGGCCAGGGAGTGGCGGCCATTGGAGGGTGAACCAACGGCAAAAAGAAGACCTTTCTCTCTCTCTCAATGTCCACTCTGCCTGTCCAAAAAAAAAAAAAAAGAATTATTGGAGGCTGTTTCAGGGAGATAAAAACAGCCTGTTTAATAGGAGTGAGTCCTCAATATTATACTTAAGCAGTATAATGTAGTGATTAGGAGTACAAATTCCATCACCAGATTAGGTTCACATCTTAGCTCTGCTAATAATATGATCTTGGGCAAATGGCTTAGACTCTGTTTCTCAGCCACCTCATTCTGATAGCACCTACCTCTAATGAGATGTGAGGACCAAATGAATCAGCACTTGAAATGTGCCTGACACGTGTGAGTGTGCAACACAAGTTAGCCACTCTAGTTATTCACTTGCAAACCACTACCTGCACAGTACTGATGCTCTCCCACCTTGGGTTGTTTGGGGGCCTTCTCTGAGGCAAAAGGATGACTTTATTAGGCAAACAGAACCTGTGTTTCATGGAAACACGAAGGCTGTGGGTTGGGGGCACAATGTATAGAGTTTAGATTAACACTGGATACACTTAGTGGGCCAGGCTCTTTCTAACCAATAGAATAACCAATGGTTGAGTTGTTACAGATGACTAATGTTACTTCTTTGGGTCCAGAGAAAGCTTCATATAGAAAGAATGCACTCAGAATGCTAAGCTAGTGTTTTACTAGACTTCAATTCTAACAGGAAATTTTCGTTAAGTCCTTTCTACCCCTAACTTCGTATTTTGAAAATTTTCAAGCCTACAAAAATATCCGAAAGATTGGTGTCATGAGTTTACATGTTCTTTCACTTAGATTCAACTGTTGCTAACATTTTGCCACATTCACTTTCCACGTGTGTGTCTCTATGCACTTCTTGGACAAACCATTTGAGAATGAGCTGTAGATATGATGACCTTTTCTTGCTAAACCTGAAGTCTGCGTCTCCTAAGAACAAAGGCATTCTCCTGCATATCCACAACACTATTATCACCCAGTCAGCTTTAACATTAACATCACCGTCTATTGTGGTCCACATGCAGGTGCTCTCAGTTGTCCCAAACATGTCTTGGCTACTTTTAAATCAGGCACTGCATTTTATTTTCATGGCTCTTTAATTTTCTTCAGTTTAGAACTGTTCCTTTTTTGCAGTGTTTCATGGCATTGGGATTTTTGAGGCATTCAAATCAGTTGTTTTACAACATGTACCTCAATTTATCTTTCTAAGGCCAATGTGAATAAATCTTCCAGCCACTGGTTCATGCCCCAAATGGCCACCGCAGCTGGGGCTGGGCTGGGTTGAAGTCAGGAGCCAGGATCCAGGAGCCAGGAACTATATTCAGGTCTCTCCTGGGTGGCAGGGGGCAAGCACTTTGGTCATCCTGTGCTGCTTTCCCAGGTTCATTAGCAAGGAGCTGGATGGGAAGTGGAGCAGCTGGGACTTGAACTGGCACTCCCATATGGGATGCCAGCATCACAGACAACTTCACCTTATGCCACAACACCAGTGCTGGGCCCCAAATCATTATTTTTAAAAATATTGGCAAATCTGGGCCGGCACCATGGCACAGTAGGTTAATCCTTCACCTGTGGTGCCAGCATCCCATATGGGCGCTGGTTCTAGTCCCAGCTGCTCTGCTTCTGATCCAGCTCTCTGCTGTGGCCTGGGAAAGCAGTGGAAGATGGCCCAAGTCCTTGGGCCCCTGCACCTGCATGGGAGACTGGGAAGAAGCACCTGGCTCCTGGCTTCGATCAGTGCAGCTCCGGCCATTGTGGCCATTTGGGTAGTGTCTCTCTCTCACTGTCTATAACTCTATCTGTCAAATAAATAAATAAAATCTTAAAAAAATATTGGAAAATCTTTTGAAATTGCTAATGACCTGAGGTATAGCTTATTCTTACTAGATAAGACCATTGCACATTAATATGCTATAAAGGGGCCAGCGCTGTGGTGTAGCAGGTTAAGCCTTCACCTGCAGTGTCAGCATCCCTTATAGGCACGGGTTCAAGTCCCAGCTGCTCTGCTTCTGATCCACCTCCCTGCTAATGCACTTGGGAAAGCAGCAGAGGATGGCCCAAGTGCTTGGGCTCCTGCTCCCACATGAGTCAGAATAAGCTCCGACGCCTGACTTTGGCCTGGCCAAGCCCAGGCTGTTGTGGTCTTTTGAGCTAGGAACCAGCAGATGGAAGATCTTTCTCTCTCTCTGTATTTCTGCCTTTCAAATAAATAAGTAAGTCTTTAAGAATGCATTAAGGACCATCACTTATGAGTCATGACACAAGTGAGCTGGCCTGCTTTGTCTAAACTCCTGAGGACTTCCAATAATGAACTCCAGTGTAACAATTGCTTTCAGGTTTTTATAGCCTTGGTTGCACATGGCTCCAGAAAATGCTAGCACTTTTCCTGTCCACTGATGGTCAAGTATGAAAAAAGCAGCTAGAACACCACAGCCTTGGCTAACTGAGAAAGCTTGTTGATGATGAGAGCTTTGACTCTTTGGAGAGGAAGGCCTCTCACTGACCTGGGAGGATCCACTGTGGCAGATGCTGCCCAAGGTTGAGGAAGAGGAGGCTAGAGCAGAAACCAATGGATTTGATGATGTGGGAAGTTAGTCAAGGAGGTGATCTGACAGAAGTGATTAGGGCAGGGTATGCTATGAGAGGCCTTTCCCCATTCTTATCTTGTGGAGTCCGCTTGACTAGCCTTATCATAGTTTCTGTTTAGCTTGTCCAATTGGCAGGGGGGAGGTCACAATGGAAGTTGCAGTGAGTTTATGGTAAAATGTCAGAATAGGGCTCTAAGGAAATCCTTTTTAAAACTTCAAAACTTGAGATACTTCAAACTCTGCATGAAAATTAACTAGAAAGGATCATGGACCTAAATGTAACTCTACAGTTTCTACAAGAAAACAGGAAAAAATCTCTGTAACTTTAGATTAGACAATGGGTTATTTGAATGATTTTTTTAGGAAAGGCACAATAAAAGGACAAACCATACAAGATAAAAAGTTGCTATAGGCTCAGCAACATTAAAAAATTAACTTCTACTCTTCAGAAGGTACACTTAGTAGAGTGAAAGGATAACTCACGGCCAGCGCTGCGACTCAATAGACTAATCCTCCACCTAGCGGCGCCGGCACACTGGGTTCTAGTCCCGGTCGGGGCACCAGATTCTGTCCCGGTTGCCCCTCTTCCAGGCCAGCTCTCTGCTCTGGCCAGGGTGTGCAGTGGAGGATGTCCCAAGTGCTTGGGCTCTGCACCCCATGGGAGACCAGGAGAAGCACCTGGCTCCTGCCTTCGGATCAGCACAGTGCGCCGGCTGCAGCACGCCAGCCTCGGCGGCCATTGGAGGGTGAACCAACGGCAAAGGAAGACCTTTCTCTCTTTCTCTCTCTCTCACTGTCCACTCTGCCTGTCAAAAAAAAAAAAAAAAAACCTCCCTAAGATTAACATCAAATTACTACATGGGAACAGATTTGAATAGACACTTGGTAAAGATACTTGCACAACAGTATCGTCAGTCATTAGAGTAGTGCAAGTTTAAACTGCAGTGAGTGTACCCAAGGTGCCAGCGTTAGGATGACTGAGTCCCACATTTGAGCACTTGCATTTGATTCTTCTCTCTGGTTCCTGATTCCAGCTTCCTGCTAATATAGTTCTCCTGCCTTTCTTGGGCTTGAGAAATTGGGGTTCCTGCCACCTACATGGGAGGTCTTGGTTGAATTCCCAGCCTTCAACTCCAGCTTCAGCCCAGTGCTGGTCATGGTGGGCATTTGGTGAGAGAACTGATTGACTCTCAAGTAACTATTTTTAAATACTAAAAAAAAATAGAGATTCCACTATATATCTACTAGCAGAAAAGCTACATTAAAAAAGTTTTGTTTTTTAACTTATTTGAAAGAACGAGAGAGAGAAAGAGAGAGAGAGAGAAAGATTGACCTTCCATCTGCTGGTTCACTTCCCCAAATGCTGATAACAGCCAGGGTTGGGCCAGGACTATGCCAAGGATATAGGTCTCAGTGTGTGGGTCTCCTACATGGGTGGCAGAGACCAGAATACTCGAGTTACCATCGGCTACCTCCCAGGGTGCACATTAGCTGGAAGCAGAGTAGCTGGGACTCAAACTTGGCACTCTGATACGGGATGTAGGCATCCCAAGTGGTATCTTATTTATTTATTTATTTGACAGGTAGAGTTAGACAGTGAGAGACACAGAGAGAAAGGTCTTCCTTCCGTTGGCTCACCTCCCAATCACCCCCCAAATGGCCGCTATGGCTGGAGCTGCGCCAAACTGAAGCCAGGAGCCAGGTGCTTCCTCCTGGTCTCCCATGCGGGTGCAGGGTCCAAGCACTTGGGCCATCCTCCACTGCCTTCGCGGGCCACAGCAGAGAGCTGGACTGGAAGAGGAGCAGCCGGGACTAGAACCCAGCGCCCATATGGGATGCCAGTACCACAGGCGGAGGATTAGCCAAGTGAGCCATGGTGCCAGCCCCCCAAGTGGTATCTTAATGCTGTGCCACAACATCCAGTTTCTAAATTTTTGTTAAAGTTGAAACCTGAGGACTGGGACAACACATGTTGCAACTGCCACTCTCGAACATTGTTGGTGAGAGTGCAGACTGCAGCAGCTACTTGGCAAACAGTTTAGCTGTGTGTTAAACAGTTCAATATACACTTAGTAGGTAATGAACTGTCCTACCCCTAGATCTTTACACCAAAGAGATGAAGCCACATATTCATTTACAGACCTGCATGTGAGTGCTGTTAGTGGCTTTATTTATAATTGCAAAAAGTTGGAAAACACAGTTCTATAAGCTGATGAAATGGATAAACTGGTGTAACTACACAATTGGAATATTACTCAGCAATAGGTAGAGGCAGCAACATGAATAGTAGTTTAATCTCTAAAGGATTATGCTGAGTAAAGGAGCCAGACACAAGAGGCTACACTTACTACATGATTTTGCTTATAAGACACTGTGGAAGGAAAAACTACAAGAATAGAAACAGGATGAGTGGTTTGCAGGGCCTGGGTCTGGGGATGGGAGGAGACGATTGACTGGAAAGGACCATGAGGGACCTTTTTGGGTTGATAGAAATGTTCTACATCAGGAATTTGGTGGTGGTTACATAACCACGTGTTTGCCAAAACTCAGCAAACTTTACAGTGCGAATTGAAATACATAAAAATTATACCTCCATAAGCCTGACTTAAGAAAACACATCTACAGACTTACATGGAAATAAACCTAAGAAAAAGATACCTTACAGTTTTTCCAGTTGAAGAGTCATCATGAGAATGTTCTCAACTGTGGTAAGTGGTACTTGTGTTGTTCCCAAGTCTCTGAAGGAGAAAGCCCAAACATTCACGGTATGGACCTCAATAAAAAGATCTGTCCTTAAAAAGGTTGTTTCAGGAAGATGTGGTTACATCAGTTTTGGCTTCTCTATAAAGCAAGACAGCTCAAGAGTTTGTCATGGAGACAGTTCCAGAAAGCCCTGGTTGAAATGACTTTACTATTTGCATCATCAGATTAATGACCTTGGCATTGAAGAGTAGAACCTACACCTTTTTCTGCCATTGTCTTATTTTTCATTTTATACTACACTGACCTCTTTTAATTCTTATTTTTTCTTTAAAAAATTTACATCTATACCTCTTTGCTTGGGATAGATGGTATTCCTAACATGTATTTGCATGTAACACTGTCTCGCCCTGCCAGCTGTCTTTCCCATGATAAATTCTTTCTCAGTTCTTGCCTCAGTCAATAACTTTTTTCAGTAACCTAATTTAAAATCATGACTTTTTAGCCTCAATCTCAAATACTTAATGTTTGATGAAAATAAAAAAAGATTATTTTCATACTTACAGATATTTTAATGCTGGCAGTTTAAAAAGATACGAATCTTCAACATTTGTCAGAGGATTACGATTGAGATTTCTGAAAAAGGCAATGGAATTAAAGGAATCGGCCATTTCAGTAAGCACAAGACTGTATGAGAAATTATATTCTTTTTTGTGTAGACATTTTAGGCTTAAAATTACTTTCTGTGTACTTACAAATCACCCTTAGGATTCAAAAAGCACTTGTTCTTTGGGAACTATCTATGTCTCCTAGAGGATGAATGGAGAAGAGAAAGAGAAAAGATACAAAAAAATGCATAATAAACACAAAATATGCCAAAGAACTTTTTAGGTGAAAAGCCTTAGAAGTGGAGCCAGTGTTTTGCCTAGCAATTAACACCCAGATTGGGATACCTACGTCTCAAATCAGATGCCTGGGTTTGATTCCCAGTTCCAGCTTCTAATTGCAACTTCCTGCTAATGCAGACCCTGGGAGGCAGTGGTGATGGCTCAATTGGTTGAGTCTCTGCTATCTACTTGGAGACGTGGACTGGTTTCTGGTTTCCAGCTTCAGCCTGGGCCTGGCCTAGCCTAGCCTGAGCCATTGCAGGTATTTGGGAAGTGAACTAGTGGGCGGGAGCTGTCTGTGTCTTAAAAAAGAAAGACGTATAGAAGTGACCACACTGATAGGGAAGCCCTTTTTTGTGTAGGAAACACTAATCCTGTGTTCTCCATAATTCAAGGTGCTTGCCTTTCATCTTTGGAAATTTTAAACAAGCCATGACTTAATTCATTTAGTTGATGGAAAAAGAACCCACGTCAAAGCCATACTCTTGCCACGTTCTTCCACTGGTGTTCTCATTTCGCATCACACATCATCACATCACATCACATCACATCACATCACATCACATCACATCATCACGTCACATCACATCACGTCACATCACGTCACATCAGTCTTTGTTACGTTGCTTGTCATCACCTGTTGGCCTGTCAGTCTCCTGGCCTGTAGCTCCTTGAGGGCAGGGATATTGTTATTGTCTTTGTTATGCCTGTGTGTGGCATAGTGCCTGAAATTTACTGCATGGTTAATAAATATTTGTTGAGTAAAGAATTCACATTTTGTTTCCCTACCAATACAGTGAATAAATTCATGTTGTGGGAAATTTCATTCCTAAATGCTGTAATAGATTTTTAAAGTTTTTAAAGCAAGCAAACAAAAACAGGTAAAAAAAAAACTGCCTTTAGTTTAACTCTACTCAAAAACGTACTGTACTGTTACAGACTGTGAAAATAATAACTCTTACAGATGATATTGATTTGGCTGCCAAGCATCTGTGTTCAGCATTCAACACTGGATGTTCCCAGTAACCTCTGTGATAGGTATTGTACCCCAGTAGCCTATTGTGATATATATTGTGCTGAGTCACAGAGGCTGTGTAACTTGTTGTAGGTCACTGCACTTGTAAGAAGCAAAGCTGGAGCTGGAGCTCAGTCCTGCCCCAGACTGTGTCTAATATGTGTGCAGAAAAGGGTCCAAATATTTGTCACTTTAATCTGAAGCTTGAGATGACTAAATATAGAAGTACTTTGAAAATTTCATCAACCTTCTCAGGATAGCACTCATGAAAATTAGTTTCTCTTTTTATTCCTTTTCCCTAATCTTATCCCACAATTAGATATTTAGCTCAGAGTCATTGAGACTAGAGATTTAACAGCATGTTGTAGGTGACATCAGTGGAAACCTATGTAAACAGTGGAGTGAGAACATCTGAAAATTTATCCCTTCATAAAGGGAACAACAAAATGGTAAAAGTGGTCAGAATCAAGTTTTTGATAATTCTGGAAATTTAACCAAAGGCTTGCAGCAACCTGTGGGGCATTTACTCAAGAAAATTGGCTGACTTTCTCTAAGAATAGTGAGATTTGTGTGGGTTTCGTGTATTTAACTTGCCCTAGACAGTTCCTCCCTGGCAAGCTCAGTGGTAGCCTTAAAAATAGGCTTGATAGCTTATGACAAGAGCCTCAGGTGATGACTGATGTCATAAATAAGAGTGTCAATTGTTAAATCAACAACAGGAGTCACTGTGCACTTACTCCCCATGTAGGATCTCTGTCCTTAATGTGTGGTACTATGTGAATTAATGGTATAACTAGTACTCAAACAATACTTTATACTTTGTGTTTCTGTGTGGGTGCAAACTGTTGAAATCTTTACTTAGTATATACTAAGTTGATCTTCTGTATATAAAGAGAATTGAGAATGAATCTTGATGAAGAATGGGATGAGAAAGGGAATGGGAGATGGGATGGTTGCGGGTGGGAAGAAGTTATGGGGGCAAAAAGCCACTATAATCCAGAAGTTGTACATTGGAAATTTATATTTATTAAATAAAGGTTAAAAAAGAAACATCTGCTTTAGGAATAGACTGATGTCTTAGTAATATTTGGGTTTAGGTTTTTGGATTGTGGGTGAATTTTATTTTTAATTTGTTGCTTCTCAATTTTTTTAAAATTATGAGATGTATTACTTGCATACTCAAAGTCATATGTAACCATGTGAATGTTGGATAATGTTTGAACTTTGTCCAATTTATTTTGTCTACATTTGAACCAAATCAGGAATTATAATGAGAGAAAAGAGAAGTATGTGTAAAATGAGCAAAAAAAAAAAACCTCCAAACTCTCCAAAATAAAAAAAAAAAAATAGCCTGTATGCCCAGTATCAGAGAGAGGGAGAGGGATAGAGGGACAGAAGGAGGGAGGGAGGGAGAGAAAGAGAGAGAGAGACAGAACAGAGACAGAGAGAATGGAAATGAATGGAGATAAACATGCAGAATGAAGCCTCTCTCAGAGGCTGTTTTTGGGAAATAACTACAGGCAAGTGCTTCACCATGGAAGCTGTGTGCGATACTGGATAGCAGTTGGGACCAAAAGATAGTCTATTCAAAAAGCTTAACATGGGAAGCTGAGGAATAAGATGTTCATTAGAACTTTGAAACACACAATATACCCTCAGGACACTGGAAGATGGTGGAATGTATTCCTGTGAATTTGGAAGGCCTTACACATATCTAGGGCTATAAGCTTTGCCAGGAAAGACCTAAAGAGGCCCTGACTTCTTTATAACTGGCTGATCCTGAGGTTCTATGCATGCAGGAAGTAAAAGAAAAGACAGCCCTGGACTGCCTGGCTAAGAACAGAAAGGACACAGTACAACGTGTACTTGGAGCTCTTTGACAAAAGCTGGGAGAACTGTTGATTCCAGACTTGTAGGGAGTTCTCTATTCAGTCCTGACCCCCAGGCTAACCAAGTGGAGACTTCAATGGCCACACATCATAAGTAATACAAACTTTATAGCATTGGTTCAGAAAAGTGGCTAGATAACAGCAACTGCTACAACAAGCATTAGTAACACCAAACTGGAGACAGGAATCTAGTTTTTGGAATTGCTATATTATTTAAAATGTTCATTTTTTTATGAGAGCGAGAAGGAAACAAAATATGGCTCATACTCAGAGGAAATTCCAGTTTCAGTAAAAAACTATCCCTGAGGAGCCCAGACATTGGACTCACTAGACAAAGACTTGATTCAGTTACTGATAATAAGTTCAGAGGTGGGTGTTGTGGTGCAGAGGGTTAAGCTGTCACTTGGGATGTCCACATCCTACCTGGCTTCTGACTTCAGCCTCCTGCTGCTTCACGTGCTGGGAGACAGCAGCTTTGCCTCAAGTGTGGGAGCCCCTGCCAGCCATGTGGGAGACCCAGATGGTTTTCCAAGCTTTTGGCTTTGGTCTGGCCCAGCTCTGGCTTTTGCAGGCATTTAGGGAATGAACCAGCAGATGGAAGACCTCTCTGTCAGTCACTACCTTTCAAACAGATGTTAAAATGGAAGTGATGAGTGAGGACACCCTTGTTTAAGAAAGTATAAAGGAAACCATTTAGTTTTGTTTAGTAAAGAACTAATGAAAACTATGCCTCATCAAATGGACCATATTAAATATGGAAATTACTTTAAAAAGAGGGACAGCTGATTGGTGCAGCAGTCAAGACGCTGCTTGGGACATCTGCATCCCATAGCAGAGTGCCTGGGTTCAAGTTCTGATTCCACTCGCAACTTCAGCTTCCTGCTAATGCAGAGTATTGGAGGAAGCAGGTAATTTCACCCACAGAGGAGACCTGGACTGAGTTCCCCATTTCCTGTTTCAGCCTGCCCCAGCCCCACATGATAGAGATAGTTGGGGAGTAAAACTGTGGGTGGAAGATCACCATCTTTGTATGCTTTCTAAATTAAAAAAAAAAACACACAGAAATTATAAAAAGGAGCCAAATAGAAATTGAGGAGTTGAAAAACATAGTAATTAATATGGAAAATTCACTAGTGAGTGTCAGTGGCAGATCTGACTAAGCAGAAGAAAGAATCAGGAATTTGATGATAAATTGAGATTGTTGAGTTGAAGGAACAGAAAGAAGGAAGAAAGAAGAAAGATGGATGCAATCCTAGAGAGTAGGACACCATCAAGCTTACTAATTTCAGAAGGAGAAAAGAGGAGAAAGAATATTTGAAGAAATGGTGGCCTCAAACTTCCTAAACCTAATAAAACATATGGATCTATACATGCAAGAAGTTCAAGGAATTCTTAAGTAGGATGAACTGAAAGAGTTTCACATATAGGCGTATCATAATCAAACTATTAGAAGCCAAACACAGAACATCTTGAAAGCAGCGAGAGAAAATAACATCATATACTAGGAATCGTCAAAAGATTAATAGCTGATGTATCATCAGAAACAATAGAGGCCCCAAGGCAGTGAGATGGCACATTCAGTGTGCTGCAGGGAAGAAATGTCAACCAAGAAGTGCATAGTTTTTCCATAGTACACATTTCTGTAAACTTTTGAAGACTCATCAGATGCATGGATTATCTAATATGTTTTAATTCCACTTTCTCAAACTTTTTGTCACCCTGATGGGTAAGAATAGCAGGATATGGTTGAACTCTGTAATTAATACACAATTATTCTTAGGCATTTAAAATTAACATAAAAATGATCTCTGTTAAATAGAAGAGTGGGAATAAGAGAGGGAGGAGATGTACAGGTCGGCACATGCTCACTCGGGCTTACCTCCAATGGTAGAGCTAGAAATGTGCCAGGGGATTCCAAATCAATCTTATCAAGGAGGCATGTACCAATGGCATCTCACTTGTTAAAGTGATAAGTTTAAGTACATAATTGCTCAAAAAGGTAAGTGTCGAAGAGATTTCACAAAAAAGACCAGTGTCTGCAAAGAATGAAGGATAGAATTAAAAGGGAGAGAATGATCCGGCAGGGGAAGCAGGACACACAGCAGACTCATAGAATAGCAAATGTCCTAAACAGCACTCCAGCCTCGGAATCAACCCTTGGGGCATTCGGATCTGGCTAAAAGGCCCATGAGAGTCTCACAGGCATGGAAAGCCAAGACACTGTAGCAAAGACAACCTGAATGAACGATCTCAGTGAACAAGATCCCAGCAGAAAGAATGGGCCATCAAAGAAGGAGTCACCTTTCTTTCTCTGAAGGGAGGAAGGAACCTCCACTGTGATATGGCCTTGACTAAGTTCAGAGTTGGTGATCTCAAGAGGCTTCCATAGCCTTGACAGCTCATGGCAAGAGCCTCAGGTGATTACTGACGTCATAAATAAGAGTGTCAATTGTTAAATCAACAATGGGAGTCACTGTGCACATGCTCCCCATGCAGGATCTCTGTCCTTAATGTGTTTTACTATGAGAGTTAACGATAAAACTACTAGTCGAACAGTACTCTATATCTTGTGTGGTTGTGTGGGTGCAGTCTGTTGAAATCTTTGCTTAGTATATACTAAGTTGATCTTCTGTATATAAAGATAATTGAAAATGAAACGTGATGAAGAGTGGGATGGGAGAGGGAGTGGGAGATGGGATGGCTGCGGGTGGGAGGGAGGTTAGGGGGGGAAAGCCACAACAATGCAAAAGTTGCACTTTGTAAATTTACATTTATTAAATAAAAAAATAGTATAAAGGTAGGGGGAGAATGGAGCTATAGAGAAGCAAAGTTTCTGTATACTATTTAAGTTATTTTGATAGTAATCTGAAGAAAAATGTTATAAACTAAGATGTTAATTATAATTCTAGGACAACCACTAAGGAAATAACTTGAATATATTGTAGAAAAAAAGTGGATGGCCATTTGGTCTAGTGGTTAAACCACTGTTTGGGTTGTCTGCATCCTGTATTAGAGTGTCTGCAAAGGAGTCTGAGTTTTGCTCCTAATTCCAGCTTCCTGCCAGTGTGGACCTTGGGAGGCGGCAAGTGGTAGCTCAAGTGGTTGGCTTCCAGTTGCCCATGTTGGGTAGACATGGACTGAGTTGCCAGCTCCTGGCTTTTGCCTTACCCAACCCTGGCCAGTACAGGCATTTAGGGAGTGGGCTGGGAGGTGTGGCACTGGCACCCCATATGGGTGCTGGTTTGTGTCCCAGCCGTTCCTCTTCCCATCCAGCTCTCTGCTATGGCCTGGGAAAGCAAGGCCCCTATACCCGTATGGGAAGACCTAGAGGAAGCTTCTGATTCCTGGCTTTGGATGGGTTCAGCTCTGGCTGTTGTGGCCATCTGGGTAGTGAACCAGTGGGTGGAAGACCTTTCTCTCTGTCTCTCCCTCTCTATGTAATGCTCTCTCAAATAAATAAATAAAATATTTAAAAAAAAGAAAACTTGAATGAATATAAACCATCTAGATGTACCAGACATCTACAGAGCAATTCCCAGCAATGTCGACATAAAAATGCTAAAGATGTATTCTTTTCTAGTGTAAATAGAACATTCTCTAGGAAGATCATATGTTACATCACAAGACCTATCAATACATTTAAAAGGACTGAAATCACACAGAGTATGTTTTCAACTAAAGTAGAATGAAATTAGAAATCAAAGCAGAAAAACATCTGGGAAATTCACATATAAGTGGAAATAAGCACCCATGAATAACCAGTGGTTCAAAGAAGAAATCACAAAGGAAACCAGAAACTATTTTGGTAGGAATGAAAATGCACACAGAAGATATCAATACTACATGATGAGCTGGAGCAGTGCTCAGATGGAAGTTTATATATGCAAATATAAATGTTTAGAAGTCTCATATCTGTACCTAAACTTCCTCCCAAATCAACTATGAAAAAAAAAAAAGGAATGAAACAAAGTTCAGAGCAGAAATATAGAAAAACAATAGAGAAAACTCAATATAATAAAAATTGGTTCATTGAAAAGATCAACACACTTAAGTTCGACTGACCAATAAAATTATTTAAAATCAGGGGCCGGCGCCGCGGCTCACTAGGCTAAACTTCTGCCTTGCGGCGCCGGCACACCGGGTTCTAGTCCCGGTCCAGGCGCCAGATTCTGTCCCGGTTGCCCCTCTTCCAGGCCAGCTCTCTGCTGTGGCCAGGGAGTGCAGTGGAGGATGGCCCAAGTGCTTGGGCCCTGCACCCACATGGGAGATCAGGAGAAGCACCTGGCTCCTGGCTTTGGATCAGCGCAATGTGCCGGCTGTAGCGTGCTGGCTGCGGCGGCCATTGGAGGGTGAACCAACAGCAAAGGAAGACCTTTCCCTCTGTCTCTCTCTCTGTCCACTCTGCCTGTCAAGAAAAAAAAAATCAGGAATGAAAGGGGACATTACTGTTGACCTTATAGACATCAGAAGTATAAAAAGGAAAACTGAGGACTATATGCCAGTGAATTAGGAAACATGGATGGAATGGACACGTTCTTAGATGGATACAAACTGCTGAACCTGACTTCAAATTAACAAATCTGAATAGACCTATATCAGGTGAAGAGACTGAGGGGGCAGATGTGGTGTGGTAGGTTAGGCTGCCACTAAGAATGCCCACACCCCTTACTGGATTGGCTGGGATCAAGCCCCACGTCCGCTTCTGATACAACTTCATGCTAATGTGCTCCCTGGGAGGCAGCAGATGAGGGTTCAGATTCTTGGCCACCCATGTGGAAGACCCAGATGGAGTTCCTGGCTCTTGGCTTCAGTCTTGCCCAGCCTCAGGTTTGTGGTGAGTAAACTAGCAAATAGAAGATATTCACTCATTCATTCATTCTGATTCTTTCTGCCTTTCAAATAAATAGATAAACTTTCTTTTAAAGAAAAGAGATTTAGTTAGTAATTAGAACTTCTACAAAGAAAAGCTCAAGGACACATAACTTCATTGCAAATCTAAAATAATTAACGTCAATAATTCATTAAGTCTTCTAAAATATAGGGCAGAACATTTCCTAGCATTGTATGAGGTTAGTTTTATGCTGATACCAAAGTCAGACAAAAATATCACAAGAAAAATTATAAACTGCTACCTAATGATATAGATTGGAAAATGCTCAGCAAATACTAGCAAGTATAATCCAACAGAATATATGAAAAGGATTCCATATCTTAACCAACTTGGATTTATCCCAGGAATGAAAAGTTGATTAAACATATCAAAGTAAATCACTGTAATGTGCTGTGTTAATAGAATGAAAGAAAAGATACGTGATCATCTCAATACATACAGTTCTAAAAGTATTTAAAAGCTAGAATAACCTTTCAGTATAAAAACATGGAACTTGGATGGAAGGCAACTCAATAACCTAATAGAGGACAACAGTGAAGATCCCCTGGCTAACTTCGTGCTGAATTATGATGGATTGAAAGCTTTCATCCTAAGATCAAGAACAAAGCAAGGGTGCTTTCTCTTACCACTTTTATTCGATGTTGTTCTGAAGGTTCTAGCTAGGGAAATTAGGTGAGAAAAACATATATTTTGGAATGAATGAAAGAAAACATTCTCTTTTTGGAGATGAGATGATTATCTTACCTGTAGAAAATGAGAAAGAATCCATGCACAAAAAAATCTACTAGAGAAAAAGTTCAGTAGTTTGTGGGACACAGATCAGTCTGCCAAAATTTGCTGTATTTTCAGACTAGCAATTAATAATCTGAAAATGACATTAAGGTAACAATTCCATAAACAATCACACCAAAGAAAAATACTTAGGAATACATCTAATCAGAATGAAAAGGCCTGTACTCTGAAGCTACAACATATTTTTGAGTAATTTTAAAGAAGATCTAAGAAAATGGAAAGACATTCTGTGTTTATGAATCAGAAAGTACAGTGAAGATGTGACTGTTCTCCAAATTTATCCATGATTTTAGCACAATTCCTAGCAAAATCCAAGCTGGCTTCTTGCCAGAAATTGGCATAAGGTCATATGACAATTCAAGGGATCCAGAATAGCTAAAACAATACTTAAAAAAGGAAAAAATCGGGAGGACTCAAACTTCCCAATTTCAAAACCCAGAGGCAGGCATTTGGCCTGACAGTTAAGATGCTGGTTAAAATGTCTGCATCCCATATCCAAGTGCCTAGATTTGATGTCTGGCTTCAGCTCCTGAGTTCTACTTCCTGGTAATGCAGACAGTGGGAGGCAGCAGTGATAGCTCAAGTAATTGGTTCCTGACACCCATGTGGGAGGCCTGGATTGAACTTCCCTTCCTGCTCTACTTTCAGTCTGTTGCAAGCAAAAACTCCACAACAAAACCCAGTTCAAACCTATGGTAATCTCAGTATGGTACTGGAGTAATGATTGACAATCATTGGAATCAATGGAACCGACTTGACACCCCCAAAATGAACCCTCACATATAGAGGGTTATATAGACTATATGTTTTGAAAATTAAAAACACTGGTGCATCCAAGGAGACTGTCAAGAAGGTGGGACAGGTGTGTGGCATAGCAGTTGAGTTGATACTTGGAAAGTCTGAATCTTAGATCAGAGTACCGTATTTGATTCCTGGCTACCCTGCTTCCAATCTAGCTTCCTGCTAGTGTGTACCCTGGGAGGCAGCAGGTGATGGTCAGGTATTGGGTCCTTGCCACTCTTATGGGAGTCTCAGATTGAGTTCTGGGCCCCTGGGTTAGGCCTGACCCACCCTAGTTGTTGCGGGACTTTGGCGATTGAACCAGCAAATGGAAGAATTATCTCTGTCTTCTGTCTCTGTATCCCTTTAAAATAAAATAGGTAAATAATTTTTTTAAAAAAGCTAAGACAACTCACAGTATTTGCAAGTCTTGTATCTGATAAAGGTCTAGTTCTTAGAATGCCCAGAGTATTTAAAGAATTCTTAGACTTCAAGGAGAAGGGAATAAACATTCATGAAATGAAGATATATAAATGGCCAGCAGTCATAAAATGATGCACAACATCTGAAGTCATTAGGGAAATGTGAATGAAAACCACAATTAGATGCTACTTTAGCCACTTAATAGGATGGTCATAATAAAAAAAGACATACACTGACAGTTGTTGACATAGATAGATAGAATGGGAACTCTCCTACATGGCAGGTGGGAAGGTAAAATGGTGTAGCCAATGTGGAAAAGAGATTGGTGGTTCCTCACGTATGTTAAACATGCCTTAACATAAGACCCAGCAGTATCATTCCTACTTATAGGTTCAGGAATTAAAAAACAAACATGGTTGCACAAAAACTTGTTCCTGAATGTTCACAACAGCATTATTCATAGCAGCCCCAAAGTGGAAATAACCCAGGTGGCTCTTAAAGGATGAGTATGTGAATTGGTATTGTGGTCTGTCTACACCATGGAGCCTTATCAGCATTAGGAAGGCATTAAAGCACTGGTACCTGTTACAACATGGGTGAACCTTGAAACCAGCAGGCTATGGGCAAGAAGTCAGATGCAAAAGGCCACAATACTGTGTTATGCATTTGTATAATTCTGAACATTTTATACAAATGCACCACACAGTATTGTGGCCTTTTGCATCTGACTTGTCCTAGAGGAGGAGGAGAAGGAGGGGAAGGAAAAACCTGGACCCCTTTTCCCTTATAAACCCCAGTCTAGACAAAGACTGCACGTTCAGCTCTCTGCTCTCCCCTGAGCTGCCCGCCTGGCCTGCCAAGTGTATTTTCTCCATTCAAACATGTCACCTTGCTCTCCCCCAGTCCGAGTGACTGGGCAAACTCTCTCTGTCCCTTCCATCCTGACGGATGCCCTGTCCCCAGTGAAACCTTGCTACTTTGCTCTCTGTCTCACACCTGAATTCTTTCTTGCATGAAGACAAGAACCCCACATGACTTCTCTCTGTGACAGAATCAGATAATGGAGATGATTATAGAGCCTTGTGAATGACTATACTAGACACCACTGGATTGTATGCATTTTATGATAAGTGGATTATATTTCAGTTTTGAAACAGAACCATATTATACACAGGTGCCAGAAAACCAGACATGCTGCTATATGGGAAAAGAATGAAACATCTGATTCTTCTGTGATCAAGGTCAGGGTCAGTGGTGAGTTCAAGAACCATGTATTGTCTTGCCTGTGATCTCCCCCGTTCAAGTGTGTTCTCGCAGGTATTTTTAGCATCATGAACTTGTTCAACTCATAAAATTCTTTAATAGTCACTAAGGATGCTAGATGAAAAATGTATCACGTGCTTGGTGAAGCAGGGTTTCTCAGACTGGACTTTGACCATCATCTGTTTTGTTCTTTGTTCTTTGTTCTGTGAGATCACGAGGGAGCCTTGTGCAAGAAGGCTCCTTGGCCTCTGCATCTCCCCTTGGCACCCTTTCCCCAAGCTGTGAAGAATGATGGTAGAACATTAAGCAGCGCAGACAATTTGGCCAAGTTTGTCGTTCTCCACTGCTTCCCTCTTCCTTAGCAGCACCCATGGCCTTGTACCAAATGGCTCAGCCTTTCCTTTTCATGGGGCAGCCCTTCTGTAGCTGACGTAGGGGCCTTGCATGTGTCTCCAGTGAAGTCACACTGCGAGGCCACTCTACTCTCCCACCTCTTCCTCCCATTGCAGAGCATTCACTTCTTCACTAGGGTTGTGCATGGGCAGTGCAGAGACTGAGCAGGAACTGTCTCAACAGCTCTAGGTGGAGGACTCTACAGACGCTCTTTACCGTGAACCATTATGCTTTGAGGATCACATGGATTCCGCACTGAAGATCGCTTCCATTTCTGGCCCCATTCCCTCACTTGATAAATGGCGGTCTATTGAATCCTACTCCACTGCCTTTTTGATAACGCTTGTGGGAGTAAAATGTGGCAGCACAAGCCAAATCAGAGTCAAAGTGTGAGAAATATTGTTCTAGGGGCCGGCGCCGTGGCTCACTAGGTTAATCCTCTGCCTGTGGTGCCGGCATCTCATATGGGTGCCGGTTCTAGTCCCGGCTGCTCTACTTCCCATCCAGCTCTCTGCTATGGCCTGAGAAAGCAGTAGAAGATGGCCCAAGTCCTTGGGCCCCTGCACCTGCATGGGAGACCCGGAAGAAGCTCCTGGCTCCTGGCTTCAGATCTGCACAGCTCCTGCCATTGCAGCCAACTGGGGAGTGAACCATCGGATGGAAGGTCTCTCTCTCTCTCTCTCGCTCTCTCTCTCTCTCTCTCTCTGATTCTCCTTCTCTCTGTGTGTAACTCTGACTTTCAAATAAACAAATAAATCTTTTAAAAAAGGTACAATGCACAAAAAGGTCAAGTTGCCCTCCTTCAGCTCTTGTTCACCAGGGGACAAAGAACTGCACAGAAAATTTCTTGTAAAGTTCCTAAATAGTTGTATCACACATTAACAGTGTGAACTAATTAGAGATCCTCTGAGAGTAATCTGACGTTTCTCTCTTGCACATTTTAGAATCTTTTCTTTATGTTTCACTGTGGTGAGTTTGATTACAACGTGTCGTGATGAGGATCTCTTTTGGTCATGGTTACTGGGGGTTCTATGAGCTTCCTGTACTAGCATGTCTCTGTCCTTCTCCAAGCCTGGGAAGTTCTCTGCTAGTATCTCAGTTTAACCTCCCTCACCTACACAATAGGGGTCATCGTTTCTAAATGGCAAGAGTTGTTGGGAAGATGGAAGCAACGTGTGTAATCATGTACCATTTGCCAAGCATTACTGTGCATTCTTCATGTTATCTCACTTGTGTAAGTACTTAGTATAGTGCCTAAAACGTAATGACCTAATAAAAGGAGGAATTAAAGATGTGTATGGCAGGGGCTGGCGCTGTGGCATAGCGAGTAAAGCCACTGCCTGCAGTGCCGGCATCACACATGGGATGTCAGTTTGAGTCCCCATTGCTCCACTTCCAATTCAGCTCTCTCTATGGCCTGGAAAATCAGTGGAAGATGACCCAAGTCTTTGGGCCCCTGCACCCATGTGGGAGACCTGGAATAAGCTCCCGGCTCCTGGCCTTGGATCAGCTAGCTCAGCTCCGGTCATATTGGCCATTTGGGGAGTAAACCAGTGGATGGAAGATGACCCCCTCCCCCACCTCTCTGTAACTATCTTTCCTTCTCTCCTCTCCTCTCCTCTCCTCTCCTCTCCTCTCCTCTCCTCTCTCTCTCTCTCTCTCTCTTTCTATTTGAAAGTCAGAGTTACACAGAGAGAGGAGAGGGAGAGAGAAAGAGAGAGAGAGGTGCAGGGTCCCAAGGACTAGGGCCATCTTCCCAGGCCATAGCAGAGAGCTGGATCAGAAGTGGAACAGCCAGGTCTCGAACTGGCGCCCATATGGGATGCCAGCGCTTCAGGCCAGGGCATTAACCTGCTGTGCCACAGTGCCAGCCCCATCTCTGACTTTCAAATAAATGAATAAATCTTAAAGAAGAAAAAGTAAAGGCAATGAAGAGAATACTTAGAAACATATGGGGAAGAGGAAGAAGTACCTTAAGAGAAAAGAAGATCTCTTGTTACACAGATGAGAATATGGTGCAGATGAGAAGATTATGAGAAGAAAAGTTGCTGGAAGTGACAATGTGGAAACCTTTGAACCCTTACAAAACACCCCAAAGGGCAGACCTGAGTTTTATTGTGAGAACCAATGAAGTGACTAAAACAATTTTTAAAAATAAGCCATTGGGTTAAGACTTAATGTACAAGGGGCCGGTGCTGTGGCACAGTGGGTTAACGCCCTGGCATGAAGCACTGGCATCCCATATGGGTGCCGGTTCTAGTCCCAGCTGCTCCACTTCCCATCCAGTTCTCTGCTGTGGCCTGGGAAAGCAGTGGCCCAAGTCCTTGGGCCCCTGCACCTGCTTGGGAGACCAGGAAGAAGCTCCTGGCTCCTGGCTTTGGATCACCACAGCTCCAGCTGTAGCGGCCAATTGAGGAGTGAACCATTGGATGGAAGATCTTGCTCTCTCTGCCTCTCCTCTCTCTGTGTAACTCTGATTTTCAACTAAATATTTCTTTAAAGAAAACATTTAATGTACATGCATGAAGCAGAAGAAAAAATGTATACTTAATGTTTAGAATTATCAATTACTGCTGATTTTCTGTAATTTATTTCTGATTTCAGCTGAAAGATTTAATGATTATTACTATTTGAAGAGAGTTATGTCACTGGTAAGCTCTTGGCATGTCTTTGAGGTGGATTTCAGATTCACAATAGACTGATCCTACCACACTGCTGTTTACACAGAGGCTTCATTCAGAAGAATGTTTACTGGGCTGCATGTAGTACGTGCAAAGTAACGGTGAATGCAGATTTTGCTGAGCGTGAGCTTAACCTAATTTGGGGAATCCCTTATAATGAAACATGCAGAATTATGAATATAAAAATTGCTCCAGCCCCTCCCAGGACCTTGGAAGGGGCACGTGCAAGCGTAAAGCCTTGAAGCTTAGGCTCCAGTTCATGATGAATCCAGCTCAGCTGGCACTCTTTTCTGGACTCTGTAATGCAGTGAACAGCATTGTTTTCACTTTAAAAACCCTCATCTTTGGTCATAAGATCACTGGTGTCTTCCTGGGGCAACGGGGATAGCGAAAGTTTCCTTGAAGCAGATTAGCTTTGTCTAATAAAAGAATATGTCCCCAAATAAAGGAGACCAGCTCCCAACACACACTTGGTGTATTACAGCCATTGTGCCAATTTTTGAAGTAACCACGAGTTAGATATGTTCAGATCGCATGATAAGAGGATTAGTTTCCAATACCAGCTAGCTCTGGTTTTTGCATCACCATGAAGCAAATGCTTTTTTTTTCCTTTGGCTTAAGATGGACACAGAATCTTGAGATAAATGAACTGGTGCCTTGTGTACTGTGCGCCATCCCTAGCTCTGCTCCTACTTTTCCAGCTCATCTCTCTGGCCTTGCTGCACAGATGCTAGCATGGCTGTCACTCATTTTCCCAACTTCCCCCTGCTGGCATGAAAGTCTCTGGAGACAAAGCTTCTGTCCTGTTCCAATTTGTACCCCCAGCACTTAATATAGCACCTGGCACTCGGTGGCCCTGGCACTCAGTGAATGTTCTTAAATGAATTCATTACTTTTCATATGCTGTGATTCCACAGATTTTCTCCCTGTGTTGTCTACAGAAAACTTAAGAGGCCCCTTAGGAGGGAATCTAATGGAATGATATATGTTGAGGCCATTTTTACTGATTCTACCAAAACCACTTGGTGTAGGAGCCTCAGGAACCAGCTCCCCAGTGTATGGGTGTAGGAAAAACAGACTTTCAGTGTTCTTCCCCAAGATCTGCAGGCACTGTTGCTCCATCCTCCACACATCCTAAAACCTTCCCTCATAACCAGAATGGTTATGACTGGGATTCTGAACTACAGAACAGGTGGATAGTCTTTCAACGTCAGGTTGAGTGGAGAATCTTTATCTTGAATCTAAAATTCCCTCTGGCCATTGAACATCACAGAATTATTGAGCTGAAAGGGAATAAAACTCACTTTCTGTTGCAGTTTAGTCAGGACAGAACATGTGGGATTATGTTAGAGCAGTGTATTTTCTTATTTTTTTTATACTAAAGTATAAAGGTTCTTAGTATCCACAGATAATTTATAAATTGAGAGCTAAATACATTTTGGAAAAAGCTCATGATCTGGGTGATGGGGAGAGACATGCCCTTTGGCTGGGTCCCAGGAATTATTTTTGCATTATGATTTAAAAGCAGGTAACCCTGAGAAAGCACCAGAACCTTTTTCTCCCAGAGTACTTTGTGTTAGATTTTTGGAAAAAAAAATTGAAATGAAGACCTTCTTTGCAGAGTTTATATACAGGACTTAATACCCAGATAAGCATAACTATATACCATTTTTATACACAAATGGTTTTTAAATATGTATTCATCATCTATTTCACTTACACATTGTGCAAAAACTGCATTCCATGCCATGCCTGAAATGTCCCAAAGCTCAGTTCTGTCAGTAAATTGCAACCAAGATTTCTACAAAAAAAGACAGAAGTCAAAGAGAATGAAGAAGAAAAAAGGATATATTTGAAGAATACTCCTCTTTCAGGAGGGATTCTAATTTTTATAGATGAAACAACACTTCCACATTTTATCTACACACTAAAGAATTTACTTGTACTGGAAGATTTGGCTTCTAAATTATACTTGCACTTTTACATTAAATTTCATCATATCATTTTCATATTACATGACATACTTGTACTGGGTGATCTTTACTTCTCTGGAACAAAGTTTCACAACTTGAATGCTATTGACATTTTGGGCTCGATAATGCCTTTCTTGTGGAGGTTTGTCCTGTATATAGTAGGTGGCTTAACAGCAGGCTGGCCTTGGCCCACTAGGTGCCAGCAGCATGTGCAGGGCTGCAAAATGTTACCTGAATACAAAATTGAGTTGGTTGAGAAGCCCTGCTCTGTGGGATTCACTCTGACCTTTGTATCTGATAGCATCTGTGCTAGAGATGAAAAGGACCTGTTACAGAATTTTAGTAACCTTCTACTACAAATGTAAAGTAGAAGCTTCACCCTATTTCAAGGTGAACAGCAAGGTGGTTTACAGGGAATATTTACTCAAATTCCAAATATGATGAAATTGCAACTTACATAGACTGCAAAAAAGGGAGTGACTCAAATGCACGTCTTTCGATAGACTCCATTTTGTTGCAGGATAAATCTCTAGGAAAAGGAAAACATTGCCTTGATTAGCTATTACCTATATAGTCAGTGGGGATAATAAAATTTACATTTGATGAATAGGAAGGGAGCACACTGATAGTCCGGGAAGAGACAGTTTAATAAAAGTGGAGATACTGCAGGTTCAAGGAAGAGTTGTGGAAGAAACAGCAGAGGAAACTCTTCCAGAACTAGTGATTCACGGTGGAGGGCGTGGGAGTCCACAGCTCGGGACACCAGCAGCAGAATCTACCCACCAGTGCTGGATCGTGAAGTGAACCGAACCTCAATAGCTTGAGACAACCGGCAGGAAAGTAGAAGGAGCCTAGAGGGAACGAGGCTTGAAGCCCCGTAGGCGAAAGTTCACCAGGCTAACTACAGGAGAGAGGAAAATAATAAAAGGGACCAGTACGGACAGGAGTTTCACTCTCTCCGCTCACCTCTCAAAGGCGAGCAAGACAGTGAACAGATGCCATTTTGGACATGCATAATAGCAACCTCAGGGCTTAGAAGACAGAACACAGGAAAGCATACAGTCAAACCAAAGAAAAGAAGAGGAAATCAGAAATCTAAAAAATATTGTTAGGAATCTACAGGATACTAGTAAAAAAAAAAAAATCCCAACATTTGGGTTCTAGGAATTCCTGAAGGAATGGAGAGGGAGAAAGGATTAGAAGGCCTTTTTAGTGAGATACTAGCAGAGGACTTCCTGGGCTTGGAGAAGGACAGAGACATCCTAGTACAGGAAGCTCATAGAACCCCCAGTAACCATGACCAAAAGAGATCCTCACCACGACACGTTGTAATCAAACTCACCACAGTGAAACATAAAGAAAAGATTCTAAAATGTGCAAGAGAGAAACGTCAGATTACTCTCAGAGGATCTCCAATCAGACTTACAGCAGACTTCTCATCAGAAACCCTACAGGCTAGAAGGGAATGGCAAGACATAGCCCAGGTACTAAGAGAGAAAAACTGCCAGCCCAGAATACTATATCCTACAAAGCTCTCATTTGTGAATGAAGGTAAAATAAAGACCTTTCATAGCAAACAGAAATTGAAAGAATTTGTTGCCACTTGTCCAGCCCTGCAAAAGGTGCTTAAAGATGTGTTACACACAGAAACACGGAAACACGGTCATCAATATGTAAGAAGGTAAAGGAAGGAAACCTCACAGCAAAAGATCACAGGAAGTTCAAAGCATATATTAGAAAATATCTTTGGGAAATGGCAGGGCAAAGTTACTACTTATCAATAGTCACATTGAACGTTAATGGCCTCAACTGTCCAGTTAAAAGACACAGATTGGCTGATTGGGTTAAGGAACAAAACCCATCTATTTGCTGCTTACAAGAAACACATCTTTCCAACAAAGATGCACACAGACCGAAAGTGAAAGGCTGGAAATAGATATACCATGCCAACAGAAATGAAAAAAGAGCAGCCGTAGCCATCTTAATATCGGACAACATAAACTTCAACACAAAAACTGTTAAGAGAGACAAAGAGGGGCACTATATAATGATTAAGGGATCAATTCAACAGGAAGATGTAACTATTATCAATGTATATGCACCTAATTGCAGGCACCGGTTTATTTAAAAGGTTTGTTAAGGGACTTAAAGGGAGACTTAGACTCCAATACAATAGTACTGGGGGACTTCAATACTCTACTCTCAGAAATAGACAGATCAACCAGACAGAAGATCAACAAGGAGACAGTAGATTTAAACAACACTATAGCCCAAATGGATCTAATAGATATTTACCGAACTTTTCATGCTACACTTAAAGAATTTACATTCTTCTCAGCAGTGCATGGAACCTCCTCTAGGATCAACCACATAGTAGGCCTTAAAGGAAGTCTCAGCAAATTCAAAAGAATTAGAATCATACGATGTAGCTTCTCAGACTATAAGGGAACTAAGTTGGAAATTAGCAACTCAGGAATCCCTAGAGCATATGCAAACACAAGGGGATTGAACAACATGCTCCTGAATGAACACTGGGTCATAGAAGAAATCAAAAACTTCCTGGAAGTAAATGAGGAAAACAGTACAACATACCAAAACTTATGGGATACAGCAAAAGCAGTGTTAAGAGGAAAGTTTATAGCAATAGGTGCCTATATCAAGAAAATGGAAGGCACCAAATAAATGAGCTTTCAATTCACCTCAAGGATCTAGAAAAACTGTAGTAAACCAGACCCAAATCTAGTAGGAGAAGAGAAATAATTAAAATCAGAGAAGAAGTCAATACGATTGAGTAAAAAAAAAAAAAATGACAAAAAAAATCCGCCAACCGAGGAGCTGGTTTTTGAAAAAATAAACAAAATTGACACCCCATTGGCCCAACTAACTAAAAAAGGACCCAAATCAATAAAGTCAGAGATGAAAAAGGAAATGTAACAACAGACACCACAGAAATAAAAAGAATCATCAGAAATTACTACAAGGAATTGTATGCCAGCAAACAGGGAAACCTATCAGAAATGGATAGATTCCTGGACACATGCAACCTACCTAAATTGAACCGGGAAGACATCGAAAACCTAAACAGACCCACAACTGGGACAGAAATTGAAACAGTAATAAAGGCCCTCCCAGCAAAGAAAAGCCCAGGACCAGATGGATTCACTGCTGAATTCTACCAGACATTTAAAGAAGAACTAACTCCAAATCTTTTCAAACTATTCAGAACAATCAAAAAAGAGGGAATCCTCCCAAATTCTTTCTATGAAGCCAGCATCACCTTAATCCCTAAGCCAGAAAAAGATGCAGCATTGAAAGAGAATTACAGACCAATATCCCTGATGAACATAGATGCAAAAACCCTCAATAAAATTCTGGCCAATAGAATGCACCAACACATCAGAAAGATCATCCACCCAGACCAAGTGGGATTTATCCCTGGTATGCAGGGATGGTTCAATGTGTGCAAAACAATCAATGTGATACACCACATTAACAGACTGCAGAAGAAAAACCATATGATTAGCTCAATAGATGCCGAGAAGGCATTTGATAAAATTCAACACCCTTTCATGATGAAAACTCTAAACAAACTGGGTATGGAAGGAACATTCCTCAATACAATCAAAGCAATTTATGAAAAGCCCACAGCCAACATCCTATTGAATGGGGAAAAGTTGGAAGCATTTCCACTGAGATCTGGTACCAGACAGGGATGCCCACTCTCACCACTGCTATTCAACATAGTTCTGGAAGTTTTAGCCAGAGCTATTAGACAAGAAAAAGAAATTAAAGGGACACAAATTGGGAAGGAAGAACTCAAACTATCCCTCTTTGCAGATGATATGATTCTTTATTTAGGGGATCTAAAGAACTCTACTAAGAGACTATTGGAACTCATAGAAGAGTTTGGCAAAGTAGCAGGATATAAAATCAATGCACAAAAATCAACAGCCTTTGTATACACATGCATGGTTTGAGTTCTGTGCTCCCGGCACTGGCCTCCCCACTCTCTGCCATTGCATGCATTTAGAGAATGAATAAGCGAATGAGACCTCTTTCTCTGTTGCACTGCTTCTCGAGTAAATAAATAAAAACCTTTAAAAAGAAAATAGTAGATTAAAATACCCCCCATTTTAAATCATCTTTCTCTTACTCACAAGCTTTTAATGACACTCCATATCTCATTATGAACTTTGAAACCCCTCAGCCAATATTCAAGTTTGTTTGCATATCTTTCATTGCTTCCTAAGTCCATCTCTTGTAGCCAGACAGTCTAAATCTTGATCATTCCATCAGACAAATCTTTGCCTAAAACAGACTCCCCCCCCCCTTTTTTTTTTCTTGATTTTACAAATAATGGCCATGTTGTAAACCTCAGGTAAAGTTTTAGAATAACTGTGCTCTATCTGTGGTTCCTATGACACCCTGGAATGGCACAAAATGGCTACTATGTATAGAGGAACAAAGGTAAGGTCAGGCTACAACTGAGGGGCTCAGCAATAATGGTATTTATTACGAGTTTACATTCACATATGCTTGGAAGTGATGTATTGTATGCATCCACTCATCTAAATACACAACGGTCTAGTGAACTGATCACGGCCATAATCCAGTTTTATAGATGAAGAGATGGAATCCAAGCTAAATAACTTGTCGAAAGTCACAAAGCTAATCACTGGGAGACCTGTGTTCAAAGCCAGGCAACCTGGCTCCAGAATCTATCCTTAAACCTGTTGTATCATCTCTAATATGTTGGGATGAGGGCTGTGTTGAAGAGTGGGAGTAAAGCAATGAGGTAATAATATGGCAAATGTCAATAAATAAAGAATCAGGAAAAGGAGTAAGGGCAATCACATGAGACTGTAGAAGGGACAGAGAGAAGAAGAGAAGGAGGATCAGGAAAGCTCACAAGCAAAGTGGCCACTTGGGGGGTGAACCAATGGCAAAAGGAAGACCTTTCTCTCTTTCTCTGTCTAACTGCCTGCCAAAACACACACACACACACACAGTCAACATAAGGTGGGGACTTGAGGAGGGCTCAGGAGGCTCTTGGGGAAAAGCTGCTGAGACAGGCAGGCTGTAGGGAACCATGAGGAAGGGAGATTCTTACAATATGCTGAAGGTGCCGTTGTAGCTGTTGGGCTCTGGTACAGGAACTCTGTGAAGCTTCTGCACTGGGCTGAGGCCAGTGCACGAAAGTGTCTCATCTTTGCAGGTGCAGAGCTCACAGACATTTATGGTGGCAGCCGCATTCAGGGGTTGATCTGTGACTTCAGTTAGGGTTGAGTGCTGAGTCTGAACCTGGCCTGGATGCAGATCTGTAGTCTTCTTCAGGGATGGAGAATGGCCAGCTTTTGCAGTGGGTACCAGAGTTCTGGTAAGCTCCATCTTGGAAGGCTGAGCTATGACACTGGGTGATGTTGGGTGCTGAGCTTGATGCTGACCTGCTGTTGGAACTGTCATCTCATTGTCCCCTGGGGACTGAGTTACGAGCTCCTTTAGTGGCTCTGTAGACTGAGTTAGGGTCATTTGCATGGTAGTAGAAGGTGTAGCCTCTGTAGTACGTTGTGGAGTTTGGGTAATTTCCAGGTCCAGAGGCTTGACTGTGACTTGAGGCAGGTTTGTATACTGAGTCTGAATCTGGACTGGAGGTGAAAATGTCACCTCAGGGTACATTGGATAAGGAGGAGGAGATATAGACTTGAAGGCTGTAGAATGTTCATCCTGTGTAGTGGGTACCTGAGTTATGGTTGACTCTAACTTCGAAGGTTCAGCTGTGGCACTGGGTGACATTGGATGCGGAGTTTGATCTTGACTTGGTTTTGGAACTACCATCTCATAATAAACTGGAGGCTGACAGACCACTTCATTATGTGGCCCTGGAGGCTGCCCTGAAGTCTCCTGCATGGTTGGGAGTGGTTCACCCTCCACAACGGATTCTGGAGTTAGGGTAAGTTCTACATCAAAAGGTTGAACTGTGACTTCTGTCAGGGTTGGATGCTGAGCCTGAACCTGGTCTGGTTGTGAAAGTACCTCCTCATGGAGCACGGGAGGTACTTTAGTCTTCTTCAGGGCTGTAGAATGTTCAGCCTTCCTGGTACGCTTTGCATTTATGGTAAGCACTGTGTCCAAAGTCCAGATGGATACTTTTAAAAAAGTCTTTCAGGGGGCCAGTGCTGCGGCTCACTAGGCTAATCCTCTGCCTGTGGTGCCAGCCTCTCGGGTTCTTGTCCGGTTCGGGTGCCGGATTCTGTCCCGGTTGCCCCTCTTCCAGGCCAGCTCTCTGCTGTGGCCCGGGAGTGCAGTGGAGGATGGCCCAAATGCTTGGACCCTGCACCCCATGGGAGACCAGGAGAAGCACATTGCTCCTGCCTTCGGATCAGCGCTGTGCACCGGCCACTGCGCTCTGGCCACGGCGGCCATTGGAGGGTGAACCAACGGCAAAAAGGAAGACCTTTTTTTTTCTCTCTCTCTCTCACTGTCCACACTGCCTGTCAAAAAATAAATAAATACATAAAGTCTTCAGGGGGGCCATCACCGTGGCTCAGTGGGATAATGCCTTGGCCTTAAGCGCCAGCATCCCATATGGGTGCCGGTTAGAGACCCAGCTGCTCCACTTCTGATCCAGCTCTCTGCTACGGCCTTGGAAGGCAGTAGAAGATGGCCCAAGTCTTTGGGCACCTGCATCCAGGTGGGAGACACTGATGAAGCCCCTGACTTTGCATTGGTACAGCTCTGACCACTGCAGCCAACTAGGGAGTAAACCAGCAGATGAAAGATCTCTCTCTCTCTCTGGCTCTCCTCTCTCTCTGTAACTCTGACTTTCCAATAAATAAATAAATCTTTAAAAAAAAGTCATTCCATGGCCCAAGTGGTTGGGCCCCTGCATCCACGTGGGAGACTTGGAGGAAGCTCCTAGCTCCTGGCTTCAGATCAGCACAGCTCCGGCTGTTGCGGCATTTGAGGAGTGAACCAGCAGATGGAAGACCTCTCTCTTTGTCTCTACTTCTCTCTGTAACTCTTTCGAATAAATAAAATAAATCCTAAAAAAAAAAAAATGGTTGCACAACCCTGACTATGCTGGAAGCCCAGGCCCTGCCCATTCACAATGGCTCCACTGGTGGTATGTGACCTAGAGCCCCTAGGTATGCAACTGAGGCCTGACATGGCCGGGGCCTCCTGGAAACGCGCTGGGCCCTCTCTCACTACATGTCCCTGCGCTGGCTGCGCTAAGCCCATATCTGGGCCTGTGCAGAGGAGCCAGCGCTTGTCAAGGCCACGCCATCTGCACCGGGGAGGGACAAGTCTCCGTGCTGTGTGAGGCTGGACCCCGGGGAAGGCCAAGGCTGGCACACCCTCCTCCTCTGAGGAGCCTGACTAATGCTCAGCACTGCAGGGGCTTCCCTTACTAAGGGCGACCTGCTCCTGGAGGACTTCAAAACAACACCAACAGCGTGGGTCACACCGGGACATCATTTACACAGCTTCCTCTGAATGACTTCCGACAGGATGTGCCACGACCACAATGCTGCCCGCTCCCCACGCAGCACAGGTGCTTGGCGACCGACCACGTGCTCTGCTCGGGTCCCGGGTGGGGACAGCCTGCCCCTCTCCCTGTGAGGCTGCGGTGAGTTGGACCCTTCCGGGCTCTGGTTGGAGTGCACAGGGGCTTACCTCGGTGAGGCCTTTAATCTTCAAGTAGCCACAAAGGTAAGAGTTCCCTGTGTCCACGTGCTGCAAAGAGAAGACACGCAGATGAACAACATATCGAGCGGGGGACACGCCGCGGTGCTGCGAGATCCCGCCAGGCCAGGCTGGGGAAGGCGGCAGAGCCCAAGGCTCCCCACCAGCCCCCGGGGCCCTCAGGAGTCCCCTGTACACATGCGCCAAGTGGCCTGTAGACAAAGCCAGCTGGTCCCAGAACGCTGTCAGCTCCCTGCAGCTGAGGACCTTGGACCGCTCACTGACCGCTCAGGCCTCTGGCTGGGCTGCAGGCTGTGGCACGAGCCCTCCCCACCCGTGCACGTGGTGCCCGCCACCCCTGACCCCGACTGACTTCTCTCCCTAGTCCATTTCCGCGTCGGTGCTGCGTGACCGTCCCACGAATGGGCAGAAGACTCCAAGCAGCCTCTTAGCAAACCCCCGTGGCACAGCACGTGCCAGCCACAAACTAAGATGCCAGTCAAGCACCCTGACCACCCTGTGAGTGCCCGCCCTGTCCACACGCTCATGTTTCTAATGACAAGAGCCAGGAGCCCAGGAGGAAGAGGCGCGAGGGGCACAGTGGATTCTGAGGGTGGCAGCCGCCAGCCGATGCCCACCCACCAGCCAATTTCCTCTTCTTCCACGCTGGCCTCCCCCGCCCCAAGAGACCTGGTCAACCCTGTTGCCCTTGGAGCCATTAGGTTAGGGATGGAGGGCTTTCAAAGTGGTGAGTGAGCGAGCAAGGGCTTTTGCTACCCGGTGGCTGGAGGCTCTGTGTGCAGGGTCCATTCTTGGAGACCGAGACAGATGGGACAGGGAATGTCAGGGTTGGCTGCGAGGGAAGGTGGAAGATTACCGGGCCCGCTGTGGGTCCCGCCAGGAGCCAGCCTGCAACCACACCAGCTCCACACGCCTCGAGGTGTGCTGTGACAGCTCCAGTGACTTCTTATGTGGCTCTGAGACCGGCATGGTTACTTTGTGGCTGAACTCGCATAGTACACCCACACCCGTGGCGTCATCCTGAGCGGGATTCCTGGCACAGGAAACCCTCGGATTAAAGCATCGTGCTCCCTGGAGCACACGCTGAGATGTTTCACGTCACGCGAGGGCTCGGGCTGAGAAACTGGACAAGTTTTTGTGCCATTTATCAGGTCTGAGACGGCAACTACTTCCGGGTAACGCCATAAATCAGACACTAAGGCAAGGCCTCCACGCAGCAATGAACTCGGGCATCCAGAGGATGCCAGCACCGCAGGGACGCCGAGGTGCCTCCAGGCTTGGTGCTGGTGACAAAGGTGTTCCCTGCGAAACCTGCCAGAGCACTTGTAGGTACCGTCATCTGCTGACCTTGGCACTGGGGAAGCGTTTGGAACAGCTGAGCCACACTCGCTCACCCACAGCTCTGACCTGCAGCTCCCGTCCTGTGGGCGATTCTCCCTGAATTCCATAGAGTTTGGGGGTTTCACAGCCGCTCGAGAGGGCGGGGAAGGGCATGGCAGTTAATAAGATGCTGACAGCACCCGGGCGGAAAGTGCCCGGTCTGAGCAGCCAGCAGTCGTGGGTTGCACCGGGAGATCCTGCTCTGCCCGCAGCAAACTCCAGCAGGAGGAGGGCCCCAAGAGGAGGACCCTGGACAGCGGGTCTCGGTCTGGGAGACTCGGGGAGGCTCCCTCAGGGTCTTAGCAGGCGGGAGGACCCGGCCAGAGGGTCCTGCAGCACCACCTCTACGTCGTACGAATTCCCCTTGCTCTTCTGGTGGGCATGGAACTCGGAGCCGCTGTAGAGCAGGCTGGTGGCCACGCCGGGCTGCTGGGTGTAGATGGGCGGCGGCGGGTTGAGCGAGGCCGCGGACGCGGCAGACGCACTGGCCGGCGGGGGGCACTCGGTGCGCACCGGCATCGCGGGGAAGGGGCAGGGGAGGGGAGAGGAACCGCCACCGTTGCCGCGCGGGTGCCGGGGCGTTAGGGGCACAGCGCGCACGCGCGGGGCACGGGCGGGGGGGGGGGGCGCCCGCTCGCTGCGCACCGAGCACTCCGGCCGCCCCCGCGACCCTGGACCTGCGAGCAGGGCCTCCCGGTACTGAGCTCAGACCCCTACTCTACTTTCCCTCCACCTGCTCCGGAGCGCCGGGGAGGGCGGGAGCAAGCTCACGCGGCGCTTCCGCCCATTGGCGAGCAGAGAAAACACGTGGCGGGCAGCGCGAGGGCACTTCTGGGAATTGTAGTCTTATTCCGGAGGCGCGGCGCGGAGGAGGGGCGGGGCGAGGAGCGTTTGTGATGCAGGTTCTCCGTCAGGGGCGGGGGGCGGTGTGCGCAGGAGGCGCGCGGCGGCTACGGTGCGCCGTAGGGCTCATGCGGAAAATGGCGGCGTCCAGAGGCGGCTGAGGGGATCCGGGGAGGCGTGAGAGGTTTCCGTACAGCCGGACAGCGCGGCTTGGTCTCGCGCCCCGCGTGCTCCCGAGGCCCTTGGGGCGCGATGTGGAGGAGCTGCCTCCGGCTGCGGGACCGGGGGCGCCGCCTCCTGACTCGGCCCGTGGGGCCGGGGCCAGCCCTGGGGTCCCCGGCCCGGGCCTACGCGCCGCCGACAGGTGAGGGGCCACGTCGGGCTGGGGTGGGCTGAGAGCGAGCTTTTGGGCGTGCAGGGCCGGGCGGCGGGACCGGGCTCGCATGGTTAATGGGAGCACGAGGCGTCTGCTAAGGGAAGCGAGGGTCAGCCGAGGTTTCAAACGGGGCAGGTTCGGGTCGCGGGTCAGGACTTGGCCAAGGTCACAGGGCAGAGGTCAAGGCTGCAGCTTCCTGGCCGTGTCTAGCCGTCTGTCCTGAACAAGTGGGCGACCCCTCTGCCTCCCAACTCGAGGAGGCCTGTGGGAGGCGGTGACGCTGGTTCCCCGCAGGAGCGGGGTTTGGGGGTGGGGCGGGGGGACATCGGGAGTGGCCGTCTCTTTCCGCTGTTTTCCTGGGCCGGGGGCGCAGCAGGGGTGAGTGTGTGTAGCCAGGTGACCAAGCTGAACCTCTAACCCGCCGCGGCGATCCGAAGTCAGGAGCCAGGAGCTTCTTCGGGTCTCTCACGCGGGTACAAGGACTTGGGCCATCCTCCACTGCTTTCCCAGGCCACAGCAGAGAGCTGGATCAGAAGTGGAGCAGCCGGGACTCGAACCGTAGCCCATATGGGATGCCAGCACTGCAGGCGGCGGCTTTACCTACTACACCACAGCGCCGCCTCCTGGTTATACAAATGAGATGTGTCGTGTCCCCCCCCCCCCCCCCCCCCCCCCCCCCCCCCCGGTCAGGGCCCGCAGGTGTGCCAGGAAGAGCCATTAGCAGAAAAGGACAAAGGACGGGCGTCCCCAGTGGGGCCCAGCACCAGCAAAGGGCGCAGAAGGAAAGGGTTGAAATGGAGGCCGCTCACTTGGCCTTGGACCCGCCGGCTTCCTCTGGAGTGCGGATCCCCCGGATGTCCCCGGTGCGTGGTCGGCAGTCAGATGCAGAGAAAACACGCGTGGATGAGGGAACGCAGCAAGGGGCGAGGAGACACGGAGACCAGGCCCCCGCGTGCACGCGCGCGCGTGTGTGTGTGTGTGTGTGTGCGTGCGTATGTGTGTGGGTGCGTGCGTGTGTGCATGCCTGTTTGTGTGCGTGCGCTCATGTGTGTGCGTGCATGTGCGCATGTGCGTGTCTGCGTTCTAGAAGGCTCCTCCAGTTCTCAGCTTCAGCGTGGGGGAAGTCGCGCCAGGCCGGTTGTTCTCGGGGGAGACTGCAGTGTGGCCCTGAGGTCATCAGAGGCCGGGGCAGGGGGGTTAGGAGAGGGTCTCTGAGGCGCTGGGAGACTTGATGTGACAGCCTGGCTCCATGCTGCCCCGTGTGGGAGGTGTCCTGGCTGCGTGGGCATGCCCAGTGGGGCCTTGTCTGTCGCCTGGGCCACACGGCTGCTCCAAGTGTGTACCGGCACCCCCTACCCCAGCCCCGGCAGCCTCCTAGGGTGCGCTGTGAAATCCAGGCAGGGTTTGTTATGCGTAGACCAGGAAGCTAGCCTGCTACTTGTTTTCTTTTTTTTTTTGGAGCAAATGACAAAGTTTTATTGGCACAGAGACAGTGCTCTTTCATTTACCCGTCATTTCCAGGTGCTTTCACCGAACGGGCAGTTGGGAGTTCCCAGCAGAGACCGCGTGGCCTGCAAGGCCTGGAATTTGTGCCTTGTGGTTCTTGTTTTATTTATTCATTTTTATTTGAAAGGCAGAGTTACGGGGCGGGGGGACATCGGGAGTGGCCGTCTCTTTCCGCTGTTTTCCTGGGCCGGGGGCGCAGCAGGGGTGAGTGTGTGTAGCCAGGTGACCAAGCTGAACCTCTAACCCGCCGCGGCGATCCGAAGTCAGGAGCCAGGAGCTTCTTCGGGTCTCTCACGCGGGTACAAGGACTTGGGCCATCCTCCACTGCTTTCCCAGGCCACAGCAGAGAGCTGGATCAGAAGTGGAGCAGCCGGGACTCGAACCGTAGCCCATATGGGATGCCAGCACTGCAGGCGGCGGCTTTACCTACTACACCACAGCGCCGCCTCCTGGTTATACAAATGAGATGTGTCGTGTCCCCCCCCCCCCCCCCCCCCCCCCCCCCCCCCGGTCAGGGCCCGCAGGTGTGCCAGGAAGAGCCATTAGCAGAAAAGGACAAAGGACGGGCGTCCCCAGTGGGGCCCAGCACCAGCAAAGGGCGCAGAAGGAAAGGGTTGAAATGGAGGCCGCTCACTTGGCCTTGGACCCGCCGGCTTCCTCTGGAGTGCGGATCCCCCGGATGTCCCCGGTGCGTGGTCGGCAGTCAGATGCAGAGAAAACACGCGTGGATGAGGGAACGCAGCAAGGGGCGAGGAGACACGGAGACCAGGCCCCCGCGTGCACGCGCGCGCGTGTGTGTGTGTGTGTGTGTGCGTGCGTATGTGTGTGGGTGCGTGCGTGTGTGCATGCCTGTTTGTGTGCGTGCGCTCATGTGTGTGCGTGCATGTGCGCATGTGCGTGTCTGCGTTCTAGAAGGCTCCTCCAGTTCTCAGCTTCAGCGTGGGGGAAGTCGCGCCAGGCCGGTTGTTCTCGGGGGAGACTGCAGTGTGGCCCTGAGGTCATCAGAGGCCGGGGCAGGGGGGTTAGGAGAGGGTCTCTGAGGCGCTGGGAGACTTGATGTGACAGCCTGGCTCCATGCTGCCCCGTGTGGGAGGTGTCCTGGCTGCGTGGGCATGCCCAGTGGGGCCTTGTCTGTCGCCTGGGCCACACGGCTGCTCCAAGTGTGTACCGGCACCCCCTACCCCAGCCCCGGCAGCCTCCTAGGGTGCGCTGTGAAATCCAGGCAGGGTTTGTTATGCGTAGACCAGGAAGCTAGCCTGCTACTTGTTTTCTTTTTTTTTTTGGAGCAAATGACAAAGTTTTATTGGCACAGAGACAGTGCTCTTTCATTTACCCGTCATTTCCAGGTGCTTTCACCGAACGGGCAGTTGGGAGTTCCCAGCAGAGACCGCGTGGCCTGCAAGGCCTGGAATTTGTGCCTTGTGGTTCTTGTTTTATTTATTCATTTTTATTTGAAAGGCAGAGTTACGGGGCGGGGGGACATCGGGAGTGGCCGTCTCTTTCCGCTGTTTTCCTGGGCCGGGGGCGCAGCAGGGGTGAGTGTGTGTAGCCAGGTGACCAAGCTGAACCTCTAACCCGCCGCGCCGATCCGAAGCCAGGAGCCAGGAGCTTCTTCCAGGTCTCCCACGCGGGTGCAGGGACTTGAGCCATCACGGGTGCTCCAAGTGTGTACCGGCACCCCCTACCCCAGCCCCGGCAGCCTCCTAGGGTGCGCTGTGAAATCCAGGCAGGGTTTGTCATGCGTAGACCAGGAAGCTAGCCTGCTACTTGTTTTCTTTTTTTTTTGAGCAAATGACAAATAAAGTTTTATTGGCACAGAGACAGTGCTCTTTCATTTACCCGTCATTTCCAGGTGCTTTCACCGAACGGGCAGTTGGGAGTTCCCAGCAGAGACTGCGTGGCATGCAAGGCCTGGAACGTGTGCCTTGTGGTTCTTGTTTTATTTATTTTTATTTGAAAGGCAGAGTTATGGGGGTGGGGAAAAGGGAAAGAGACAGAGAGAGAGCGAGCGCGTGAGCACTTGGGCCATCTTCCACTGCTTTCCCAGGCCACAGCAGGGAGCTGGATCAGAAATGGGGCAGCTGGGACTCGAACCGGCGCCCATCTGGGATGCCCGAGTCACAGGCGGCAGCTTAACCCGCCATACGCCACAGCACCAGCCCTGCCTTGTGGTCTTGACAGGAAGTTTGTCAGCCCCTGGCCTGCATGTCAGAGCTGTCTGGAAAATAGCGTGTTCATACATTGGGCTGGGGCAAAAAAAAAAAAAAGAGTTGAGCACTTCATCGAGAGCTGATTCGCTTACGCTGCAGGTCATTCTCTTTCGGTCAGATTCAGGGGGTGTTAGTACATTCCGATCGCGCACTCTGCATCACGCTCAATTTTGGAGCATTTCTGTCACCCCCAGAAGGAACTCTTACCCTGCAGTTATCATCTCCCCTTACCCTGTCCACCCTCCAGCCACGGGCAACCGCTACTGCCCTGTCTCCATTTCTAGATACCTCTGCGTTGGACATTTCAGGTAAAGAGAGTGTAGTCTTTTAAAACCTATTTAGGGGGCCGGCGCTGTGGCGTAGCGAGTAAGCTGACGCCTGCAGTGCTGGCATCCCATATGGGCGCTGGTTCGAGTCCCGGCTGCTCCTCTTCCCATAAAACTCTGTGCTGTGACCTGGGAAAGCAGTGGAAGATGGCCCAAGTCCTTGGGCACCTGCACCTGCATGGGAGACCTGGAAGAAGCTCCTGGCTCCTGGCTTTGGATCGGCACAGTTCCAGCCGTTGCAGCCATCTGGGATAGTGAATCAGTGAATGGAAGACCTCTCTCTCTCTCTCTGCCTCTCCTGTCTCTCTGTAACTCTGACTTTCAAATGAATAAATAATTTTTTAAAAAAATCTATTTGTAAAACCTTTTTAGCTGATATATAAAAATTGTACACTCTGACGGGGTCCCACATGATGTGTCAGTGCATCGCACACGCCGTGAGAACTCAAATCGGTTACCATGGGAGTCCCGGGGCTGGGAAGGTTTCAGCCCACAGGCCGTGTAAGGAACACAGAACCATGTGGTCTCAGCAGGGCTGGACAGAAATTCAGTAAACCTGCAGCAGGCTGAGTTTCTTTCTTTCTTTTTTTTTTTTAAAGATGTATTTATTTATTTGAATGTCACAGTTACACAGAGAGAGAAGCAGAGGCAGAGAGAGAGAGGGCAGGTCTTCCATTCTCTGGTTCACTCTCCAATTGGCCACAGTGGCTGAGCTGAGCCGATTTGAAGCCAGGAGTCAGGAGCTTCCTCCAGGTCTCCCTCGCGGGTGCAGGGCCCCAAGCACTTGGGCCATCTTCTACTGCTTTCCCAGGCCACAGCAGAGAGCTGGATGGGAAGTGGAGCAGCAGGACTTGATCTGGTGCCCATATGGGATGCCGGCGCTGCGGGCAGCAGCCTCACCCACTCTGCCATGGCGCCGGCCACCTGTGGTGGTTCTAGCTGTAGTTTCTGGAGAAGCCTTTGTGTTGCCTTGCACCGCGACTGCGCAGATTCCCACCCGCAGCCTCCGAGGGTGCCCTCCCTCACCTCCTAGCTGGTGTGCGTTATCTCCTGCACCTGACAAGGGAGACGCTCTCTCCCCAGGCTGGCTCTGCGCTCCCGTGGCGATTCGCCGTGCTGAGCCTTTGCTCGGGTCCCTTTGGGCATCTGTGTGTCCTCCTTCGAGGGGTGTCTGTGTACAGCTCTTGCTCTCTCTCTGGCTCCTTTGGGTGCTGTTTTTGGGCTGAAGTTGCTTCTCTGTGCCCCCTCGTCAGGGGCAGAGTTTGTGAATATTTTCTCCTGTTCTGTGGGTTGTGCCTTCGCTCTGTTGATTGACTGTTGCACTGCTGTAAGAGGGTTTTTAGTTTGATGGGACCCCCACTTGTCTCTTTTTTGCCTTCGTCTTTAAGGTCGTATCAAGTATTCGTACTTTTGGTTCTTTAAAGATTGATTGATTGATTTGAAAGGCAGAGTTACAGAGGGAGAGAGAGAAGAGAGGTCTTCCACCCACTGGTTCACTCCCCAGATGACTGCAATGGCTGAAGCTGTGCTGATCTGGAACCAGGAGCTTCCTCCAGGTCTCCCACGTGGGTGCAGGGGCCCAAGTCCTTGGGCCATCTTCTACTGCCTTCCCAGGTCATAGCAGAGAGCTGGATCGGAAGAGGAGCAGCCGGGACTAGAACCAGTTCCCATGTGGGATGTTAGCACTGCAGGTGGCATTTTAATCTGCTACGCCTCCATTACTTTTTGTCACTTGATGTTCCACTGTGTACATGGACTGTATTTCATTTTATCCGTTCATTCACTGATAAGGCATTTGGATTGGTTCTACTTTTTGCCTATTATGAATAATTTTGCTGTTGACATTTGTGTACACTTTTCAAAAAATTGTATTTTCATTCTGTCTGAAAGGCAGAGACAGACAGAGGTCTCCCACTCACCAAAGGCCCACAACGGCCAGGGCTGAGCCCAGGAGCCCAGGGACTCCACCCCAGTCTCTCCACAGGAGTGACAAGGAAGCAAACTCCTGAGCCATGAGCCTCCGCCTCCAGCACACTGGCGGGAAGCTGGATTGGAAGCAGAGTAGCTGGGGCTCGAATGGGCAGCTCTGATCCAGGGTATGGGTGTGCCAGCAGCCATCTACGCTGCCGTGCCAGGCACCCGCCCTGTGCGTGCAGGTTTTCTGTGGGCCCTGGAACTGCCGGGTCAGATGGTGACATTAACTTTCTCCCGACGGGGGCTGCGCTGGGTCACAGGCCCCGGCAGCAATACGTGGGGATTGATTGCTCCACATCCTTGCCAACAGTTACTGCTATTTTTAAAATGTTTATTCGGGGCTGGCGATGTGGTGCCGTAGGTTAATCCTCCACCTGCCGCACCACCATCCTATATGGGTGCCGGTTCTAGTCCCAGCTGCTCCTCTTCCCATCCAGCTCTCTGCTATGACCTGGGAAAGCAGTAGAGGATGGCCTAAGGGCTTGGGCCCCTGCACCCACATGGGAGACCCGGAGGAAGCTCCTGGCTCCTGGCTTTGGATGGGTGCAGCTCCGGCTGTTGTAGCCATTTGTGGAGTGAACCAGCGGATGGAAGACCTCTCTCTCCCTCTGCCTCTCTGCAACCCTGCCTTTCAAATAAATAAAAATCTTTAAAAAGCAGAAAGCCCAGAGCCGGTGGTGGGAACGCAGTTGCGTGAGCCATCACCCCTGCTTCCCGGGGTCTGCACTAAGCTGGAGTCGGGAACGAATCAGGTGTCAAATCGGGGCACTCTGACGGGGGACGTGGTGTCTCAGCCTCTACACTAAACAGCTGCCCAGGTCTTTTTGACAACAGCTATGGGACAGGGTGTGAGGCGGGATCTCCACCTGTGGTCTTGGTTTGCATCTCCCTACTTGTGAATGACCTCACGTGTGTTTGCACGTGCTTCTCGGCCACGTGTATATTTTCTTTGAGAAAAATGTCTATTTTAAAATCCCTCTTCCATTTTTTAATTGGGTTGTCTTTCTATTGTGGATTTGTTAAGGGTTCTTTATGTTATCTCGCCTGGAGATTTTGCTACCTAGAAATACAGCTGCCCCTAGGGGTGCAGACAACAGAGGCGGCCACCAGATGGCACTGTTTTAAAGGATAAAGGCGCTGGGGCTGCGCTGAGACCGGCACTTCCTCTTCCTGGTGCACTGTGGGAGTTGTAGTTCCTGAGACTTTGGGCCGGTCCAAACAGAAGGCCAGCCTGGACACTGGCGGCTGCTAGGTTTCCAGGCCATTAGCAGGAAGCTGCTTAGTTGGTTGGGGACACGGGGTCCCCGTCCTTACTCTACGGGAAAGCAGAGAGACAGAGACCCCCGTCTGCTGCCCCCCCAGTCTGCACTGCCTGCAGCATGCATGGCCGTGCCGGGCTGAAGCCAGCAGCCTGGGACGCAGGCCGGGTCTCCCCCGTGGGTGCAGGGACCCAGCCGCTTGGGCCATCGCCTCCTGCCTCCCAGGCTGCACTGAGGCAGGGAGCCGGGACTCGTGACCCAGGCACCCTGACGTGGATGCCGCCGTCCTGTGTGACGTTCAAGTGCCCACCAAACACCCACCCCGGCTTCCTGTCTTTAACAGGAGTGACACCGGTGTGGCGTGGAAACATGGGAACCCTGTGTCTGGCGAGAAACCCACGCCCTCTGCCCATCGTCCTGGGCCCAGGATGCACACGGCAGGGCCTTTGAATCTTTAGAGTCTGTTTGGATGAGTTTAACTTAACATTGTCCTTTTTAAAGCTTGAGAGCAAACTAAGGGATCTCCTTTTCCTCCACACACTACATTGCCATTTTCTGTAAAGATTTATTTATTTATTTGAAAGACAGAGTTACAGAGAGGGAGAGACAAAAAGACAGACATCTTCCATCCGCTGGTTCACTCCCTAAATGGCCGCAACAGCCAGAGCTGAGCTGATCTGAAGCCAGGAGCCAGGAGCTTCCTCCAGGTCTCCCACGCAGGTGCAGGGGTTCATCTTGGGCCATCTTCCACTGCTTTCCCAGGCCATAGCAGAGAGCTGGACCAGAAGTGGAGCAGCCGGGACTTGAACCAGTGCCCATATGGGATGCCAGCACTGCAGGCAGTGGCTTTACCTGCTACGCCACAGCGCCGGGGCCAGGCCTTAGGTTTTAATCCTTGCAGGGTAAAGAAGTATGTGTTTACAGCATCGTCCAAGATGTTATTCAAGTTGTTTTCAAAAGAAAATGCTGAACACTGATTTTTTTTCTTCCCCTTCTTAAAGCAAAGGTTTGGAGTTCCTGCTGACAGCATTCTAGAGGGGCGGGCCCGTCACAGTGGGGGAGCCCGGGGTTCAGAGACGGACAAGCTTGAGCGTTGCGTCCTCAGCCACCTCGTGCTGAGCACGCGGCCACAGCTTGTGCACTCGTCCTTCTGCGAACATGGAGATCATGAAAGTCCCGCTGTCCAGTGAGCGCCTACTGTTAACTAACCGCATCAGCGGCCGTGACAGCCGCAGCTTGGTGTGTGTCTCGTGTGATCTGTCATAGCGTGTTAGCTGCATCTCACTTTACAAATGATTTGGTCAGTATCTCTCTCACACACACGTATACGTGCATCTGTGTATATATGCATGAAAATGAAAATAGGGTAACAGTAGGAAGACCATGAAGACAGGGACAAGTCCCCAGAGAGGTGCGCTGGGCTTGCATTGGCAGCATCCCTGCTGGCCCCTCTGCCTCCTTGCTGTCCCCCTCCTGTCCCTTGACTATGATCGCGGCCCCTCACCTGGTACTCCTCCTCCAGGCGCGACAGCAGCACGGCCTGCTCCACCGTCAGGTGCAGGTCGGTCAGGCCCAAGGTCAGCACCATGGACTTGAGCTGGGTCACCACGAACTCGATCCCTGCGGGGCCGCGAGCGGAGTCAGGCCCATGCCCTCAGGCAGCCCCTGCACCCCTGAGCAGGGAAAGGGAGGGGGAGAGTGTGCTGCACCCTTGGGGTCCGCACCCTCTTCCCTGGCGTCCTCCTCCACCCAGCCTGGCCAACTAGAGCAGCCCCGCCCCACAGCCCCGCAGCGGGTTCCCAAAGGGCTTGTAACTGCAGACATCGGCTGGAGAGCCAAGCCCCGCTTTCTTGCTAGGACGGCCAGCTCCCAGACATTTCCCCCGCCCGGGCCCCACCCCTCACTCGGGGTGCCTAGTGTGTGTCACCGGGCCGGCCGGTCTGTGCCACCTCTTACCTGTTCTCAGCCCACTCTATCACTGGATCCCATTCATTCTTTTGGAGCTCCACCAAGGTCTCGGGCTCTTCCACCCTGTAGCTAATTCATGGCAAAAACCACCTTCATTAATGGAAAAGTACAATTCTTTCATTCGGTGACCGCAAAGGACCACAAAGGGGGAGGGCACAGGCTGCTCCGCCCTGGCCCCGCCCCCCAGCCCTGCAAGGCTCTCCCCTAAAGTGGCAGTCCTGGGGCCAGCGGCAGCGGCAGCACCTGGGAGCCCGTGAGAAATGCATGTTCCCAGGCCACACACCCCACCCCACCCATCTACAGAAACCGGACCCTCTGGGGCGAGAGCCACAGCACGCAGGCTGAGCCCCGGCCCGGTCGCTGCCGCCTTCCCAGAGACGCACACGAATGGCCCGTTGCCTTCTCAGGAGCCCGCCCCCCTCTCGGTGTGGACACACGGTCCTCAAGGCCAGGCTGTGGCCCTCGCGCTGACCGAGAGACACGGAGACCCAGCTGGCTAAGGGGGAGCCGGGCTGCAGGGGTGTCACGGGACCGCAACCCAGGTGGGCGCCGTGGAAAGCCATGGTCTCGTGCAAGGGAGAGGAGGAGAGAGGCCGTGCGTGTGCAGAACAGCGGGCCCCTCCCCACCCACCAGGGCCCCCGGGACCTGCTACCGCCAGGGCGTCACTTACCAGATGGTGTCAGTGTCCAGAAACTTGATGGCCGCTCGGATCAGCTGGTCCTTGCTCCGCTGGGTCGGGTTGTCCAAGGACGTGTTGCACAGGGTGGTCTGCGGGGAGAGGTGGGTGAGGCGAGGGGGCGGCCATCAGCACCGGCCGGGCTCGGCCGAAAGCCGGGTGCAGGGCAGCAGGGCGGGGAGCCCTGGAGCGGCGGGGACTGTGCTCCCGTGTGCCGGGGCAGCTGTGGGATGCTCGCAGCAGCGCGGTGGGCCTCCCCGAGGTCTCGGGATTCATTGATTTACAGAACGAGAGAAGTGACAGCAGGAGAGATCCTCCACCCGCTAGTTCACCCCCAGATGAAAGACTGCTCTCTGTGTCTGTCCCTCTCTCTGTAGCTCTGACTTTTAAAATAAATAAAAATTTAAAAACAAAGTACCTATCTAATTTAATCCCCATGACAAAGCTCTGGAGTAGGTACAATTATCATACCCATTTCATAGATGTAAGAGACTGAGGCCCGGGGCGGTCAGACACAGTGAATAAGACCCGTAGGCAGGAATGGGACACAGATCTGACAGAGCGGCTTTTCCAGCGGGCGCCCTTAGCACACAGGCAGCGGGGACGCTGACATCCAGGCCGCACCCACACTGGTTCTGAGATCTGCCTGGACAATAAGAGGTTGCTCAGTGCGCTGTCTGCAGCCCTGGTCGCCCCCAGCTCATCTGCTGGCCAAGGAGCAGGCTGGCCCCTCAACAGGACGCCCTCCGGGTTGGTGGGCCAGGGTGGGAGCACCATCCTCAGGCGGGGTGCCCCCTGCGCTGACCACAGCTCCCTGAGGCGAGCGCTCTTCACCCACCTTTTAGAGGCGGGGGGCCCAGGGCCGAGCAAGCGGCAGCCCCTTGCCCAGGGTCAGGGAGCCCCTTGCCCAGGGTCACCGTCAGGCAGCTGCGGGCTGGACCTGGGGGCCTCAAGCAGCCCCCTCGGTGGGCACGGGTGGGGCTGGCACTATGGGAGCCTTCCTGCCCCTGCTGCCTTTAGCCAGGATTTACCGAGTGCCAACGAGGCTTCCCGCCAGGGGCTGGCTGTCGCTGGTTAAGAGTGCAAGGGACGTGGCCCCTGCCCTTCTGTCGCTCAGCGGGCAGCAGGGGAGACAGACAGGACCTGTGCAGACGCCAAAAAAAAAAAAAGCAACAGCGACAACCCGGATGCAGGACGAGCCGCCGTGACAGAGAAGAGGGCCGGGCAGCCGGCAGAGGTGACGAATGTCCTCAGACCAGAGCTGGCCATGTGAGGGGCCACGCAAGGGACTGCGGTGGCTAGGCCGCTGGGGAGAGAGCCTGGCGAGACGTGCGGCTGTCCTGGGCAGGCCGGAGCCCTCCCACCCCCATCCCCGGGCCCTGCCAGGACGTAGAAGGGAGCCCCGGGCTTGTTACCAGGTGCATGGTGTAGGACTTGATGGTGTCCTGCTGGGACTCCCACTCGGTGGCCACGGCAATGGCCAGGGCCTCGCTGGGCACGGTGAAGAGCTTGGCCTGGGGCGTCTTCAGCTTCCTGTGGTCCAGGTTTATCTCAAAGCCACCTCGGGACAGCAAATGAAGGCCTCTCAGGGGTCGTCACGGGGCAGCGGGGGCCGAGCCTGTATTTGGCCGGAGTCCCTTTACGGAAACGCGTAGGGACGAAAGCGCAAAGGACAATCCCGCCACTGAAGTGGCAGCGGATAAAGAAAAAAATAAAACAAGCAAGCAAGCAAAGGAGCCCGCACTGCTGGCCGTCCACGCTCAAGAGCTCAGACACTCACCTTCGCCCTGGCTGATGCTCACGTTCTGGTAAAACCTCTTCCTCTCTGTAAGAGACGATTGCTTCATTAAGGCAGTTGAAACCACGCTGCTGCGGCTCTGGGGGCCCCCGCCCTGTGTGTGCAGATGGCTCGCTAGCGCGGATGGATTTTGGGCCACCCCCACGGCCGCCCACGCCCCGCACACATCCCAGATGGGTGAAAGTCATAGACCCATTTCGGGCAAGACTCTGGGCCTCTCAGGAGAAGCCAGTGTGTGCGTGTGCAGTGCACGTGTGTGTGTGCACGCGTGTGTGGTGTGTGGGCAGGAGGTAGAGCTCCCAGGAGCGCCTCCCACCCCCTCTCTCCAATTAATTAACCTAATTAACCGGCTTGCACATCTATTCAGCTGTCTCAAGTGCATTGCTCTTCCAGCACCCGGGGCGACTCATTATGCTTTGCTACCAAGGGGCAGAGGTTCCTCTGCAGAGGCTGGTGCCAAAGCACTGTGCACGGGGGCCGGCGCTGTGGCGTAGCGGGCTAAGCCTCTACCTGCAGCCCCAGCATCTCCTACGGGCATCAGTTTGTGTCCTGGCTGCCCTTCTTCCAATCCAGCTCCCTGCTCACGTGCCTGGGAAATTCGGAAAATGTCCGTTGTATTGGAGGCACCAGACCTGGATAATTATAAAACCTGTGACTTGGTGGGTATGAGAGGGTCCTGGGCACTCACTGACCATGTCAGCAAGACCCACTTTCCCAGAGCCCAATGGGCTTGAGGCTGCAGACACACTTCCTCCCTGGTCCACAGTAGCTCAGAGACCTAGTAGAACTGATTCCTGTCTGTATCTGCACCTCCCTTTCAACAGGAGGTTCGGTCTGAGGCTGAGTCAGTGCTGGGAGGAGCCTAGGGGGGAAGCAGCTGCCCCGGGCATCCAACCAGCTCATCCAGAACACCCTCTGAGTCTCTGGGATCCCGGGCGCGTTCCATCCCAGCACCACTGGTCACCTGTTAGGCTTCCTGCACAGACACAATGCCTCATTGCACAGGCCACATGGCTCAATACTTGGTCAGTATCAGCGCAGGGCTCGTGAGCGCCTCCCACAGCCCAGATTCGGGACTGCAGGCTGCCCCCTGCCTGCGCCTGACCTGGAGCGATGTGCTGGTGCCCTGGAAGGCATCCTATAACCCCTGGTCTGCACTGCACAGCTCTGCGCTGCAAAGCTGCCCACGTGTGACACAGGGACCTGGCTCCGCAGGAGGCAGCCCCGTCTCCCCTCCATCTCCCTTCCTCCGGCACCACACAGGCCTGCTCTGCAAATCAGAGCCCTCGATTCCTGCTGGCTCGGCTCCGTGCCAGCCTGGTGACGGCTCCTGCGTAGTCCCGTGCGTGAGGCAGGCATGCTTGGCACATAGGTGCTCAACCAGTGCCATTCTCCCGCTCTCCTCTCACTTCCTCAACCTCCTCCTCTCCCTGCGTGCGCCAACACATGACTCGTCCCAGTCCCTCGGGGAAACTCAGGGTTCCTGAGACCCCCCTGGGCACCTGGCTCCTGAGCCCAAGACCCCAGCGGGAGGCCTCCATGGCTACACGGCCGCGAGGCGTGGGGCTTGTCCTCCACACAGCCTCCCTGGCCCTGCAGCGGCGTCTCCAGCCTCTGTCTTCCCCCAGGAGGGCATCACCACTGCTCCCCACCCCCGCCCCGGGCCCAGGCAGGTCACCCCCAGCAGGTGGCTGTCAGAGCCCTCGCCTCCCACACTGGGCTCTTCCTGTCTGTCTCTCCTTCTGTTTCCTGCCATCACACTCCTTCTCCCCTAATCCAAATCCCTCTCAACTCGGTGTCACATCTGAACGCAGCCAGATACGGTAATCCCTGTAGAAATGTCCCCGGAAAACTGACAGCAGCTTAACGTGCTTCGAGCGTCCTGCAGTTCAGCCCCTCCCCGGGGCTCATCAGACACAGAGGATGTGTGTCTTATCAGACACAGAGGATGGTCCTCAAAGAGGGAGATGGCACCACCTACCCCCGCCCCGGGCAACGAGGGAGGGCAGGGGACCCACGCTTGAGGGCAAGCAGGGGTCCCGTGGGGTCACCCCGGTTACCTGCTCACCCATTTCTGAGCCTCCCTCAAGTGTGGCGGGAATGTTTACTGCCTGCTGGCCACTCTGCCCTGCACTGGGAGGCCGAGAAGAGAGGAGAGCTGAGAGGCACGGGCAGTTTCACGGTGAGCTGTCGACATTTAAGACGGGCCTTGGGTCCAGGGATTAAGACACCCAGGGCCCAACCTGGAGCACCTGGGTTCAACACGCAGTCCTGGCCCCCAGCTCCAGCTGCCTGCTAAAGTGGACCCTGGGAGTCAGCAAGGATGGCTCATGGGATTGGAGAACGTGGGGCCCTCGTGGCTCCTGGCTTTGGCCTGCCACCCAGCCCTGGAGATGAAAGGCATTCGGGGAGTGAACCAGAGGATGGGATCCCTCTCTCTTTCTCACATTTAAAAAATATATAATTACATATGTGATACTTATATATTTAAATAGATATATGTACACACACAGCATTTGGGTAGGTTCATTTTGGGCTCACAGTTGACAGGCTTGAATCAAAAGAGAGAGCAAGCAGTTCCCATGGCCCTCTGGAGTTATGAATGCAAACCACCCGCCCCCCCTCAGAGCAGAGAGCCACACAACAACGTGTCCCCTGTGAGGAGACGTGGGATTGTCCCATTGCTACCCTGCCCCCAACCCGAGCTCGAGCTTGGTTGCAGTTGGCATCCAGAGCTGGACAGGCTGCCCCTGTCGGGTGGAGGGTGGCCGGCACTGGCAGCACCTGTGCCCATGGCATGGAGGGGAAGCAGCAGCAGCTACCAGAGCCACGCTGGGCTGCGGAGGGAAGGGAAGTCACAGGGCAGTGAGGAGCCCAGGCGCACAGAGCAGAACTCAGGCGCACAGAGCAGGCAGCAGGGCTGGGGGCAGGGCGTGCTCACCCCACACTGAGCATCAGACAGCTCCTGGGCGTGGCCGACACACGGCCCTCCTGGTCTCCCTCCGCAGCTGGGTGTCCCGTGACCCAGACCAGTCACCTGCTCACCCGGCACCCACAGGTCCCCCTTTTCCGTGGCAGCCTGGATGTCCCAGTGTGCCTCCACTCGCATGGGGCTGCTCAGTTGTTGAGGCCTAGTTGTTAGCTCAGAGAACAGGCTCCATGAACCTCCTCCCCCTACGTATGGGGCCCTCGTTCCTGGAGCAGGATACAGGATGTCTAAGGAAGGACCCGACGTCTGCATTTCCCACCAGCCTGCTCCTCCATGCCCATACTTCCAGGAAGACACCAGCCCCAGGAGCCCACTGCACCTGCCCTCTGCCCCTTCTCCCCGGAGCTTCTCCAGCCTTCACGCAGGGGAAAGCCCCACCCCTGCCCCCCTCCCAGCCCAGCCTGTCTGTGCGGCCACCTCTGCTTCTCACCCAGGCTCATTAGACCCAGCCCGAGTCTGCATTCCCTCGCTGTTTCCCCGGCAGGAGGATTGGAGGTGACCTTTAAATGTCGCTTGCAAATGCCAGCTGATGCTAACCGGCTCCAAACTGCTGCACAGGCGTGGCCTCTCCCAAACGCCAGCCGGATGGCAGGGCTGAGGCTCCCAGCGCGGGGAGAGTAGCTTCTGGGGACAGATCTGCCCTTGCAGCAGGAATGGGCCCTGTGCTCTGCCAGATAACCCCAGTTCCTGCTGCTCCGGGCGGGCGCTGCCTGCTAGGAAAGACTGGAGCCCAGGAGTCCTCCACCCTTCCCGACTTCTGGGAGGAAACCCAGGTCTGAAGGAAGAGGCAGATGCGTCCTTCTGAGAAATGATTCTCTCGCAGGCTCTCTCATGGGCGCTGATGTAACCCTGACTTACCCATCGTCTTGCCTTTTTTTTTTTTTAATGAATGAATGAATGAATGAATGCTGGTGTACTTTGGGTAATTTCTCACAATGGAGCTGGAGTAAACTCCATCCCTGAATCAGACAGGAAGAAATCCAAGCTGGGGCTGACCCTGGGGCCCAGCAGGTCAAGCCACTGCTTGTGACGCAAGCATCCTGTATCAGAGTGCAGGTTCAAGTCCCTGCTGCTCTACTTCTGATCCAGCTCCCTGGGAAGACAACAGCTGATAGCCCAAGTGCTTGGGCCCCTGCACCCATGTGGGAGACCCAGATTGCATTCATGGCTCCTGACTTCAGCCTGGCAAAGCCCCGGCTGTTGCACCCATTCGTGGACTGACCCAGAATTGAAAACGCTCCCCCTCTCTCTGTCACTCTGCCTCTCAAATAAATAAAATAAATATCAGAACAGAAACACATGCTCACAGGCCAATAGAAAGTGGAGCCAGGAGTCCCGCCTGGGACTGCCCACCTCCAGCAGGGTCCATAGTGTTGCTCCCACAGCCTGTAATTCGATTCTTCCCTCTCCCACCTGCAGGGACCCTCTGGAGTGTCCCCAGCCTCAACCCTCCCCCCACCTCCGCGCCTGCCCCTGTGGTCTTCTGGAGTCTCTGGTTTAACTCAGCCAGGGTTTGTTTATCAATTAGGTGGAGCCAGCATGGCTGCGGCAGTACAGGACACCATGCTCTGGCCCTGGCCCTCACTCTTCTAGAAAGGGGAGGCCCCAGAATCGAGACCAGGACTCACAAGCGGGGAAACACGGAGGGGCCGGGGCAGGGGCAGAGCCCTGAGAAATGGACCCCAGGCCAGATCCGGTGTTGCCCCAGCAGCAGGGAAGTCAGTGTCCTTTTCTAAGCGTCTCAGTAACTCCAGGAGTGACACACGCCCACTGCCCCCTCCCGGGATCTGCGTGAGCCGGACCCGGGATCAGGAGCCCACAGCACAGGGGTTGCCCCAGCTGTGCAGCATAGGGCCCTGAGCACCACAAGCGGAAGAAGCACCTGGCAGACGGCACAGCCCCGCGGCCCAGGGGCTCCGGATCCTGGCAGCACCAGGTAGAGAAGTCGCCCGGCACCTGCTCCCCTTCTCTTCCCTCTCAGGGGGCTGGAGCAGTCCCGGGAAACGGTTCCTGGCAGAAAGAGCGACTTCTAAGGAAAAAGGAAACTTCGGTTGTCTAAATCACGTCTTAGCTCGCTGGCCTACTTCTATTTTTATTTTCCCATTTGAGAGACAGGAAGAGAAACAGCGAGACTGAGCGGTGGGAGAGACTGCCCGTCCTCTGCTCCCTCCACACTATCCAGGTCTCCTAGGTGGGTGGCAGGAGCTCAGCTACTTGGAGCCGTCACAGCCGCCCCTGCATCAGCTGGAAGTGGGAACGGGAGCTAGGACTGGAAACCCAGCCCAGGCTCTGTGACGGGCAGGGGGGGGGGCACAGGTGTTGACTGGCATCTTAGTCGCCAAGCAAAACACCCACCCTGCATTTGCCTTGTTTTGTGTGTCACGAAGCTACCAGGGTCCACGAAGCCTTAGGTCTCTAACTCACATGCGGTCACCATCATCATCATGTCATTATCTTTGTCTTCATCATCAGTAATCAGGAGTCAAGCTGGACTCGGTGCTGTAGCATGCTGACCCGCCTTTCCCAAGTGGGTTTCTTCCCATCTGTTTATCGGCGCCCTCATCTGTGCAGTCTGGCGCTCACTCATTAACCAACGCCCACTGACCACTCTGGGGCCCCTTGGGAGAATGAGAAGAAAGGTGCTATTCCTGCCATCAGAAAACACACAGGCCATTCTCTCAAAGCACAGAGGAACCCAAGGCCGGAGCCCTCAGTCCCGGGTCAACACGCACACGGGCTACTGCTGGCCTCGGAGTGCTGGGATCTGTGGCTGCATCCCGTCTCGCCTTGGCTCTTGGCCTCTACCTACCCACTTGTAAATGTCAAGATACGTTACAAAAGCTACTCCCCAAATCCACACCTAGAGCCTCACTGCTACCGAGGGCTTCCTGAACTGGGGAGGAAGTCATCCAAGAGCCAAGAAACTAATTCCTGGGGCCCAAGTCTGAGGAGTCTAAGTGCAGTGTTGGCACACGCAGGTGGAAGGGCCCTCCTCTGCCTGCCTGTGGAGGGCTCCAGGGTGAGATCTCGGAGTGCTGTCCTCCATGGAATCTCTCTCTCTCTCTCAAGGTGCCGGCATCCCCCCAGGCCAGCCAGCAGAGAAACGAGCCAAACAGGCGGGTCAGGAAGGTCGCGTGTCTCCCGGGAAGTCTTCGAGCCCTCCAATTGCATCAGGTATACTGGGGAGCTGGGGACCGGGCTGGCGTTACCTGCAGTAGCTGGCATGGTCTCTGCCACGCGCACCTGTGCAGGTTTTGGTGTTGGTTCGGTGGGGGAAGGCTCTGCCAACTTTCCTCTTCCCTGGACCCAGAAAAGCTGGAAGGGGTGCATTGTGACTTCACTGGGATGCATCTCTGGTCCCCAAAGAACCTGCGCGCAGGAAGCAATGGGGAGAGAAAGGAAAACAAACTGACCCTGGTGGGGAGAACTGTTCACCTAAGCCAACAAGCTTTGCCAAGAAAGCAGGAGCAAGCTAGGGCGGGATGGGAGAGGCCAAGGTCCAGCTGGTGAACAGTGGGTGGGCGGGGGTCTAAAGTATACATTAGCCAGGACCTGAGAGGAGCCTGGGTTCCACGGAGAGAAGAGTGTTGTTCTCCTGCAAGGACGTGGCATTCCTACTCCCAGAGCTGCATCACATGGAAGTCTGGGTGCGGAATGTCCTGAAGAGACAGTCCAGGGGCACTGACATCAGGCACCTGCAACCCGGCTTTGGGCTGAGGGCTCAGTGGGAAATGATCAGCGGGAAAGAGAAAAAGAACTAGAACATCTTCATGTTGAGGGGCACGGGCTCCCTACCCAACACCTACTCCTCTTCTGTAGACAACTTCATTCTGATTTTGCCTGGGGAACCCTACTGGTATTCTTAGCACCCCAGGTATTAGGTGGGGCTGACTCCACCCCTAGTCCCAAACATGAAACACACAGCCACGGCCCAACCAGTCAGCTCATCACGGAGCAGTGGGCTCAGGACTCGTTAAGCCAATCAGGGTTCCTGTAGCACCACCCCAAGAAGCGCTTCCTCGTTCTCAAACATTTGAAGACTAAAGGAGTTGGGCTGGAAGTCACACAGTCGTCTTCCAACCACAAAGGCAGAGCTCGCCTAGGAGTCAGTACAATAGCAGCCAGGATATGGAGACCGTGAGCTCGTGCCACGCCCCACGCCTGGTGCTGGACTTAGAACTGAGCTTCTCAGGAGTGATGCAGCCGGTTTGAGTTGGGTTCCCCCCAACTTTAAACCCAAGCTCATAAAACTATTGCAATAGATGGCTTACAGAAACTTGCAGAGAATACGGGACTGTTTACCTATGATGTACCTACTGGAGTTGATAGCTCCGGTATTTTAGCTGAGTGACTGCTGCTCTCTCGCCACGGCTGGGACAGACAGGACCAGGCAGGGGCACGGAGACTGGTGACACGGGACCGGGCAGGGGCAGGGAGACTGGTGACACGGGACCGGGCAGGGGCATGGAGACTGGTGACACAGGGCCAGGCAGGGGCATGGAGAATGGTGACACGGGACCAGGCAGGGGCATGGAGACTGGTGACACGGGGCCGGGCAGGGGCATGGAGACTGGTGACACGGGACCAGGCAGGGGCATGGAGACTGGTGACACGGGGCCAGGCAGGGGCATGGAGACTGGTGACACGGGACCAGGCAGGGGCATGGAGACTGGTGACACGGGGCCAGGCAGGGGCATGGAGACTGGTGACACGGGACCAGGCAGGGGCATGGAGAATGGTGACACAGGGCCAGGCAGGGGCATGGAGAATGGTGACACAGGTGCTGCGCCAGCTTGAAACTCCAAGGCTCGGGTGGCAGTGGGAAGTTCTTCCCCAATAGCTAAAGGCCCTACAGCCCAGCTGGCCTCCCTCCCTCTGATAAAGCGGGATCTCACCAGAATACTCACAGCAAGAAGGAAATGAGGTGTTGTATGAAGAACCAGGACCTACACACTCTAGTCCCCTTTGCGTCGCATGTCACTCCCCTCCGATGTGTGACAAGGCGCCCATCGCCAGGGCTCTGTGGGCCTGTCTCTTCCTCCCTGCGTGGGCAGCGGTGCCTCCCCTCCCCCACCCCCGTGTCACATGTAAAGATGCTATCTATGGTGACAACACCACAGGAGGCCTGCTGGGCCACTCACCTGGGAGGCATGATCTGGAATTCTAGAACTCTCTTCTTAAAGACACACACACACACATCAGCATTCGCTTCCCTTTTAGGTATAAACAAATACGCAAACAAGCGGCTTGGCGGCATAATCACAGCTAAATTGGAAACTCTGGCATTATCCAGAGTACGCTATCTATCCAAGGAAGCTGAGAGGCCCCGGACGCACAACATCATATTTCCCCAGGCATGGGATTAATTAAAACTATCAAGTGTTCCCAGCTTTTTGAAATTAACTTTGAAAGTGTTTGGCGTGTAGGGATAAAGAGAAAGGCGCTGTGGTGGGGGGAGCATCCCAAGGGCGGGGCTGCTGGAAGCAAGCCACGTGCCAGAGTGCTGTGTTCTGTGTTTGGTTCCTCTTTAAGAGACAGGCGAGGACAAAATGAAATTGTAAAATTCCTGTGGGCAGAGACAGCAAAGTCCAAAGAGCTTTGCATTCATGCCCTCCCCCTCGGGAGCACGTTAGGATCTGCGTTCTCTGATGCACGTGAGTGAGCCCGAGGCTCACAGCAAGGTGGCCAAGGCCAGGTGACGCGGAAGAACGGGAGGGCGTCGGTGGGATGAGGCTGTGCCCCGCATCTACAGAGTGGAGGTTTGGTCCCCACCGTAATAGCTTTGGGAGGCGGTGGTGGAACTGAAGAGGCGCCAGCAGCCCTTGAAGGAATCAAGCCCATCTCTCAGGCTTGGGTTAGAGCTCGCGGGACTGCATTGGCCGCTGCACGACTGTGTTTGCTGTAACACGGGTGGGGCTTCTCCACTCGCCCTCCCGTCCCTTGTGACCTCGCTCACAGGAGCTCCTGTCACGTGATGCCATCGCCAGGAGGCCCCTCCAGAAGCTGACTCCAGCAATCTGCTCTTGGGCTTCCAGAGCCGTGAAATGAACCTCTTCTTTAAAAACCTGCCCAGCCAAGGCAGCAACAGCACACAGACTGAGGCACTCGGAGGAGCCTTGTAAGGAAGGGAGCGATGGCTCACCTACCCTTTCTCCCTCTGCTTCTGGGCTTCGGCCCCTTTTAGTCTCCTTGTTATTCTCCCCCTTGTCGCTCAACCCACCTCTGGCACTTTCCTGGGCTGCACAGGAGCCCCAGTGAAGATTCCCCAGGAGCCCGGTTCTTGCTCCACCATCTGGTAGTTGTGGGACCTCGGTCAAGTCACCTGCTTCTTCCTGGACTCCATTTCCTTACCTGTAAAATGGAACCGGGGAGGGAGGAGTTTCTCAGTCAAGCAAAGCAAGTGAGCCATTGGGAAGGACTCCCCACAGATAACGCATCGTCACAGAGTGCCCAAGGCCCAGGGAGTTCTTCATTCACATTTCAAATGCCCTTGACCTGTCAGGCCAGTGAAGAGGGCGGGGCTCAGCCCTGGCGCTTTTCCCGTCGGCACTCTGCTTTTTCATGGCAGGGCAATGCACGCTCCCTGCCTTTTGCTGTCATCGCGAAGCAAGCCCTCAAAGCATATCCAGTTTCCCTTGGTCCTCACCATGGCAAGCTGGGGGTCTTCTCCCGAGTTCGCCTCCTCAGTTGCTTGTCTCCCAGCTCCCACAGATCTCAGAGGGACGTACAGTGGGTCCCTAGGAAGACACCTTGCTGGCTCTGCGCCCCCACCTGCTGGAGTGGCGAGGGCTGTGTCTTTGCTGTGGACTGAATTCCCTCTCCTTCCAGCCATATCAGATGCCTCCTCAACTTGAGGTCTCTTCTTCCTAGCAGAATTCACACTGAGGTCATCACTCCTCCTCTCCCTTGGCCAGCCATGTGCCTGGGAATAGCCCTGTCACCCTCCCCAGGCCCAGGGGTTTGTCTTGATCGGCACAGACTAATCGTGATGGTCCTACTGCCCTTGCTAATGGCTGAGCCATTGGATATATCAATTCTGGCCACTAAGAGTTCAGGTGCTCCTTGAGGGTTTCTGGGGACAGTTGTACCACTTTGTAAAAGAGATACAAGGAAAGAAGCCATTTCCTGCCTGTGGACGACCTTGGGTGCGAACCCTTAGGCAGCTAGGCAAGAACCAATTCTTGGTCTGAGGATGGCAGAACAGAGCGGGGAAGCAGCGCCGAGCCCTGCCACCACTGGGTGCTGAGTCAGCCAGCCCGGGAGCCACCCTGCCTCTGGACTAGACTACGCCAGGTCACTTTGCGATGGCTCAAGTCCGTTGGAGTTGGGACACTTTCTCACTTGCAGCATGGTGCATCCAAGAGAGATCTCCTCCTTCCCCAGCCCACCCCCGGTGCCCAGCCATGAGCTCATCATCCCAGCCACGGGTGGAGCCTGCGGCCACCATGTAAGGCAGGATGCACCTGATGCTGCCCAGGGAGGACAGGACACAACCTCAAGGCTCAGGGCCGGATCCCATCGGCACCCTGCAGAATTCCAAGGCCAGTTTCATCTCGAATTCTTTCCAATGTCCTTCCCCAGTCAGGCTGCCCCGGGTCTTGCTTGAACGATTGCCATTACGTGTCCAGGCAACCTTCCTCCTACTGGTCTTGCCCCAACCCACCTTTGTTTACGTTGCCATGACAGCAAATGAAGGACCTTGTCCCGCCCTAGTCCATTTCCGGTTTAATGGCTCCCCACTGCCAATAGGATAAAGCTCAAGATTCTTTTGGGGATGAAGAGGGTGGTCATGACTGGTTCCCAGTCTCAATTCCCATCCTTTCTGCTCTAATGATGTAACACTCCACACGCCCTTCCCTGTCCCACATCTCCATTCTCTCCCATGCAACTTCCTGTGCCTAAAACTGGGATGAGTAACTTTAAAAAGACTTATTTTACTTATCTGAAAGGCATAGGTTCAGAGAGAGAGCGGGAGACAGGGAGAGAGATGTCTTCCATCCGCTGGTTCACTGCCCAATTGGCCACAATGGCAGGGCCTGGGCAGATCCAAAGCCAGGAGCCAGGAGCTTCTTCCGGGTCTCCCACGTGGGTGCAGGAGCCCAAGCACTTGAGCCATCTTCTGCTGCTTTCCCAGGCCATAGCAGAGAGCTGGATTGGAAGTGGAGCAGCCAGGACTCAAAGTGGCGCCCATGCGGGATGCCAGCACTGCAGGTGGCGGCTTTACCTGCTACGCCACAGTGCCAGCCCCTCTACCAGACTCTTAAGCTCCTTGTATAGGGCAAAATGGTTGCCTGCTCACTCCTGCAGATCCAGATGCTTACAGGGTACCCAGAGTATAACAGCTTCTCAATAAATATGGATGAAAATGAAATTTTGCATTTCACATTTGCCAAACACACACAAATATGAAGCCTGAAGAAAACAACAAAACAAGCCCCTCGAGGGGGAATGAGCAGGTAAAGGAAAATTAGATCCTCGCTGCTTCCACCTGTGTGTACAGAGACGCTTGGCTGAGGGGAGACTGTGATCTGAGAATTTGGCGTAAGACACACTGCAACAGCAAGGCATCATTTCAAAGCCTTTCTCAGGACCAGCACTTGAAAGGGCTGGCACTGTGGCTCCCTATGGGCACTGGTTCGAGTCCCGGCTGCTCCATTTCTGATCCAGCTCCCTGCTCACGCAACAGGGAGGCAGCAGAAGATGGCCCGAGTGCTTGGACCCCTGCCACCCATGTGGCAGACCTGGATGGAGTTTTTGGTTCCTGGCTCAGACCAAGGTATTGTAGGTTTTAGGGGAATGATATACCTTCATGTATGTACCTGTATATAAAGGGTCTCCAGGAAGTTCATGACAAATCCATGTCATGAAAAACTATGCCTGTAGGGCTGACATTGTGGCTCAGAGTGTTAAAGCCCTTGCCTGCAGTGCTGGCATCCCATACAGGTGTCGGTTCTAGTCCCCACTGCTCCTCTTCCAATCCAGCTCTCTGCTATGGCCTGGGAAAGCAGTAGAAGATGGCTCAAGTCCTTGGGCCCCTGCACCCACGTGGGAGACCCGAAAGAAGCTCCTGGCTCCTGGTTTTGGATGGGCACAACTCTAGCCGTTTTGGCCAATTGGGGAGTGAACCAGCAGATGGAAGACCTGTCTCTGTCTCTACCTCTCTCTGTAACTCTTTCAAATAAGTCAAAATAAACCTTTAAAGAAAACTATGCATGGATTTCAAATCTTTTGCACCAAAATAAAATTTTAATTTCATTTTCTGTGACCTTTTTGAAGCTGTGTGTGTGTGTATATATATATATATATGTAGAGTATATGTTTATTCTGAAACAAATTAGTAGTTAACTTGCTAACCATGACCAAGTTTTTTTTTTCTTAAAGATTTATTTATTTATTTGAAAGGCAGAATTACAGAGTGAGAGAGAGAGAGAAAATGATCTTCCATCTGCTGGTTCACTCCCCAAATGGTCACAACAGCCAGAGCTGAGCCTGGCAGGAGCCAGGAGCCTGCAACTCCATCCGGGTCTCCCACATGGGTGGCAGGGACCCGAGCACTTGGGCCACCCTTGGCTGCCTTCCCAGGCACATTAGCAGGGAGCTGGATCAGAGCAGAGCGGCCAGGCTCGCACTGGTACTCCAACGTGGGACGCTAGCGGTACAGTGCCAGCTTAGCCCACTGCACTACAACTCCGGCCCCCATTTTTACCTTCTGGCAAGCCTTTATGAGATACCCTGCTGTTCAGTCACCTCTCCCTCCACCCGCAGCCCTGCTAGGGAAAGGAAATGCTTGTAATCCAAGTCAACCTGACGCCCTGGAATCCGGCTGCCAACCATGAGCCCCTGCGCCAAATGCAAGGGGAGCACCCCGGCTCCTCCAGCACACAGGCCCCTGGGTCGTCCCCAGCCTCCCAGGGCCCAGGGCTCCACGCCTGCCTCCCCCCCGCTCCTCAGCACTGCTCTCATCACAGCCAGTGGCGTGCTCAGCTCCCCGGATTGCTGGCTTGGTCCTGGCGCTCCTGGCTCTTGTAAGCTCCTGCCATTGTCTGTCCCCTGCCAACGTCGGGAACCGGGCCACGTGCAGACATCTCCGAAATCTGATGAGTGGACTCCCCTCTCTGCGTGCTCAGCGCCCCGCTGCATGGAGCCAGGGCTCGGCGTGCTGACGGCAGCAGCTGCCGAGTATCCCCAGCCCGCCCTGCCGGGCCACCCCCGAAGCCCACCTAACCCTCGCTCTTCCCCGAGCTGACCCTGCCCAGCAAGGATGAACTCTTCCCAGGCTCCCCCTGGCAGTGGCAGTCCTGCTCCTCTGCTGATTTCCATCAGCACCCTCCCACGGAGGCTGGGGAGACAACTTAGCAAACACAGTTTAGCAACTTAGCATTTTGCTGGGCTGACTTCTCTTTCACACGCCGATGTTTATTCCAAAGCAGTCCAGCCCAAACACGCCGTGCTCGTGGGGGAAGTCGGTTTCTGCTCCACCGTTCCTGTGGCTGCCGCCGTCTATCCCGCTACGTGATCATCGAGGCTTAAGTTGCGGGATGCATTCCTGCTGAAGGCTTTATTGCCATTTTCAAAATCCACTGGTGTCTCTGTGGCTTGGGACTACAAAGCTGAAGGAACACCAGCAGGGCTAACTTGGCTCCAAAGAGCCAGCACTAAAACCCGGAGCCCGAAAAGCCTCCGAGCCCAGGGAGCCTGATCCGCTCAGAGATGATTGCACACCACAGGCAAATGACGGCCAAGCCCCCCGGCCTGCCATGACGTCATCTTTGCCCCCAAATCAAGCAAGGCCCTGAGCCTGCGTGCCCGCGCTGGGTGGGAAGCAGATGGCTGGACCAGAGAGAGCTGACGGAAGGAATCGCACAACAAGTATCAATCAACACAAACACCCCGGCATCAGCAAGTAGGCAGCTTCCAGCTCTGGGCAGGGCTCTCTGGTGGCATTTTTAGCGGCGCTCTTAATTAGGGATGAGCTGCGAGGCTCATCAGCTCCCCCACGGCCGTGGGAAATGTGGCAGGTGGCGTCTGAGAGCCCCCCTCCTCCGAGGGGTGCAGCCGTGCCAGCCAGGGAGCTGTGAGCAGAAGCAGACAGAGAGGAGCTTAAAGGGACCCAGAACGAGGACCTGGGGACCTCCGGGGCCAGCACTTCTGCGGGTCCCGTGCTTCAAACACATCCTGTCTCTTCCCACATGCGAGTTCTTCCAAGACAAGGGCCTTCTGCCCCAGCGTGGGCGCCTCCCACAGCCCTCTGCGCGGTGCTAGAAACTCTGGCCAACGCCATGCGGCCAGCCTCGCCCATCGAGGTCTGTTTAGATTCCAGGATGTTCCTGAGGAGGCTTCCTCAGGAGGTCCACGGGCAATGAGTAATAGGCTAAACGCGACGTGTGAATTTCACATTTGGCAGCAACAGGAACTTCACCGCTGCAGTTTCATTTTCATTTTCCACAAACTTCTGGGTGCGCCTCAGTAGTGGGGGGGGGGGTCCGGGGGGATCTGTGGGGGTGTCTGTTTCCATTCTCCTGCTCTTGTCTTCATCCACCTTTAATGCTTGATGCCTTCTCCTTGTCTTTCTCCGTCATTTACAAATTCCTTAGGGAAGGCGACCACGACTCTTTATTTCTGGTTTTATTTCACTTGTTTTGTTTTGTTTTGGGGGTTTTTGCTTGAGATTCATTTTATTTATATGAAAGGTAGCATTACAGAGAGAGAGAGAGAGAGAGGAAGAGAGAGTTCTTCCATCTGCAGGTCCACTCTCCAAATGGCAACAGTGGCCAGGACAGGGCCAGGCCAAAGACAGGAGCCAGGAATTCCATCTGGGTCTCCCCAGGAGTGGCAGGGATGCAGACACTTGGGCCGTCCTCTGCTGCCTCCCAAGCCCAGTAGCAGGAAGCTGGACCAGAAGTAGAGCATCCGGAATGCACACCTTTCAAACTGGCACTCCCAGATGGGCGTGGCCATCCCAACTAACAGCTTAAGTCACTGTGCCACAGTGCACGCCCCCGGACCTCAATGTTGGGCTCTGTATCTTCGTCTCTCCTGCCCCAGAGCAGAGTCAGGGGTGAGCCAATCGCGGGCTCCCATTTGTGCCTGCAGTCTTATGCTTAGGGTTGGATGTGTTTGTGGGTTGCAGGTGTGATTCTCTGAGGCAAGGGCCTCTCTCGCTGCCCCGCCCCAGGTATCATAAGGACTTGCAGCATCCAGCTGACTGGACGCCCATGCTGATGGGATGCTGAGTCAGCATTTGTTTGGTGTTCATCAGAAGGAAGGTGACAGGGGCCAGCAGTGTGTTAAGCTACTGCTTGGGACACCCACAGCCCATATGGGAATGACAGTTTGAGTCCCACCTGTTCTACTTCCAATGCAATTCCCTGCTGATGCTCCCGGACAAGCAGCAAGAGATGGCCCAAGTGCCTGGGCCCCTGCCATCCATGTGGGAGACCTGGATGGAGCTCCAGGCTCCTGGCTTCAGTCTGGCCCAGCCCCGCCTTTGCAGCCATCTGGGGAGTGAACCAGTGAATAGGAGATGCCTCTCTCAATCTCAGTCTCTCTCTCTCTCTCTCTCTCTCTCTCTCTCTCTCTCTCCATCACCCTGATTCTCGAATAAATAAGATAAATCCTTATTTAAAAAAGAGAAGGAAGTGGACAGTCCTACCTCAGGCCCAGGGTTAGGGTTAGGGTTAGTGCTGACCTCTGCGTGTTAAGTTCCCCACGTGTGTGTCCCTGACATGCTGACTACATCTGTGTTACTGCATGAGACTATGACATACGTGTCCAGCATCCTGGCTGGTACATGGTAAGTGCTCAATCTGTGGCCACTAATTTATGATACAATCTTTTAATTATAAGAATTAAAAGACTCTGTGTATTTTATTCTAAGACTTGTATTTCCTTGGGGTCTGTAGCTTAGGTTGTTAAGGCTGAAAAGGAAAAGAACAGAAAGTAAAGTTGGCTTGTTTTAAAGATCGCTGTACCTCACACGTTCCCTAATACGTATTCAGATCACATAGGTCAGTTTTAAATGATTTGAGAATCAGATACACACACACAAACAAATTCAGAGACAAAGACAGACAGAGATGGACAGACAGACACAGGGAGGGAGAGAGAGGGAGAGAATTGCATCTGCTAGTTCATCACCCAAATGCCCACAATGACCAAGGCAGGGCCAGGCTGAATCCAGGAACTCAGAGTTCCATCCAGGTCTCCCCTGCAGGTGGCAGGAGCCCAGTACTCGGGCCATCTCTGCCTCCCAGGTCTGCATTAGCAGGAAGCTGGGGCTGGGATCTGGAGCCAGGAATGACCGAGGTGCACTGAGGTGGGAAGGGGGCATCTTAACCGGTCCACTACCAGCCAGGCCAGACGTCTGCTCTGATCTTCAGATTTTAGAACATGAAAGTGATGAAGTCGGCCGGCGCCGCGGCTCCCTAGGCTAATCCTCCGCCTAGCGGCGCCGGCACACCGGGTTCTAGTCCCGGTCAGGGCACTGGATTCTGTCTCAGTTGCCCCTCTTCCAGGCCAGCTCTCTGCTGTGGCCAGGGAGTGCAGTGGAGGATGGCCCAAGTGCTTGGGCCTTGCACCCACGTGGGAGACCTGGAAGGAATTCCTAGCTCCTGGCTTCAGCCTGGCCCAGTCCTGGCCATCGCAGCCATTTGGGGGAGTGAACCAACAGATTAAAAATCTCTCTCTCTTTCTCTTTCTGTCTCCCTCTAACTCTGCCTTTCAAACAAATAAATCTCTAAGTGAAAAAAGAAACTGATGAAAACAATACTTTGCTCCCAGGTTGAGCCCCTATGAAAACACAGGGGATGTTAAAACACGCGTGGAAATACAGATGGTGTAAGGTTTAGGAACAGCTGTGGACGGCTGTTTCACAGAGTGAATGGAACACAGCCCAGGGTGATACTGACAAGCCTCCACCAGGCCAGGCAGGTCAGTGGTCTGCGCGTTTGCTCCCGCTGCGGGTCGAGGCGGCCATGTTGCTGGTGACGGAAGCTGGGCCCCATGACACGCTTGGTAGACTGGAGCCGTGTCACCGGGAGGGAACCACAGCCATCCGCAGGCACCGGGAAGGACAGAGATGTTCCCCCGCCTCCACCTGACAGCCTTGCGTCTGAATTAATTAAAAAGTCAAACCTGACTATCAGCCCCGCCTCTGGAGAAGGAGCAGGCCGTCCATAAAGCACCTCGTGTTTGCATAAGGATTTTATGCTTTGCCAAGTGCCTTGGCGTCCATCGGCCCGTTGGAACTTCCTGACAACCCTGCAAGGCAGGCGGGGTGAGAGCCAGTGGCACAGCCATGGGAGGTCGCAGAGCCCAGCCCCAGCTCAGTGACTGCTCTCTGCTGGCCTCGACTCCCTCTTCTGCAGAATGGGCACGGCAGTGGTGCCTGCCTCACTGGTTTCTTGTGAGGGACACATGAGTGGATATGAGTGAAGCAGGTGCAATGTGCCTAACAGACAGGGAGAAATGTTAGCGGTCAGTATTATCAGCCCCACGCTGGGTCCTGGGCTCTGGATGGTGACCAAGTAGGAACTCATTTAAGCTCTACCTCGATGTTGACACATCTCTGCCAGTGCAGGGGTGTTCTAACAGGTGCCAAGAATAAGCTGCCACAGCCCAGGGACTGCAGGGAACAGAGCTTGTCCAACACCTTGCCATGAGCTATGGCTCTCACCCACCACGCCGGCCAGCTTAGGCTCCTAGCTATTCCCGGGGGACAAGCACATAGCCAGCTATGCCAGAAAGACATTGGCTCCCCGTGTTCTACCCCAAGACCTCTGCATCTGCCCACTCTTACCACGATCAGCCCAGCTCTGCAGGAGGGAGTGGCGCACCCCTGAGAAGCCAGCCCCTCGGCCAGGGCTCCCCGACAGCTCAGCGCGCTGAGGCCCTGCGTGATCGGTATTTGAAAATGCACACCGATCGATGCGATCGTGAATCCACTACATAGTCTGACGTGGTCTGTTCTGCCCCAGATGGCCCAGAGGGGAGGAGCCAGTCCTCTCCCTGACACTCTTCCCCACCAGATATCTGTGCGACACACACCCTGGACTGGGAGGCAGCAATGCTGATGGTTTTCATCCCAGGCTCTTCCCATCAGAGATCCACAGGTGGCTGAGGAGGGGGCAGAACCACACAGAAAGCCTGTGCCGATGCAAAACAGGGCTTCCTAGAGGCAGGGGCTGGCGCACAGCCTGCAGGACAGGTGAAGGAAGCCGGAGGTGGAGGCGCCGGGCACAGGCATGCCCAGCAGGCAGGGCTGGGAGGACATCAAGTACCCCAGGAGCTGTGGGGGGAATGAGTGGGGAGACACAGGGCCCCCGCGGGAAGAGTGGGGACAGTGGGCGGAGCCGGGGGCAACCATTCCTAGCATTTCCATGCAGACTCGAACCTCTGAGCAGGACAGCCGTGAGCGCCGGGAGTGGACTTCAGGCTCTGACCCGGAGGCCACCTGGGCTGGAGGCAAGAGAGGGGGTCCAAGTTAAGAGAGGGGCAACCACACAGGAGAAGAGCGAGACTCTCACAACGGGGTGGGGGGCTCCCCCCATCATCTCCTGTCCCCACTCAGCCCCACCCCTGTACACATGGCCCCAGGGGGATCCCACAAGAGATGAGGCTTCACGCCCGGCTCTGCTCCTCATATGAACGTGAACCCCGAGACACAGCAGGGGATGGCGCAAGGGCTGGAGAGACTGGGACTGAGTGCCAGGCTCCAGACTTCAGCCGGATCCAGCTCCTGCCATTGAGACCTTTGGGCAGTAAAGCAGCCGATGGGTGGGTGCGCGCTCTCTCTCTCTCTCTTTCTCTCCCCCCCCCTTCTCTCTCCCTCTCACACACACACACAAGCATGAATGTAGATAAGAGGTGGATCCAGAGACCAGAGTAGAGCAGATGGGATGCAGGACTTGAAAACCCACTTGGAGACCACGGCGGAGTGGGAGAAGGAAGCGGGAGCCCCCTCCCCACACGCTGGCATGCGCCCGCTGAGGGTTTGGCCCCTCTGGTGGACACACGGTGCAGCCAAAGCATCAGAGATGGACAGGTCAGGCAGCGGATCTCCAGGTCCCTTCTGGGGTGTTGAGATGATGGCAGCTGAGACCCAGACACACGGGGGACACGGAAAGAAGCCCACAGCCCCAGCGCCACTGCCCGCGTCCACACAGCTGACCCAGAGCTGGAGGCCTCCACTGCTTCCCAGACCCCTGCAGTCCCTCCGCACACCCCAGCCTTTGTTCCGCAGTCAGACACACACACACCAGGCCACATAAGAAAATGTTGGCCCAGTGGGTAAAGCTGTCGCCTGCGGTTTCGGTACCAGCTGCTCCACTTCCTATCCATCTCCCTGCTAATGTGCCTGGAAAAGCAGCAGAAGATGGCCCAAGAGTTGGGGCCCCTGCACCCTCATGGGAAACCCAGAAAAGTCTCCTGGCTTCTGGATTCAGATCAGCCCAGCTCCAGCCATTGTAGCCATTCGCGGGGTGAACCAGTGGATGGAAGACCTCTCTGTCTCTCTCTGCTCTGCCTCTCTGTAGCTCTGCCTTTCAAATAAACAAATAAATCTTAAAACAAAAACAAAAGGAAGGAAATATCTTTGGACACCCAGCGAGTGCCCCCAGGCCCTGAATATACACCCTCTGGCTGTGTACCTGACCCCCCAGGCCCAACAGTGATAAGCAACGGCAATAGGGTTGCTAGATGAAATACAGGACACCCAGTTAACTGAAAATTTCAGAGGAACAACCAATCATGTTCTTAGTGTGAGTATATCCCAACTACTGCATGGCATCTACTTATGCTAAAAAAAAAAAAAGAGTATTGGTGGCTGATTTGAAATTCTAATTGCATTTGCATCCTGCATTTTTACTGGGTAAATCCTGAGGGGGTGGGACGGGGAGGGGAGGGGGAAAGGGGCAGGGAGATGGGGGACAAGGGAGGGTGCTCCTTGCTCCTGGCTGAGGACAGGAGAGGCAAAGCTGGGGGCACCCGGCCCAGGGTCAGGGCTCCCTGCACATTCTCATGGGTCCTGAAACCCACCTGCGCTGAGAGGGGGCCCAGCCACAACAACCAGTGCAGAGACCCCAAGAGACAAATGGAAGAAAAGGCACCAGGAGCTCAAATCCTCACTGTCTGCTGCCCCCACTACACCATTAAGGGAAGCCCTGGACGCTCACTCTGGTCCTGACAGCTGCCCACCCCAGCTCTGACCGTGAACCAGCCACCCTCCTTCTCTGAGCTCAGGTCCTAAGCCTCCAAGGAGAAATGCCGAAATCAAAGGAGGTCATAACTTCGAATGCTTCGTCACTACCCAGCTGACTTGCAGCCCCAGGGGTCTCTGGGAGGGAGGCTGGGTGCCCACCCCCCTGGCCTGCCAAAGGTGCCCGCTGCACCCAAGCTGTCACACTGGCCTTGGGCACTGCACAGATCTACAAATCCCACAGCTGCTGGGGGAAAGTATATGTGCATATGCTAATTCTTTCAGACTTGCCCAATTCTTCAGTGTCTGGGCAGAGGCTGTCTCATTTGCATTTCACAGCCATCTCTGATTTGCAGGGCGCACCCTCACCCCTACTTTGCAGCCAAGGAAACAGGCTCAGAGCTGAGGAATGCCTCCTTGAATTGCATCCGCAGAGTTTGCACAGGTGCAGGGGACCCAGACGGGACCAGTCTCAGTGCTTCTGGGGCCTCAGGAGATGCCTGGGCATCAAGTGCAGGTTGAACGGGAGAGAAATCAATGAATGTTTAACCAGAGGAGCATCTCAAAGCCAAGTCTAAAGAAGGCAAAATCTGGGCTCACGCAGCAGGGGAGGCCATTGAGGGAGTCAAGGTCAGCTGGCTTTAAAGTCTTTCTTGTCCACTTCCCACCTGTCCATCAAAGACCTGGGAGGTTGTATTTGCTTCCTGGGCCCAGAGAGGCAACACAAAAGGCCCAGATTGAACTGGGAGTTAGTGGGCAAGCTCGCGGCAGGCCCACCCGCAAGTGGCCAGAGCAAGGATTGGGGCACCAGCCAGCGCAGCCTCACCTTGGGGCCTCCCAAAGGATTTCTCAGCTTTGCCTCACAGAAGCGGAGTTCCCACACTCCTGCACAGGGTGAGCTGGGCCCAGCAAAAAGCAACTGTAGACCTACCCCCAGACAGATCCTGTTGAAAGCGAACAACAGGGGCTCAGCTGAGGAGGGAAGGGGGAAAATAAAAATAAAATAAAATAAAATAAAATCCCAAGTCAAAGAGTGTGCAAAAGGGTTTCCCTGGAGGACTTGGTACAGAGATAGTTTTAATTAACTGTGCGTTTCATTTAAGTTTAGCGGTCGAGTTATCGTACATTAAGTAAATACCAGTTGGTTATTAAGAACGTATTTACTTCTGCCTTAACAACTACAACAGGTTATAGATACAAATTTCCGTCAGACCACAGCCTGGCGCGTTTGTTGGGAATAATCAATTGTTCTTTAGGCCAGACATAATAATTGCCTTATTGAATCTGGAGAGGCTCTTCTCTTCGTAATTTACGGCAAAGTTCCACACTTACTCACGCTGCCTTTGCTCGCAGAGAAGAGGGCGTGAGAGAGACAGACATTCTAGAACTCACGTCTGTGACTTCCGGGGACGAGGAGGCCGGGAGCAGATGCCCCTGAGCGATCTGGGTGCTGGGCCAGGCAGCGAGCCCACAGACTGAGTTTTCAGTGTGGATAACTGGAGGCAGTGCTGTGGCTCAGGGGGTGAAGCTGCTGCCTGTGACGCTGGCCCCTAGATGTGAGCGTGAAGCGTAGTCTCAACTACTCTGCTTCCAATCCAGCTCCTGTCAACGGGCCTGGGAAAGCAGCTGAAGCTGGTGCAGGTACCTGGGCCCCTGCCGCCCAGGGGGGACACCAGGTTAGGGCTCCAGGCTCCTAGCTTGGGCCTGCCCCAGCCCTGGCTGTTGTGGCCATTTGGGGAGTGAACCAGTGGATGGAAGATCTCTCTCTCTCTCTCTCTCTCTCTCTCTCTGCTCCTCCCTCCCCATCTGTCACTCTATCTTTCAAATAAACAAACCTTCTACAAAAATAAATGAATGCAAATAATTGTATGGTGTAAGCGTGTCCCACATGCTGGGAACACACTTCTACTAAGCAATTGCTTTTTGTTTACCTGAAATTCAGATTCACCCTGATCTGGGATCACTGTCTCAATTCAGAACTCGAGTGTCGCCCTCATCCTCCCAGTGTCTTTCCGCTCTGCCTTCGCCTCTGCTACCCTCATCTGGGAGCCAACAACACGGAGGAGAAGTCTGAGGCTCAGCCCGGTCCTTGGGCGCAGAAGCAGGGAAGAACGCGAGGCGTTGTTGTGCAGTGCTCGGAGCACAGAGCAAAGAGCTGGATCAGCTTTGTGCACGGGATGTGCCTTTGCTTCCTCAGCTGGCCCTGGAGGCCTTGGAGAACCGGCCCGGCTCAGGAAGAGTGACCCTCACGCATGCTAACCATACTCGGGCCAATAAACAGGACGGTGTGGGTCTCAGGTTTGTGGTCGAGTTTCATTTTCAGATATGCTCAGTGTGCTCATAAATTATGTAAAACCATTCTAGATCTCCTCCATTCATGCATCCGGATTCTTCTTCTAACATGCATGAGCGCAGGTCGCCAGGACCGGGTCTCGTCAAACTGCCCAAGATCCAAGGACGGAAAAGTTAGGCTGCCTATGTAATCACACGGTGCCGCACGGAAACATCGGGTCGCACTGAGACGCAAACTCCCGCCAGCTGTGCTGTTAGGTTGTTGTAGGGAAAGAGATGGCCTGGTGCCTATGTATCAGGTCAGACTTTGTTCCAGAATGACTAAAAGGTCGCATCCAGAGATGGAAGGTCCAACGTGTCTTACCGACCCTCCCCAAAACAACCTGCAATTCTAAAAATTTCATTAAAAACAGGTAGGAATCGGGAGATTAGTAATCCAAGGTAAAAATTGAAAATTAAATCAGACTATTAAATAAGCAATAAGCTATCCGAAGGATTCCGTGGTCAGGTGGTTTCTGCATTGGCTACCACTTCAAACATGAGACAGCCTGACCTAGAACGTGGCTAAATACGGAAAACTCACTGAGTCATTCTATAGCGTCGGCATAGGGCGAAGCAAAGTAGGAAGCTGTAAATTAATTCCACTCCTGAATACAGATGTGAGGTCCATAAACAAAACATGAGCACATGGAAACAAAGTCCATGGAAAGAATGGCCAGTGGTTACCAAGAATAACTCATTTCAGAAAGGCCAGGACGAGCTATCATTAGGGAGTCTATTAATATAAAATACCACATCAATTAGCAAAGCTTAAAAGAAGCTCACTGGCTGCCCGAAAGTGACTCAATACCAGGGTTTTTTTTTGTTTTTTTTTTTTTTTTTTGGCAAAGAGCATTCAGAAAAATAGAAAACAAAAGGGAATTTCCTTAAAATAACAAAAGAGGATCTAGCCTGAACAACAGCCCACGTCACGCTCACCAGAGGCCAGTGTGTTCGTGTCTCCTGCCATGCTGACGTTCTGTAGACATCACCCCCACACCTGGGGGCTTCGAACTGCCAGCACGCAGCTTGGGGGGTTCCTTCCGGTCTCGGCTGAGTTCACGTCGTGGAGGGGCTGGCTGACTCTGCTTGTGCTGGTCTGGTCTCCCCGGGACGCACAGTGTAACTGCACTCTGCCTCTTGTGGGCACGGAAGGGTGCCTCACCACTTTTTAAGCCCCTCCCTATGCGCTTTGGCTCTGCTACCATCCCACAGGCCAAGCCCTGTGCCAGGTTCCGGGTCAGAGCAGAAGCCGAGAGCTCCGTGGCGAGGTTGGCTGCCCGCTGGCTGCTCCAGGGGGCTCTGAAGCCCTGGGCACAGCTATCAGGCCACAGCACCCGCCTTTCGAGGGTATCAGCTGGACCAGATGAGGAGAGATGTGACACTGACCTTGCGTTTCTCACGTGAAAAAGAAAGACTCAGTGGACAAACAGGCTGAGCATGTGCTTGGATGAGGAAATAAATGATGGTTAAGCAGGTTTGGTTTGGTTCATGTTGTATCAACAGGACTTGTCCACTTGGTCACGCGTGCGCCCTGAGCGTCTCAAAGGGAAGCGCATGGCCTTGGCCAAGCGAGTCTCAACACAGAGTGCCCTCGGGTTCCCACGGAGCAGTGGCACAGCTGGACACCTGGTGGGCACTCTTGGGGGGAAAGCAGAAGATGCAAAATGCTCAAGTGGCCTTCGCAACAGCCAAAAGCAACCAGAAAAAAACTCCCCATAATATGCCCCAAACCATCCCAATAATCAAAGAGCAGGATTTATGGGGCGAAAACAGCAAAACTTCACGGAGACATATATAAAATAAAGGCTTAATTAAATGGAGGCACACCAGCTTCCTGGAAGAAATGAATCGATATAGTAAAGAAGACGATGCTTCCTAAATTGATTTATAAATTTAACATAACCCCAATGAACTTCGCGATGAGATAATAATACCCAAGTTTTGGCAAGAATACAATGGGAGCACATCTTCCCACACTGCTGTGTGTAATCTTTCAAAACTGCAATTTGGACCCTGAAACCAGACTCAGACTTGTTGGCCCAGATCTAGAAATAAAGCGTGCAGAAATGAACAAATGTGAACAAGATCTATTCACAAGGATTTTCATTAACTACTGTGTGAGAGAAACAAATATGGGCAACAACCCACAGTGACGTCACCAAGGAGCGTCTCAGGTTTTAGTCTTATTGAGAACTGTGCGAGAGTCGACCTCACGATTTCAAACTTGAGTCGGATGTGAACATGCTTACAGGCTTGGGGGGGACCCGGAAGCAAAAGAGTGACATGCTTGGCTGCGTGATCCCAGTTATGCTACCCAGGGCCCATGGAATGAAAACCGTGTGGGGCCGGCACTGTGGCGTAGCAGGTAAAGTCACCACCTGCAGTGCCGGCATCCCATATGGGCGCCGATTCAAGTCCTTGGCTGCTCCACTTCCAATCCAGCTCTCTGCTGTGACCTGGGGAAGCAATAGAACATGGCCCAAGTCCTTGGGCCCCTGCACCCACGTGGGAGACCCAGAGGAAGCTCCTGGCTCCTGGCTTCAGATCAGCACAGCTCTGGCCGTTGTGGCCATCTGGGGAGTGAACTAGTGGATAGAAGAGCACACGCTCACTCGCTCTCTCTCTTTTTCTGCCTCTGGCCTCTTAGTAACTCTGCCTTTCAAATAAATACATCTTAAAAAAAAAAAAAAGGAAAAGAAAAAGAAACCATAAGAAAACAAAGTAAAATGCTAATGTTTCTTGACTTTATTTCTTTTTAATTTAGTTTGTTTCCTAATTTTTATGCAATAAGCGTGCAACATTTTAAACAAGGCTCCAAGCAAATGTTTCAAGGGCGAGGAAAGACTTAAAATCACTCAGAAAAGAAGTGAGATCAGCCAAGATGATCTTGTGAAAGGAGACTCACTGGGGGTGGTGCACAGAGACAGCATTCACCCCGTGAAGCAAACACACCTGGTTCAAGAGTCGACACATCAATGAGAAAAGCTTCTAAACAGACGTAAGGGGTCTGGCAATTGGTTGTTTTGTTTTTTGCTTTTTTTTTTTTTTAGCACTATAACTTAATGGCAAGCTCTGGATTTTCCAATAAATGATGTTACATGAAGTTCCCAGTGGGGAGAGAAAAATAGATCCTCAGGAGAGATCCTACATTTGATGCAGTAGATCACTGTAGATCCTGCACCGACACACTAGATCCTCAGCCTAGATCCCGCATTGGCACGAGACATTCTAAAGCACTCAAAGAGTTCAACGAAGATCAAGGCGACTCTGTGGAGGTAACCAGCTGAGCTTCGAAGGCTGCATCCCAGGGAACAAAGCACCCAAGGACACAGAGGCTGCTGTTGCCATCTCGTGTAGAAAGGCTTGATGACCTCTACGTACGCAGGAGCCTCGTAGTCCCTCAGAGATGAACTGTATCCTGCAACCGCTCCGCTTCCAGGCCGGACCGCTCAGTCCCCTTGCCCCCTACCTGTCACACGGAGCATCACCAATCCCGACAGTCCTCAATGACATAAAGGATATCAACCGCTTAGCATCCGTCTGGCATTTAATGAGGCCTTAACACAAGCCAACTAGAAACACTTTCGTTCATTTGACCAACGACCGGCTTCCACGTGCTGTGACGTGGGCACTCTGCTGGGGAGAAGGAGGTACACAGGCAAACAGAATCACACACAGAGAGAGAGACAGACACATAAGCAAGCCAAGGGCATTGCATGTGATACGTGACAGTGGGTGGGGCCTGGTGACATGGAGTGACAAAGAGGACCACTCAGCCACACCGCCAGGGACACACAGCTTACTAGCAGTGGAGAGCTGGGACTCCGGCCGCCAGGGCGACGACAGCCCCAAAGGGTGCTCACTGGGAGTGTGATGTGCGCCCTGCAGTGGTCACCCTGACTACAGCCTGGAGAGTGACATGGACGGAGCCCAGCCCAGACGCCAGCGGGGAGCCAATGCCTGGGCTGTGGAAAACGATGGAGGCATAGGCAGTGCAGGGCTGTGGGCATGCAGCAATGCAGGCAGATCTGAGAGGGCTTGGGAGGAACAGAGCCAGCAGCTGACTGAACACAGGAACCGAGTGTCAGCATTGCTGAAGGTGAAACAGAAATCTCAGCGCTTGGGGCGGCCACTGTGGTGTCTCGGGCTAAGCCGGCATCCCATGTGAGCACCAGTTCAAACCCCCTCTGCTCCACTTCCCACCCAGCTCCTGCTAATGCACCTGGGAAAGCAGCAGAAGGTGGCCCAAGCGCTTGGGCCTCTGCACCCACGTGGGAGACCCAGATGGAGTTCTAGGCTCCCGGATTTGGCCTGGCCAAGCCAAAGCCCCAACCACTGTGGTCATCTGGAGAGTGAACCAGCAATGGAAGATCTCTCTCTCTCTCTCTCTCTCTCTCCAAGTCCCCTCCCCCATATCGTAACTATGGCTTTCGAATAATAAAATATATCAATCCTTAAAAAATAGTTCCTGTGTATTATGAGAAAGCCATACACACAGATGTCAAATTTTAATTAAAAATAAAGAAATCTTAAAGCCTTGGAAAACAGAACAAACAAAAATAGCAGAGGCTAGTAAGATATAATTAAAAAATACAAACGGAGGCCGGTGCTGTGGCACAGCAGGTGAAGGCACCACCTGCAGTGCCAGCCTCCCATATGTGCACCGGTTCAAGGCCCGGCTGCTCCACTTCTGACCCAGCTCTCTGCTATGGCCTGGGAAAGCAGAAGAAGATGACTCAAGGCCTTAGGCCCCTGCACCCACTAGGAGACCTGGAGGAGGCGTCTGGCTCCTGGCTTCAGATCGGTGCAGCTCTGGCGGTTGTGGTCATTTGGAGAGTGAACTAGCGGATGGAAGACCTCTCTCTCTCTCTCTGCCTTTTCTTCTCTCTGTGTGTAACTCTTTCAAGTAAAATAAATAAATCTTTAAAAAATACAAACAGCAAAATGGAAACAGACATGAGAAATACTCTATATTAATTGCAATTAAAAATGCAGGGGGGTCATCTTCAAATATTTCCTCAAAAAATGCATGTTAGGGGCCAGTGCCATGGCATGGTAGGTTAAGTCTCCACCTGCAGTGCCGGCTTCACATATGGGTGCCAGTTCCTGTCCTGGCTTCTCCACTTCCAATCCAGCTCCCTGCTGATGCACCTGGGAAAGCAGTAGAAGATGGCACAAGTCCTTGGGTCTCTGCACCCATGTGGGAGCCCTGGAAGAAGCTTCTGGCTCCCGGCTTTGGATCGGCGCAGCTCCAGCCGTTGCAGCCATTTGGGGAGTAAACCAGCGGATGGAAGACCTCTCTCTCTCTCTCTCTCTCTCTCCTTCTGTCACTCTGTCTTTCAAATAAATAAAATAAATATTGAAATAAATAAATAAATTATAAAAATATGAGCATGAAAAGACTTGGACTCTTCCCAGAGCTCAACATTAATACTACTACTACTAATAACCCAGTTAAACAATGGGCAGAGGTCTTGATCAGACAGGTCTCCAAAGGGCACTGCATAAACCAGGAAGTCCCTAGGCACAGGGCAGCCTCCTTAGAGAGTACATGGCACAGGTGCCCCAAAAGGACAGAGGGGCAGGGAAAGCCGGCTCGTGGGGATGGGGAGACATATCAGAAAAGCAGATGCTGGGGCCAAGAATCTTCTGGGTCCCGGGTGCACATGCAGGAGGAGGCTGTGAACCGTGTGGCCACAGGGGCTCAGGGAGCCGGGAGATGTCAAGGGCTCCTGCTACGCTCTCCCCTCCAACTGTTCAGCGCTTGGGCAGGGTGCTGCCCGCAGAGGTTTCGGCTGGAGGGAACGCAGGGTTGTAGGATTTCTTTCTTTTTTTTTTTTTTTATTCGTTGTTTTCTCATAGCAGTTCTTGCTCCAAGTTCTGAAGCTATGAACCTGAAAACACCGCTTCCCTTCCCAAAATTCAACAACAGTCACAAAACCCATCCTGACTGCAAAGCCAGGAAAACCGGAAACAGATAGTTCTCCAGAGAAGACACACAACACACCCATGGAAGACACCGGGCATCACGAGGCATCGGAGAAGCACAACAGGAAGCCTCAGCGCGATGCCACCTCACACCCAGTAAGACGGCTACTGTCAGCAGGAGGAGGAGAAACGGGGTGTTGATAGCGGTGTGGAGGAACTGGGTCCCTTGTTCACTTTGGATTCCGAGGAATCGAGAACGGTGCAGCCCTTACGGGAAGCAGCATACGACCTCTCCGCAAAGTAAGCATGGACCTGCTACGCAAACCAGCAAGTTCGCCTCTAGGGACGCACCAAGAGGACTGGAAGCCAGGTTCATGGTGGCATGATCCACAGCAGCTGCATTACCCACAGCGGCCAGAGGGGGCAGCCACCCAAGCGCCTGTCACCAAAGCACAGTACACACATACAACGGATTAGACAGCCTCCAAAAGGAAGCAAACACTCTGCAATATGAGTGGAATAAGGCAGTGATGAGGAGACACATGCCGTCGGATTCCACTTACGGGAGGTGCTTAACAGTGTCCAATTCGGGGGGCCGGTGCTGAGGCACAGCCAATTAAGCCGCCGCCTGCCATGCCAGCATCCTATCAGAGTGTCAGTTTGAGCCCTGGCTGCTCCACTTCTGATTCAGCTCCTTGCTAATGCCCCTGGGAAAGCAGCGGAAGATGGTCTAAGTGCCTGGGCACTAAGGCCTGGCCCAACCCCAGCCATCTGGGGAGTGAACCAATGGATAGAAGATCTCTCTCTCTCTGGCTCTCCTCCGTTGCTCTCTTCACACACTTCCTACCCATATAGGTGCAACATCTCCAGAGCTGATGGATGGAGCTTTTCTGCCTTTCCTATGAGATGTGCTGGTCTGGAGCTGCTTTAGCTTATGCATCAGAAGCCAGAGCCCCCAGGAGCCCAGGAGCGGGTCTCGTTCAGTGTCAGCAGCACATGGCCGACACCAGGACGGCTCATTTGCACATGCTCATTTGCAAGGTGTTGGACTTTCTCACCTACAAGGGACCTTCGACCGCTGCCCACCGTACTCGCACAAGGTCATCCCCTCCCACAAACACACTGACAGTGATGTGAGGCCCACTGGGATGACCCAGGTTCAAGTTCAGCAGGACCTCCCTCTGGGCCAAGTTCAGACAAGGCAGGGCTGTCTCTAGGAAGAATGTCTCCCTCCTGCCTTCCTCTTCCCTCTCCTTTCAAAAGCAGCCGGGGACTCTCCTGGCTGTGAACCCTACCCCGGCCCTGGGACAGCAGCCTCCTTTTCCTGAGTCCCTGTCTCTACCTAGGTCGCTTAGAAGGACTCAGATTTGCTGAGGCTTGGAGTTAGAAATGGGGGAGGGTCTTCCCCCTGCTTTGGACAGCAAGAGGCAGAAGCGGCCCACCCTTGGAGGGCTCGAGCGCCACAGTGGTACAGGCAAGGGATGGGGAGAGAGCCAGCCAGCCTGTGTCAGCTTTGCAAACACACTGGTCATCTAAAAGTCTCTGCATCACTTGCATCAGCATCTCTCTGGTGGCCTGGATGTCTGCGACACTGAGCAGGTGGGAGGCAGTAGGGCTGCTCCCTCCAAGCCCTTGCCGCCTCCCCCCTGCCCCACCACCACCACCAGGCTCATGGCAGGGGGCTGAGGCAGGTGCACAGCGGGAGTCACTTCCCCCTGGCTTGTGCCTTGACATCTGGAACCCAGCCAGAGTCAGGCTTAGTGGGACTTTGTAGGTCACTCCTCAGAGGCTGGTATTTTTAGATTCGATAACAGAAATAGCTCCTCTGGGCTTCTCACGTTATCACCCAGCACTCTGCAGATGCTGTGGAAGAAGCAGAGTCTCCAGTCTGGAATACGGTGCCTTGGCTCTAAGGCTTCAGGCCGGTTACTGCACCCCTTGGAGACACAGCAAGTGCATCATAAAAAGTGCGAGGGGAGTATTCATAATATCTGCCTCCAAGGGTTAGGGCAGGAATCCAATGAATTAATCTGCAATCCAGCCCATCTCCGCCTCGCTTCACCCGCACACTGTTACACCTGTTGGCTGCTGTTGGACCAGCCTGTACTGTCCGGATACCACAGTCATCACTTCATACGGCCTCACTCCCAGCCTAAGTATCTCCTTTTTAAAAAATTAAGACTTATTAGTGTATTTGAAGGGCAGAGTTACAGAGAGAGAAGGACACACACACACACACACACAGATCTTTCATTCACTGGTTCATTCCCCAGATGGCTACAATGGCAAGAGCTGGGCCAGCCCAAAGCCAAGAGCCAGGAGCTTCTTCCAGGTCTCCCACATAGGTGCAAGAGCCCAAGCGCTTGGGCCATCTGCTGCTGCTTTCCCAGGTGCATTAGCAGGGAGCTGGATCAGAAGTGGAGCAGCCGGGATTTGAACCAGCACCTGTATGGGATGCTGGTGCTGCAGGCAGAGGCTTAACCCACTGTGCCACAACGCCAGGACCCTGGCCTACGTTTTACCACCAACCTGGCTGGGAACATTTGAGTTCAAGACTCCAGCCTGGAATGTCTACAATAAGCCACACGTGCACAAGGAGTCTTCAACAGGTACATGAGTATTATGAAAAAAACTCTGCATGGATTCCAAAGAGGCTTTGCACCAAAATAAACTTATCCTGGAATTCCACTTTCAGTGAACTTCTTAGAGGACCCTCTGGCAGGTCTGAGGCCTGGCAGATGCAGAAATGTGACGTTACGAGCTCATCAAGATGGAGTCTATGATTGGAAGCAGCGGTGCAGTGGGTTCGGCAGCCACGTGCGACGCAGACATCCCCTGGGAACGCTGGTTCCAGGCCTGCCCGCTCCACTTCCCACCCAGCTCCCTGCTAATGTGCCTGGGAAAGCAACAGAGGATGGCCTAGGTGCTCGGGTCACTGCACCCACATGGGAGACCTGGAAGAAGCTCCTGGCTCCTGGCATCAGCCTGCCCCATCTCCTGCCACTGTGGCTATTTGGGGAGTAAACCAACAGATGGAAGTTCTGTCTCTCTCTCTCTTTCTCCCCCACTCTTCTCTTTCTCTGTAACTCCAATTTTCAAATAAATTAGCCCTTTAAAGAGAGAGAGAGAAGCAGCAGTGTCAGACTCTGTAAGCTGATAACAATGACTTTGAAAGCCAAAGAAGCCAGTGCTGGGTTTCAAATGACAAAGAAAGCAGTCCAGAAAACCGGAAATACTCGAGTCACAGCCACGGCAGTAACAATACAGCCCACATGAAGCGCATTTGCAGGTGGGAAGTGTCCTTGGTCTAGTCGGTACTGACCCTGAAATTTACAAACATAAAGCAATGGTGCATGCTGGGAAGTCCTGCACACACAGGACGTCAGTGTCCAATAAGGGTGACATTCCCAACCAGCGGGAAGTGGCAGATCTGTTTCATAAATTAAGTTAGGGTCTAGTGTCTTTACAGTGCACTGTTCACACTAAACACAAATGGAAACCCCAAATGGATGAAGGCACTATACTTTTTCACTTAAAAAATTGTAAAGACCTACAGGAAAATGTAAGGGAGGACGTCCTTGCTCTCGCGTGGAAAAGGCGCAAGAGTAAAGGAAGAAACCATAAAGAGAAAACTTATAAGCTTGAGTGCATAAACATTTAAATACTGCAAAAGACCTAAAGATGTTGCAAAGAAACGGGAGAGGAAACAACAAATTAGAAAGAAAACAACAGGACCAGGCAAACGATGAACAAAATACCTGAGTTCTCTCCCCCCCCCCCTCTTTTTTAAAGATGCACTTAATTATCTGAAGGAGAGAGAAAGAGGGAGAAAAAGTTCATCTGCTGGTCCACTCCCTAGATACCCGCAACAGCCAGGGCTGGGCGACACTGGAGCCAGGAGCCTGTACCTCCCTCCACTTGTGCCTTGTGGGTGGCAGGGGCCATGGCCATCCTCCACTGCCTTCCCAGGAACATCAGCAGGGAGCTGGATTGGAGGTGGAGCAGCTGGGGCTTGAACCAGCGCTCCGATATGGGATGCGGGCATTGCAGGCAGCAGCTTAACCTGCTGGCTCCCCATAGCTTTGTAGCTTTGCAACCCAGTGGGATCACAGAGCGCTGAGTTACCCCAAAGCCCAAGAAGACCCCATTCTTGGGGTCTGAAGGCAGATAGGATGAGCAGAGGAAGGACCTTGCAAAAAAAGTGCCATTGTGCTGAGACCAGAAGCTGAGTGCAGCGATATGAAGGGAGGGAGGGAGGGAGCCAGGGGCCCAGGCAAAGGGGCAGAAGCAGCAAGAGGGCCAGGGGCCTGCGAGAGGAGTGACCAGGCGGGTAGGCAGGGCCGTGCGAGGTGACCTCGAGAACTGTGTGTTTCGCTGCAGGTACAGACAGGTGTGGTCCTTGAATACCTCTTATAAATCAGTAAACCAGCACTAGCCCTCCAGCGAGCAGGTGGACTGAGGTGGAACAGCCAAGCCTGGGTCCCTCTGCACAGACTCTGGAGTTTACCAGAAGGACATCATCCGGCGTGTGGGGAAACATTAGGTCTGAGAAAGTCCATCACGGAGCAATCGAAAATGAGTCTGCAAGAGACAGAAGGTGGCTACGTGGTTGACTGCAGCCGAGGGCATGGGAAGGGGCTGGAAGCGTGCCCGAGGGACCTGTCTGGGTGATGGAGACACTCGGAACTGGGCTGCAGCCACGCTGCGCAGCTCTGTAATTCGGTGAGAAGTCAGTGTCTTGTGCGTTTCAATTTTTGCATTTTGTGACATGGAAATTATGCTTCCATTAGGCTATTAAAAAAACATAGCTTTTTAGTCTCTCCAATAATCAAAGAAAGGGAAACTAAAACAGATCACTTCTTTTTTTTTTACCTTTCAACTTTGTGCACAGTTTAAGAAATAACAATGCTCAGTGTTGGTGAAATGTAGGGAAGTGGGTGTTTCCACAGAAGTCTGATAAACTTGACAATTATTATCAAAGCCACACTACTTTGTCTTCTGCCTTTGAATTTGATATAATGAAATAATCATGACTGTGTAAAACAAAATTAAGCATGAGCATGTTTATCAAAAGAACATCGCGACAATGAGACAAAATAGGAAAAGTTAAATGCTGAGTAGCAGTCTGTTGTTCAAATATGCAATGGTAAAGTTCTATTTAATTATTTAAAGCTAGGCTTCAGAAGGCGGCATAAGTACATGAAGAAGTGATACACTCGGTGAAAAGATTATTATAAAAAGATTATGGAAGCTGGCGCTGTGGCATAGCGGCTTAAGCCTCCGCACCCAGTGCTGGCATCCCATATGGGCACTGGTTTGAGTCCTGGCTGCTCCACTTCCAATTCAGTTCCCTGCAGATGTACTTTGGAAAGCAGCAGAATGTGGTCCAAGTCCTTGGGCCCCTGCACCCACATGGGTGACCCAGAAGAAGCTCCTGGCTCCTGACTTTGGATCAATTGTGGCCATGGGGGTGGGGACGATGGTAAACCAGCAGATGGAAGATGTCTCTCTCTGTGTGTGTCTCCCTCGCTCTCTCTGTAACCTGGGAGACTCAGCCTGGCCCAGCCGTAGCGCTCTCTTGTTCACTTACATGGATTGCATTGCTCAGCTTTGTCTGGGTTTTTTTTGTTGTTGTTGTCATCGTTCTCGTCATCATTCTCCCTGCTCGGGCTATTCTATCTGCGAGTTCGCAGCAGCTCTGCATCCCATGTCCTCTGCACACTGCGAGAACTCTCTTATCTAAGGCAGGTCTTTCTGAGACAGACGGCAGAAAAAGAGGGATGGCAGGACTCAGGAGTCTCCTTAGAGCTGCCGCCGGGAAGGGGCAGGCTGCTTCCCATCGCACTACATTGGCCACAGCGCTCATGTCGTGAATCCCAGCCCCGTCAGGCAGGCAAAGCCTCCTAAGCTTCCCCCTGGAGGGGCTGCCAGGCTCACAGCAGTGGGTGCTGTGGAAGAAGCCGTGAACTGTGAAGATAGGAGTGCCATCCATCACACTTAGCAGCATCTCCAACTTGTCCTATATCATGGCTTTAGTTTTATTTGTCTATGCATTTATGTGTCTGTTTATTTTTGCTTGAGGCTAGCTATGAGCATTAAATTTGCTTTTTAAATATATATACGCACACACACACACACACACACACACTTCTTTGGCTCAGTATTTCATGTATGCCTTCGAGTGCTGACAGCAGCCTCTGCCCCTCCCCCTCCGGCTCCTCCCTTGTTGAATCCCCACAAGAAACACTCGAAGTACTTAACAGCAAATTCGCTCCATATTTCTCTCTACTCCGTTAAGTGACAAGCATACTTAGCTACTTCTTGAATTGGCCTGAGTCTGGGCTCTCTCAGCGGTCACTGTGGAAGACGAGGCACAAGCGTGTCCTCCTCCCTGGAAGCCCAGCATATGGCCATGTCCCCGGCCAGCCTCGGCACCTGCCCCGGGGCGGATGGGCCGAGTGCCTGCCACCACTGCACTGTGGGGACGCCATGCCCGCCAAGGGGTGGGCACGCTGCGAGTGCTCTAGCTTTTCTGCTTGGTCTTGGTTCTTGTCTGTTCTGCTGTGTGGCACCTTTTCATTTGTTCAGTTGTGTTTGATGACCACATTTCACCCCTAAACCCTCTGCCTGGGATCTAAATCTCCTCTCAATATGTTCGGGCCATGAAGCACTCCAGCCGGATCATTTCCTTAGGAAGTCTCAGGCTCACTCGCTCTCTCTCTCCCCTCTCCCCTCCCCTCCGCTTCCCCTCCCTTCTCCAGCCCAGCCCGGTGGCTGTCAGGCTAACAGAAATCTGGTTGCTGCTCCATTCTCTCACTGCCTAGGGTGCCGTGTCTCCTTCCGTCGGCTACCGTGCATCCATCCGTTCCTGTCCCGTGTTATCTCCACATCTTTCTGGGCAGCTGTTGCACAGTGAGTCTAGTGGGGTTTCAGAAGGAAGCAAAGTAGCTGCATGTGTCTCGTCTTCCATTATCACCACCAACTCTTGCTGTCCTAACTAGAAGAAAATCACGGATAGACTGGCTTGGCAATCCACAAGTCAGAAAAGAAGTAGAAGTACTGAACGTTCATTGAACCAGATTAATCAAACCTCATGCATCTGTCTGCTTCCTGGAGACAGGTGGCCCAGCCCATGGGACCATCAAAGTAAACGTCTTTTCTTGTCGGGAGCTGGACGGGCACTGCCACTGCTGTCCTCTGGGGTCCCCTTCTCTCTCCTGCCATTTTCGACCAGCCCTTTCCTCTCAACATGTTGTGTTTTCATTCAAGGCATAGACAAGTCTGACTGACCTGGAAGGCTTTCTGAATGCCATGACTGAAGTCCTTCATGCGTTGGTACTATCTTTCACACACAGAGGGAACACTGATTTCTGAAGTTTGTCACCAAGGACACTTCATTTTAGGGCTGAGGGGCGGGTTTTATGGCCCAGTGGGTTAAGCCGCTGCTTGCCATACCAGCATCCCATATTGGACTGCAATCCAACTTCCTGCTAATGCACCTGGGAATGCAGCAGGTAGTGGACCCAGTGCTGGGGACCCTGGAACCCGCTGGGGTGATCTGGATGGAATTCTGGGCCCCTACCTTTGGCCTGGCACAACCTGGTCCATTGTGGCCATTTGGGAAGTGAACCAGTAGATGCCAAAGCTCTTTCTCTATGTCTCATCCTCTCTTCTTTTCAAACAGGTAAGTCAATCTTAAAAAAAAAAAAAAAAAGCCACAATTTCTCCATTGAGCTCAGGCTACTACAAAAATCTTAGAGAGAGAATGGGTTAAAATGATGCTTATTTGGTGCAAAATTTCAAATCCATGCATAGTTTTTTTTTCATAATAGACATGTTCCTTTAATTTTATGAAGTACCCTTATACAACCATAGATATGTTTATAAAGTCCAAAGTTTTAATCCAGCAGATGTTAAACCCAAGTTACACATCACCAGGAAAAGGAAATTATCCCCGCCCTGAGTGTGAAGCATCACAAGCAGCGTAAACGCCAGTCCCTCAGTATTCACTGCTGAGCTGATGAAAAGCTACTGCACAGCCTCCACATAAAGAGCACAGTCCAGGCCGCACCACGACACGGAAAAACAGCAAACAGGAAAAAACAGTCACGTGTAAGCTCTGGCCCCAAGGCCATTAGAATGTAGTAACTGGAATATTTTAAAAATGTGATCCGATGCCAATAAACCTAGATCAAATAACCCAAAAGAAGGCAAAAAGAGAAACACAAGAAAGAAAAATTGAGGGAATAACCAAAAAAAAAATGCAATGGTAAACTTAAATCTACACATGTCAATAATTATATTAAGTGTAAATGGTCCAAACTCGTAAATTAAAAGACGTACGTCATCAGAATAGAATTAACATATGTCTCAACGCTGGGTTATCTACAGGAAATGCATTGAAAATGTGATTATAAAGGGAAACACCAATCAGAAAAAAGCTTGAGTGGCTATTTTAGCATCAAGGCAGACAAGATCAAAAGAAGGCAAAAAAGAAGACAAAGAAAGAGATTACGTGGTTATAAAGATGTTACATAGCCAGGAAAGGGTCAACTCGTCAGGAAGACCCAGTAATCCTAAGCAAGTACCTCCCAATTCAGCCACACAACACACACACCAAGACCCGGCAGCACTGGGAGAAGATACCCACACTCAAGTCTAGGATCCGTTCACACTCCCACCCAGTAACACAGCATGTGCACAGAAAACCACCTGAACCGGTTATCAACCAAATTAATCCCCGTGACATTTCATAGAACATTCTGCCCCACAGCACATACACATCCTCGCCCAGTGCCAACACAGGCCACCTCCTGGATCCTAAAACAAATCAGCAAATTAAAAAAAAAAAAGTGAAATAATTCAATGTCAGTCCACTAGCCATAAAGAAATTAAACTAGAAACGAGAAACAGAAAGACGAGAAAAGTACCCATCACTTGGAAGTCTAACAACGCACTTCTGGATCATCCACAAGTCAGAGAAGAATTCTCAAAAGACACTAAAATACTCTGAATCAAACTGGACCATATAAAAATATAACATCAAAATGTGTAGGATATAACTAAAGCAGTGCTTAAAGAGAAAAACATGGTACTAAAGGCTTCTATTGGAAAAGAAGAAAGGTGTCAAGTCGATAATCATAGCTTCTACTTGAAGAAAACAAAAAGCTAAACATCCCCCAAGCCTGCAGGAGAAAAGAAGTAATAAAGATAAAATCAGGGATCGATGAAACCGAAAGCAAAAACAGCAGGGGAAAAAAATCTACGAAATCAAAAATATCTTATCATAAACCTCAACCAACACTTGTAAGAGAACAAAAAGAAAATACACATACCCCCCCCCCCCACACACACACAGAGAGAGACAGACAGACAGACATATATATATTCCTAGCCATCAAGAATGAAAAGGAGAGGCTGGTGCTGTGGCCGGTCCTGCAGTGCCGGCATCCCATATCGTCACCGGTTCAAGTCCTGGCTGCTCCACTTTCAATCCAGCTCCCTGCTGATGTCCTGGGAAAGCAGTGGAAGATGGCCCAAGTGCTGGGGCCCCTGCAAACTCGTGGGAGACCCAGAAGAAGCTCCTGGCTCCAGGCTTCAGCCTGGTTCAGCTCTGTCTGTTGCAGCCATTTGGAGAGTGAACTAGCAGATGGAGGACTGCTCTCCATCTCTCTGCCTCTCCCTCTCTGTGTAACTCTGGCTTTCAAAATAATTAAAAATAAATCTTTAAAAACAGCTTACAAATTCAGAAAATCAACACACAAAACTCTGTCTCTATATAATAGGAAGCATACAATTTGAAAAGAGCAGTATCATTTAGAGTAGTTCAAAAATGAAATACTTAGTATACATCTAATATGACATATGGGTAATCTATCTGCTAAAACTACATAGTGTGGATGAAAGACATCAAACTGGATTTACACAAACAGATAGACATCTTCCGTTCTTGGCCCCGAAGATTTGGCACAATAAAGATAACAATTCTCAGAGCCAGCATTGTGGCGCAGTGGGTTAAGCCACTGCCTTCGACACCAGCATCCCATATGGACACCAGTTCAAGTCCCAGCTGCTCCACTTCTGATCCAGCTCCCTGCTAATGCACCTGGGAAAGCAGCAGAGGATGGCCCAAGGCCTTAGCCCCTGCACCCACGTAGGGACCCTGAAGAAGCCCCTGGCTCCGTCTTTTGGCCTGTCCCAGCCCTGCCTGTTGTGACCATTTGGGGAATGAACCAGTGAATGGATGATCTCTCTGTCTCTCCCTCTCTCTGTAACTCTGACTTTCAAATACATAAATAAATATTAAAAAAAAAGAAAGATGCCCAGTCTCCCCAAATTGATCTGTAGATTTAATCTCATTCAGTGAGCATCCCCAAAAAGATATTTGTGAATATTTTGTAGACTAAACAGGCTTATTCTGAAATTTATATGGGAAAGCAAATGAGCAGGCACAGCTAAAAAGTTTTTACATCAAAGAATAAAGTTACAGAAGTCAAGCTACAGAATCTCACGACTTACTACATAGCCACAGTAACCCAGACGTGATATTCATAAAGGAATATCTAGATCAATGGAACAGAATTGAAAAACCAGAAATGGATACACAAACATGGACCACTGATTCTTTTTATAAAGATGCAAAAGCTATTCAAGGGAGAAAGGACAGTCTTTTCTAGAAATTTTCTTGGAACACTTGGGCATCTTCCTGCAGATCATGGTAATAGAATAATACAACTCCAGCTTAATATCACACCATATAAAAACTTAACTCAAACACATCATGCATCCAAATGTAAAAACAAATTATAAAGCTTTTATTAGAACCTACAGGAGATAATCTTTGTGACCTGGAAGTAGCCAGTGGGTTCTGTGACATGTCACTGAGCAGCATGGGCTATAAAAGAAAAAGTGTAAGCTGTTCCCCACTAAAATCAAAGCTCCTCATAAGACGCTCTTAGGAGAATGAAAAGAAAAGCCACAGGCTGGGAAGAAATATTTGCAAATTATATATTTAGCAAAGCGCATGGCCCAAACAAAATATACAAGGAACTCTCGAAACTCAAGAGTGGGAACACAAAACTCCAAATAGCAAAACAGGCCAACAACTTAACAGATATTCTACCTACCAGATGGTAAGTAAGCACAGACACAAAATGCTCATTGTTGGTCATTGGGAATACACCAGCGAAAGACCTGAGGAGACACCCCGCACACTTACTAGAAGGCCCAAACAAAAACTATGGATGTACCAAGTGCTCTGGAGAATGTAGTCGCTCAGGCTCCCCTCCGTTGCTGGGAGGCATGCGAGAGTACAGGAAGCGGTTTGGTGGTTTCTTACAAAGTTCAACACGGGCCTCTTTTCCACTAGCAGTCTCAGCCCTGGGCATTTACCCCAGAGAACTGAAAATCGAGGCTCCTACACAAACCCATGCATGCCCGCTTACAGCAGCTCTGTAACCCAGCTCTGTACAACCCAGACCCAAGGCAGCCACCCTTCAATGGACGAATGAATAAACAAACTCGAACGTCTAGGTGATACAGTCTGCTCCACCATCAGGTACAGCGAACCACAGCCCAGCCTCCAGACGACCTTGGGTGACTCCCAAGGACACTGTGGGGAGTGAGGGAAACTCCTCTCAAAAGGTGACACTGGGGGGGTGGGCAGTCAGCCCAGGCAGGGGAGGGCGTGCCTACCAAGGGACACCCCAGGAGGTCTGGAGATGTGGAGTACCGAGCGCCCTGCTTGTGAAGATGGCTACACAAATCCATACAAGTGTTAAAATTCATAGGGGTGGGGCCAGCGCTGTGGTGGGGTGGGTGAAGCTGCCTCCTGTAGTGCCGGCATCCCATATAGGCACCAGTTCTAGTCCCAGCTGCTCCACTTCCTGTCCAGCTCTCTGTTATGGCCTGGAAAAGCAGTGGAAGATGGCCCAAGTCCTTGGGCTCCTGCACCCACATGGGAGACCCGGAAGAAGCTCCTGGTTCCTGGCTTCAGATTGGTCCAGCTCCAGCAGTTGTGGCCAACTGGGGAGTGAACCAGAAATTAGAAGACCTCTCTCTCTCTCTGCCTCTCCTCTCTCTGTGTAACTCTTTCAAATAAATAAATAAATCTTTAAAAAAAATTCATAGGGCTGTTCAAGCCTGCATACTCCATATTATTATATGATCTTTTTTTTTTTTAAGATGTATTTATTTAGAAAACAGTTGCGGGCAGAGAAACATAAAGAGAAAGAGAGAGAGAATCTTTAATCTTCTTCCTAGAGGACTGCAATGGCCAGGATCAAAGGCAGGAGCCTGGAACTCCATCAGGGTCTCCCACGCGGGTGCAGGGGCACAAGCACTCGGACCACCTTCTGCTGTTTTCCCAGCTGCATTAGCAGGGAGCTGGATCGGAAGTGGAGCAGCCAGGACTCTAACTGGTGCCCACGTGGGATGCTGGTGTCTGGGACGGCAGATTCACCCACTGAGCCACAACGCCAGCGTCCATAATATCATTTTTTAAAAATACAGTTAAAACTAAAACAAAACAAGCCAGTGGGGCATGGGGTGGGGAGGGCGTGTCTGGATGCTCCCAGCCTGCCAAGCGTGCAGCCAGAATCAGTTCCTCCATTTCTGAGTCCGAAACGAGGGGACCAGGCTGCCATAGGCACGGCCCTCAGACCACACCCACCTTTCAGTGGGTCCCACCCACCCACCACCTCCCTTCTCAAGGCACAATTCCGGAACACTCCCACCACGCAAGTCCCTCCTGCCCCTGCTGAGGGCTCCAGGTAGCAGGCCCTGCAGAACAAGAGCTAAGCAGGGACCTGCTGGATCTGGGCGGCAGCTCCACAGGCTGCGCCCCTGAGGAGGAGAGCACCCGGCCGTCCAATCAGATGCAGCTGCAATGAACATCCTGGCTGTTTCCTGGTGAGTGGAGTCCTGCCCGAGCCGGCCACGCAGGGCTGGTGGCCTGTGCCTTTGTGCCACTTCTAGGAACACACATGTAACCCAAGGGCCCTGGGGGCTCCCTCTGACCCCACAAGAACCTACACACAGCTGTATTTGCCTGCAAGCAAATCAAGCCACATTTTTTTAAGTTGTATTTATTATTTAGTTGAAAGGCAGAGTGACAGAGAGAGGGAGAACAGATTGCAAATGATTGCAACGGCTGGGGCTGCGCCAGACGGAAGCCAGAAGCCAGAAACTCCATCCAATTCTCCTTCGTGGGTGCAGGGCCCCCCAGGAAACTTGGCTCGTCTTCCATGGGTTCCCAAGCACCTCAGCAGGGAGCCGTGTTGGAAGCAGCTCAGCTGGGTCTTGAACCAGCGCTCGCATGGGACGCCAGTGTCAGAGCAGCAGGTTAACCCCAGAGCCACAGCCTGCGGTTGGCTCCAAGCCTTTTTCCAATGCAGGCACTGCCAAGCCTTTGAACGCCCCTCCCCCATTCGTTCCCATATCCCCCCTCCCCATTCTCACAGTCTGCCTAGCTCCAGGCCTCTTAATGTACATACTTACACACACTCACACACACTCACAGTCTGCCACTGCCTGGGGTTCCAACCCTGGAACCTGCATTTCCGTGCTGTCTGGATGAGTGTGATGGTCAGCTAAGCTTAGAAGCCAGCACTGGGGTTGGTGCTGTGTCGGAGCAGGTTAAAGCCCCAGCCTGCACTGCCAGCCTGCACTGTGAGCGCCGGTTTGAGACCCGGCTGCTCCTCTCCCGATCCAGCTCTCTGCAGAGGCCTGGGAAAGCAGCAGAAGATGGCCCAAGTCCTTGGGCCCCTGCACCCACGTGGGAGACCCGGAAGAAGCTCCTGGCTCCTGGCTTCAGATTGGCACAGCTCCATTCATTGCGGCCACCTGGGGAGTGAACCAGCGGATGGAAGACCTCTCTCCCTCCCTCTCTCTCTCTCTCTCTCTCTCTGTAACTCTTTCAAACAAATAAAATAAATCTTCAAAAAAGGGAGCAGCAGCAGCCAGCTGACCTAAGGGCTCCCAGGCTCTGCTTCCTTACCCGTCGCTGGGCCCACAGGGGCAGAGGCGGGTTCTGGATGTGACCCAGGTGGAGCTGGGCTGGGGTAGCCCCTGGCTCTGGCTGCGCACGCTTGCACGCTACAGTCCAACTGTGCCAAAGGCCGGTAGAGAACGCAGGGAGAACGTCCATTCTTGCTATGGAGGCCAGTCTAACACCAGAGTCAACCCCCGGGCCGGCTTGAGGGGGAGGAAGACAAATTCGGACTGCGGAAACAGCAGGAGGCGCCCTGACCCGGAAGTGCACTCCACCACCCGGAAGTGCTTGTGGCGTCCCCCCACCCCACCCCGGGCACGGGCCGAGGCGATAACTTGGTCTGTCCTGCTCTCCCCAGTTTGCACACGGTGTCTTCGTGCCGCTTCCAAGAAGCAGAGCGCTTCACGAAGGCAAATGTGTCGTTCTCCCTCCCCAAACTTCAGGCCTCTAGTTGCCAAGCCCTTCCCACGCTCAGAGTGGAGTCAGCCAGAGGAGGACCTGGGTGCGGGGCTGCGCCACCTGGAAGGGCGCCGATGACATCATCCAGAGCCCTTTTTTTTTTTTTTTTGCACAAACAGCTGTAATTTATGGATGTTCTTCCGAGAGGAATTAGTCAATATATTTGTTTTCCCTTTGATATACAGCCACAGGAGCGCGGCAAGCCTGAGGTTTATTAAGCCTTGCCAATTTTCTGCCGCTGCTCAGCGCTATAGATTTTGCTCGAGGAGTGGGCTGGTTCCATCCTAATACAGGGGAAAAAAATCACTTCAAATACTGAAACGCCTTCCAGCTCTCGGAACAAGAGCTCAGGGCGCCCTAGGAGATCAGCAGCAGCCTTGGGAACTGAAGACAGCTTGTTCCCGCAGTTGCGATGCCTGGGGGGCGGGGCTGGGAATTGGGGAGAGAGCTGCAGGTGCACACTGCTGACCACCCAGTCGTAAGGTGGGGACACACACTCCTTCCCCCGTGCTGAGGGGTCTGCACTTGGGGGCAAGGCCCCCTCCTAGCCAATTTGGAAGGTGGCCAGTGGGCCAGCCAGAGCTGGGGTGTGCAGGTCTAACCACCTCACCTAACCACCTTGAAAAAGGGCACAGCTTCCGAGTTAGCTGAGGGGACCCTGTAGGTTCCAAAGAGAATTCCTGGGAGCGACACTCACACCGGGGAAGACACACAGCCCCGTGGAGCAGGAGCAAACCTCAGCATGCATAACCATCACCCGGATGCGTGTGAAATGCAGATTCCCAGGCGCCACCTCACCCCACAGGGTGATTCAACAAGCAAGGGAGAGGACCCAGGACCGGGCGTTTTATTGGGAAGCCTTAGCAATGGACCCACTGACTTCTTCACCTCAGTTCAGCACTCCTCCAAGAAATGAGGTCCCTCTGTGTGTGAGCAGAACCCTGACCCCTTGGTGGGGCACAGGGAGAGACAGCACCCACACTCAGATACACACATGCACAGACTCACACATTCAGACACACATAGGGACATGCACAAGCTCACAACTGCACATGCACACCCATAGGCACACATGGAGATATGTGACAACACACTGAAACACACACATGCATACACACAGACACACCTTCAGAAACACACGTACATACATGGACACACGTGAAGACATGCATACGTGCACATCCAGACACAATCCAAACATGCACACCCATAGGCACACATGGAGACATGTGACAACACATTGAAACACACATGCATACACACAGACACAACCTCAGACATGTACATATATGGGTGGGCACACGTGAAGACATGAGGACATGACACACACCTGTATACATACACATCCAGACATGCACACACACAGGCACGCATGAAGACAAGAAGCACAGAGCAGAAGACACTCCACAGAGACATACTTACACATGTATAGATATATAGGCACATAGACACACAAATGCACACACATACATAGACATACATGAAGACATACATGTGTGCACATAGAGATACACACAACATCCAAAGACACACACATTCATACACATAGGCACACAGATACACACATGGACATGCAAACACACATGAACACCACACACACTCATATAGACACACATGCAGGCAGGCATGTGCAGGCATGTACACGGGCATGTGCAGGCACACATGCCCACCTCCTCAGCCTCCCAGACCTTGTGCTCTTCTCGGGCTCGGCTGTTTGAACACAAAGACGTGGCGGAGGAAATCCCAGGTCTGCTGATAAAACTGGAGATTGGGAAGAATCAACCAACCTCACATTTACACAGGGACCACAGGTCTGCGGCTCCCGGGAGACCGTGGGACGACGTCCGTGTGTGTTTGAGTCCTGTGTATATTGACTCTGTCAAGAAAACCGACTCTGCAGAGCAGCGTGCACCCACCCAGGCGGCCCGGAGCTCCCAGGAGCCAGCACGCTGTTGACTTATGTTAACGCTCCAGTGTTAAAGCACCTCCTGGAAGGCGCAGAGACCACCCTTCCCCCACCCCACATCCGGAAAGGGAGACAGGGAGGGTGCCATACCCTGGGCATCGTGACAGCTTCACAGGGCCCTCTGACACTGCCTGCGTAGCACTCAGAATGGCAGTGGAGCAGGCAGGGGTTGGCCAGGCCATCCCTGTACCTGTCCCCTGGCGGGATGTAAATTCCAAGGGACCATGGTGGCGCTTGCTTTGTTCACGTATGGTGACATACAGATATTCGGTAAAAATTAGAAACCTCTTATTAAGTGGGCAGGCCATGACGAGGGGTCAGGGTTAGTGCCAGTTGCCAGAGGCGTCGTCATCGTCACCACGCTCCTTGGGTGGGGAGGTGCCTGTCACCTCCAATGCCAGGGCTTAGGGGTCCCATTCTCATCCCTCCACCCCTGCCTGCTCTACCCCAGGGCTCACCCGAGTCTTCCCTGACTCAGTGCTGTGTTATCTCCAGGCAAAATGGGAAACCTGAAAGATGATGCAAGGCACAGGACAAAGCCAGGGTGAGGATGTGCCCAGGGGCACAGGTGATACCCAGGGCGATGACAGAGGTGAAGATCAGCAAGCCAGGCCCTGGATCAGATCAGGGCTGAGTCCCTTCTGCACCCCAGCTTCTCTCTGGGCACCACATCCAGACCTCTCCTGCCCATGGCCTTGGCTGCCAGGTCCCTGGGGGCCTCCCATGCTCCCCTCCCCCTCCTTCCACAAAACCTCTGGGCTCAGAGCCAAGGCTTCATCAACAGCTGAGACTTGGCGTCCATCACGGAAAACATCTGATTCCAGCCAAGGAGGAGGAGAAAAGACCAGACTTCCCTCCCCTGCCCCCTGCCCTCCACTGAAACAAACCGAACACGCACAAAGCACAGAATCCGCCTAGCCCACAAAATCCACAGCAACTGTGGGAGGTTGTAGCTGTTGTTTTATCGATGCTATTAGAATCTAGACCAGGCGTGGGGCACATCCAGCCCACAGGCCACCCAAGGCCCATGAAATCACTGGGGCTGGCTCTGCCAGGGCAAGTGCAGACAGGACTCCAAGTTCAACACAGGGACAGCAGGCTCATCTTTAAGTTGATGATTTTGTGTGGCCCACGAATGATGTTCCACATAGCCACATGGCCCTTAGCAGGGAAAAAAAATCCCCCACTCCTGATACAAATTCAAGAAGGGCATTAGAAGTAGGAAATGCTTGCACATGGGTAAGTGTTCTTACGCTTCCACCTTGATTTTTTTTTAATTTTTAAATTTATTTATTTATTTATTTGAAAGGTGGAGTGAAAAAAAGACAAAAAGAGAGAGTTCTGCTGGTTCACTCCCTAGATAGCCACAACAGCCAGGGCTAGATCAGGCCCAAGCCAGGAGCTTGGAACTCCATCTGGGTCTCCCACAAGAGCAGCAGGGACCCAGCAGGGCCATCGTCTGCTGTTTTCCAGGCGCATTAGCAGGGAGCTGAATGGGAAGTGGAACAGCTGGGACTTGAACCAGCAGCAGTTTAACCTGCTGTGCTGCCAGCCACTAACATTTAAGTTGTAAATATCTTTTAGAGAGGACTGTTTGAAACAAACACAGTGATGCTACATCACCTGCTTTATAATATATGTAAACACGAATGTAGGAAATAACAGTAAAGGGTAGGTACAAATTGGGGTACAATTAGGTCATGTGTTAAAAGTAAATTGATGGAGTACTACATAAAATTAGACTGTATTGCCACACTAACACCATCACTGAAAAGCAAAGGAAGATTGTGAATAAGCCAACGAGAAGACAAAAGTTGCCTATTCTGAAAGAAAAAAAAAAGAAACAGAAAATATGGGACAAATGGAAAATAAATTGCAACATAGATTCAAGCCCAACTATTGTACTCATCACACTAAATATAAATGATACAAATATCCCAATCAAAAGGCAGGTTCCAAATTACACGACCAAACAAGACCTGCCGTATACACTGCTTACAAGAAATCCACTCCAAATACAAAGTCACAGACAGTTTACAGGTAAGAGCCTGGGAGGGGGACCCAGGTGGAGTGGCTGTACTGACAACAAAGTAGAGGTTGCAGTTTGCAAAATCACCCATTGGATATCCTGCAAAGGCTCAGGTGTCGAGGGCTTGGTTCGCAAAGTCTTAAGTCAGTGGTTAATGGTGTAATATCAGAGAAGTGATCAAATCATGGAGTCTAGTGTGCTGAAAAGCTCGCTGGGGGAGTAGATTTCAGAGCGAATACTGTTACTCTGGACGAGGGGGCGTGGAGAAGCCAAGCTGGGCTGATGAAGGAAGCCAACAGGCAGAGCACAAACCAACTCTAGCTGCCGTCCGGCCGTGATGGCTTCGACTTCTGGAAGTTTCTGGAGCAGGCAATGACCCTACGTGGCTGTCATCCCGGGACCAGCTCTGCTTCCTATTGCCAGCATCTTGTTCCTCGTGCTCTACAAATCCAGGTGTCCGACCCAGGCATGGGATTTTTATCTGGCCCACATTCGTTCACAGTCTAAAGGATGAGACTCCTGGCCAGCGCCGCGGCTCACTAGGCTAATCCTCCGCCTTGCAGTGCCGGCACACCGGGTTCTAGTCCCGGTCAGGGCACCAGATTCTGTCCCGGTTGCCCCTCTTCCAGGCCAGCTCTCTGCTGTGGCCCGGGAGTGCAGTGGAGGATGGCCCAAGTGCTTGGACCCTGCACCCCATGGGAGACCAGGATAAGTACCTGGCTCCTACCATCGGATCAGCGCGGTGCGCCGGCCACAGCGCACAGGCCATGGTGGCCATTGGAGGGTGAACCAATGGCAAAGGAAGACCTTTCTCTCTGTCTCTCTCTCTCACTGTCCACTCTGCCTGTCAAAAAAAAAAAAAAAAAAAACGGATGAGACTCCTGTTTGTGGCTACAGTGCTCTCCATCCAGAGTAGCGTCCTCAGCCTACCCGCTAATCCCTTACTCCCCCCTCGCCCCACTCCCAGCTAACCACTAGTCTCTCCCAGCTACTGCAAGTTAGTTTCACTTTCTGGAATTTTATGCAAACAGAATCATACACGCTATGTCGTCTTCTTTGTCTGACTTCTTCAATGTAGTACAATTGTTTTCAGAGCCATTCGTCTTGTTTTGTGCACTGATAATTCACTTCCTTGTATTGATTGGTAATATTCCACCATGTGGCTTACTTCTCTGTTCTCCTAGGGCTGAATATGGGGGTCTTTTCTAATTTAGGGTTATCAGAAATAAGTTTCGGGGGCCGGCGCCGTGGCTCACTTGGTTAATCCTCCACCTGCAGCGCTGGCATCCATATGGGTGCTGGGTTCTAGTCCTGGTTGCTCCTCTTCCAGTCCAGCTCTCTGCTGTGGCCCAGGAAGGCAGTGGAGGATGGCCCAAGTGCTTGGGCCCCTGCACCTACATGGGAGACCAGGAGGAAGCACCTGTCTCCTGGCTTCGGATTGGCGTAGTTCCAGCCATGGTGGCCATGGGAGTGAACCAATGGAAGGAAGACCATTCTCTCTGTCTCTTGTCTCTCACTGTCTAACTCTATCTGTCAAATAAAAAAAAAAAAAAGAAGAAAGGAGCTTGGTAGGTATTATCTAGGGATTTATGAGGACATAGTTTTTATTTCTCTTGGGTATATAACAAGAAGAATAGAGCAGCTGTGTGTTTGGTTTCTTAACCTGTGCTCCAAAATGGCTGGGCCAATTCCATTGCCACGAGCAAAGCATGAGAATTCTGATTCACCCACAGCAATGCCAACCTCTGGTAGAGCGGTCTTGAGTGGAGTGGAGTGAGTGTTATCTCAGCGTGCTGGGAATCGGTGTTTCCCTCACGACTGGCTGAGTGGAGCATCTTTTCATGTGCTGTTTTCCATTTGTGCAAGTTCTTTTGTGTTTTCCAGTTCTTCCCTGCATTTTCCTGTTGGTTTCTGTGCTATCACAGAGCTGGAAAGCAGAACAAGGGGGAAAGAGGATTGGAGAGAGCTATTGGGGAAGCCACAGATTTCCTGAAGGAAGGGAAGGAACACATCGCCGTAAGTCCCTGTGGGAGAAGAGCCTTATCAGCAGGGGCACCTCAGGTGCAAAGGCCCTGGGGCAGCAGAGCGCTTGCCGCGTGTGCCGACTGCAAGGTCTGGGACAGAGGAAACTGAAGAAGAGAGGCAGAAGATGAGGAGGAACCCATGCAAAATTTGACCTCATGCTATGTCCAATGGGACACAGACTCTTGAAAGACGGACCTCATCATACACGCTCAGTCTTAAAAATCGGTGCCAGCCGATTCTTTATTCCCTAGACAGCGCCCGGCCTCTGCCAGGGTTGAACTTGAATTCCAGCTTGAAGCAGCTGCTCTTCACCGGCCAGGTTTTATTCTCTGAGTTTGTGCTTCCCAGGGCCCAGGGGGGCCTTCTCCCACCATCAGCCAGAGGGCCAGGGCTGGGCACAGGCAAGCAGGGGAGGATCCACGAATCAAGAATTATTCAAACTGCTTACTGGACTTCATTTGCCATTATGATGGGACATAAAAGTTTAAAGGCTTTTGCCCAAAGAATCTATGATTCAGCTCCATGCAAGCTCTAATAAATCTGCAAAGCCAGAATTTATCATCTCTCAATAAATGTGTCTTTTCTGCACCATCTTCGGAAAACTTGAAAATCTCACATATAAATCTCAGCCTTAGACTTCACTTTTTTCTTTCTTTTTTTTTTTTTTTTTTACTCAGTAGGTCAGCATTCTGGACTCCAAAATAGATGCTCACAGCACCCCTTCCCTTGCCCCAGTCTCTCTCCCATCCCCTGGTCCCCTTTCCCATTGCTTTGATCCTCAGGAGCCCCAGAGCAACCTGGGCGAGCTGAAACCTCCTAGAATCTTCCCTGGGTCTCAGCTGTCTCCTGTGGGGACTGAGCTGGCTGCACCATGTGGGGGAGGGTGCCTTCCAGTTCTAGGGGTTCCCGGTGGCCCCCAGCCTGTCACAAGTGCGGCTGTCTTTGGAGGCACATTACTTGGGGGTCCCAAGAGCCAGCAAAGGAGGAAACGGCAAGGAGCCTCTCTGTGAACGTTCAAGCCCAACGGGGCACGCACAGGTCCAGGAGTAGAAGGCAAGCAGTGCACCCCCGTTTACCCACTGCAACACGGCTGACCCTGGAGACCAGGCAGAAAGCAAAGAAGGCGGCCACACACCAGAAAATGCCAGGAGGTGCCAAAGCCACAGAGACCCAAAGGAAAGGTGTGGCCTTGAGGGTGGACCTCTGACCACCGCTCCAGAGCGCAGGGCTTCCTTAGGGCGGTGGAGACGCTCAAGGTATGTGAGCTAGTGGTGAGCGCGCTGAAACCACCGAATGGAGCCCCCTTTAAGGCTTACTTATACCTTTCGTGAATTGCGAATTGCAGATGGATAGAAGAGGCCAACCATTGGCAGGCTGGGGTGGAGTGGCCAGAGGCCCCTCAGCAGCCAGGACCGGAGGGCTCAGCTGGTGGAGGCAAAGGCAGGGGGGAGCCGTGGGCTGAGCTGCAGCTCAGGGTGGATGGACAGGCTCCCCTCCCTACCTCCCCTTCCCCATTCTCGCCTCCTCTCCTCCATTGTCCTCTCTGTCCCTCCCCCTCCTCTCAGTCTCCTCCCTTCTCCTGCCTCCTCTCCTCTCTCTCCCCTCCCCTCCTCTCCTCTCCCCTCCCCTCCCCTCCTCTCCTCCCTCATCCTCTCCCTCTCCTCCCCTTCCCTCCCCTTCCTCTCAGTTTCTCTCCTCCCCTCTCCTCCCCCTCCTCCTCTCCCCTCCTCCTCTCCCCCTCCCAGCAAGGCCATTCCAGGATGGAGGAGGCTTTGTCGGGGTTAGCAGCCCCACAGCCCAGGAGGCCCAGGCCCCAGTGCCAGCCAGGTGTGATCCCAGGATTGTCTGGGTGGGAGCTAACGGGGGCCTCGTTAGGAGAGCAGATCCCCTGCTCCGCCGCGGGCCCAGCCAGGTGTGATCCCAGGATTGTCTGGGTGGGAGCTAACGGGGGCCTCGTTAGGAAAGCAGATCCCCTGCTCCGCCGCGGGCCCAGCCAGGTGTGATCCCAGGATTGTCTGGGTGGGAGCTAACGGGGCCTCGTTAGGAGAGCGGATCCCCAGATCCCCTGCTCCGCCGCGGGCCCAGCCAGGTGTGATCCCAGGATTGTCTGGGTGGGAGCTAACGGGGGCCTCGTTAGGAGAGCAGATCCCCTGCTCCACCGCGGGCCCAGCCAGGTGTGATCCCAGGATTGTCTGGGTGGGAGCTAACGGGGGCCTCGTTAGGAGAGCAGATCCCCAGATCCCCAGATCCCCTGCTCCGCCGCGGGCTGCTGAACAGGATTGTTTCTTTCTAACAAGCTCTCTGGGTGATTGTGATACCCACTAAAGTTTGGAAAACTGTGCAAGTGGACGTGTTTTGCCACTTTCCTGAGCATACAAATCACCTGGAGATCTTATTAAAATGCAGATGAGAGTCCGGGGCGGGGCCTGAGTGCCTGCATTTGCAATCAGCTCCCCAGGGACAGCTGCGTGGCTGTTGCACGCGTTCCGCCCCGCGTAGCAAGGAGGTGCAGTTGTTTCCACTTCGCGGCAGACCGCAATCACCAGAAAAGCTTTAAAACCGCTGATGCCTGCACGTGGCTCGCTCTCCAAGGTTCTGAACAGGCCTGCGGCGGCATGGCCAGGCGTCAGGTTCCTGCTAACTGTCCCCAGGTGATTCTAACAGGTAGCCAAGGCTGCAGCCCACCCGTAGAGAGGAAGACTGAATCTTTAGCAGCCGTCTTCCATGGAAGGCAGGGGCTGCTTCACCACAGTGGCTGCACAAGCAGGAGGTGCCTTGCCTCAGCCCCAGCACCCAAGAGAGAGAAGAATGGCTTTCCAGGGACTGTCTGCAAACCTCAGCAGGTGGAGAACACAGAGACCTCGGTGCTCCTGGCCTCAGAGCTCAGGAGACCCTACTCCGGGCAGAGGCAAAGAGCCAGCACCTCCTACCTCACCCACAGCATCCCCATCCCTGGGGCTGCCTGGAATCCAGGGACGTCCTGCAGGTGCCACGTGTCTGGCTCCTTCCCCACCCGGGCCCCTGTGCTGCCTGCCCCCTGCAGCAGCACCCACTGGTTTTGATGGGAGAAGCTTGAGAAGCAGGGACCCCCACCCCCACCCAGGCTTGCTTCGGGGGAGAAAGACGCCGAGAGCGGGGAACCAGAAGGGACATCAGGGACAGGTGTCAGAAGCAGGTCCGGCACGTCTGTGCCTGAGCCACATGGAGCCGTATTTCAGTGGGAAATAAAAATGTGTCTGTAATTAATGATCCTCTAGGAACACACGGCCCTTATTAATGTAGCAATTTGGAGGAACATAATTCAGCCAGGAGGCAGGCTGGAATCGTCAGAGAGGCTTCTCAGCTGGAGGAGAGATCTGGAGAGCAGGAGGTAGAGGCCAGGAGGCAGCACTCCTGGTGGGCTCCCAAGGGACCCCAGGACAGGGCAGTGGGAGAGGCCAGGGGCTGAGCTGCGGCAGCCCTGTGATGGCCGGTCAGTTTGCTGTGGAAGAGAGAGCCATACTCTTGTCACCCCTGAGCACCGCGCCTTGGCTGTAGAGCAGAGATGGCAGGCACAGGCCATGAAGCCGGATCCAGAGTGTCCAGCTCCATCCTCAGTATCTTCCTTTTGCTGGGTGACCTTGCCAAGCTGCTCTTAACCTTGACATCTGACTCTGTGCCTCAGTTTGTATGTAAACACGACCATAATCATTGGCCCTACCCATAATTGTCTTTAAAGATTTATTTATTTGAAAGGCAGAGTGGCAGAGAAAGAGAGAGAGAGAGAGAGAGATGTTCCATCTGCCAACTTGCTCTCCAAATGACTGCGGTGGCCAAGGCTGAAGCCAGGACCCCGGAACTCCATCCGGGTGTCCCTCCTGGGAGGCAGGGACCCAGGCATCTTCCACTGCCTTTCCAGGAGCATTAGCAGGGAGCAGGATCAGAAGTGGAGCAGCCAGGACCAAACCAGCGCCCACATGCGATGTCATCATCGCTAAGGCTGTGTCTTCTGCTGGCTGCGCCCACAACACCAGCCCCTGTCCCTGCTCACAGAGTAAAATCAAGTGATTTGGCGTGGGGCCTGGCACACGGTAAATGCTAAAGAAGCCGCTGATCGTGTTGCGGTTAGCAGGTTGTGTGGGTGTCCAAGTGAGGCCAAGAGCGTGGGATTCAATGAGGACTTCTGGCTTGTAGGGACACAGAGCAGGAGCAAAGCAGGCATCGTGTGGGCTCCTCTCGGCAGGCCAGTGGGACCCAAAGGCATCGTGGCCATCACGGGAACAGGGTCCCTTCCATGCCTGGGCCAGTCCCAATAAAGAGGGCCGGGTGCAACTCCGAGAGCCGGGGCTCTGTTCCTGACCCTCCCTCGCTGGCACTACCCTCCCAGCCACAGTCGCTTTTCCCACAAGCATTTCCTTTATCTAAGGGCCCCTCTGCGCACCCCAACAGGCTGGGTAAATCTGGGAGACCAGGGAATCAGGGCCCTGTAGCAATAATTGCCACTGGAAGTGAGGGGTCAGAACCCTCAACGTGGGCCAGACGCGTGTGCCTTGAGGTCAGCCCCAGCACCCCACCTGAGAGGACCAAGCTTCTGCCCTGCTCCTAACCTGCCCCCCAACCCCCGGCCCAGAAGACCCTGCAGAATCTAGGAGCTCGTGACCAGGGCCTGCCTCCCCCCAGCACCGCCAGGAACGCATGCAGTCCCCAAGGTGCTTCCCCATTGATTTTCTTTTGTCTCCTGCTGGCACCGTCCTTCAGCCTGCACGCGTGGCCCGTGTGTCTCACCCCAGTCGAATGGACCGAGAAAACGTGCCTGGTTCTGCTTCTGCCCAGCCTCTCCCCAGTGGGCTCTGGAAGCATGATTGACACTGGCTGTCTCCCAATCACATCTAGAGCCGTCTCCACAACTCCCATGACCACTGTGCTGTGGCAAGCACTGGCCACGCCCACCACCCGCAACTTTTTCCAAAACATGCCCAATCCCATGGTTTTAGGACGTGCCTCCCTGGAGGCATCCTGTGGGTCCCTGCTGGGCTCTCTCCAATCCCCTCCCTTCTGTGTCTCAGTTGTGTGTGCGGGAGCTGCCTTCTGCATCCACACATTCGTGGTTCGGTGGAGGCTGTAGCAACTGCGTACCTTCTCCTCTTCCTTACTGTACACCTTTCGCTTCCATCAACTAACGCCAAAATGCTCATGGTCGCCCAGGCTAATTTCCCTCTGCAACCCCTCTTCTAACTCATACAACCTACAGAGCATAAAAGTAAGTTAGGGGCCGGCGCTGTGGTACAGTGGGTTAACACCGTGGCCTGAAGCACTGGCATCCCGTATGGGCACCAGTTCCAGTCCTGGCTGCTCCACTTCCTATCCAGCTCTCTGCTGTGGCCTGGGAAAGCAGTAGAAGATGGCCCAAGTCCTTGGACCTCTGCACCCACATGGGAGACCTGGAGGAGGCTTCTGGCTCCTGGCTTTGAATCAGCACAGCTCCGACCACTGTGGCCAACTGGGGAATGAACCAACAGATGGAAGACCTCTCTCTCTGCCTCTCCTCTCTCTGTGTAACTCTAACTTTCAAATAAATAAATAAAATCTTTAAAAAAAAAAGTAAGTTATAAGCTCACATGCTCCAAGTCCTTGTACGAATTTCCTGTAGATACCGCGTCTCAATCAGTCTCACCATTACCGCACCCATCCTCGCCCTCCCGTGCTCTTGGATCCACAGATCTCATGATGTTCACAACATCTTCCAAGCCCTAGAACTCCGAGACACTCACACCGCCCCTCCCACTGCCTCATCCCCAGCAGTCCCCAGGCCATGTGCATCTTGCCTCCTACCCACTTCATTTTTTCAGTCTTCTCGCCGACCCATAGTCACAGCCACTGCCTGGCTGCAAGCTGACCTCTCAGCTGGACCTGTGAGTGGTCCCCCAGCTGGCCGGCTGCTGCCTCTCAATTCTTCCAAAGCATCCTCCTCAAATGGTTTATCGAGTCCTGCATGTGAGAGTCCATTGCTGACCTAACGCCAGTGCCCTGTCCTGGAATATCAGGCTTCTCACGATATAGGAAAACCTCTCCCTTCCCGCAGGCCCCGCCCCACTTGCTGGGTGACATTAGCTTCACCAGACGTCACAGGCAACGTCACACCTCCAAGTTCTCGCTCCAGAAAGTCTTATTCCTTCATTTGCCAGGAGGCCAGGTGCGGGGCTACAAACGTCCTTCCTCTTCTGTAACTCGCTTTTTGCTCTGAATTTTGGTTCCTATATTTAAGGGAGAGCATGCAGTGTTGGCCGTTCTGTGTCTGGCTTATTCCACTCAACATCATATACTCTGGTTCCAGCCATTTTGCTGCATTTGATAGAATTTCATTTTTTTGGTAACTGAATATTCCATTTTGTGTGTGTGTGTGACATTTTCTTTGTTCATCCGATGATGGACATCTTGGTTGAGTCCATGTTTTGACTGTTGTGAACAGTGCTGTTATAAATCTGGGGGAGCAGGTATCTGTTTGATAAAAAGAGCTCATATCTTTTCATTCCTTTCTAGATTCTTCTACTGGCTTTCCTGATCCGTGTCGCCTGTCAGTCATTCTGTCCATCAGATGCCCCTCCTTGATCCTTCTCAGCTGTCAAGGTTATACAACATCCTGGCGGGACATTCGAAAACGTCAGAAAACAGTTTGGGGAGGTGGGGCAGTGCTGTAGTGTAGCAGGTAAAGCCACCGCCTGCAGTGCCGGCATCCTATATGGGCACCAGTTCGAGTCCCAGCTGCCCCACTTCTAATCCAGCTCTCTGCTATGGCCTGGGAAAGCACTAGAAGATGGCTCAAGTGCTTGGGCCCCTGCACCCACATGAGAGACCTGGAAGAAGCTCCTGGCTCCTGGCTTCGGATCAGTGCAGCTCTGGCCATTGTGGCCAATTGGGAAACGAACCAGTGGCTGGAAGACCTCTCTCTCTCTCTCAGCCTCTCCTTCTCTCTCTGTGTAACCCTGACTTTAAAATAATAAGTAAATCTTAAAAAAAGAAAAACTAAAGAAAACAGTTTGGGAGAAATGGCTAATAAGTAGCACGAGGAGATATTATTTCTAAGTATTATTTTCTTCTTTTTCCAATTATATGCATCAGGGGCCGGCACTGTGGCTCACTTGGCTAATCCTCCGCCTGCAGCGCCTGCATCCCATATGGATGCCGGTTCCAGCCCCGGTTGCTCCTCTTCCAGTCCAGCTCTCTGCTGTGGCCCGGGAGGGCAGTGGAGGATGGCCCAAGTACTTAGGTACCTGCACCTGCGTGGGAGACCGGGAGGAAGCATCTGGCTCCCGGCTTTGGATTGGCACAGCACGCCGGCCGTGGCGGCCATTTGGGGGGTGAACCAAGGGAAGGAAGACCTTTCTCTCTCTCTCTCACTGTCTAACTGTATCTGTCAAAATAAAAAAAAATTCTATGCATCGGCATTCATTCATATTTATGTTTTAGACAAAGAAACCTAATTAATCCACACATAGTGAGGATCACTTATGTGATCACAGAAAGACAAGGTTGTATAATCAGTTTTATGGAGTTTTTATTATGAACAATTAAAGCTATGGATTTTTCTCTCACCGCTGCTTTAACTGCGTTCCATATATGTTAATAACCCACATTAGTTTTTTTCTATCAAGTTAAAGCACTTTCAAAACTTTCTGGTGGATCTTCTTTGATTCATAAGTTATTTAAAAGTTATTTGATTTAATGTAAAAACATTTGGTGACTTGTCAAATGTCTCTTAGTTGCTTTTTTTTTTTTTTTTTTTTTTTTTTTTTGACAGGCAGAGTGGACAGTGTGAGAGAGAGAGAGACAGAGAGAAAAGAAAGGTCTTCCTTTCACTGTTGGTTCACCCTCCAATGTCCGCCGCGGCCGGCACACCGCGCCGATCCGATGGCAGGAGCCAGGTACTTATCCTGGTCTCCCGTGGGGTGCAGGCCCCAAGCACTTGGGCCATCCTCCACTGCACTCCCGGGCCACAGCAGAGAGCTGGCCTGGAAGAGGGGCAACCGGGACAGAATCCAGTGCCCCAACCGGGACTAGAACCTGGTGTGCCTGTTGAGTTACGGCGCCGGCCTTAGTTGCTTTTTAATTCTGTGATGGCCAGGGAACATACTGAGTTTCACATATAAATTTTATATATTATAAGATCATATATAAATAATCTCAATCTTTTAAAGTTTACTGAAGTTTGCTTCATGTCCTAGCTTCTGGACTTCCCTGGGAAACACTGCACGTGTTTCCCAGGGAACAGAAAGCCTGGGCTTCTCTCTGGGGCTGGCATTTCCGGTTTCAGTCAGGTCGAGTGGGCCGAGCCTTCTAGCACCGCGTGGTTCTTCATCTGGTTATTTCTCCCAAGAGTTGTGAGTGTGGTATTGAAGTCTTCAATGCTAATTGTTGAACTTTCTGCTTCTCCTTTCTGTTTGCAGTTTTACACTCACATTTGTGGGGTGTTGTTAGGTGTGTGTGTGTATTTTAAATGTTGTATCTTCCATATACATGGACCCTTTCACTATCATGGAATGTCCCCCTCTATCTCTAACAACACCTAAAATCTATTTTGCCTGCTAATATTAAAGTCCCTCCAACTCACATGCATTTTTTGTTTGAATGCTATATCTTTCTCCAGCCTGTTACTTTTTTTTTTTTTTTTGACAGGCAGAGTGGACAGTGAGAGAGAGAGAGAGACAGAGAGAAAGGTCTTCCTTTGCCGTTGGTTCACCCTCCAATGGCCGCCGCAGTCGGCGCGCTGCGGCCGGCACACCGCGCTGAAGGAGCCAGGTACTTATCCTGGTCTCCCATGGGGTTCAGGGCCCAAGCACTTGGGCCATCCTCCACTGCACTCCCAAGCCACAGCAGAGAGCTGGCCTGGAAGAGGGGCAACCGGGACAGAATCCGGTGCCCCAACCGGGACTAGAACCCGGTGTGCCGGCACCGCTAAAGATTTTATTTATTTATTTGAGAAGTAGAGTTACAGAGAGAGGTAGAGACAGAGAGAGAAAAAAAGGTCTTCCATCCACTGGTTCACTCCCCAGATGGCTGCAATGGATTGAGCTGCGCTGATCCGAAGCCAGGAGCCAGGAGCTTCTTCCAAGTCACCCACGTGGGTGCAGGGGCCCAAGGACTTGGGCCATCTTCTACTGCTTTCCCAGGACACAGCAGAGAGCTGGATCAGAAGAGGAGCAGCCGGGACTCAAACCGGCACCCATAAGGGATGCCGGTGATTCAGGCCAGCCAGAGCTTTAACCCTCTGTGCCACAGCGCCCGCCCCCTTCAGCTACTTTCTTGCTCGTGGATGACAATGTTCATCTTACGTTATCTCAACACACATCAGGTTAATTCTGACTTAATGATGGAAAAAGTATGAAAATTTTGCTCCAGTGTAAATCCATTTTTCCTCCTCCTCTGAGCTACTACTTTTATATGCAAGAGGTCTTTAAAAAGTTCTTGAAAATGCATTTTATATAAAGCAGGTATTTCAATTTTTTGCACCAAAATATACTTAATTTCTAATTCCATTTTCCAGACATTTTTAAGATCCATTGCATATTTATATTACATCTATATGTTTTAAGCCCAAAATACAGTATCCAAAGTATTGCTTTATAGAATCTTATGTCCTTTAAGGAAAACAGGAGTTGAGTAAAGATGGCCCAAGTGCCTGAGCCCCTGCTACCCATATGGGACATCTAGAAGAAGCTCCAGGCTGCTGGCTTTGCCCTTGGTGAGCCCTGGCCATTGCTGCTATTTGGGGAGTGATCAAGTGGAAGAAAGATTCGTGTGTGTGTGTGTGTGTGTGTGTGTGTGTTTCCTTCTCTCTGTAAATCTGCCTTTCAAATTAATAAATAGTTCGGTAAAGGAAATACATTTATACAGACATTTGTCATTTCTTTTCGTATTTCTTGCAATGCTAGTCCGTGACTCTCCATCTCTGTTTTCTGGAACACTCATGTTTCACATGGAGATTTTGTAGTCTGCTTCTACTGGACATGCAACTCTTCATTAGCATCTTTTTCTCTGCACCTCGTCCCTCCACCTCCTGGCTACCTTCTTTCTGCTAAGAAGCCAACAATTAATTATGTTGCTCCCTTGTATGTGATGAGTCGTTGTTTCCCTGTGACTTGAGATTTTGTCTTTGTCATTCCCTGCTTGATTGTGGTATGTTTAGGTTTTACAGTGTGCTAGCTCTTTGGAATTATTTTACTTAGGGTTCATTGCATTTCTTAGATCAGTCGATGAAATGTTTTTCAACAAATCTGGGGAGCTGGGGGCCATTATGCCTTCAAACTTTTCCCTTTTATGCCTCCCTCTCGCTCGCTCGCTCGCTCAGCGTTCTAGAATTTCCATTACACGTGTCCTGGTGTGCTTGATGCGGTTTCAGCTCTCTGAAGCTTTCCTCATCCTTCTTCTATTTTCTTTCTCTGATCTTCAGATTGGACGATTTCTATGGCTTATCTTCAAGCCCGCTGATACTATCTGTGGCCATATCAAATCTGCTAGAGAACCCACGTAACAAATCTTTCAACGCTGTATTTTTCAACTCCAGACTTTCCATTTGTTCTAAAAAAAAAAAAAAGGCTGTTATTTGTTTTTTTGCGATTTCTTGTTTGTTTATTCATTGACAAGATTTTCTCTTGTTTTTTTAAAACACTTATAAAAGTTTTTTTGTAGTCTTTGTCTAAATAAATGCCTTTGTCTAAATGCCTTACCAGAGCCCAGTTGGACCTGGTTCCTGGGGACGGTTTTTGCTTTTGTACTGAGTGTGGGTCCAATTTTCTATTAAATGCTACAGATACTGGTCAAGCTGTGTCACCCCAGTTGCGGTCACGGCAGCTCCCCCCAACTCTGGTGCATATCCTTATCTGACTCAGTCCCGCCTGTACATTTAACACAGAGTCAGTAGGAAGAGAACAGGTTACAGGAGATGAGAAAGGAGAAGGTAACAGTCTCTTGGCTTCTTTGAGCCTTAATTTCCCATTGGTACAACTGGAAAATAATCACTGTCACAGCTTGTTTGGAGGATCAAATAAAATTTTACACTCACACATAGAAATGCTATGCAAACATGAGTGAGTAATATGTATGATAACAGTAGCCTATTATTTCTCCCTTCGACAGTCAATTAACCAATCTCCAACATTAGGACTGGAAGATGAGTTAGAAAGTAGCAAAGGGGTGAGGAGCACACACCTGGAAAGTCTGTGTCCTTGGCAGAAAATACAGGAAAAAACAGAGAGAGAAAGGAAACCAAGGGGAAAGCAATGAGAAGCGAGGAGAAAAGGGGGCGGTGAAGGCATTGGACCTCGTGACGTCTGTATCCCACATCACCGGCTGTGCCCGGGACACCTGCCTCCGGCCCCAGACTCCAGCCCCGGGAGGCAGCAATGATGGCGCAAGTGATGGAACTCCCCCACCAGGTGGGAGACCTGGATTGAGCTCCCGCTCCGTGCTTTGGGCAGGTGTTTGGGAAGTGAGGCAGCAGACAGGAACCGGCTCCTGCTCTCTAGCTCTCTCTCTCCCTCTCTCTCCCCAACAATATTTTTTAAAAGGAAAACAACAGCCTGAAGCTTGCGCCTGTTATCTCTCCCCGAGTCTTGATTAGCACTGGGAGCTGATGTTTGTCCGAGAGAGGGAAAGACCAACATCCTGCCTGCTGGGCCGTGGAGAAGCTGGGATCATGTCCAGAAAGTGGGTTCACTTAGCACCTGTCTCCCCTTCCCCACTCTGCTCCCCCCCAGCAGGAAAGCTGCCTCACAGGATGCAGGAAGCATCCTTGCGGACCCAAGGGGACAAAAAGCAAGAGCAAGTAGAAGCACCAACCTCCCACCTGTTAGGATGCTCTGGAGCTGGGGGTGACAGGCACAGGTACTTCCTGTGAGCCGGGGTTGCGACCTTGACCTTACAGTCTTGTCTTACTAATGGCTCCTGACAATGATGAACTGCCTTTAACTTTTAGGAAGTATTTTCTTTTTCTTTTCTTAAGATTTGTTTATTTGAAAGGCAGAGTTACGGCCGGCGCCACAGCTCAATAGGCTAATCCTCCACCTTGCGGCGCCGGCACCCTGGGTTCTAGTCCCAGTCGGGGCGCCGGATTCTGTCCTGGTTGCCCCTCTTCCAGGCCAGCTCTCTGCTGTGGCCAGGGAGTGCAGTGGAGGATGGCCCAGGTGCTTGGGCCCTGCACCCCATGGGAGACCAGGAGAAGCACCTGGCTGCTGCCTTCAGATCAGCGTGGTGCACTGGCCACAGCGCGCCAGCCATGGCAGCCATTGGAGGGTGAACCAACGGCAAAAGGAAGACCTTTCTCTCTGTCTCTCTCTCTCACTATCCACTCTGCCCGTCAAAAAAAAAAAAAAAAAAAAAGTAAAGAAAGGCAGAGTCACAGAGAGAGGTAGAGACAGAGAGACAAATCCTCCATCTTTTGGTTCATTCCCCAAATGGCCATAACAGTTGAGGCTGGGCCATCTTCCAGGTCTCCCTCATGAGTGCAGGGCCCCAAGCACTTGGGCCATCCTCTGCTGCTTTCCCAGGTGCAGTAGCAGGGAGCTGGATGGGAACTGAGGCAGCCAGGACTCAAACCCGAGCCCATATGGGATGCCAGTGCTGCAGGTGGCAGCTTTACCTGCTACACCACAGCACCGGCCCCCAGGAAGCATTTTCAAGTTCCTTAGCTCAGCATCTGATAGTGTTTCACATTCCCAGGGATTCCTCAGATTTTCTCTAATAATTCCATCTGGAGTATTTGAGTGTTTATCACCATAATCTAAAACAAATAAGAAGAGTGTATTTCACATGATATAATCAGATGACTACTTATCAATGAGCCTGTCAGATCGTATTGGTATCTGAGTTTAAATCTGTGTTAATAATCGCAAACAGAAATGCGTGCAACGCCTGCATCCCATATAGGTGCTGGTTGGAGTCCCGGCTGCTCCACTTCCGATGCAGCTTCCTACTGAAGCACCTGGGAAAGCAGTGGAAGATGACCAAGTACTTGGGCCCCTGATACCCACGTGGGAGACCCTGATGGAGTTCCAGGCTTTTAGCTTTATCCTGGCCGAGCTCCAGCCATTGTGACCATTTGGGAAGTGAACCAGGGAGTAGAGGATCTCTCTCTTTCTCTCTCTCTCTCTCTCTCTCTCTCTGTAACCCTGCCTTTCAAGTGTACAAATAAATCTTAAAAATAAAACTCCTGTGTTACTTGTTTTAGATTTTGAGAAAAGAATATATTATGCTGAGTCAGCAAACAGAGGCCACATTCTATGACTCAACACAACTGGCACAAGGCAGCCAGTACCTCTGCTGGCAGGAATTCATTTTCATAAAAAAAAACTATTTTAAACTATTAAATTCATTTAATTTTGTTCACTTGAACATGATTGGTTTAGTGGTTTTGTTTGTATTTATTATATACATTTGATTGGCTATATATAATAGTACAGCAAGTATCAGGATACAAGTGTAAGATACGTATTTGCAAATATCTAAACAGTGATCTAATAAAAATAAGTCAACAATGTGGGGAGGATGGACTGTGGATTTGGTTTTTTCTTTGGGGGAGGACTCTGTATGTCACTCACTTGCAGAGGGTGAAAATGTAACAAGTCTTTTCTCACCACCAAAGCCCAGCAGGGAATGGAGAGGTTGAATGGCAGGGCCACTGGCGTGACAAGAGCAGATTATTAACCAGGAATGGGACTCCCAGGCCAGCCCACCCCGCTGTACCACGCAGACTCTTTTCACACAAGGACCCTGGGGTCTAAGCACAAGGCTATGGGCCCTCTAGCCCCACCTCCACTCAACACAAGAATCCATCCATCAACAGCTCTGCCAGTGCATCCACAAAGCCTTTTCCCAGAAAGTCACAGAGACAGAGGCCTGGCCACAAAGACCTTTCCCCCCAGAGCAGCACCATGTATCCAAAAGAGCTCAAATACTGCAGTCCCAGGTGTTGAGTTTGAGTCCAGGTCTGCCCTGAGCAGTGGATAATTATAGATAGACTTCATGAAGAGCGCTACTCCAATGTATTTCTTGCAACAACCCTAGTGCAAGCTATTGAGTTTAGTAATTGGGTCCCATTATCACCCACATTTCACAGACGGCACGGAGAGGTTCAAGTGATTTGCCCGAGCTCGTGCAGTTAAGTAGGCAATAGAACTGGAAGGCAAACTCAAGCAACTCGTGGTCAAGATTCAATCATTGGCGGGTGCCGTGGCTCACTAGGCTAATCCTCTGCCTGCAGCACTGGCACCCCAGGTTCTAGTCCTGGTTGGGGCACTGGATTCTTTCCCAGTTGCTCCTCTTCCAGTCCAGCTCTCTGCTGTGGCCCGGGAAGGCAGTAGAGGATGGCCCAAATGCTTGGGCCCTGTACCCGCATGGGAGACCAGGAGGAAGCACCTGGCTCCTGGCTTTGGATTGGAGCAGCATGCCGACCATAGCGGCCATTTGGGGGAAAACCAATGGAAGGAAGACCTTTCTGTCTCTCTCTCTCTCTCACTGTCTAACTCTGCCTGTCAAAAAAAAAAAAAGATTCAATGATTACGGTAACTGGGAAGATACATCTGTGGGAAGCATGAGTGATGTCTGGATCCAGATGTCCACCAGGTAGACAGACAGCAACAGTGGCGCTCAGCGAAACCCACTTTTGGGAACCACAGGATTTCTCCGATGGGTGACTTTAGCTCCGGCATCCCAACCGTTCCGAGCAAACCTGTCTCAGAAGTCTGCTACAGCCTGAAGCTCCATGTACGCAGGCCTCCTTCCTTCCCTCTCTCCTTTGTAGGGGGCACATCTTGCTGTGGGCTAAATAATGCCCACTCCCCAGTGTCCACATCCAAACTCCCAGAATCTATGCATAACCTCATGTAGCGGGAAGAATGGCATAGACTTAAGTCAGCGAAGGATCTTGCGATGGGCTGACAACCCTGGATCATTCCAATGGGCCTCCTGCGATTCCCTTTGAATGAGAGTGACAGGGGATTGGAGAAGGGACTGTGATAATGGGAACAGAGGCCAGCGCCGTGCAACTGTTGCTTTGAAGACAGAAAGGGTCAGGACTGCCCAGGAACCTCTTACACGTCTCTTGTCCTGGCACCTACTTTACAGAGGAGCCAAGCGAAGCCTCGTGGAGCCAGGAGTGGGTGTCGAGAAACCAGGCAGTAAGGTGAGATTTTGCACTGGTTCACCCTTTGCGCCTCCGATACCGAGAGGTAAACCGTGCACCCACATGCTACAGTCCAAGAATTGAAGACGCTGCTGGTGCTAGGCTGGGGAAAATATCCCAGTAGAAGGAGATAAAACATTGCTGCACACAACAGTGATCTGGGTGATTGAAAATATGGAGAAACAGTGCCCACAAAGGAAGTGGACTTGATCAGTTACCACTAAGTTGTCTTCATGTCCCACAGAGGGATCTTGAGAAATGAGCACTTGGGGCTGGCGCTGTAACCTCTGAGTGTGGCACCGGCATCCTGTATGGGCACTGGTTTGAGTCCCAGCTGCTCCACTTTCCATCCAGCTCCCTGCTAATGCGCCTGGGAAAGCAGCAGAGGATGGCTTAAGTGCTTGGGTCCCTGCACCCACGTGGGAGACCCAAAAGAAGCTCCTGGCTCCTGGCTTCAGATCAGCGCAGCTCTGGCCATTGCAGCCATTTGGAGAGTGAACCACAGATGGAAGATCTCTCTCTCTCTCTCTCTCTAACTCTTTCAAATAAATAAAATAAATCTTTTTTTTAAAAGTGTTTGAAATTCATGCATGTTTTCATAATGTGCATTTTCCATGAACTTTTTGAGGACTCCACATACTTTCCAGCTTTCAGAAATGAAACGAACGATAGATTTTGGCTTATTATAAATAATCCGGGCTCTGGCACTGTGTATAGCAGATGAAGACAGCCTACAGCCATGCAAAGTCAGCTGGCCTGACTCATCAGCTCTCGAAAGGTCTCCCAGGTGCATAGCTGCGCCAACTCAGAAACAACGCTCCAAGCTTAGGCACCAGACTTCAGGACCCAGCATCTGTAGAAATCTCTGTATGGCGCTGTGTCCCAACAGGCAGAATGCACGGGTCCAGGAACCAAGGGAGGAGAGCAGGAGACAGTTCACTGACCTCCCGAGGGACCTCACTGCACTTTCTATCCCCGCAACTCTGGGCTTCGCATGGTTGTTTGGTAGCCAAAGGGATACACAAAGGTACTTCAGATTTCGTGGAAATGGAATTAAACGCTGAGTTTATTTTGGTGCCCCCCAAAATATGTGTTTTCCATGAACTTTTTGAAGATGCCTCAAAAGCATGGATTTCAGTTATTTTTGCAGCACAATAAACGTGGGTCACCAGCAGGTGAGCCCCTCCAATATCCACTAGTCTTCTCACTGAGGGTGATGAGAATGTCAGAGAGCCGTGGGCAAGGAGGGACAGGGAGTACCAGCGGTGACCCTCAGGTCAACCTCAGAAGTGGGGGCCTTTAGGTTGCCTCCCTAACTTCCTCTCCCTAAGGCCTGGCTTGCATGGGGAACGTTGGCCAATGTCACACTGCATAACCTACAGCAAGGGATGCTTTCTCTGGAAGCTTCAGTTTCCTTATCTGAAATGGGACTGCAAATGTCTGCCTTAGGTTATCGCAGCAGGGGCTACCAGAGGTTCTGTGACTTGTGAATGGCAACGCAAGGTGAATGGCCATTTTTCTGCTGAATTTTGAATGCCCTTCTGCTGACCTCCAGCCATTGGTCTCGGTTCAGTCTTAGCTCTCAGCACAACAAGCCCAACCCACTCCTGTGGCAGCCTTCTATATATTCAAAGACAACATGGCTCTAGACTCTGGACCCCAACCTTAAGCTTATGCTGCGTCTCTTCAAGCTCCTCTCCCCATTGTCCAGCTGCTCCAGTTTCCAGTGTTCCTCTGGCACAAGGCACCCAGCTGGTCTCTATATTTCAGTAGGGACTGGCAGGGCAGGTGCAGACAGCAGAGGGCCCACCCCTGTAAGGGGCTGGTGGATCTTGGCTTCTATGGCAGCCAAGGTGCGCATCGCTCTTTTGAGTATGCAACCCACACAACACCCTTGCTGCTTCCCCGGGGCACTGCTGCCCTGGCAGGTGAGCCCATTCTGCAGTTGGTGTTTTGAGCATGAATGTTCGCAGAATTTGGGAATCTGAACTGTTCACTGGTTCGTGACAGCTGTATGATGCTTCTCCAAGCAGCCTTTCAGCTGTGACTCCTGAGAGACGGCATGGCAAACCCCCACCAAGGGCTTCCCAGCAGCCCTCATCCCTTCTTCTATTCCTAGAGAGCTTCAGCTTACTCAGGTACTTCATGGTTCCGTGCCAGCCCCTCAGGGATGAAGCACTGTTGTCCTAAGACCATCAAAGAATAGCCTGTGTCAGGTAGGCAAGGGTTGCACGAGGGTACTTTAAAAAGCTCATGGTACACTGAATTAAGAGAGAAGTTTATTGAAGAGACCGTCTTTTCTCCAGCGCACCTGTTCAGTCCCTTCGTCACGAGACGGTGGCTGTAGGTGCATGGATTCATTTCTGAGCTCTCTAAGCTGTTCCACATCTATGTGTCTGTTTCTCTGCCAGTATCACATTATTTGGGTTATAGTAGCTCTGTGGAATGCCTTCAGACCAGATATTGTGATGCTTCCTTCTTGGTCCTTTACGTACAAGACTGCTGTGGCTCTTTGTGGGCTGGGGGAGGTTGCACCTCCACTGGAACTGGAGGGTTGTGTTTTCTAGCTCTGTGAAGGCTGCTACTGGTATTTTGACGGTTATTGCACTGGATCTGTAAGTGGTTCTGGGAAGTATGGACATTTTAATAATAGCAAATCTTCCAATCTGTGAACGTGGAGCACTTTCCATTATTTTTGTGTCTTCTCCAATTTGTTTCTTTAGTGTTTTGTAATGTTCATTGTGGAGGTCTTACACACCCTTGGTCAAATTTATTCCAAGGGTTTGCCCTGTTGTTGCTACTGCTTGTTTTGTAGCTGCTGTGAATGGGATTACTATTGTAGATGGTGCTGGGGAAACGAGATATTCACGTGAAGAAGACTGACAAGTCAACACCACCTTTTACTCTCTATAAAAATCAGCTAAAATGGGGCCACCGCCGCAGCTCAGTAGGCTAATCCTCCGCCTTGCTGCACCGGCACACCGGGTTCTAGCCCCAGTTGGGGCTCCGGATTCTGTCCCGGTTGCTCCTCTTCCAGTCCAGCTCTCTGCTGTGGCCAGGGAGTACAGCGGAGGATGGCCCAAGTGCTTGGGCCCTGCACCCCATGGGAGACCAGGAGAAGCACCTGGCTCCTGCCTTCGGATAGGTGTGGTGCACCAGCCGCAGCGTGCCAGCCGGGGTGGCCATTGGAGGGTGAACCAACGGCAAAGGAAGACCTTTCTCTCTGTCTCTCTCTCTCACTCTCCACTCTACCTGTCAAAAAAAATCAGCTAAAATGGTTCAAAGATGTAAACACAAGACCTTGAACTATGAAATTACTAGACGAAAACACTTATGAACCACTTCAAGGTATTTACACAGGTAATGGTTTTATGGAAAATACCCCAAAAACATAGGCAATGAAGGCAAAAATAGACAAATGGGATTAAATCAAGCTGAGACGCTGCTTTCTGCACAGCAAAGGAAACTATTAATAAAGTCAAGAAACAACTGGCAGAATGGAAAAGACATCTGTAAACCATTTATCTGGAAAAGGATTAATACCCAGAAGATACAGGAAAACCAACAAGCTCAATAGCAACAAAGCAAATAATCCAATTAAGAAATGGGCAAAGCAACTGAATAGGCACTTGTCCAAAGAAGAAATATAAATATCCAACAAACACATGAAAATGCGTTCAACATCACAAGCCATCAGGGAAGTGGGAATCAGAACTAGAGCGTGGTGTCATCTCTCTTCAATTAGAATGATTCACATCAAAAAGTGACAAACATGGATGAGGACATGGAGAAAAGGGAACCCTTATAATATGGTCGATGCAAATGTTAATTAGTACAACCGCAATGGAGAATGGTATGGCGGTGCTTCAAAAAAACTGAAAATAAATCTACTGTGATGACCCAGCTATCTCACTTCTGGCAATCGAGCCAAAGGCAATGAAGTCAACATGTGAAAGAGAAAGTTGCTCTAGTTTATTTCCTGTAGCGCCGTAACAGCCAAGATGCAGAATTAACCTTGCTGTCCGTCAACAGAGGGATGAATAAAGATGAGGCGTATATCCACGATGGAGTATTATTCAGCCAGAAAAAAAGAACTAAATCCTGGTATTTGCAACAAAATGGGTGGAATTGTGGGTCATTATGTTAGGGGAAATAAGTCAGACACAGAAAGACAAATACAACAAGTTCTCTCTCCTATGTGGACATTAAAAAATAAATCAGTCAACCCTAACTTAGAGTAGTCACAAGCTACAGTGCTACCCTGCACAGTGGCCGGAGTTTACAACAGGGTGTCATTGTGTGAAGAACTGGAAGAGAGGAGCTGATAAGGAAAGCTGACGAAAGATAAGGAAAGGCAAGTTTTCTGGCTTGATGAGCTCATGGTGTGATTGTGTGTTGAATGTCCATTATACCCCCTAAAAATGCACAATTATGACATGGTACCCAAAATAATTAAAAATAAAATAATTTTTATAAAATTTATTTATCTGAAAGTCAGAGTTACACAGAGAGAGGAGAGGCAGAGAGATCCTCCATCTGATGGTCATCTGATGGTTCACTCTCCAATTGGCCACAATGGCCAGAGCTGCGCCGATCCAAAGCCAGGAGCCAGGAGCTTCTTCCAGGTCTCCACATGGGTCCAGGGGCCCAAGGACCCCAGCCATCCTCTGCTGCTTTCCCAGGCCACAGTGCAGAGCTGGACCAGGAGTGGAGCAGCCAGGTCTCAAACCATCACCCATATGGGATGCTAGCATCTCAGGCCAGGGCTTTAACCCACTGCACCACAGTGCCAATGTGGGGAGCAACTCAGACTAGACTAAGTTACTAGAATTAAGACTTATTCTATGCATCTGCTCTCCCACAATATGGCGCTGGGAGAGGAGAAAACAGCTTCTACACAGCTGCCTCCAGTTCAACCAATAAACAGCAGGACTTGCTCCTGATTGGAGGAGAGCAGCGTACTCGGCGTGTGGGTAGCAGAGTTGGGATTGGTGGAAGAGGACTATAAAGGAGGAGAGAGACAACATGCACCAGGAACATCTATCTGAAGGAACACCTGTGCAGCCCCCGAGAGAGCCGGCCGGCGGTGTGCCGCTCCCCCGCGGAAGTGGGGAAAGTGGCTAGGGGGAACCGCCCTTCCACGGAGGTGGAAGGGACGGTAGCCAACCCGGGAAGAACCAGCAGCAAACCCGGGAAGGGCCGAGCAGACAAAAGAACAGCGCAGGGTCCTGTGTCGTTCCTCCATGAAGAGGGGGAGCGACATAATGGTGCCGTGACTCAGATAGGAAACCTAGGAGGGAAGAAACGGGAAGAAGTGGGAAAATACCGGAGAGAGAGACTAGCAAAGAGCCTAGGGGAAAGCCGGATGGAAAAGGTGCCGGAAGAAGCTATTGAAAGCCTAGGCATAGACTCGGATACGGACTGTGGGAAGGAAGCTGGGCGAAATCTCTAAGGTCGAAAGCGAAAGTGAAAGCTAGAACAAACAGACTCGGATACGGACTGTGGGGAGAAGCCAGGAGAAATGAGGGAGGAATATTGTTGGAAGAAAACTTAGAGAAACATACCGGGTAGAGAAAAATGTTAGGGAAATTGAAGCTGCTGGGGCAGGCCAAGGCGGAAACGTAAGCCAGCTTGGGATTCTTCAAGTCAGCCCGGGGATCAAAAGGTGAAAAGCTAAAACTAGAGGTGGACGCATAAGCCAGGTTGGAATCCGTCAGATTAGCCCGGGGAGCAAAAGACGGGAAGCCAAACCGTGAGGCGGAAGCGTGGGCTAGGTTGAATTCGCCAGGTTAGCCTGGGGAACTTGAATGCCGGTGGCAGAAACGTGAGCTAGGCTGTGTGATTCGCGGAAGCCGCCGCGTGCAGAGAGAGCACGGGGCGTGAATAGATAGGGAACGTGGGGCTAGTGCGAGGCCGTGGTGTGGGCACGAAGGGGCGCGGAGACCACGGAGTGCGCGCGCAAAGCCGGGAAGCCGCGCAGATGAGAGATGCGCGGGCTGAAGCGGCTCAGAGCCGGGAAGCCGCCGAGAAGCAGCCTCGGGGCGGGCACCGGGAAGCCGCAGGGATAAGAGAAACAGAAGTTTAGAAGTAAAATGAGAGAAATAGGAATGCTGGCAGATAGAAGTAAAATAGGAGAAATAGGAATGCCCGGAGATAGAGAAAGAGAAAAATAAGGCCTCCCCACAACACGGCAATGAGAGAGCTTGGATTCGGTCTGCCTGATTAGTAAGACAATAAGCACCTGTGGGCGGCTGCAGGTCACCGAAGACAGGCACGTTATCAACACCAAGAAGTCTCCCCACAAGACGGCAATGAGAAGGCTTGGATTCGGTTTGCCTGATTGGTAGGGCTTGTAAGCACCTGCAGGCAGTTCTAGCAGAGCAGAGCATGCGCTGCAGGGCACCGAACTCAGGCATGCATCAGCGCCTAAAACCCTCCTCACAACATGGCGAAAAGAGGACCCGGATTTGGTTTGCCTGATTGGTAGGGCTTGTAAGCACCTGTGGGCAACTCTAGCAAGCAGAGCAGAGTGTGTGCCGCGGGGCACCGAAGACAGGCGCGTATCAACGCCAAAAATAAAAAGAAAGGGGGATCTGTGGGGAGAAACTCGGACTAGACTAAGTTACTGGAATTAAGACTTATTCTATGCATCTGCTCTCCCACAATATGGTGCTGGGAGAGGAGAAAACAGCTTCTACACAGCTGCCTCCAGTTCAACCAATAAACAGCAGGACCTGCTCCTGATTGGAGGAGAGCAGCGTACTCGGCGTGTGGGTAGCAGAGTTGGGATTGGTGGAAGAGGACTATAAAGGAGGAGAGAGACAACATGCACCAGGAACATCTGAGGGAACACCTGTGCAGCCCCCGAGAGAGCCGGCCGGCAGTGTGCCGCTCCCCCGCAGAAGTGGGGAAAGTGGCTAGGGGGAACCGCCCTTCCACGGAGGTGGAAGGGACGGTAGCCAACCCGGGAAGGACCAGCAGCAAACCCGGGAAGGGCCGAGCAGACAAAAGAACAGCTCAGGGTCCTGTGTCGTTCCTCCACGAAGAGGGGGAGCAACACGCCAACCCCAAAATAATTTTTTTAAAAAAGGATTAGTTTATGGGGCAGCCATGTGAGCAACAAAGTTAAGCCAGCACTGTATAATCAGAGGGCCTGGCTTCATGTTCCTGTTCCACCCACATTCCAGCTTCCTGCTAACAAGTACCCTGGGAGGAAGGCAGGGATGGTTCAAGCCCCTAGCACCCTGCCACCCATGTAGGAGATCTGGATGGAGTTCCCGGTTCTCAGCTGCCACCTGGCCCCGTCCTGGGCTTTGTAGGCATCCAGCAAGTGAACCAACAGTTGAGAGCTCTCTCTCTTCTCTCTCTTTCTCTCTCTCTCTCTGCCTATGTGTGTGTGTTTGGTACGCTCTCTCTCCCTTTGTCTCTCTGCCTTTCAAATATATTTAAAAACTAAATATAATGTATTTTCCAAGATAAGTGTATTTGGATGCAAAAGCGTTTGAAATCCATGCCTCATAACATGCATGCTCCATGATTCTCGCAAACCTGACAAAGGAACGTGACAGCTGTAGGCTCATAGACCCTGAAGAGGAGCTCTCCCAGGTGAGTTTCTCAAGGCTTTTTTTGTTGTTGGTTAGTTCGTTGGTTGGTTGGTTTTTTTGAAGAAGGAGGAGACAACAGAGAGGGGGCAAGACACTGCCAGGGAGCTTCAGGGAGTGACTGTGAAAATATCACACCCAGGCCCATCTTGGCCAGCTGAGAGCCGCGTGGAGGCGCAGAACTAGCGAGACAGCAACGTGTGACCCTGAGTGTGTGGCTGAGCCCCTGCAGCCACCCAGCTGGGCAGTGCTGCTGGACACGAGATCAGAGTGTCCTCACGTTCCAGGGGGCCTGGGACCGCCCTGAGTCACCTGGTGTCTCTGTGTGTTTCCTTTGATTCCATGAGCTGCCTGAGACAGCCCTGCTAAGTCCCTGTGAGCAATGGCAGGGACCTGCTGAGTGACATCGAGCAGACCGGGGGCCCAGCTGAGGGCCATGCTGCTTAGAGGGAAAGGAGACAAAATGAGGAGGCGGGCGTGTGCGAGGAGAGGAAGGGACACATGTCACTGAGACCCCAAACAAACGGCCATTTACACACGTGGAGGTACATTAATTGCTGAAATTGAACTAATGAGAGAGACATAATTAGCTGCTGAGAGCCGCTCTGCTAATGAGGTCTGAACAGGCCTCTCATTAGCCACATGTCTGGGGGATGCAGAGCTGGGGGAAACGCAGAGGGGTGGGCAGGCTGGAAGGCAGATTGGGACCTCGGGGGGCCCGGGGCCTGGCCCCTCCAAGTGAACCTGGTCCCCAGAGCAGGACATGAACTTCCTGAGGGAAGGAGCAACACAGCCACAGATCACAGAGACACGGACGTTTCTCTGTCACCCTTGGTATGGCCCAAGTCCCTGCACCTGTCGGAGTGCCCAAGGCCACCGGCCACAGGATGGGTGGAAGGCTCCTGGGCCCGGTCTGCACTTACTGAATCCAACCTCTGGGTGTGAGTTTGTGTGATTTGCCATGCAAGACGCCACCCACGTGTCTTTAGGAAACTGACCCTAACTCCAAGCTCATTTGCATTTTTTCTAGAAGTCCAGGGAAAAAGCAGTGTTCCACTTGGATGGCCAAGTCTCTGATCCTGGCCCCACGGCTTGGGGACAGAGGAAATCAGATGTGAGTTACACTGTGGTGGCCCACAGATGAGAGCAGGGACAGCCAGGACCTCCCTTCCTCCCCAAGCAGGGTTAGGGCCGCTGCGTTCAGGTCTTCCAATTGCTTCTGTCTCATCCTGCGGCGTGACTGGCCCTCCCCTCTAGCTCTCTGCTCCTGCAGGGACAACAGCTGGGCCCTGCTGGGGGGTCTCTACTCCCAGTGCCCCCCTCCATCCCCGCCTGGGACACTGCGAGGTAGGATGAGCTCACTCAGCCCCATGGTAGACTGTTCTCACGTAGCGACTCCCCGAATCCTCATAGCCACCCACGCGCCCAGGGCTAGAAACCAAAGCCGAGAGAGGAGAGGTGACTGGCACAGATCTCCTGCCTTCATGTAACTCCCAGCTTCTCAGAAAGGAAGAGTCAGGAGCTGGAGGGGCCGTGTGTCCGAGCTGGAGTACGAGGACAGCCATCGCTGGCACGCTTTTTCAATTCTCCTTGTGGTTCCTGGGGTGGGGCGTTTGCTCGGCAGTGAAAACACTGCTTGGGACGCCCACGATCTGTGCTGGAGTGCGTGGGTTCGCTTATGATTCTGACTGCCCTGAGGAGGCAGCAGATACTGGCTCAAATGGTTAAATCCTGGCCACCCACGTGGCTCCCTGCTAGCTGTGGGCAACTGACAAGTAAACCAGTAGACCAGAAAATGGAAGCGCTCTCTCTCTCTCTCTCTCCCTCTCTCTCCCTCTCTCCTTCTCTTTTCCTCTCTCTCTCTCTCTGTCTCTCTGTCTCTCTTTCTCTCTCTCTCTCTCTCTCTCTCTCTCTCTCTCTGCCCTCTTTTCCACCCTCCCTCCCCAGTCTGGAAGATACTTCATGGCTTCATGACCAATAACTTCTTAATAACACTCTCTGTGACCGAGAGGAAAACCTCTCCCCACAACGCAGCTGTCTGCTGTTTGCAAAGCGCATGAGCTCAAGACCGTCTCTCAGCAGAGAAATTGGTCCCCAGCTCCTGACACCTGTTCCCCTCCCCCGCCCAGCACCCAGTACCAAGGAGCGGAGCAGAGGACTAGCGTCTTTACTTTTGCATCACTGGCCTCACTTGCTGCAAAAATCACACTTCACGCCCGAAACGAGGCGATCAAAACACAAATCCTAACGAGCAAAATCTGACTGTAATCTCACCTGTGGGCTAACGGCCCCCCCACCGGCTGCACAAAACGGTGAGCGGTGCGTGGAGTCCCTCACCAGCTCCCTCCACGGGCAGTCATTAGCAGAAGGCTTTCAGGAGCTGCCGGCATTTTCAAACGAACCGAGTGTAACAAGATGAGCTGGAGTGAAACTAATTCGGAGATGTCTGGCATTTTTTTTTGTTTTGAAAGCCCGAAACACAACAAATCGCAGCCAGGACACACGTGTGTCCCTTTCCAAGCCAGCGGAGCCCAGCCTTTGGGAAGTGTGCTGTGGGATAACCGGGAAACTGGCGATACACAGCTCAGAGCCCATGGGTGGTCCCCAGAGGCAGGAATGGCCTCTGGCAGGTGCAGTGGTGACCGCGAAGACCGTCCCAGTGACAGCCTGGCCTGGGCTGTCTGACCTGCGTTTCCGGCTGCAGCTGCTTTACTGTGCACGGTTCTGGAGCACTCAAGTCCAAAGCACAGGTTTCAGTGGGGTTCTGTGTAGTTCTACAGCCCGGGGAGAGGCCGCCCCGCCTCCTGCAGCTTCTGGGCTCAGGCCAGCCCTGCATGGCAGCTGCCTCACCTTTCTCTGCCTCTCTCGTCACCCGCCTTTCTCCTCTGGCCTGGGCCTCCTCCGTCTGCCTCTCATCCTTGGATTCAAGACCCATCCAGTCATGCAGGGTGGTCGCCTCTCACCACCCTGTGAGCCTTAACTTTGACTTTGCCAAGGCCTGTTCTACCTAGGGTCCCTCTCCCAGGTTCCAACTGAACATCACTTTTCTTCCGGGACCAGAGGGGGCGCTGTTGGTCCTGCTACCGTTGGATGCGGGAGTTAAAGCAGCAATTGCACCACTTTTGAGACCAAATGGACAAGTGGAGAGCAGGCTCCCCACCGCGGCAGGCGGAGCCGCAGGGGTGGACAGCTGGCCACAGAGGCTGTCTCCCAGGGGCACCGGGGTGCAGGATGGGAAAAGGTGCAACAAATCAGACAGAGGAGGACACTGGAAGTGATGAGGTAGGGGTCTGCCCTGGAAGGCAGGGGCGGCAACAAGGCCCTTGGAACTACAGAGGAGACACCTGGGGGAAGGGGCGAGCAGGGGAAGACCTGGTGGACCCTCCCCCTCCCTCCCTCCCTCCCACCCACACTCGCCGTGGGACATCAAGCCCTGGACCAGGGATCTTCGGGAATCAAGTGTGGGGACACAGAGGCCTTGTGCTTGTGGGGAACGCAGAGGGGACCCAGGAAACCCAGGAAGGCCCTTCCCTGTGCTGTCCCTCCCAGCGTAAACCCACAGAGCAGGTGAGTTCCAGCGTAAGGAGTGCTCCCTCGTCGGGAGCTGGGTCGGAGCACTTTGAGCAGGTGTGCTGGGTGCCGTGCAGGTGTGAGCTGTTCTCTGGAGTCTGGACACGCTAGCCTAGGGCCTACCCCACCTACCCTATGCCTAAGGGGATTCACAGGTACGGAGCCAAGCCTCCCCCACACTCAACTCCTGTCAAATGGCCCAAGAAGCTGGGTGCCTACCATTCATGTGAGAGGCCGGGATTGAACTGCTAACCCCCAGGTTTAACCTGGTCCAGCCCCAGCCATTGCAGCCATTTGAAGAGTGAACTAGTAGTGGATGAGAGCCCTGTTTCTCTCTCCCTTTCTCTCTCCCTTTCTCTCTCTCTCTCTCTCTCTCTCCCTCTCTCCTTCACTCCTGAATAAACAAATAATGTCTTTTAAAAATATGACTCATACGAATCGCAGTGAGCACATATTTTAAATCAGATTTATTTAGCTCAGTAAATCCAATAAAATAGACAAATTGGCTCAAATGAAAGATGGGGCCTGTTTAGTCAATGGAAGAAAGATTCCTGGAATTTGATTGCTAAATCAGACACAAAATTAGTTACTGTCTTACAGAGCAAATAAAAAAAAGAAAAAAACACAGCTCTAATTCTGAAATTATTGTTTTTTTTTGTTTGGTTTTTTTTTTTTTTTTTTTTTTTTTTTTTTTTTGCCAGACGGGGAGTGGTTTATAGTTATGTTTTATCCACAAGTGAACACGCAGCCCCCTGGTGCTGCCCTAGGCAGAGGTGAGCAGTGAGCCCACAGCACTACAGAGCTGCAGGAAGTGACCAGGCTCCAGTGCGACGTGGAGGGGGCCCACCCTTGGCCTTTGCCTTGGTCCCTAGGTTCATACAACTCCTCTTAAGAGAGATGAGGGAAGTTATTAGAAACAAGAATAAGAAGATACAAAAAGAACCCAACAGAAATATCCGCTATAAGACATGCGAATGTTGCTAAGTAACACAAAAGGCGGAGGAACAGAAGGAATGCAGCTAAGAAAGGAATTTACTATTTGGAAGGCAAGGGAGAGGACATTTCTCAGAATAAAGAATAGAAAAGGCGAATGAACAGAAAAAAGGAGACAATAAAAGTTAAGGGAAGTGGGCCGGCGCCGCGGCTCACTAGGCTAATCCTCCACCTTGCAGCGCCAGCACACCGGGTTCTAGTCCCGGTCGGGGCACCGGATTCTGTCCCGGTTGCCCCTCTTCCAGGCCAGCTCTCTGCTGTGGCCAGGGAGTACAGTGGAGGATGGCCCAAGTGCTTGGGCCCTGCACCCCATGGGAGACCAGGAGAAGCACCTGGCTCCTGCCATCGGATCAACGCGGTGCGCCGGCCGCAATGCGCTGGCCGCGGTGGCCATTGGAGGGTGAACCAACGGCAAAGGAAGACCTTTCTCTCTGTCTCTCTGTTTCACTGTCCACTCTGCCTGTCAAAGAAAATTTTAAAAAAATTAAATTAAATTGAAAGTTAAGGGAAGTGGGCACTATACATTAAATTGCTGGTACTCAGATTGGAAAAAAATCCCAGCAGTAGGCCTTTGGTGTGCAGGTGAAGAAGTCCCTTGCCATGCGTGGGTGCCTGTGTTCAAGTCCCAACTCTGCTCCCGACTCTGCTCCCGAATCCAGTTTCCTGGGAATGTGCACCTTGCGTGGCAGCGGTGATGGCTCAAGCAGTTCCTGCCCCCGACATGGGAGATGCAGCGTCAGCTCTCAGCCTCTGGCTTTCTCCTGCCCCACTGCCAGCGATCTTGGGAGTGCACCAGTAGGCAGAAGGTCTCCCTCTCCCTTTCCAGTAAACACATTTACTTGACTAATGGAAAATTTTAAGTAAAGAAATTCCTGAAAGATAAACATACCTATTCAGGAGAAAATGCGGGAACAAATGCGCTGAAATCGGGAAACATGGGAATGGGCGTTTAGCCCAGCGGCTAGGACGTCCATGTCCTTAGGGTTTAAAAAAAGGCTGAAAATCTCAAACAGAAGAAGAGCATAGAACATTAAAAACCGACTGTCTCACTGATACAGATCTGTGTAAAAAGCAACACTTCCTACAAGAGAGCATGACGTAGAGATCTCTGACTATAACAAGAACACAAATTGTATACACTTTTATTCAGCCAAACTGTCTTTGAAATAGGAGCGCCTGACAAATAATATTCCACGTCCACAGAGTCTCAGAGGCATTGCCCTGGGAAGACCTGTTTTGGAAGGACTTGATGACAAAGCACCGAAATCCATGAGAGACAAACCCAGGAGCTGTTGCAAAAACGTGTGAAGGAAGACAGTCCAAAACTTCATCAGCAGAAGTACTGGCCCAACCAAAATCACGGGGTGGACATCATAGATGGGCCCAGACGTGGAAACAATGGAAAGGAAACTCTAGGTCATTGTCTTCGACCGTTTTGTGCTATAGTGATGAGATTCCCAGGGCTGGTAACTTTATCAGAAAAGGGGTCTTTTTAGCTCGCAGTTCTGGAAGTTCAAGGGCTCACATCTGGAGAAGAACTTGGTGGCAGAGTCCCGAGGAGCCACAGGGCCACACAGCTACAGACCAGGAGGCTCTGTGTGTGTGCATGCGTGTGTGTGTGCACGCATGCGTTTATGAGTGCGTGCATAAGTGTATGCTTGTGTGTGTGTGTGCACATGCATGTGTGTGTGTGCGGGTGTGTATGTTCAGGTCTCACTCCCCCAGTACAACATCAGTGTGGATCCCTGATCCTAAGCACCTCTCAAAGATCACCCTCTAAATACCACAGCCAATTTAAGTCTCCACCCTCCACAGACCTCACAACCCAAATGAAATTTCAACTCCTGAATCCCTGGGAGATGCCGAAACCCTAGCCAAGCCATAGCCACGGTTATTAAGTAAAAATGAACCCCATGAATCTTTCATCTTCCGGAATATGCTGCCTGAAAGAAAGTCCAATTGAAAATAAAAGAAGGGGAAAAGAAATCAGGAATTTCTCATGGAAGAACGACCATGTGGGTGTTGCCTTATGATTTATCCTGGAGTACTAGAATCCCACCTTGTTAGGGAAAAGACAGCCCCTTCATAATGATACCAGGTTTGAGTAAGCAAACACATTGGGCACCTTTTGAAATGCTGTTCATCTAATAAAAAAATCTCAAAATATAGGAAGGAAAGTGACACCAGCTGCTGAGAAAATTTTACCATCACCATCATCACAGGAAATCTTTATTTCCTGCGTATGCTACTGACAGAACAAGCAGAGAACGGTCAGGGACGAAGATCCCACGGACAACACAGCCACCTCCACCTCCTGGGCACAGACAGACTACCCAACACCCACGGAAGGCACAACTTCCCAGCTTATACGAAATACGGACGAAATGTGATCACCTCCGAGGCTCTCATGAAAACCCTCGGCAAATGTCACCCTGTGCCTGCCCTTGGCAGAACCAAATATAAATTCTCACAACTTTGATATTGGAAAATGCACCCTGGGACCAACACTGTGGCATAGAGTGTAAGGTGCAGTGCTGGCATCCCGTTTGGGTCCTGTCTGTGTCCCGGCTGATCCACTTCCCATCCAGCTCCCTGCTAATGGCCTGGGAAAAGCAGTGGAGGATGGCCCAAGTACCTGAGCCCCTGTCACCCACGTGAGAGACCCAGATGAAGCTCCTGGGCCTTGGATTTGGATCCACTCAGCTCTGGCCATTGCAGCCATTCGACAAGTGAACCAGAGGATGGACGATCTCTCTCTCTCTCTCTCTCTCTTCCCCTCTGTCTGCGTAAATCTTTCAGTAAATAAATCTTTTTAAAAATGCATCCTGTTTTATAAGTTATAGAAGGAATCATAATACATTTTATATTATTTTTAGTTTTCTAGGTTAATTCATAAGTGATGACTGTGTTTAGTTATGAGATTCAAACTGATGTTACAACGGATGAACAGGATGTAGAACAACTAAATCAAGCTAACGCATCCATTGCTTTAAATGCTTATTTCTCATGGTGGATGCGTTTGAAATTCACCTGCTCAATGACTTCGGGACATGCACTGTATTGTCTCCCATGGGGAAGCTTCTGCTTCCACAGACAGCACGTGCGACCTGTGTTTTCGTGCCTGGCTCGTTTCTCCCTCCCATTCTGTCCACTTGGCCGCACGTGGCAGAGCGCCATTCTCTTACAGTGCTGGCTAATATTCCATTGTGTGAACCCACCTGCTTTCTCTGCCTGTGGATAAATAGGGCTGATGGCCTGAGTGGGGGATTGTGAACAGTGGGGCAGTGACCATGGTGGTGCAGAGGTATTTGAGACATCCTCGTTTCTAATGTCTTGGGTAGACGCCCCGAGGTGGGATTGCTGAAATCTATGAAGCTAGTTTTAGTTTTTTGAGAAAACGTCATCCAGTTTTCCATCTCACTGCGCTAATTTACATTTGCAGTCTAACAGGGGAGAGAGGAAATCTCATTGTGTCTTGGTTTGCTGCTTCCTGATGTTGAACATTTGTTTTTCGGTATTCCTGTTTGCCGCTTAAATCCCTTCTGTTGAGAAACGCCCCTTTTGCATTTTTATTTATTTATTTGGGAGGCAGAGACACAGAGCCATGAAGAAAAGGAGCTTCCATCTACTGCTTTACTCCCCAGATGGCTGCAAGTGCTGAGGCTGGCCCAGGCCAAAGCCAGGGGCCAAGAATTCAATCCAAGTCCCCCATGTAGGGGGCAGGGATCCAGCTTCTTGTAGAATCACCACTGCCTCCCAGGATGCACAGCAGCAGGAAGCTAGAATCTTTTTTTTTTTTTTGACAGGCAGAGTTACAGTGAGAGAGACAGAGAGAAAGGTCTTCCTTCAATTGGTTCACCCTCCAAATGGCTGCTATGGCCGGCACGCTGCACCGACCTGAAGCCAGGAGCCAGGTGCTTCCTCCTGGTCTCCCATGCGGGTGCAGGGACCAAGGACCTGGGCCATCCTCCACTGCCTCCTGGGCCACAGCAGAGAGCTGGCCTGGAAGAGGAGCAACCGGGACAGAACCCAGCACCCGACCGGGATTAGAACCCGGGGTGCTGGTGCCGCAGGTGGAGGTTTAGCCTAGTGAGCCGTGGCACCGGCTACACCCTCCATTCTTTCCCAATGGGCAGTGAGTCCACTTTTAAACCAGTACCTTACAGCTTTAATTACTATCACTTTGTAGTGTAGTTTGAAATCAACTAGTATGATATCCCCAGCTTTTCATGTGTGTTTGATTTTTTGTTAGTTTTTCTCAGGGTTGCCTTGGCTTGGCTGCTTAAGATTCTGTAGCCCCTGTTGTTGCGGTTTTATGGTCCTGTATGAATTCTAGGATTTCTTTCCTTTTCTTTAAAGGTCTATTTATTTACTTATCTAAAAGGTAGAGTGTCAGAGAGGGAGAGACGGAAACAGACAGAGAGAGAAGAGAAAGGGAGAGATCTTTCCTCTGCTGGTTCATTCCTCAGACAGCATTGGATGGCTGTGATCATGGGGCTGGGCCCAGCTGAAGCCTGGAGCCAGGGACTGCATCCTGGTCTCCCACAGAGGCGCAGGGATCCATGCAGTCGGTTCATCCTCCGCACACTAGCAGGGAGCTGGCTCAGAAGCGGAGCATCTGGGACTCGACCCTGCACTCCGGTACAGCTAGGCAGCAGGTGGAAGCGATGGCTTAATCAGCTGCGTCACAACATGGGGCCTGGGATTATTTTTCTAATTCTGTGGTAAATAACATTATGTATCACATTATGTCTGAGTATAGACATTTTAACATTGACTCGTCCAATCGATGAGCATGCGCAGTTTTCCATTCATGTCTTCATTTTTTTTTTTTTTTTGACAGGCAGAGTGGACAGTGAGAGAGACAGAGAGAAAGGTCTTCCTTTTGCCGTTGGTTCACCCTCCAATGGCCGCCGCTGCCGGCACGCTGCAGCCGGCGCACCACGCTGATCCGATGGCAGGAGCCAGGAGCCAGGTGCTTTTCCTGGTCTCCCATGGGGTGCAGGGCCCAAGCACCTGGGCCATCCTCCACTGCACTCCCTGGCCACAGCAGAGAGCTGGCCTGGAAGAGGGGCAACCGGGACAGAATCTGGCGCCCCAACCGGGACTAGAACCCGGTGTGCCAGTGCCGCTAGGTGGAGGATTAGCCTAGTGAGCCGCGGCGCCGGCCCTGTCTTCATTCCTTTCATTAATATTCTATAAGTTTCAATTTACATCTCTTTACCTCCTTGGTTAAATGTATTCCCTTTTTTGGTAATTATCACAAAAGAGACTATTCTCTTGATTTTCTATTAGAAAGTTTGTTGTTAGGATATACTGAATTTTGTATATTGATTTTGCATCCTACAGATTCACAATGTTCATTTATTGGTTATACTAGTAGATTTTTGGTAGCTTGAGGGTTTTCTATGCATAAGATCATTTGTTCTCCACACAATGGCAATTCCACTCTTTGCTTTCCTGCTTGGACTCATTTTCTCTCTTACCTAACTGCTCTAGCACGAACTTCTAGTACTATGTTGAATAGAAGTGGTGAGAGTGGGCAACCTTGTCTGGTTCCAGATCTTAGAGGAAAGAGTTTCCATTTGTCACCGTGGACTGGGACATTAGCTGCGGGCTCACCACATGTGGCCTGTACTGTGTTGAGATACATTCCTGCTACAGCCGATTTGTCGAGGATCTGTGTCATGTAAGGAGGCCGAGTTTCGTCAGATGCTCTTTTGTGTCCGGTGCGATGGCCTAGGATGTGCGTCTTTCACTGTGGTGACGCACTAAGCGTGTTCACTGGTGCTTTGACCATCCTTGCATCCCATGGACGAAGCCGTGTGATTGTGAGAGATGCCTTGAATGTGTTGCTAAATTTGGTTAGCTAGTTTTTTGGGAGACTTTTCCATCTGTGTTCTATAATAAAATTGTAAAATATTCTGAACCGAATGGTAATGACAACACCTGTGATAGTATGACCATGATCACCAAAACCTGTAGGCCACAGCCAAAATGACGTCTCAAGAGAAAGCTAGGGCTAGCACCGCGGCTCAATAGGCTAATCCTCCACCTTGCAGCGCCGGCACACCAGGTTCTAGTCCCGGTCGGGGCGCCGGATTCTGTCCTGGTTGCTCCTCTTCCAGTCCAGCTCTCTGCTGTGGCCTGGGAGTGCAGTGGAGGCTGCCCAAGTGCTTGGGCCCTGCACCCCATGGGAGACCAGGAGAAGCACCTGGCTCCTGCCTTCGGATCAGCGCCGTGCGCCAGCCGCAGCGCACAGGCCACGGCAGCCATTGGAGGGTGAACCAACAGCAAAAAGGAAGACCTTTCTTTCTGTCTCTCTCTCTCTCACTGTCCACTCTGCCTGTCAAAAATAAATAAATAAATAAATAAATAAAGTAAATGCGAAGGGGCAGTAACATGTGAGTAAAACTTAACGAAACAAAGAAATCATGACACATGCCAGAGTGTGGCTAAGTCTGGCAGACATTACGCTAAATGAAATTAACCAGTCATGCAAAGACTGACATGTATGGTCCCCTTACAGGGATAATTAGCGTAATCAACATAGAGTAATCAACACACATGGAAGGGTGGCAGCCGTAGGTAAAGGGGGAAGGGGCTGGGGATCGGTGTTTCCTAGGTGTAGACTTTCACTGTTGCAAGATGAAGAATCCAGAAGATAGATGATTACACACACAAAGAATGCATTTAACGCCACAAAGGCTATGCTTGATGACAAGTAAGACGGTCCATTTTCTAATACGTAAGAGAAAAGTTCAAGTGAGAGTGAAAGCACACTCTCCATAACTGTTTTCCAGGACTGGCATATCACGCAGGAGCTACGACACCACTTGGGCGGCCCACATCCCCTATCAGAGCGCCTGGGCTCCAGACTGTTCCACCACCGTCCGCTGTAGCTTCTGCTCGTGTGCACCCTGGGAGACAGCAAGCGATGGCTCAAGTAGTTGAGCCCCTGACACCAACATGGGAGAGCCAGGATGAGTTCCCAGCTTCCAGCTTTGGCTGGCCCAGGACTGGCTGTGGCAGACGGAGTGAACTAGCAGATGGAGATTCTCTCTCTCTCTCTATCTCCGTGTGTGTGTGTGTGTGTGTGCCTGTCAAGTAAATAAGATGAAGAAATAAAATATTTTTAAAACAACTATTTGCTAATAACTTTGGAAACTTAAAGTGGATAAATTCCTAGAAAAATACAACAACTCCAGAAGAAGTCAAGCACTGAATGAATGATCCAGCAACTCTTTTTTTTTCTTTTTTTAACAGGCAGAGTTAGATAGTGAGAGAGAGAGAGAGACAGAGAGAAAGGTCCTCCTTATTCTGTTGGTTCACCCCCAAATGGCCGCTACAGCCGTCGCGCTGCGCCAATTCAAAGCCAGGAGCCAGGTGCCTCCTCCCGGTCTCCCATACGGGTGCAGGGCCCAAGCACTTGGGCCACCCTCCACTGCCTTCCCGGGCCACAGCAGAGAGCTGGCCTGGAAGAGGGGCAACTGGGACAGAATCTGGCGCCCCAGCCTGGGCTAGAACCCGGTGTGCCGGCGCCGCAAGGCGGAGGATTAGCCTAGTGAGCCGCAGTGCTGGCCTCCAGCAACTCTTAAAGAGTTTGAAGTTGTGCCCCAACGTCTTCCCAGAAACAAAACACCTGATCTGACTTCACAGGTGATATTTTCCCCAACTGTAGGCAATCGGCTATCCTAAGTTTAAGGAAGCACTTCCAGAACACAGGACAGGAAGACACATCCCCCAGTGTGTCCGTGGGCCCAGCAGAGCCCCGGTACTAATCGGACAAAGATGTTCCAGAGAAGGAAAAGCGACCGTGTGCTTGCAAAGACTACATGTAAATATCCTTCAGAATAGTAGCAACTCTCACTGACCGCAAGTCCCACCGAAACTGGTTTCATCCCTGGTACACACGGATGACCTTGTACTTTGAAAGTCAAGAAGTACTATTTACCATTATTGAGATGGATAGGAAAAACCGTATAATTCATCAGTAAGCACGGGGGGAGATGATGAAATTCAACACCTTTCTTAAGTCTCGCTAACTTAGTGGTGCACAGCACTTTCTTATCTCATGGAAAACAGATATGTTTAAGTCCAGGAAAATATAACCTCTGTCTTCTTGATAATGGTAGGATAATCACAACGACCACTGACTTGGACATTATAGAATGTTCTGGAAATCTAAGCCAGGACAGCAAAACCGGAAAGAAATGGAACTCCTAAGGATTTGTAGATGAACTCGTCCTTCAAAGAGACAGCCTAGAAGAATTACAGATGAATTCCCAGAATGGGAGAATTCAGCAAGTGGCCGGGTGTGCGGACAATCAGCCTGGAAACCCTGAGAGATACCAGAAGGACCACCTCGTTCACCGCAGTCCAGAGAACGCCCCAGAATGCGACTTCCAAAAGTCGCACGAGACTCTACGCAGACCATTTTGGAATTTTATTAGCTATTTCGAAAGAACTAAAGGAATAGAGAGATGGATAGATTTGAGCATGAATTTTATCTGTGTGTCGTTCAGAATTTTCTTTAAGGTACATGAAGAAGTTAAAAATTGAGAGGAGATCCTTCTATTACTTAATTCTTTTTTTTTTTTTTTTTTTGACAGGCAGAGTGGACAGTGAGAGAGAGAGAGAGACAGAGAGAAAGGTCTTCCTTTGCCGTTGGTTCACCCTCCAATGGCCGCCGCGGCCGGCACACTGCGGCCAGCGCACCGCGCTGATCCGATGGCAGGAGCCAGGTGCTTCTCCTGGTCTCCCATGGGGTGCAGGGCCCAAGGACTTGGGCCATCCTCCAATGCCTTCCCGGGCCACAGCAGAGAGCTGGCCTGGAAGAGAGGCAACTGGGACAGAATCCGGCACCCCGACCGGGACTAGAACCTGGTGTGCCAGCGCCACAGGGTGGAGGATTAGCCTAGTGAGCCGCGGCGCCAGCCATTACTTAATTCTAACAAGGGATGAGTGGCCCCAGATGGATCGGAAAGGCACAGCAACCTATGAGAAAAAAAAAAAAAAAAAAAAAAAAAAAAAAAAAAAAAAAAAAAAAAACAGATAAATGCGCACACAGGTTTTTCACAGAAGAGATGCGTGGCCCGGGAGACAGAGGAAGAAGTCTTTAATCATGGAAATGAGAATGAAGACCATAGTGAGACACCACTGTGTAGTTAACTCGCTGACAAAATATTGAAAAGTCTGACAAACTCAAGTATTGCAGAAGATGCAACTCCACAGGGTCCCATGACTCCAGGGGTAGACACAGTGAATCTCTGCAGGTGCTTTGCACAACAGTTTGGCTAATGTTTCCTAAATTTGCTCATTCACACCTCCTCTATCCCAGCAAGTCCACTCTGAACTACATACCGCAAAGCAGTCACACGAGGAAATAATACACAAGAGCATTCGTTTTATCATCGTTCGTTATGGAAAAAGAAAAAAAAAGCTGAACCCACCCAAATGCTCGTAAGTAGGATGGATGAACTGATAGCAATGGTGGAAGGGTCCCGTGGGAGTGTTGCATAAGCAGATGAAGTGCACCGACTGTGTTAGTTTGCAGTAATATGGATAAATCTTAGTAATTCAATGTGAAGCAGGAAAGTAATTCCAAAGATTACATAGACCTGGAGAGAACATTACACAGTCCAAAATAACTCAAAACAAGTAGGCATCTCAGGACTACCCAGAAGTGAAATAAAACAATTTTGAAAATACAACAAGCAAATGTTATGGGGGCTGGCACAGTGCACAGCAGGTTAGGTCACTGCCTGGGACACGTGCGTCTCCTGTCAGAGGGCCACTTTCAGTCCTAGCTGCTCTGCCTCCGGTCCAGCTCCATGCTGGTGCACCTGGCAAGCAGTAGACGACAGCTCGAGTGCTTGGGCCCCTGCACTCACGTGGGAGACCCAGATGAAGCTCCTGGCTCCTGGCTTCGGCCTGCCTGGCCTAGTGCTGGCTGTTGGCACACATCTGGGGAGTGAACCAGCAGATGGAAGATCCCTCTCTCTCCATGACTCTCTCTGTCACTCTGCCTTTCAAATAAATAAATAAATCTTTTAAAAAAGAAAATGATAGAGTATTTATTTATTTTAAAGATCTATTTATGTATTTGAAAGTCAGAGTTACACAGAGAGAGATGGAGAGGCACAGAGAGAGAGAGAGAGAGAGAGAAGGAGAGGCAGGGGGGCGTCTTCTATCCGCTGGTTCACTCCCCAGTTCGCCGTAACAGCTGAAGCTGTGCCGATCTGAAGCCAGGAGCCAGGAGCTTCTTCCAGGTCTCCCACGTGGGTGCAAGGGCTCAAGGACTTGGGCCATCTTCTACTGCTCTCCCAGGCCACAGCAGAGAGCTGGATCAGAAGAGGAGCAGCCAGGACTCGAACTGGCACCCATATGGGAGGCTGGCACTGCAGGCAGCAGCTTTACCTGCTGCACCACAACGCCGGCCCCTAAACAGAGTATTTAGTTAGGTTTGCCTCAGATTGGGGGAAATTCGGTGAGCTGTCAACAACACTCCGAGCTCTTGCTTACACTGGTGGTTTGCTGAGTGCTCATCATGTTAGCAGAAATACGCGGATCCCAATGGTAAAGGCTAGAGAGGTACTAAGGACATGATCAGTTCAGTGCCTCGCAGGTCCACAGGGAGTTCAAACCCAAGCAAAAGTGTTTTCAAAGGGTAATTGGGTGAAGATACTGTCAGAAGTGAGGTCATCTGTTGACAGCAAAGAACAACTAGAAAAGAAAATGGAAAAAAAATCAATCAATCAATAGAAACTAAGGAAACAAGTCACTAGGCATGAGTGATTTTAATACTTATATATTTACTTGAAAGGCATAATTACAGAGAAAGAGAGAGACAGGAAGATGGAGAGAGAGAGACAGGGAGACAGAGAGAGAGAGAGAGAGAGAGAGAGATCTTCCAGCTGCTGGTTCACTCCCCAAATGGCTGCAATGGTTGAGGCTGGGCCAAGTGTAAGACAGGAGCCGGGAGCTCCAATCCAGGTCTCCCATGTAGGTGGCAAGGACCTAAGCACTGGGCCATCTGCTGCTGCTTTCCCAGGCGCATTAGCAGGGAGCGGGATCCGAAGTGAAGCAGCCAAGTCTGGAACCAGCACTCACCGGGGTGCCGGTATCACGGACAGTAGCTCATTCACCCACTCCACCACAGCGTGGGTCAGTGCATGAGTAGTTTCAAGAGGAAACCAGTTAGTGTGCAAATGCTCCGCTCTGTTAGACAGAGACACTGCCAGGCTGGGCTCTGTTCCTAGGGCAGCTTCTACGGCAAGACAGGTGCTAAACGTTTGCAGAGAGAACCAGCTGTGGGAAAATTATTGATTAACCCCAGCCCCGGTCACTCTGCACATTGAACTGGTTGGCTCAATCTAGAAAATGCAGAAAGCAGGAGCCGGAGTGGCGTTCTCTGGATGTGCTAAGAGAAACAAGCAGGATGTTACTGTGCCTGGTGGACTGCAGGGGGACCTGCAGGCTAAAAGAAGGCCGGAAGTTGCTCCAGACTGCCCAGATAGGATGAGACGGGCCTTGGAGACCTGCAAAACCACCCCTGAAGGCAGAGAGAGATTTGCAGCCGGGGGTGGGGAGGGGGAGAGAGAGAGAGAGAGAGAGAGAGAGAGAGAGAGAGAGAGAGAGTGATTCTCCCAAGGCTGAGTTCCGGAAATGTATAGAACATTAACAACCAACAGAGACATGCAGGAAGATCCCAAATATGAGTTTTTACTTAGAGTAATTTGAATAAGGATTCATCAGAACTGACACGTAAATTCATCACTGATTTTTTTTTTTTTTCATTAAAAAGCAATTCCAGAGCCATTGTTGTTGCGTAGCGGGTAAAGCCGCTGCCTGCAAGTGCCGGCATCCCATATGGGTGCCCATTCGAGACTTGGCTGCTCCACTTCCAATCCAGCTCTCTGCTGTGGCCTGGGAAAGCAGTAGAAGATGGCCCAAGTCCTTGGGCCCCTGCACCCACGTGGGAGACCCGGAAGAAGCTCCTGACTCCTGGCTTCAGATCGGTGCAGCTCTGGCCGTTGTGGCCATTTGGAGAGTGGACCAGTAGATGGAAGACCTCTCTCTCTCTCTCTCTCTCTCTCTCTCTCTCTGCTTCTCCTTCTCTGTGTAACTCTGATTTTCAAATAAAGAAATAAATCTTTTTTTTTTTGAAAAAGCAGTTCCAAATTATCTCAAATTTGTCCACTGCTTAAACTAAGACAAGTGGCCTTGAACCCTGGGTGTCTAAGGATTTGTCCTTAGATGGATTTGTCCTTGAAATCTCCCTTCTCACCTTACAAAGCCATGCAGATTGTGCCTTCTGACATATATGGGGGGGGGGTGCTTCAGTAGGAAACTCTGGTAAAGGAGTTAGTATGGGGCAGAGACCAAGGGCTCAGGGGCGCCGTGCGTATCCCAGGTATGGCATTGCCCGATGGGTGAGCACATGCTCCAGCTGAGAAGCATTGCTCTGGTTATTCTCACTGGGTTCAGATGTCACCTGGGCTTGGCTATTTTTCAAATGTATTTATTTATGTGAAAGGCAGAAATACATAGGGAAAAAGGGAGAGGGAAGAGAGAGAGGTCTCCCATCTGCTGGTTCACTGCTGAAACAGCCAGAGCTGCGCCAACCCGAAGCCAGGAGCCAGGAGCTTCCCCTGGGTCTCCCACGTGGGTGCAGGGGCCCAAGGACTTGGACCATCTTCCACTGCTTTCCCAGGTCACAGCAGAGAGCTGGATCAGAAGTGGAGCAGCTGGGACTCGAACTGGCACCCATATGGGATGCCAGCCCTGCAGGTGGAGGCTTAACATTTTACCCCACAATGCTAGCCCAATTGTTTTTTCAACAAAAAATACATATTTCCGATAACACTCTTGGAAATTTAAACACACAGTCCTGAGGAGGTTGAAGAGACACGAAACGAGGGCCCACATTCAGAAAGGGAGTCTTGCGTGCACGCTGTGTGCCCACCCGTTTTCTCACCTGGGAAACGAGCACCTGTCCAGCTGCCGGCCTCGCCCAGCCTCCCCGTGTGGGAGCACAGCCAGACCACGTCTCCCAGCTTCCCCTGCGGGTAAAATCAGCCCCGGGGCTGAGCTCTGGCAGCAGGAATACGCCCGGGTGTGAATTCCAACCCCGACTGCTGGCTCCAGCTTCCCGCTCACGCAGACCCTGGGAGGCAGCAGAGACGGCTCAAGGGATTGGATCTCTGCTGTCCATGTGGGAGACCTGGATTGAGTTCCTGACTCCTGCCAAATTAATAAGACTCTTTTTTCTTAAAAAAAAAAAAAAAAAAAAAAAGAAGAAGAAGAATGCATTGCCTGAGCCTCAGCCCTAGTCCTTGCAGATTGCACAGAGAAGACCCTTCGGTCCCCAGACCCCACAGACCCGATTTTTCCTTGGCAAGGAAGAAAGGCCAAGTGGATTCAGCCTCAGGTCACGTGTATTACAGGCGACTAAGCATTGTTTAAGCTGGTCTAGGCCTCCCCAGAGTGCTGGGGAGGGAGAGAATTCACATGGAGTAATTAGCACCTGGACTGGCTCAGCGCGTGCCCTTCTGTTACTCAAAGGCCCTGGGAGCCCGGGACTCCACTGCCACTTCGCAGCCATCTCGTCCTGAATTGCAGGGTACAGTTAACCACACGTAACAAAGTCACGGCCTCAAACTGTCACAAATTAGCCAGCACACTCCTAAGGCTTCGGAAGTGAGTGTGTGTGTGTGTGTGTGTGTGTGTGTTGATGGAAAAACGTAGAAGGGAAGTGAGGACCAGGATTTGAAAGGTGATATTCCAATGTTTCTGCAACCCTGGGTTTGGGCCCAATGGGTCAGGAGGCAGGGCAGGGCTCACTGTTGAGATGAGTCGGGTGTCGGAAGAGGTGCCGGTCATGGGTCTGCTGGCTCTACCAGAAGGGTGCATAGGATGTCTCTCATTTAAACACGAGAGGGAACGCGTTCAGAGTGTGTAGTCAACCGAAGGTGGGACTGTAACCTGGGCTGATCTGTTTCTCAGGGAAGCATGTTCATCTTTGTGCTCCTCTGATGGAGGACACACTGGCCGGGGACTGGGCGCCAGTGACGAAAGCCTGGGTGCAGTGCCAACAAGGAGGCCTGGATCAAATGGCCCAAGGCCAGCGAGGAAGGCCATTAGAGACAGTGACTTTGCACTGGGCTTGCAAAACTCCAGGCTATGCATTTGAGAGAAGATTCCCGAAGAGAATGAAAGGTTTGTAGACGCAGTGGGGCTTCCTGCATCACTCAGACCAGAAGGTCGGCTTTTGCAAGAGTGCAATGAAGCCCTTGCATCCAGTCTCACTCCTGGTTTTCAATTAATCTGCAATAATGAAGTCAACCACCCAAACACATCTGCTAATGGAGCTGCCCACTGGCCAGGCCAAAACTCTCTCCTCACTGACAGCAAGCTCTCCCCACAGTGTCAAGGAAAATAAGGCAACAGGGTCCCCTCTCACCACCCCTCCCCCTCACCCCGCATGCCCTGCTGCTGCTGCCTCTGTCCAAGGTGGACGCAGAAAAGGAGCTGCCTGGGAGAGGATGCACAGACGGGAATCCATGCTCTGCCTGTGACAGCCATGGCAGCTCCCTGGCCCCGGGGGGCAGCTGTTCCCTGATGGGAAAGACATTGAACTTGGGCTGGAAGTTCCTACCAGAGAACCCAGACTGTCGTTTCCAAACAGGTTAACTCGGGAAGCAGCTACCTCCCTGCTCCGTTCACTCAGCTGGCAAATGAGGGTAGTAGAATCGACCTGGAGTCCCCTTGAAGAGTTAACGAGGCCACAGGAGCTCACCAGGATGTCTCACTCAAGGTGATCAGTCTGGGCGTGGGGAAGTGGCGCCCCAAGTGGTGGCAAATGGGGGAAGAGCAAAGAACGGGGATGAGCTGTGGCACAGAGCGAGCTGGCAGTGGACGAGGTGCCTGCCTGGGGAGCAGAGACTGGAGGAGAGGAAGAGAGAGGGTTGGGGAGTGGAGAGAGAGAAGGAAGGAGGAGCCCAAGAAAGACAGACTGCTGAGGGCTCGCCAGGCCCCTGTCCCCAGTCCTTCAACCATCTGCAGATCTCCCACTGACAAAGCATGGTGGTGGCGGGTGCCGGGCACAGAGATGGGCGACAGCACCTGCCACAATCCAATAAGTGCATACAATTCTTTCCTTCTTTTTTTTTTCTTTTTGGCCAAAATGGCCTAATGCACCTGGCTCCTGAGCCAAGTTTCCTATGTCTGCAAGATGTGGGGAGGTGGCTGGCGGCGTCCAGCAGGAAGCCAGCTCTGGAAGCCTGCAGCCCTGGCCGTGTGTCCCCTGTCATCAGGGCTGACGCCTGGCCCTCTGTGCACAGCTAACTCCGGCTGTGGGCTGCGTGCCTCTGGATTTACCATGCTTGAGGTGAGGAATCGATTTCTTTCCACTCTGCCCCAGGGAAGATGGTTCCGGTACCCAACAGTATGAACGAGGAAGCAGTGGCAGGGGCCGAGGTCTGGGATGGAGGGGCTCTCTTGATGGGCAGGTATCGGGGCATATGGGCTGTTTCTCGTACACTCATTGGATACGTATTTGTCGAGTCCGTTCTGGGTGGTGGTTTCCCAGATGTATATACTATGAAGAAAAAAAAAAACCGAGGCAAATTTCCTGTCCTTAGAGATCTGAGAAAGCAGATAAGAAGCCAGGAATGACAAAGAGTTGAGAGGGAAAACGCTCCGGGCAGGGACACCCAGCTGTGATGCCAAATCTAGGGAAAGGTCTAGTCCACATTCTCATCTCAAATGCGGAAAGAGCGTCCTCCCAGGGGGAGTGTAGCTCCGAGAATTTGCTGATGTGAGATCTCGATGCTGTGTTCAGACCCGCATGGGGTGCTCCTATCCAAGATTCCTGTGGCCGGAAGTGTTTCCGGTTTTGGAATTGTTTCAGATTTGGGGATATTTGCATAGACATAATGAGGTGTCCTGGGTACTGACCCCAAGTCTGCCCATGAAATTCATTTATATGTTCTGTACACCTTACACACAGGGGACGAAGGTAATGTTGTAGAAATCATCGGTGCGCCTGTGTTTTGCCTGGAACCCACTGCAGGAGGTCGGGTGTGGAATTTTCCACTCGTGGAGTCAGGCTGGTGCCTGGCAAGTTTCAGATTTCGGATTATTTTGAATTTTACAGGTTCTGGATTCTCCACCTGGGTTATGAGATGGCTGGGTTCAATCCGTGGGAACCAGGGAAGAGATGGACACTTTGGGACATGGAACCTGTCTCTTCCACAAAGCCTCCACCAGGACTTCCGCCTCAAACAACCTCTCCCTTCTCTAACCTCCAAGCTTTGGTAGCCTGGTCTGGTCTGAGCTCACACAGCAGATTGTGGACAGAGGGTACGGGGGCGACACTGCTCTAACCTCCTGCCAATGTGCAGAGCCACAGCCGCTCAACTCCCAGATACAGTCCCGCCCGCTTCCGGAATGGGGATTGACATTAACCTCAGAGAGGTGCCCTGAGCACCCTTGGATCAGAGTCTCAGAGCTCTTCCTTGCTACTCAACGCTACTCTACCCTGCAAACTGCTACCCCTCTGAGACTGGCCTCCAGCTTTGGATCTTGACGGTCATACTTGTCCCCAGTGACCTGGGTCCAGGTTTAATGGATTCCCTTTGACCATCCCTGGTCTAGAACCAAGGATCTGGACGTCCTGCCCTGAGCTCCCACCTCCTACTGGGCAGCCACCTGCTGTCTCTTGGCTGCCCACCACCAGCCCAGACACTTGCAGCAAGAGGCAGCTGTCCCAGCCTGCTCTGGTTGTGCCTAACCGCAGCTGCCATGCCACCTGTCCTTTCTGCTCATCCACTAATCTACTGATTTCAGCCTCAAGCTTCAACTGTTTCCTGCAGGTAGAATTTCCTTCGGTTACAGATCTCCATCCATGTTTCCTTCCTGGTTCTAAACTCCCAGCCGTGAGCCTCTCTAGGACAAGGCTGCACCACGGTCTTCTTTGAGGACCAGCCAGTGTCTCACACATTTCCAAGTCTCTAAGTCTCTAAGTGACAGGCAGGTCCTTCTGGGGCAGGTTTGCTTCCCAAGCATTGCCAAGGGCAGACCCCACTGATTGGCGGCTGCCGGCATGACAGCCCGGGTGCCACGCATCCTCCACCAGCCGGTCCAGCCTGACCCACTGTCCCCAACCCCGGCTGCAGGCCAAGGTGTGCCTTTGAGGTCTCTCTCATCTCAGGTGCTCAGGGGCTGTGGGGATGTTGTCAACACTCTAGAGGTGCTCAGGGGCCGTGGGGATGTTGTCAACACTCTAGAGGTGCTCAGGGGCTGTGGGGATGTTGTCAACACTCTAGAGGAGTAAAAAATAAACAGCACTGGTCAGGCTCCGTGGATTTTTTTTCACCCGGATTCCCCAGCGTGCTCCTCCCTCCCTCCTTTTCCCATTGTCCTCTCCTCCCTCTTGCGCCCCATTACCTACCAGGAAAAAAAAAATGACAAACAGGAAGGCCAATTCCAAGTGAGTGCAGCCCCAGCGTGCGTCCTGGCCCGCCTTTGGTCCTGTTATTTTCTCCTGTGTCTGGTTTTGACAGCTCTGATGACATTGATGTTTTCCAAAAGCCTCAATAAAAGGCACTTTAGCTGCAATCATCACCTCCATCTAATTTCCCCAGTCAAATTTTTTTTTTTTTTTTTTTTTTGCTTAAATCATACACCAGAACTAAGGCCTGAGCTGTTCTGACGACTTGTCGCCAAATAGGACTTGGCCCGAATGGGCTGTCGTGAAAACCAAGGACAAATGGGGGAAGGGTTGAGTGGGGGGCCGGGGGTGGGGGAAGCATGATGTGGCCTGGAAGTGAAGAGGAGACTGACGGGGTCAACTTGTTCAGTTCTAGAACAGGTGGCTCTGGTGGTCTGGAGCCCAGGGCAGACAGCAAACATGTCCACGTCCCTGGGGAGAAGGTGGCAGGTGTGGAGCACCCAGCTTGCTGTGGGGGAGGTGTGAACGGGCACCTTCCTCTGCACCGTCACTCTGAGTAGCAGGGCCGTGTCCCTGTAGCTTCACAGTGACCTTGACCATGGCCGAAAGGCACCAAGTGGAACAGCGCATCGGCTGCTTCTCAGATGCATGTCTGTATTGGAGAGCCACGCACACACAGGGACGCATTCGCAGGATAAGGGCCCCCGCTCAGTGAACTTCCACCAGGTCGACTCGCTCGCGTGAGCACCGCCCAGACGGAAGGGCATGAGCATATCAGAAAGCTCGGCCCAGGGCTCCCTCGGGGTCCCCACTCCCCGGGGAGCAGCAGCACGATCATTTCTAAAGCCGCAGAATTCCGTTGTGCCTACTTAGCACTTGTGCCTTTCTGCGTCTCACCCAGGGGGTTCCGGTTGACTACGTCGCTCGTGTCATCGCCGGGTAGCGTTCCACGTGTCACTCTATCGTAAATATTGGTTCATCTTACTGTTTTTTGTTCTTGTTGTTTTTGACAGGCAGAGTTAGACAGTGAGAGAGAGACAGAGAGAAAGGTCTTCCTTTCGTTGGTTCATCCCCCAAATGGCCGCCATGGCCGGCACACTGCGCGGATCCGAAGCCAGGAGCCAGGTACTTCCTCCTGGTCTCCCATGCGGGTGCAGGGCCCAAGGAGCTGGGCCATCCTCCACTGCACTCCCTGGCCACAGCAGAGAGCTGGACTGGAAGAGGAGCAACCAGAACAGAACCAGCGCCCCAACTGGGACTAGAACAAGGGGTGCCAGCTCTGCAGGCAGAGGATTAGCTTAGTGAGCGGCACCGGCCTCATCTTACTGTTAATGCACACTCAAGTCGCTTCTGGTCCATGTCTAAACATTGCATATGTCTTGGTACTCAGAGGAGCTCATGTTGGTTGGGGGTCCACACCGAGGGGTGAAACGGCTAATTCGTGGGTCGCATCTGTGTATTCGGCCTTCAGCAGAGTAGGAACATTCCAGCTGCTCCAGGCGTTTCGATTTCGTGGCTTTGGTCAGTGCTGGGCATTTCCATCTGTCAGAAGTGATTGTGAGCAGAGGACAGGGTGTTTTTTTTTTTTTCTTTTTTTTTTAAGTTCTTGTAGTCGAATTGGAGCAATGGTTTTCCACGCCCTTGGTCCTGGTTCAAAATTCCACGTGTGGGGCCGGTGCTGTGGTATAGCAGGTAAAACTGCCACCTGCAGTGCCAGCATCCCACATGGGCTCTGGTTCGAGTCCCGGCTGCTCCACTTCTGATGCAGCTCCCTGTTATGGCCTAGGAAAGCAGTAGAAGATGGCCCTAGTCCTTGGGCCCCTGCACCCAATGGGAGACCTGGAGGAAGCTCCTGGCTCCTGGCTTAGGATCGGCTAAGCTCTGGCAGTTGCAGCCAACTGGAGAGTGAACCAGCAGATGAAAGACCTCTCTCTCTCTCTCTCTCTCTCTCTGTAACTCTGACTTTCAAATAAATAAATGAATCTTATAAAAATAAAATAAAGATCTATTTATTAAAAAAAAATTTCCATGTGAGAATTTAGACATTTCTCTGGTCACTAACATTTTGTACCTTCTTGAGCATTTGAATGTCTCCTGTTAAGGCTTCTGATTTTCTCTGATGGATTGCTTATGCTTCTCGGACCAGTTTCTAGGCGTTCTTTGCTGGATGTTAGAGTCACCGGCCTTGTTGTTTCAGCGTATCCAGCAGAAGGCATGGCATGTCACTCACAGGGCTCCTGCTGGCAAACTCGCCCATCGCTCTCTCTCTCTCCGTTTGTATCTTCAGCCTGATGGCAGGCATTCCTTCCCTCTCCAACCAGCAAAGGCGCCCACTGATGTTTCTTATTGTTGGTCACCTCTGCGTGGCCCGGATGCAGGGCCTCTGCATATCACAACCAGAGGCAACACAGCCATCATCACAGGGGCAGGTCCACCCTGACTCGGAGCTCCAGCTACGGAGCACCCAACACCCCTTCCACGGCCCCAACGCTTCCCCAGGCTGCGAGCTCAACACGCACCCCGGGATGGTTGTGGAGGTGAGAACAGAAGAGGACGGGCCAGAACCCAGGTGGGAAACACCAACAGGAGATCACCTGCTTTGTAAGCAAAAAGGCTGCCGGTCTGGCTGGAAACCAGGGGCCAGACTCTTGCTTCATTGCTGCCTATGGTAATCCATCCATTTCTGGTTTTGCCCAACATTGTCCTAGGTCCATTTCTGAGTTTGTCCACATTGTCCTAGGTCCCAAGTCTTAGCTCTTAAGGTCTTGGGACCTTGGAAACCCCTCAGTTGCCAGGGTACTTGGTCCCTGTGTCATTCCTCCTAAACAGCTGTGTGTCTTGGGGAAGACTTCCTTTCTCTGGGGTCTAGAAGGCTCCTTGGTAAATTGGATTGGAAGGAGAACAGGGGGTCTAAAGTTTTCCTCTGAACCTCGGACTCCTTTTTCGTTTGGCTCAGGATAGGATGATCACATATGGACACGAGGCAGGTGCAAAAACTTCTAACCAGGGGTGGTGTGTACCCATCTCTGTGCTGGTCTTTCCCGCGTCACGTGGCTACCAAGGGTGAGCGCCACAGTGTGCCAGGCTCAGTGCTCCCTTCATCTTCACAAAATCCCCGGATATAAGCAAAACTGTCACCATTTTCCTTTTTGTCTTTTTTATGCACAAGGAGGCTCACACAGCTCTAAGCACTGGGCCCCCTGTCACACCAGTCAACCAAAGCCTGGCTTCAGCCCCAAGCTGCCTTTTCCCAAAGCCGCTGGGTTTTGCCACAGTGTTAAGCCAACTCGCCTCTGATTACGCTACACCTTGGTGTCATTGCTTGTAAAACGGCACTCTCACCTTTGCGTCTCACACCTGCCCCGTGGCCCGACGTCTTCCTCCGCACTGTTCCATCTGACAACTCCCTGATGGCGTTCTCACGAGAGCCTTGCAAAATTAAAAAATGGTCTCCAAACACAAGGCCGGTTGTTAATAACGCCTGGAGAAAGCCAAAGCGCGGTCGCGAGGTTTCGACAAGTCGAATGTGGCAGATCCGTGCGCCCACTTCTCTGAAGCGAGCTTTGCAGACCTGATGTTGTCTAAAGAGACTGGCAGCGCATCTCGACTGAGAAAAAAGATCCAGGACGAACGAGAGAGACGGAGTCCAGGGAGCTAGCAGCCGACGTCCAAGTGTCCACGTCCGTAAGCCTCAGAACGTTCTGGAAATGCAAAGATAAGGACTTCTAAGCTGTGTTTCCCAAGCTGTTCTCACCTCTCAGATGGCATTAAAATCTACGTCAAACTCCGTCTAGATGTGGGGATTCGATTCCCCAGCCGCCGAGAGGCTAAATCAGAAAGCAAACAGAACACCAGCGACAACAAGAGGTAACGGAATCCCAAGGACGAGGGAGGTGGAGGAAACCAAGCAGAGGAGACCAAATTTCAGCTGGGACGGACCCAGGTCTGAGCTGGGAACCCTCAGAGGGACCTGGGATGCATAGGGCAGGGAGCTGGATTAGGGCCAGGATCGGGAAGCCACACCTCCCCACCCTAAGTAATCCTATCTGCCCACCTGTCAGTCAAATAACCCCTTTCCCAGGATGTCCCTCCCCGCACCTGGGACCTGGGGCAGGTATCACGTAACCACTCCCTTTCTACCCTCTTAAGAAGCTGCAAATAACTGGGAGGGCCTCTCTCTCTCTCTCTCTCTCTCTCTCTTTCTCCCCGACCTCGTACTTCCTGTTTATAGCCTGAGATGGTCCCCCATCCCTCTGTCCATCCTGGGAGGCCAGCGATGGCCTCTGTCTGTGTCTTGGGGGGAGGGGGAGAGCTGCTCACCAAGCAGCATCAGGATTCAGAGGAACCTGAGCTCTGCTCCCTCCTGCGGAGAAAGCTACTCCCCCAAGCCCTGGCGTGGAGGCAGAAGGCAACTTCCCGGAGACGGCAATGGCGGTGACCAGAGACCCACTCCCCATCCCTTAGCTCCAAATACAGGTGTTGCCCTTATCCCCCGAGCCTGTGGCAGAGGGAAGGGGCTTCCGGTCCTCTACCCAGCAGCTGCCCGGGGAACCTTGGACCCACGGCTGGGTTTGTGTCGGAGATCTGTCCCTGGTACTCCCAGGTGTGGATGCGGGGGGAGTGCTGGGAGGAGTGCACAGCCTGGCCCAGTTGGGTGGGTGCCCCTGAAATAGCAGGTGCTTCGAACAGCACTCCACAGCTGGCTGCAGCCCGGGAGGTGGGGGGCCTGGAGGCAGCTGAGGTCTCGGGTGATTGTTCATTTCATTAGTGCTATGAATCCATCATAATTATTGCAACTCTTTTCCCTGTTCTTCCAGCTGCTTCTCGCCCTGGCCCGAGTACCTGGCGCTCTGCGTCTCCCTGCTCGGTTTCTCTCTTGCCTCTTCCCAGCTCTACCCAGGGCTGCTCAATTAATTTACTTCCAGAAAACAAAACCCACTGTTGGGAGCTTTTGCTCTCTCAGGCCGAAGGCCGATTCCCTGCCGACTTACAACTGCTCCTAACAGCAGCAGGTCAAGAGAAAGTCATTAAGGACAGCTGGCTCTCCCTGCCGGCTCCCGCGGGGCCCCAGTGTGCTATGCAGAGCCTTCCAAGCAGGTGCAGGCAGCGTGGGGAGGGGGGAGGGGCTCTGCCCAGGAGTGTGCACAAGCCCCAAAATCTGGGCTTCAGATTCCAGAAGAAACCTCGGAGGCCCCTGGGAGACCTCTCCACCCCTACTCCCACAGCCACGTCTCGTTAACCCAAGCTCTGTCTGCAAAGTTGCTGCTGTTGTAACCCATCCCTGGTTGGCTGCTTGCCTGGTTTGTTGGCTGATGGTTGGAGGCCACGATGCAGTTAGGAACCTTCAGGTTCACGAAGAGCCCACTGTATGTCTTGCCTTCTGAGCGTCAGCGCTTCCACCCTCGCTTGCTTGCTTGCTTGCTTGCTTGCTTTTCTTTCTCTGCAGCACAAACAAAAGGAGCAAGCTCAGAACACAGGAGCTTGCTCGATGCATCAGCACTTGGTTTGGTCCCTGGGGGTGGGCTGGGGATGGGGAGGTTCCACTGCCCTGCCTGGGATGCAGGAGCTTGTGGGAGGGCTGATTTGGGACATCCCCTGCCACCCCTGCTTCCCTGGAGCCCACCCCACCCACCCCACTCTCCCCAGAGGCGGAGCTCATGGTCATTGCCCTCCCCCACCCCGCTATCCCAGTGCATGGGTGCTTCCCACACTGCTCTCAAGTCACACTCAGCAAATGTACCCCCCCCAACCCCATCTGACCTCTCCCACGCACGGCATCCAGGGGTCTGCTCGCCTTCCCATCTGCACGCAGGCTTCCTGGGGATGTGCCCAGTGCAGTCTTTCTCCCTTTTTCCCCAATATTTTTTAAGATTATTTATTTACTTGAAAGGCATTTACAATGAGAGACAAAGAGAGAGGGAGAGAGAGATGGAGAGAGGGAGGGAGAGAGACAGAGAGAGAGAGCGCGCGCGTCCAAGAGCTCCATCCATGTCTCCCACATGGGTGCAGGGCCCCAAGCACCAGGGCCATCCTCTGCTGCTCTCCCAGGCGCATTGGCAGGGAGCTGGAGGGGAAGTGGAGCAGCCGGGACTCGAACTGGAGCCGTACAAGATGCCAGTGTCACAGGGTGGGGCTTATCCCACTGTGCCACAGCACCAGCCCCCTGCTTCCTTTTTTTAAATTACAGAATAGTGCTATAAAAAATTTGCGGGAAAATTGAATTAAAATTTATATTAGTATAAAGAATTTGAAAGCCATGCATAATTCGGTCATCTTATTTTTCCATACACTTTTTTTTCTTTTACTTAGAAGGCAGAGAAACACATACACACACATACACACACACACACACAGAGAGAGACAGAGACAGAGACAGAGAGAGGCAGAGAGAGATCATCCAACCACAGGCCAACAACAGCAAGAGCTGGGCCCAGCTGAAGTCGGACGTGAGAAATTCCACCCAAGTCTCCCATGTGGGTGGCCAGGACCCAACCACTAGAGCCATCGCTGTTGCCTCACAGGGTGCACATTAGTGCACTGGGAACTTGGAATCAAGAGCAGAGCCGGAACTCAAGCCCAGGCTCTCAGATAGGAGATGTGGACGTCCCAAGGGTGCCAAAGGCCTACCCTTCCCATGGACTTTTCAGACTTCTCAAACGCACAGATTTAAAAATACTTTTTTTGGCCCAGAATAAACTCATCTTTGAATTACATTTTCCAAGGCCTTCTAGAAGCTTCCTCGTGTTATTTTCTATTGTTTGACAAACCCTCATGTTGCTCGTGTCACCTGGCAGCCACAGTGCTACCCAGACCTGCCAAGGGCACAGAGAGGCCTTTGGATCCACAGGGGCTTCCTGTTGCTATAAGGAAACACTTGAGGCAACTATGTTTTTTGCGGGAAGGAGGCTTATTTGAGTTCACGGTTTTGGAGGTTCACAGTCCAACATAGGGCAGGCCCCCTTGGTGATGCTCTTGCTAGCAGAGCCCCGAGGCCACGCAGAGTGCCACGTGGCAAGAGGTGGCGTGTGTTCCTGTCAGGTCACCGGTGATGAATCGTGGGGGCTCCACCCCAATGACCAAATCCAATCCAATCATCACCCCCACAGGCCCCACCTCCAACTGTACAACTGGATGGAGTTTCCATCCTCTTAGTAACATGAGGGCAAGGCTGTGGGGACCAAGCCTGTAACACAAGGTCTTTGGGAGACATCCAGCCTGCAAACGTATACCCAACTACAGCCAGGCCTGGGGCTTGAGCTTGAGGCCTCTGAAAAGCCCACTCCTGGAACCCCCCACCCCATGACCATCCCTCTGATCTTGTCCAGCTGTGACACACACACACACGCCTTAGTTCACCCAGCTTGCACCTTCATCATCCTAGAGCCCACGCCCCCATCTCCCACACCAGCACTCCCACTGCCTCTGCTCTTGGCAATGCCTCAGCCTTGGCAGCTGGAGACAGACACACAAGCGTCTGACCTCGGCTCTCTCCTGGCTCCCGAGGCTTTTGGGGGGCTCTGCGGGGCCCTGCCGGAGACTGATGCTGGCACCTGGAGACTCCTTGCTCTCACTTGGGTACCAGGAGCTCGCCTGGGCTCTCTGTCCCGCACTCAGTCTAGGCTGGGCTCCGGCACCTTCAGCCTAATTAAGAAAACACAGCCCATCTTCCAACATTCCTGTCTGCTTCTCTCCCAGAATCTGCATCTCATTTGTTAGCAGGACTTGGTCCCTTTGGATGCCGTTGGCTTTCCGGAGCCTATTAAAACAGCTACGTCGGCCTTATTTATATAAGATTAGGCTGCGATGTATGCAACTGCCTTTGTTTCGTGTCTTGGGCAATTTACTCTTCCCCTTCTCTTGCACCTCCCACTCCTCCTGTCCTCCTCCAGCCCCTTCTCCCTCCCCAGGCTGGGAGCTGTGTGCTGTGGGATTGCCACCTGCCACCCTCTACCACCCAGGTTTGGTGGGAAAGGAGAAGAGGGGCTTCCACGGGTCGGCCTCGGAGGTGGGGGTACGTCCGTCAGTCCTGAAGGGATAGAAGGCACAGGCGCCAAACACCCAGTCTGTAAGCCGGAGGTGGTCCACGCCCCAGCGCTTATCTTAGAAACTGGCACATCCAGATTCATAAATGCTGTTGAGCAGATTAGGGGGGAAGGGGAGAGGAGGAGAGGAGGGGGGGATACAGGCGAGCTTGGAGGATGTGGAGTACAAGCCTCAAAGGTGGCCTTAGGCACGCGGGACATCGGCCCCGGGACGTCCAGCCTGGGTCATGGTGCTGTCCTGTCTTCATGTCCTGAACCTCGGCAGCATCTCTGTTGTCACAGGCCACAGGCCACCCTCGCTAGCACTCAGTGACGCATCTCTGACCTGAGCACACGGCTCTTGGGTCTCAGGTGCCCACTGCATTGCCGCATGACAGGGTCGGGCACCCACCTGCTACCCTGTGCCCACCATTGGGTCAGTAGTCTCAGGAAGGACCACAGCCCAGGGTGACACTGCCTTGGCCTTGACCTTGGCCTTGGGGTGAGGAGACACACCATGCAAGCCATGGCTCCTCCACCTGCTCGATGAAGTGTGAGGTAGTCTCGCGGGAGGAACCCCCACCCTGCTCACTCCCAGAGCCTAGAGGTGAGAAGCAAACTCCTACGGACACGTCTGACGCTAGCTCAGAGTCGGGCTAAGTGAGAGGATCACGCACACCTCCTTTCTGGATCCATGGAAAGCAACAGCGAGAAGAGCAGGCAAGACACGGTTAGGGGCAGCCAAGAATGCGGGTGCTAGATTCACCATCTCACTGCACCGCACCCCAGCTCTACGAATTTGGGCAAATCCCAGAACCTCTGTCAACCCCCATTCACTCCCCGGAAAGCTGGTGACACTGGTGACACCTTCCCATAGGGTCTGTTGTGACGATGAAGTGACAGCACACATGCAGGTGCCTAGAACTTGGTGCACCGGACGTGTGGCATAAATGGTGCTGCTGTGCATCGAATTGTTACTGTTATTCCAGAAAAGAGATGCCTGTAGCCAAAGAGAAATCAGAGTTTGCCCAGCAACAAGGCCACACCGCACCTTCTTCCACCAAGACATGGTATGGGCCACTTCCTGGTGTGGCACAGGCCAGTCCAAAGCTCGGGACGACAGCCAGACATCCCCTGTCATCGGCGTTCTCTGCTTGAAGGTGCAGATGTCTTTGGACATGGCATCTGCCCTGTCTCAGACTCAGGTCTGCTCCCCCTGTGTTCACTCCGGGACTCGGGCTAGCACGGTGAAGCTGCCGGGAGCAAGCCCTTCTCCCAGTGATGCCAACCAGCAGGGACCCACGGCACTCTCAAGGGTCAGCCTTCTAGCGGGCACACTTCCCCCTCCACCCAAGTACTTCCAGCCAAAGTATGCCATGAGCCCAGCCGAAAGAAGAGGCTTGGGCCCGGGGGTGTGGGGGGCACTGAAGCTGACAGCAGGGGTGCGGATGAGGGTGGGGGGCAGTGGAGAACCAGGACCCACTGTTCAGTCTCCCTCACTGGGATCTGCCCATCTCATGCCCTCCATCCTCCTCTACCCACCCCACGGCGGCTCTCTGTCATTAGCAGGTGCACAGGCTACATGCCCACGTAGCCGCCCCAGACCATCTAGGATGGTGACTGACCCTTTGAAATTTGCATCAGTGACATTTGACCGAAGTCCAGGCCCCAAGGGGCCCTGCCTGCTATAGAGCATTCTGAGTTTACCACTGCCCTAGGGAATCGGTGCTAACTGCCCACTCCAGGGGGGCAAAGGCACGGGCAGGCTGGCCCAGGGAGGGGAGCAGAGGGGCGGGCACCCGCTGGCTGGGACTCAGATGGGAAGGAGGGTACTGCCGTTCCGGAGCTGGACTTGTCACCAAGAGCATTTGACCCCCGAGGAAGGGCTCGGCCCCGTTCCGAGGACAAAGTACAGTTAATAGCTTTGGAAACGCGCAGCTGGAATAAAAATTGTTGCCAAAGTGGGTTCTTCAAATTTTAGATAAAAGCAATTGCTTGTGAAAGCTTCAGTCAGTCGAGTTGCACTGACTGCAACGAGATGACTTAATGCAACTGTGATAGAGGGGCGGGCGGCGCCTGGGAAAGGTCAAGGGCACGGGCGGGGGTGGGAGGGCGGCTGGAAGGAAGCGGTGCCGGTCTGTGTTTGCCATCAGAAAACAAGAGAGGGCTGGAGGGGCGGAGAGCGGCTCATCTCTAGGACAGCGAGCGATTGCACTGCATGGCCTGCCTTGAAGAGGCCTGGCTGGGGAGCCCCGGGCTCGTCCCATGCAGATGCGCCTGTTCTTGCCCGAACGCCCCACTGCAAAGCTTAGCACCTGGTTGGGCTCCCCGGTACCCACGGGCTCCTCGCACTGAGCCTTCGTTCAGGGGCCTCTGCAAGAACATTCTTTCCCCCACCCCCAAAACAGCTCAGCCTTGTAAGCAGACAGACAGGAAGATCAATATTTCAACACAGGGTGAAAAAGGTTGTGATTAAAACGTGTTCAGGGTTCCCCACCACCACCCAGGAGACCAGAGAAGGGCAGCTGGCCATGCAAGCCATGCAGGCCGGGCAGGCTGGGAATACCAGCCGTGGGAACGGGGCCTCTGAGCAGTGTCAGAAGAGAGAACGGAAACTGTTGTGGTGGTGCAGTGGGTTAAGCCACAGCCTATGATGCCATCATCCCAGGTTCGAATCCCAGCTCAGGTTCAGATCCAGGTGCTGTGCTTCTAATATGGCTCCCCCTGCTAATACGCTCGGGAAAGCAGCAGAAGACGGCCCACGTGTTTGGGCCCCCATCACCCACGTGGGAGACCGGGATGGCGTTCCGGGCTCCTGGCTTTGACCTGATTCAGCCTTGGCTGTTGTAGCCATTTGAGGGAATGAACCAGCAGATGGAAGACCTCCCTCTGTCTCTGTCGCTCTGTCTCTGCTGCTCTGCCTTTCAAATAAATGAAACAAATCTTAGGAAAAAAGAAAAGAAAACAATGCAAGCTAAGGAGCAAGGGCTGAGACCCCTGGGTGGACCTCCTTTGGTGGCCTGGAAGGAGATGGAATGAGAAATGAGGCTGGAGAAACAGGAAATGGCCAACATCAAAAATTCTCTCTGGGCCACCAGCCAAGAATCAAATGGGCGCCGTGGGCACATCTGGGGCAAAGAGACTCTCCTGGCCAGGGAAGCAGGCTGCAGGATGCCTCCCGTCCTCTCTCTCGTTACCAAAGGACTTCCTATTTCCCACAATGTCCCCCAAGTGTCATGGGAGGAGGGGTGATGGTCTTGCTTATATTTTGTGTCTTACTCCCTGGAAGACAGAGACCCAGAGAGGCAAGGCAGGAGGTCCTCGGAGAAGGAGACTCTATGAATAAAAGAGTGCTCACTTTGATCTGTGGATGGGCACATGAGAATGGGGACTTCTAAATATTTGTGGGAAAACTGGAATTAAACGGTTAGCTTATTTCGCTGCAAAAATTTCTAAAGGCATGCACACAGGAGCATTCAAAAAGTTCAGGGAAAGTATTGTTATGGAAAAAAGTCACGATTTCACACGTTTTTGCAGCAAAACAAGCTTATCTTTTAGTTTTTTTTTTTTTTTAATTTGATAGACTGATGGAGAAAGAGAGACCAGGACAGAGAGAGATGGACAGACAGATCGCACTTGCTGTTTCACTTCTCAAATACTTCCAGCAACTAGGGCTGGGTGGAAGCTGAGGCCAGAGACTGGTAACCCATCCCCCCTCCCTCAGAGGAACCTGGTTAATTGAGCCACCTGCTGCCTCTCAGGGTTCTATGTTAAGAGGAAGCTGGAGGGGCCGGCGCCGTGGCATAGCAGGTAAAGCCGCCACCTGCAGTGCCGGCATCGAATATGGGCACTGGTTCGAGTCCCGGCTGCTCCACTTCTGATCCAGCTCCCTGCTAATACTCCTGGGAAACCAGCAGAGGGTGGCCCAAGTGCTTGGGCCCCTGCCACCTGCATGGGAGACCTGGATGAAGCTCCTGGCTCCTGGCTTCAGCTTGGTCCAGCATTGACCATTGTGGTCATCTAGGGAGTGAAGCAGCCAATGGAAGATCCTTCTCTCTTTCTCTCTGTAACTCTTTCAAAATGAATAAGGAAAGCTTTAAATAATAATAAGATCTAAAATCCACGCGTGTTTTTTCCTTCATCCGCGTTGTCCGAGAACCTTCCAAAGACGCCCGCACGTTTCGTCTCGCAGCACCCTCCATCCTGTGTTCCACTTCCGGTTCCCAGCTGGCACTTCCGCCGAGCTGCGGCTTGTGTGGGTTCAGGGACAGGGCTGTGCTCGTGACACGAGTGTGCCCAGCCTTTCTGAACAAGTCGGCAAGTGACCGCAACCATTTCAGCTGCCATCACCACTGCCCAGAGATGGTCGCCCACCCAGGGGCTCGGGGAGATCTAAGTTGAACACCCCTTTCTGGCTTCTCAGGGGAAACCATGCGGCCACTGGCTGGCGCTCTGGGGTAGCACGCGACTGTGCACAGCTGCAAAACATCAACACCTGGATCTACCTTCTGGAAAGTTCCTCTTTCAGGTCTGAGTAGAGAAGGCTCAGGCACTCCGCAAGCGAGTACTTGCAAGGTGAGACTTATCTCACGCTGTTGCCCAAAGGATGTCAGTGGGTTACGTCTAAAATGTCTCACACAGACATGCTTAAAAATGCAAGCACATGCGAGCCTGCCTAGGGTCTGTCTAGTAAAGTATTGAATTTTTAACCCAGTGGTTAAAATTCCAAAAATGCAACACCTTCGGATGGGTTTTCAGGATCAGTTGACATCAGAAAAAAATGGAAGTTTACTAGATGATAAACTTCACCAGAGATGTCCATGCATTTGGTAGAGATAAAACAATGAATTTTGTGGCTCAGGACAGGCAGCCAATGATGAGCTTGCTGCATTTGGGTGTCCGGATCTCTGCAAAATACCTTTTCTAGCCGTGGTCAGACAGCAAAGCTAAATGCTCTAGTGAACCAGGGTTAAGAATTGATAACTGAATTGCTTTGTCACAAAATGACCTGCCAAGATTTAAGAAATACGATGAACATATTCAATCATGGCCTTGAACCATTAACAAACAAAAGAAAAAGGGTTGTTAGTATTACTTCATGTTTAAAAATTGCTAGTTTCTTTTTTATCTATCCTATTTGAACATACTTATAGTAAATACCTAATATATTCATATAATGTAATATAATATACATGATATTTTAAACATGGCAATTCTATATCAGCACATGTTTTGAAATTAATGTTAAAATTGCACACATCAGGGCTGGTGCTGTGGCATAGAAGGTAAAGCCGTCACCTGCAGTGCCTGCATCCCATATGGGTGCCAGTTCAAGTCCCGGCTACTCCTCTTCTGATCCAGCTCTCTGCTATGGCCTGGGAAAGCAGTTGAAGGTGGCCCAAGTCCTTGGGCCCCTGCACCCACATGGGAGACCTGGAAGAGTTCCTGGATCCTGGCTTTGGATCGGTGCAGCTCTGGCTGTGTGGTTATTTGGGGAGTGAACCAGTAGATGGAAGACACCTCTCTCTCTCTCTGTTTCTCTCTCCCTCTCCTTCTCTCTCTACATCACTCTTTCTCTTTTTTTAAGATTTATTTATTTATTTTAAAGTCAGAGTTAAACAGAGAGAGAAAGAGAGTGACTTTCAAATAAATGAATAAACCTTTTTTAAAAAATGCAAACATCAGGGGTCTCTGCTCCATGTCTTTAGTTGCTGGAATGCCTCATCAGACAATGTGGAGACACTGGCCTGAACCCTGGCATGGCCCAGGGTCTCCCCTCACCCACACCCACCCTCGCTCTGGCTCATCAGACAATGTGGAGACACTGGCCTGAACCCCAGCACGGCCCAGGATCTCCCCTCACCCACACCCACCCTCACTCTGCCTCATCAGACAATGTGGAGACGCTGGCCTGAACCCCGGCACGGCCCAGGGTCTCCCCTCACCCACACCCACCCTCACTCTGCCTCATCAGACAATGTGGAGACGCTGGCCTGAACCCCGGCACGGCCCAGGGTCTCCCCTCACCCACACCCACCCTCACTCTGCCTCATCAGACAATGTGGAGACGCTGGCCTGAACCCCGGCACGGCCCAGGGTCTCCCCTCACCCACCCTTGCTCCACGACCCTCAGCCCTTGTCACCTGTTCACACCGTGCTCACCCAAAACCCTGAGCATCACAGCCCCACACTCGTCCTCACGGTCTGCGGTTCCTTCTGGACCAGCACCACACTGCGCACACGGGAGAGGGGTCCAGCACCGTGGTGAGGCTCTGGGCACCACAGCGTGGATTGAAGTGGGGGTGACCCCCGGCCGAGATCCCAGCCTCCGACCCCAGCTCAGCCGCTCTTCTCTGGCCACAGCCACACTGCGGTCACAAGGAAACACCCAGACCACGTGGATTTTACCCATCGTGGCGCACACAGACCCCAGCCCAGTTCCCGGCATAGTCCACACACTGGTTGAATAAGCCAATCAATGTGCAGGAAGTTGGGTCCACAGAGGCTCTGGCCATCATCCGCCTTCGGCGCCCACACTGCCTGCCTTCCTGCAATGGACCCGGGCCAGCAGCCTCATATCCCCTATTCTTCACTGTAGGGTATTTATTTGTTACCCATCCTGCACCCTGTAGCTCAACTTGAAGTGCCCAAAAGTCCAAATCCCAAGGAGAAGGAAGCAGGCGGGAGCAGCCCCTTCCCAGCCCTGGGCCCTGGAGCTCATTATGCAAATGAAGTGTCCCCCTGCCTTCTCAACCAGGAAACTGATCAGACAAGTGATGGTTCTACAGTCCAGGGTGACGGAGGCCTACCATCCATTGCAAAACCGGGAGAGTCACTAGGCAACCCCCCACTGACCACAGAGAGTGAATTTTCCATGGAGACACTCCATCCCGATGACCTTCAGACCTGGCTGGGGTCTGGGGAACCCATGTGAGCTGCCAGCAAGCTGTGTGGTGGCCACGGTGTGCAGCTCCTGCGGCCTGAGCCATCCAGAGGGGCCTCCTTCTGCAAGGCCAGGGACACAGGGCCCCCCATGCCATGAGCCCTCGTAGGCTACCGCAGGATCCCACAGTCCCTTTGAGAGCAACAGAAACGGGTAGAGAAACAGAAAACCATCAGCCACCGGGAAAACCAGTGAAATTCCTGGGGCTGCCGCAGCTCACGCCTGGACTAACGGTGGCCGGCAAGGACCACCTGGAGGCCAGCCCAGCCGCTGTGGTGAGTAGGGCTGGGAGCAGCTCTGGGCAGAGATGAGAGCCACAGACGGCAAGCTGAGCTGCACAGCGCCAGAGACAGAGACAGAGGGGTGGCTGCAGAGGCACGCTCCCCAGGGATCCGTGTGCCCTCCTGGGATGCAACAAGGCCAGTGCCAGTGGCTGAGAGGAGACGAGCGGATGACTGAGCTGGGAGCTGTCCAGGAATGCTGCTTCTCTCCACAGACTACACTCGCAAGGCTTGGCAGGCCTGCTGTTGACTGTTTCATGTTCATTTCCCGTCTACATGCAACTGTGCACTGAGCTGCCTTTTGTGGGCTTCAGACATCCCCAGGAGTGCCTGGGAACTGGGTGGAGATGTGCCAAATGGCAGCCCTCCAGGAACCTAACAACCTGGGAAACGCTGTGCGCAAAATGCACTGTGAGACAGGTGTTCCCGCGTAGTGTGGAAGTCAGGACGCTGATGAGCCAGAAATGAAAATATTGGATATGCAATGCCGATTAGGCTTGAGGCTCGGGTTCCACGTGTCCTCCAAGCCCGAGTGCCGCCCGCCGTGGGGGTTTGATGGGAAGCCTCACCCCTGCTCCGTCCAGAGCTGGCAGCCTCCTCCCAGGGTGCATTTCGGTCTGGGCTTTGATTTCCTTTTGGCCAAGACCTAGCGGCTCAGCCAGGTCCTCACCAGCAGTGCTCCTGGCTGACTGCCCGTCCAGCCCCTGGGTGTCCCCAACCCTGGGTCTGTAGGCTCTTGTCTGGATGAGGAGCGCTCACTCCGTATGGCAATGGTGACAGGATCTTTTGGATGTGACTCTGTTCCTTTGGGGTTCGCCCAAAGGAAGACGGCCCTGGGAGAGCCTCGTCCTTTCCCAGGGGGCAGAGTCCTTGGCCGAGCTGAGTCCCGCCAGCCTCGGAGCGGAAGAGGACCGGCCAGCGCCATGTGGCCAAGAACCCCAGGCAGCACCTGGGAACTGAGTGCCCCCGACCGATGGCCAGCAAAAGCACCTTGGTCCTCCCGATGCCAGAACCTTCCGCCGGAGCTCTAGGATCCATGCCCGACCGCCTCCTTGTCCCAGCGCAGTGTTCCGCAGGCGTCTCAACACAGCAGGTGCAAAGGGGCCTCTGGATCCTGCTCAGTGGAACCCGCTGCCGTCTCCTCTGTTGCAGGGATGGACAGCTCCATCCTGGCAGCTGCTCGGGGGGAAACCCCTGTGGCCGATTCACCCACTCAGCTCACACATCCGACCCCATCTGTCGGAACCCCCTCTGCCTTGCAAATACACCTAAAAAAAGCTGGGTATCCACATGGGCTCGGGCCACCACAGTGCCTCCTGGATTACTGCGATCTCTTGCTTACTGGCTTCTCTGTTTCTCCCCACCATGACCTTCTTTCAACACACCAGCCAGAGTGAACCACTGAGCCATGAGCTCCAGCTCCCCCTGCAGTACCCATGCCCATGGTACAGCCCGCTCTCGTTGCATCTTGACCCCTCCCACAGCTTGATGCCTACCACTCTCTCTGAGTCCCTACACCAGCCCCACTGCCTGCTTCCTGCCCTGAGAACATGCCAGGCACATTTCTGCCCCAGGGCCTTTGTACCACCTGTCGCTCCCCCTCTTCGTGGAGGAACGACACTAAATCCTGCCTAGGCTTCATATCCGAGTCACAGCACCATTATGTCGCTCCCCCTCTTTGTGGAGGAACGACACAGGACCCTGCGTCGTTCTTTTGTCTGCTCGGCCCTCCCCGGGTTTGCTGCTGGTTCTTCCCGGGTTGGCTACCGTCCCTTCCACCTCCGTGGAAGGGCGGTTCCCCCTGCCATTTTCCCCACTTCCGCGGGGGAGCGGCACACCGCCGGCCGGCTCTCTCGGGGGCTGCTCAGATGTTCCTTCAGATAGATGTTCCTGGTGCATGTTGTCTCTCTCCTCCTTTATAGTCCTCTTCCACCAATCCCAACTCTGCTACCCACACGCCAAGTATGCTGCTCTCCTCCAATCAGGAGCAGGTCCTGCAGCTTGTCAAGTTGGTGAAAGGCAGCTGTGTAGAAGCTGTTTACTCCTCTCCCAGCGTCATATTGTGGGAGAGCAGATGCATAGAATAAGTCTTAATTCCAGTAACTTAGTCTAGTCCGAGTTGCTCCCCACACCACCCACCGCTGCCTGTCTTCCAGAACTTTCCCCAGATCCGCCCATGATTCTTTCCTTCAGTTCCTTCACATCTTTACTCAAACGTCACCTGCTTCTGTACCTGAAATTCCAGCGTTCTTCAGAGCTTCCTACTCTCTGTGCTTTATTTTTCTCCCTTTGTCCTAAAGAGAATAATAAAGTATATGAGTATAGGCTTCTTACAACTTAATTATGCTTCATTTCGGTCTCTGTAGCAGAACGCAAGCTGCATGCAGGCACAGACTTTCATCTCTTTTATGAACTGGTTGGCCCCGAGTCCCTGGCCCAGGCTACCCGGTTCCTGTGTGTTCAGTGGGTCCGTGAGTGCAATCGTACCGTGCAGCACAGAAGAGCAGAGAGGAAATCTGTCTTATAAAGTAGGCTCACAACAGGGAACCGCGGAAAATTACCAAACGCGACTTTCAGGAGTGCAATAAAGATAGGGGAAGATTTTGCCCATTTAGACAAAATAAGACAAAACTGCGCGGAGAAACAGAACGGCTAAATCATGTTCCACCCTTGATCCAATACTGTAGAAAATCAATCAGTGCTTTAAAGGAAAGACTTGATACAAATCTCCAAGTAGGAAAAAAAAAAAAAAAACCTGTTATGATGGAAAGGGGATGTGACCCAATTATTTGATACATAAAAGCCAACCGAAAATCAGCTTTTCTGTTTTCTAAGTCTAGAAAGAGTCCCTTTCCGAAAACCTTTTTCAGACTACTGCGGCCAGTCACAGGGGAGCTGCGGGGGGCAGGGAACAGAGGGACTTCAGAGCCTGGTGCTAAGCAAATCCTTGTCTTCCGGTGTAATTATAAAACCGGTGAAATAAGATAGAGATTAAAGAAACAAAAGGCAGATGGAGACAAGAGGGGAGGAAAACAAAGCCTCGGGCTGCTGTGGGAAGTCAGGGGGTTTATTTTTGGCTTTGACCTTAAGTAATTAGAAATGTAAAAGATTAAAAAAAAGAGAGAAGAAACAGAAGCTTGGATGCATCTAATACTCTCCTTAAAAGCTGAATGTTAGCTCTAAATAGCGGGTGCTCGCCAATGCTGACACTGGAGATGATCAATGCAAGCCAAGCATGATGTATGCTTAAAAAGCCGCCCGAGTCCACGGTTAAACAATGCCTGTTAACATGGAAGTCCATGTCGTTCAGATCATCTATGTTCTTACTTGTTTACTTGATCAAAGGCGGGACAGTGATGTATGCAAATGTCCCACTCCGGAAGTGGTTCTTGTGACGTGCGATCGCTAGCTGCGCTGTCTCGGTGATGCTGCTTTTGACGAGGTGATTTTTGATAAAGAAGAGAGAGTGTTCAACCCACCTCCCGCCTCTCAAGACAGGCGGCCCCTGGCGCAAGGTGGCAATGGGGCTCTCTGCAGCTCGGGGAGATGGCGCGTGAGATAATGGGGCCTCCAGGGTCCCGGGAAGAAAGGAAGGGGGCTCAGAACCGGGGGCCAGGACCAGAAGCAGGTGCAGAGCTAAGTCTGGTAAGAGGTGTGTGGACAGGCATGCCCTACAAATGGCCCGGAGGGATGAGATGGGCTTGTCTCAGCCACAAAGCCTTTCCCGCGAGTGACACTCCCCAATGACACACACGTACTGACATCGAAACACACATATGACACTTGTGTACACACTCCCCAGTGACACACATGTACTGACATCTAAACACACATATGACACTTGTGTACACACTCCCCAGTGACACACACGTACTGACATCTAAACACTCATATGACACTTCTGTACACACTCCCCAGTGACACACACGTACTGACATCTAAACACACATATGACACTGTATACACATCTACGCACAAATGAACACATGCACACTTACACACAAATGTACACTTGCACACAAATGCACAATTGCACATACACCTTCATGCCTACACCAGCACCCATACACGCAGGAGTGGTTTTCAAAGAGCACATGCATCGAAAATGCATATTACCAAAAAAAAACTATGCATGAATTACAATTGTTTTTTGGAATCAAGAGAAACTTATCTCTGAATTCCATGTTTCCATGAACTTTATTTTTTGTGAGGCAGCGAGAAGGCCCGAATGCCCACAGCCATGAAAGCAGGAGCCCGACCCCTGCGCCCTCACTGCTGCTTCCCAGGACTTGCAAATCAGCAGGAATCCAGGAGCCAAGCTGGTTTAGCACCCGTTGCCGTGGGATGCGGGCATTTAACTTGCTGCTTACCCATGAGGGCAAACTCCTCTGTGAACTTTCTGATGTGTATGTGTTTGTGTGTGCATGCATGTGTTTGTGTGTATGTGTGTATGTGTGTTTGTGTGTGTATGTGTGTTTGTGTGTATTTGTGAGTTTGTGTGTATGTGTGTTTGTGTGTATGTGTGTGCGTGCGTTTGTGTGTGTATGCGTGTGTGTGTGTGTGTGTGTGTGTGTCCACAGCCTTCTGGTTGTTTCTCTGAAGAACTCAAATACAGGGGGAAACTGGACAAAGGTTACCCAGAACCTTCCTGCGCTATTCCTGGAACTCCTGAGAGTCTTTGATCATTTCAAGATAAAAAAGCTAAAAAGAAAAAGCCCTCAAAGCCATGAAAATCAAAGCAGGAGAGATTGTCCCAGAAGGAGGGCAGCTTGACAGATGGCACAGCTGGACACAGTGTGCCACCCTGGACGGACTCCTTCCTCTCAGGACGCCACGGGCACAAGAGAACCTCCGGCTGGGATTTCAGGGGGAAGAACACACACACACACGGAGACTCCAAGCTCTGCCCAGCCAAGGTTTGACACTTGGCCTGTGATCCCTGGGACCACGTGAGTTGGCGAGATGTAGAACAGAGGGCGCCAAAGGTCTTCGTAATGGACCGAACAATACCGATGTTTCTGGCCTCGTGGACCGTGGCGTCTCTGTCATGACCACCCAGCTCTCCTGTTCGAGCACAGGAAGCAGCCACAGAGCGCATGAAAGCAGAGAGGGCTGGCCACGTGTGGCCTGGGGGCTGGGAGACGGGCTCTGGCTCATCAACCACTGGTTTCTTGGTCAAGACAAAGCGGGGGACCAGGAACTCCATCCTGATCTCCCACGTGGACGGCATGGGGTTAAGCACCTGGGCCGTCTTGCACTGCCCTCGCAGGCACATCGGCGGGAAGTTGGATTGAAAGCTGGGCAGCCGGGATTCCAATCAGCACTCCAGCACAGGACCCCAGCGTTGCAAATGGAGACTCGACCTGCTGTGCTGTGCGCCCGTCCCAGTGCCTGGCTTCCTCAGTGGCCTGTTCGCGTGTTCACGGAGGGCAGGCAGCAGCTCTTCCTTGGCAGGCCCCTGATCTGTCACTTCCTATTGTTCACGATCAGTGTGCTGGCAGTGGTGAATCATGAGACCTCTGGAGGTGGAGCTGCGGGCATGGAGCTGGCGTGCTAGCTTTGGGCCACTCCACCCATCTCAGACAGCGGGCGGGTCCACAGGTGCCCCTCCCACTGGCCGTCTTTACTGCCAGTGCTCTGGTCTTTGCAGTCTGTTTGCACTGAAACAATGCAGTGCCCAGCGGAATCGCCCAGAGCAGCCCAGCCGAGCTGCCGGCTCTTCCCCGTCCTATCTTCCTTTGGGGAAGTCCCCGGCGAAGGCTCTGGCTCCTGATTCTGCCGGCGGCCACGCCCTGGGGCCACCCCTGGGGTCCTGCACAGTGACCCCCTCTCTTCCTCCCAAGCCTTTCTCCTTTCCTCCATGGCTCGCCGGCTGCACTCTACAATACCGACCGTATTTGTCCATGAGAGAGAGGAAAGAGAGAGGCAGATAGACACACAGAGACAGACAGAGCTGGTTCACTCTCCAAATGCCTGCAACAAATGGGGCCAGGCCACGCCAAAGCCAGAAGCTGGGAACCCAGTCCACCCGGGGGTGGCAGGAACCCCCACTACTTAAGCCATCCACCACCGCTGCCTCCCAGGGGTGGGCGTTGGCGGCCAGGTGGGCATCAAACCCGAGTACGCCCGTGTGGATGCAGCCTTCTTAAATGGAGGCTTAACCACGAAGCCAACGTTTGCGATCTCAGTGACGTCTGGTGAGAGCCTTGTGCCATCTCCTCTTAGGCTGGGTAAGCAGAAGCACTGTGGTTCCTTTGATAGACAGAGCCAAGGAGGGAGAAGCCTTGAGTGTGGAGCCACCGCAGGGGAGAGCGTGGGGCTCCGTGCTGGCTCTGGACTGAGTCCTCTTCTCCCTTCCCGGACTCTGTGTGTGCTGGCTCAGCTCCAGGATTTACCATCGGGGCTGCGAGAAGGGGTCCTCAGCCCCAGTCGCGGTCTTCACCGAGCACCCCGCTTCCGCACCCCTTGGATTGGAGTCTGTAGACCGGTTGCTCCAAAACCTTGAGATGACAGTGTTCGGGCTGTGATGGCAGTCCCCGGTGAGGTGCCCTGAGCTTTGATCTACTGAGTAATCGCCGTCTCCTAGAGCTTGCGTGAGGACGTGGGGAGCACCCCGGGGCCCCAGTCCCGGAGGCACCCCTGAGCTCCGGGGGGGAGCTGGGGAGAGGTCCCCCCTCCGAGCGCTGGCTGCGTCCTGGGACTCCCCAAGGAGCTAACTAGTCGTGGGGAGGGGCGTGGGAAAGGGGCAGGAACTTGCAAAGGCCTCAGCTCAGCCAGCCTCATTCCTGCTGCCCTGCCCCCACCACTTCCCTGTCCCCTGGCCCCCGTGGGGACAAGGGCCCCGCCCCATCTGCTGTGTCCTCAGCTGCCCCTTAGGAAAGTGCACTGACCCACGAAACATCTCCTTGATTAAACGCTGCTTCTTTTAAGGGCAGGCTCCTGACTGCGGTCACACACTGCTCAGAGTGATGGCTTTCCAATGAGGACATTTCAAGCAGGAGGCAGGCCAGCCTGGGAGAGGCCCCAAACAGCTCACACCAGGGGCGGGCGCTTGGCACAGGGGCTAGCACACCGCTTGGGGTGCCCACGTCACCAAACACAGGAATCCCAAACTTCCAAGCTCTGGCTCCATTCCTGCTTCTGGTTCCCTGCTAATGTGCACTCTGGGTGGCAGCGGACAATGGCCCAGGTATTTGCTGCCCACTTTGGAGAACCAAGATGTAGTCCCAGGCTGCTGGCATTGGCAGTGAACCAGTAGGTGGTAGACCTCTCTCTGCCCGGGCTCTCCCTTTCTCTCTATATTTCAAATAAATACATATTTTCAGATAAAAAGACTGGTTCACTCCCCTGCGTAATCACTCAGCCCTGCTCCCTACTGGGAGGACGGAGCAAGGGAGGCGGGGGTGACTCGGGACTTTGGTAGGCCTGCTTCTAAGATTCCCTGTGGCTCACAGCAAATGGAGAACAACAGGACCAAAGAGAACCTTCGCAAAGGAAGAATCAAATCAGAGTCTGTGTCCGATCCAAGATCACACCGTCCAACAAAGCGGTCCCCTGTCTGTGGGTCAGGACAGCGACCCCGCCCGTCCCAGCCCAGCACAGCAGCCTGTGACGTGAAGACACCATGCAATGCCTCACCTCGTCTCTTAGAAGAGAAAGCAAACATGAAACATCTTTGCACGCTGCGCCTATGCCCCCCACTGCCCCTCTGCACCCCTGACTTACGCGCTTGGAGCAAAGGAGGGAGAAAATACCAAAGGTGCTCCCAGGCCACACGGCTGCCGTCCAAGACAGCGCTCCGAGCTCATCTCTGTCTTGGAGATGGAACAGTGGCCCTGACCCACATCCAGAGAGGAGCCTGTATTACAACCCCGCTTTGAAGAAGAGCTGCCTCCCATGAGTTCAAAGGGAATAAGAAACCAGGTCAGTTGCCCGGGGTTTTTAAAGAAAAAAAAAAAAGGAAAAGGGAGGGGGGTGGGGTGGGGAGTGCCTGTGTACCCCAGAAACAGCCTGTAATTTGAGTCTCTGCTGTTTGGGTTCAGCTGCTGGTGCACGAGGAGAAGCACACGCTGGCCCCGGCCCTCCCAGCCCCTCGCCCGGGAACCCAGCTGCCACTGTGCGGGCCACAGCAGGGTGGCCCACGGGGCAGCGGCTCCTGCCTTCTCCCCTTCATCCGCTCATGCAGTCATTCACGGCAAGGTCGCCCATGGAATCAGAGAAGGGTGCGAGCCAGCGCACAGGGGCCGCATGGGGCGCAGCCCATGTCGGGTCCCTGGGCACTGGGGGCCTCAGCTGGGTGGGAGCCCAGTGGAGGCTGGGAGGGAGTTAGATTGAGTTACAGCCCTGCCCACTCCCTAAACTCACAGCTTGTTTCCTATCATTTAGCCTTAAGTGCAAAAGGGAGAACCCAGGAAATCGAATAAGAGTCCACTCCGGACAGCTCAACTCCAGGCTCGACAGCCCTGGAGTGAAATTTCTAACACGCAAATCAGGTTAAGTCACTGTCTTGCTTATAAGCCTTCCACGGTTCCTTCTGCCTACAGGATAAAGTCCAAACCTGTGAGTGTGACAGGCGGTCTCGCTCAGCCGCACGCAGGGGCTGCTCAGCCCCACCGGCTGGCCCCACACAAGCCTCTTTAAGTACACGCCTTTCATTCATTCAGTAACTCGGCCAGCATTTTCATAGCATGTTGTAGGCATCTGCCATGGGCAAAGCCCTGACCCTAACAAACCAACAGGAAGAGACAGAGCATCTCCATTCTTCCTCTGCAGACGGGCTCTCGGTCTGCTACGCATTACACACACAGAATCCCTGACAACAGCTAGTTGATAAAGAAAATAACTATGGGGCCAGCATTATGGTGCCCACGGGTCAAGCCTGCGACGCCAGCATCCCATAGCAGAGCACCTGTTTGAGTCCGGCTGCTCCACTTCCGATCCAGCTCCCTGCTAATGCACCTGGGAAAACAGTGGAAGAGGGCCCAAGTGCTTGGGTTCCTGCACCCATGTGGGAGACTCAGAGGAAGCTCCTGGCTCCCGGCTTTGGCCTGACCCAGCTCCAGTTGTTCCCCTCAAAGGTGCTGGAACCCTTCAGACATTTAGCAAATACCCACCAGGGTTGGGGAAACTCTTTTTCTGCCCAGAGCCACTTGGATATTTACAACATCAGTTGCAGGCCACACAAAATTGTCAACTTAAAAATTAGCCAGCTATCAATTTCTCAAATTTCATCTGATTTATTTATTTATTTGAAAGAGTTACTGAGTACAAGGGAGAGACAGAGAGAGAGGTCTTCCATCTTCTGGGTCACTCCCCAAATGGCTGAGACAGCCACGGCTGGGCCAGGCCAACACCAAGAGCCAGGAGCTCCATCTGGGTCTCCCATGTGGGTGCAGGGACCCAAGCACTTAGGCCATCTTCTCCTGCTTTCCCAGGTGCATTAGCAGGGAGCTGAATTGGAAGTGGAGCAGCCGGGACTGGAACCCGTGCTCCTACGGAATGCCAGTGTTGTAGGCAGCAGTTTAACCCACTGCACCACAGTGCCAGCCCAGATTATTGCATTATGAGGCCTGCCTGTGGTTGCCTTGGCAAGACCAGACCAAATGACTGAGTGGCCTGGACGTTCCCCACCCCTGAATTAAATGAATGAGACACTCCAATTGCAGGCCAGTTCTCTGGGTGGCCTTGGACCAACCCAGTTCTACCCCCTTCCTTGTTTCTAGTTCTCAAGAGGAACATAGAAAGTTCTAGAAGTGCAACACCCCGAGCTAACAGCCCAGACTTGCTAACAGTGCTCCCTCCCTACACCGGGAGAACACTGAGCCCAGAAAGTCAAGTCACCCCCAGGGACAAAGCCCAGGGCAGGCTGCTTTGCAGGGACCTCAGCTGTAGTGAAGAGGTGGGCAGAGAGGAGACCCCTCCCTTCCTGGGTCTCGGGGGACCCTCTGGGTATGACTCCTGGGCTTCGGCAGGCCGTGCCACTTGTGTCTGCATGGAACTTGGCAGGGGTGGGGTGACCTGTCACACGGGACTTAGGCAAGCTGGTCACCAGCACACGGAGAATCTAATGCCCACAGATGTCCAGGAGACACCGTGTGCAGACATAAGGCAGGTGCACACAGACAAGTGCCCTTGATCTCGCTTCTGCACAGAATTCCACAGTGGAGCTCAGAAGCCGAGCGTGGCAGGACGGTTCCCAGGGCCTGGGAGGTGGGATGGCACAGCTCTTGGTGAAAGGACCAGGGTTCCAGCCAGGCAGGAGAAGCACACTCGGGAGCTCTGCTGTACAGCGTGGCTGCTACAGCTAATACTGATGGATTGTACGCTTAACAGCTGCTGACAGAGGGGCTGGCCTTGTGGCATAGCTAGTTAAGCCTTCACCTGCAACACCAGCATCCCATATGGTCACCGGTTCAAGTCCCGGCTGCTCCACTTCGGATCCAGCTCTCTGCTGTGGCCTGGGAAAGCAGTAGAAGATGGCCCAAGTCCTTGGGCCCCTGCACCCATGTGGGAGACCCCAAGGAAGCTCCTGGCTCCTGGCTCCTGGCTCCTGTCTTCGGATCAGCATAGCTCTGGCCATTGCAGCTATCTGGGGAGTGAACCAGCATATGGAAGACCTTTCTTTCTGTCTCTCCCTCTCTCTCTCTGTCTGTAACTTCTCCCTCTCAAATAAATAAATACAATATTTTTAAAAAGTTAATGCATATGTCCATCAGCTAGATTTCATTGATCTGCAATATATGCATATTTCAAAGCTTCATGCACACCATTGACGCACACAATTTTGATGTCTCAGTTAAAAAACAAAATAACGTCTGCACTTTTTTTTCTCTCCAAGGCTGAGACCAATGCTTCCCGCCTGGCATGGATAGATTTCCGACTCCTGAGCCAGGGAAAGAGCCTGTGGCCCTGCCCGGGGTGAGGGGCTCAGACGGGGTGCGGCTGGGCATGAGCCAATTTCTTTGAGGGTAACTCAAGCCCAAAGAAAAGTCCCTCCGGTGAGACAGATGTTCAAAGGCGGACGTGTCTGGGCTGAAGAAGGGATAGGAGTCAGAAACCCTTCTCGACGTCCTGAGGAGAAAAACAGAACCCCATGTTGCTTCAGCTGCAGTTCCCTTGAGCCAAGGTCAGAGCCAAGGCCGGCGCCGCTGGACTCCCAGGCCCCTCACTGTCCCTGCACTTGGCCGACAGCCCCACAAGGCCCCGGGCACCGGGAGACAAGGCCCACCCTGGTGCATTTACATTCCTGCCTGCAGGCAGCCTTTGCCAGTCCCGGGATGCGATGTTGATGAAAGACAGTTAATTCAATTTCCACGGAGAAACTGATTAATGGACTGGATTAAAGGAAGTCCCTGGTGTCCGCGGCCCTGGCCCAGCATACCGATTCTCCCTTATCTGGCCTGGTGTTCTCCTCTGCCAGCTCGCTTGACACTTTGACAATGCACACCCGGGCGCACGGCGGGACGAGCCGGGGTGGGGAGCAAGATGAGAAGCCACTGATTACGGCCAGCGCGCACCTCGACATTTAATTAGTTCTATTAATATTTTAAAATCCTAAGAGGAGAGTCCCGCGGGGAACACCGGGAGCGAAGGGTTGTTCTCACAGATTGACAGCTGCCCTGCAAACGGGGATTGTGTCAGGAGACCCCTCCCCCAAGGACTCGGCACCCGTTCTTTGGTGAGAAGGAGAGGAGGCACCTGTTCCTGCTCATTGCCCCCCACCCCCGTGCCCCCCACCAGGGATTGAACCAGAAGTCACAGCCACCTTGAAGTTCAAGACCAGAGGGGTGGCAGCCTGGAGCTGCCCTGCCGCCCACAGAGCGCCTCCCCACTGCCAGTCCTCTTGGCAGCTCTGGGCCTCTCTGACACAGTCATAGACCACGGCCCAGGGAGAGCTCCCCCCAATCCCTCCATGCCCCATGGAGACTCCCCTGGCTTCCTGCTTACCCACTGCTGATGTTGAAAAAGGTTTGCAGGTGGCAGCAGACAGCGTGGCCACAGGAGCCCCTCCCACTGTCAGCAGTGATGACGTCATGTTTATAGCAATGCTCAGGTTTGAGCTAATATTTTCAGACCCCTGCCTGTCCCCTAGGCGTCCAAGGTGGGCAGTTGGCTTCGAAACCACAATCTAGAGCAGGAAAGAAGGACCCAGAGCGGTGCCGCAGCCACCCAAGAACCCAGCAAATGCACCCTCCTTGCTGCGTGCGCTGACTTCACAACCCATCCGATGGCAAGGAGACAGTCACCAGCCAGCAAGGCCGCCCGGCGACTCGGCTCCCCGACCCTGGCTGCTATAGCGCTTGAGCTAAGCCTGGCTTTCCATCGCGCTGTTCCCCACGGCTGCACCAGGATCCTGACCACAGTGCCAGGGTGAGAACCCTGCAGCCCCAGGGAAGGCACAAGCTGTGGTGTCACTCAGCCCTGCCCCTCCCACCCAAACACTAATGAGTAATTTATGCAAGGCAATATTGCATGACAACATAAATCTGTCAGGAGTTTTTGTTTGTTTGTTTGTTTAAAAAAATGTCCCAAGTCATTGAAAAACATTGCAAACATGGGCGATTTTCTCTTTATTTAAAAAAAAAAGCGAACTCTCATTTCAGTAAGAATCTGTTACAATGACAGAGTCGTTTCCATAATAGGATGCCCCTAAACAAACCACATTTGCCAGATGCCAGCGTTACCTTTTTCAATTAAAATTCTGCTCCCATTGTTGGAAGGTTAACTTTGAACTTGCAAGGCTGTGGAGCTCCCTGGGGTGTGGAGCTCCCAGCCTGTAAATATGCATAAATTAGCATCGTTTATCCTAGGAGCAGGTTCTGGGAGGCTGTGGGTGCCTCTGCAGGTACCTGGATGCATCACCTTCTTCCGGCACTTGGAGGACAAAAATGTCCTTCAAGAATGTCGAGAATCGGAGGGATTCGGATTTTTGCCTGGAAAAACAGAACTCCAAGATTCAGCGGGGAGCAGGGGCTCGCCATTCCGAAATAGAGGCCCCACTCACGGGCCCAAACCGCCAGCAAGCGCCTTCCACTCTGCACCGCCCTGCAGCAGGTGCTTGGGGGACCGGAGACCTCCGAGGCACCACCAGAAAAATCCAAGTCACCTCCTTGGCATGAGCAAGACCCTTCCCACCATGAGTGTCTTTGTACATCGGCCTACCTGGTTGGATAATGAGCAGGCTGGGGCCAGCCACGCACAGAAGCAGGCAGAGGGGCTGAGAGCCCTTCTGTCCCAGGAGATCAGTTCTCTCTCCCTTCTCTCGGGAAGTGCCCCAACACAACGGCTGCATCCTCAACTCTGGTAGGATGAGCCACTGCCTCTACCCACACTTCCTCCACTGTAGGGTCTATGCTGAGAGGCAAGCACAGGTGACATGGGGTCCCTGTCCCTTCTGCATCCGTAGTGGGGGAGAAGGAGTTACAAGAAAAAGGACAGCGGGTGAGGCACCTGCTCTAGCCTGGGGGGTCGAGCGGGGAGGGCCACATCGCGTACAAGGTACAAACACAGCCCAGCCTGGGAGTGGGCTTTAGGATGGCGAGCAGGGCAGGGGAGTGGTGACTCTAGTTCAGGAAGCAGCACACAGCACCCACGGAGAAGCCCTGGCAGCCCTGGGTACCAGGAATGTGAAGCCAAAGAAATTCTTGGAAACCCAGGTCATGGAGACACTTATTATGCACTGTGCAGAACAGGCTGGCCCTTAGCCCCGGCGTGGGGAGCAGCAGGGCCTTGCTGTGTGCTGTTGTCTTAATCCTGACCCTCACTAACTGGAAGATCGGGCTCCCCGATGGGGCAGAGCGCCTGGAGCGCAAGAGGCTGCCTGGGTCACGCTGCCGCCCTGGCACTCGGCGTGGGGCTTGGCACAGGTGCATTTCCCACACAGCTGCGAGTGTGGGAGGGACAAAGGAAGCAGGGAGAGGTTCCATTGGTCAGGAGGAGAATCAGCCACTGGTGGGGGGGCAGTACTGAGCCCCACCCCCCAGTTCGGTGACTGCCTGGGGCTCCTGCTGTGTTGCCCAGCTTCCTGGTTTTCTCTCTCTGCAAGAGCAGGCTTGGTGAGGGGCGGACTTGCAGCACAGCAGCTCCCACCTGCCCACCACCTGGCACCTGACTGAGATCACAGCCGCCCACCAATATCAGCCTCTCTGGGGCCAGAGGGAGCCTCCTCCTTGGAGGGCAAGCGGCAGCAGGGCCAGGGATGTTCCAGAAATGGTAAGGGCTTCTCCAGCATTGTTTGTAGTCACGTACTGGGTGCAAGGGAGCCGGATGTACCCAGTTCTCTGCCTCCCCTCTGCTGCTGCCTCTGGCTGCCCCCTGCCCTGCCTGCCTGCTGTTTCTTCTGCTTCCTTTCCAGCCTGTCTTCTCCACCTGCCCCATCCCTTCTGTTCCCCCTAGGGCACACAGCCCATCTTCCAGCTCTGAAATCTTCCCTGTTCTGCCTTAGAACTCAGACAGACCCTCGGGGCGGGTGTTGTGTTGCTGCGCCGGTTCAAGTCCCAGCTCCTCCACTTCCAATCCCGCTCCCTGTTAATGCTCTTGGGGAGGCAGTAGAAGGTGGCCCAAGTGCTTGGGCCCCTGCGCCCATGTAGGAGACCCAGATGGAGCTCTTGGCTCCTGCCTTCAGCCTGGCCCAGCCCTGGCTGCTGCAGGTGTTTGAGGAGTGAACAAGCAAATAGAAGGGGTGTGTGTGTGTGTGTGTGTGTGTGTCCCTCTCTCTGTCACTCTGCCTTTCAAATAAATAAATAAATCTTTAAAAAAATTATTTGAAAGGCATAGGCAGAGAGAGAGAGGTGTCTTCCATCCACTGGTTCATTACCCAAATGGCCACAATGGCCAGAGCTGGGCTGATCCGAAGCCAGGAGCCAGGAGCTTCTTCCAGGTCTCCCATGTGGGTGCAGGGGCCCAGGGACTTGGGCCATCTTCTTCTGCATTCCCAGGCCATAGCAGAGAGCAGGATCAGAAGTGGAACAGCCGGGACTCGAACCGGCGCCCATATGGGATGCTGGCACTGCAAGCAAAGGCTGAGCCCACTACAGCACAGCGTCGACCCCTTATATAAATTCTTAAAAGCAACCTCCTTGTCCCTCAAGGAGCCATCTGCTAGACCTGGACCAGTACCTCCTCCCCTGCTCACCCATCATGCACAGGGTGGGGACAGCTTTGGTAGTGTGGTCTCTGTCTCGCCAGGGGAACTGGCCTCAAGATTCACTCCTCTCTATAGAGCCCACCAATTCCCAAGCTCCCTTCACCCTCACAGTTTTATATTTCAAGGACGTTCCAAGTCCACAGCTGCTCTAGCTGCACGTTCAGGCTGGGTCTTGTGCCTGTCAGCAGGATGCAGGCCCGTGCCCAGCGTCTACCTCTCTGCAGCCCAGGCCCCTCTCCCAGGAGCTAGCCGGGCTGGGCAGAGCAGCCTGTCCTGGGCTGGGGACAGGCTGCTCTGCCCAGCCCTCACCCAGAGGAGGCAGCCACAGGTGGCACAAGCCAAGGAGTTTAGGGGCACAAAGGACTTGAGCCTACACACCTCCTCCCCACCAGCTCAATGCTTTACCATGCAGGATGGATGGATGGATGGATGGATGGATGGATAGATAGATAGATAGATAGATAGATAGATAGATAAGGGTGGATGAACAAATGATGGATGGATGGATGGATGGATGGATGGATGGATGGGTGGGTAATAGACATAGTTTGATGAATAAATGGCTGTCCTTTCTCCAGGGAATATTTTTAGCACATTTGTCAGATAAGTTGATTATAGACGTGTGGACTTTGTTTCTAGGTTTTCTATTCTGACCATTGGTCTACACATCTATTTTCATGCCAGTGCCATGTTGTTCTGGCTGTAAGGGCCTGTATTACGTCTTGAAATCTGATATTATGATGCCTCCAGCGTTGTTTTTGACATTCAAGATAGCTTCGGCTAATGAGGGTGTTGTGTGCTTCTATCTGAACTTTAGGGTCGTTCTTTCTAAATCTGTGAAGAATGTTGTTCGTATTTTGATGAGGATTTAGTTGACTCTGTGAAGTGCTTTGGGTCATAGGGACGTGTTAAAAACATTAATTCTTCCAATCCATGAACATGGGAGATCTTTCCATTTGTGTGTGTGTGTGTGTGTGTGTGTGTGTGTGTCTGTGTCTTCCTCTGTCTCTTTCAATAGAGTTCTGTAATTTTCCTTGTGCAAGTCTTTTACATCGTTGGATAAATTTATCCCAAGGAAGTTAATTTTTTACAGCTATTGTTAATGAGATGATTCTTCTAACTTCTTTCTCAGCAAGACTGCCATTGGTGTGTGAAAACACCTCTGATCTTTGCATGTTGATTTTGCAGCCTGCCACTTCGGGGTATCAGTTCTAAGAGTCTCTTGCTGGAGTTTTTCCATTTCCCTACACATAGAACCGTGTCATCTGCAAAGGGGGATAAGTTGACTTCCACCTTTCAATTTTTATACCTTATACTTCTTTCTCTTGCCTAATGGTACCACTAAAGTGTCCAGAACTCTACTGAACAAGAGTGGTGGCTCCAGATCTCAGCAGAAATGCTTCCAGATTCCCCCCATTCAAATTGAGGCAGGCTGTGAGCTTGACCAATGTAGCCCTTGTTGTCTTGCAGTGTGTTCTTTCCAGAGCTAATGTTTGAAGATGTTATAATACAAGGATGATGTCTTTTATCACACGCATCTGTGGCGATAACCATGCGGTTTTGTTGATTTGTGCATGTTGGACCACCCCTGGGATACATCATGCGTAGATGATCCTTTTGCTGTGCTGTGGGATTTGAGTTGCCAGCCCTTTGTTGAGGAGTTTTGCATGTGTGCCTGTCAGGATATGGGACTGATGCTCCTCTATCTTGTATCCTTGTCTGGTTTGGGAATTAAGGGGCTACTGGTGTCACAGGATGAGTTTAGAAGGGTTCCCCCCTCTTTCAGCTGTTTGAGAGAGTTTGAGAAGAGCCAGTGTTTGGTAGTACAGTTTTGTAGGACTCAGCGTCCGGTCCCAGGCTTCTCTTTTTAGAAGTCTCTTTATGACTGACTCGGTCTCATGCTCGGTTCTTGGTCTGCTCAGGTTTCCATTCACTGCGTGAGTCCCTTTAGATGCGTTGTATGTTTCTGGGAGCCGGTCAGCTTCCTCTAGGCTCTCCACTTTGTGGTGCACAGCCGTCCCTCTGTGCTTCTGCAGTGCCAGTTGTCACGTCGCCTTTCTCATCTCTAATTTCATTGATCTGAATCTTCTCTCTTTTTTTCTTAGTTATTCTTGATAATGATTTATCAATTGCGCTTGTCTTTTCAGGCAATTTGGCTCTTTATTTCATTAATCTTTTGCATTTGTGTAAATTTCTATATGCTTGTTTCTTCTCTAAATTTTATTATTTCTTTCCTTTTACCACTTGTAGGATTGATTTTTTCTCATTGCTAGATTCTCGAGGTGCATTGTGAGGTAATTTATTTGATACCTTTCTTTTTTTAAAAAAATATTTTATTTATTTATTTGACAGGTAGAGTCACAGACAGTGAGAGGGAGAGACATAGACAGAGGTCTTCCATTCGCTGGTTCACTCGCCAAATGGCCACAACGGGTGGAACTAAGCTGATCCACAGCCAGGAGCCAGGTACTTCTTCCTGGTCTCTGATGTGAGTGCAGGGGCCCGAGGATTTGGGCCATCCTCTACTGCTTTCCCAGGCCATAGCAGAGTTGGATCAGAAGAGGAGCAGCCGGGACTAGAACTGGCGCCCATATGGGATGCTGGCACCACAGGCAGAGGATTAACGTACTGTGCCACACTGCCGCCCCCCCCCCCCGCTTTTCTTTTTTTAAAGATTAGTTATTTTAAAGTCAGAGTTAGAGAGAGAGAGAGGAGAGGCAGAGAGAGAGAAGGAGAGAGAGAGATGGAGAGAGAGAGAGAGAGAGAGAGAGAGAGATCCTCCATCTGATGGTTCACTCCCCAATTGGCTGCAACAGCCGGAGCTGCACCGATCTGAAGTCAGGAGCCAGGAGCTTCTTCTGGGTCTCCCACATGGGTGCAGGGGCCTAAGGACTTGGGCCATCTTCCACTGATTTCCCAGGCCATAGCAGAGAGCTGGACAGGAAGTGGAGCAGCCAGGACTCGAACCACACACATATGGGATGCTGGCGCTTCAGGCCAGGGCGTTAACCCGCTGCACCACAGCACCAGCTTTTGATACCTTTCCATTTTTGTTTGAGGTAGGCACTTATTGCTATAAACTTTCCTCTTAACACTGTGGTTTTTTTTTTTTTTTTTTTTTTTTTTGACAGGCAGAGTGGACAGGGAGAGAGAGAGAGAGACAGAGAGAAAGGTCTTCCTTTGCCGTTGGTTCACCCTCCAATGGCCGCTGCGGCCAGCGCACTGCGGCCGGCGCACCACGCTGATCCGAAGGCAGGAGCCAGGTGCTTTTCCTGGTCTCCCATGGGGTGCAGGGCCCAAGCACTTGGGCCATCCTCCACTGCACTCCCTGGCCACAGCAGAGAGCTGGCCTGGAAGAGGAGCAACCGGGACAGAATCTGGCGCCCCAACGAGGACTAGAACCCGGTGTGCCGGCGCCGCTAGGCGGAGGATTAGCCTGGTGAGCCGCGGCGCCGGCCTTAACACTGTTTTCATTGCATCTCACAATTTTGATCTGTTGTGTTTCCATTTTCATGGGTTTCGAGGGCTTTTTTCAGGTTCTCTTGATTTCTTCAATGAGCCTGCCGCTCTGTCTCACATTTGTGTACAATTTTCAGAGTTTCTTTTGTTATTAATTTCCAGCTTTATTCCGCTGTGGTCAGAAAAGATGCATGATGCAATTTCAGCGTTTCCAATTTGTTGAGACTGGTTTTCTGGTACACAGTGTCTCCTGGAGAGGGTTCCACATGCTGATGGAAAGAATGTGTATTCTGCCAGCGCCACGGCTCACTAGGCTAATCCTCCGCCTTGTGGCGCCAGCACACCAGGTTCTAGTTCCGGTCGGGGCGCCGGATTCTGTCCCGGTTGCCCCTCTTCCAGGCCAGCTCTCTGCTGTGGCCAGGGAGTGCAGTGGAGGATGGCCCAGGTGCTTGGGCCCTGCACCCCATGGGAGACCAGGAGAAGCACCTGGCTCCTGCCATCGGATCAGCGCGATGTGCCGGCCGCAGCATGCCGGCCGCGACGGCCATTGGAGGGTGAACCAACGGCAAAGGAAGACCTTTCTCTCTGTCTCTCTCTCTCTCACTGTCCACTCTGCCTGTCAAAAATAAAAAAATTCAAAAAAAGACTGTGTATTCTGCAGTTGTGTAAATGTCTATTGTGGTCGGCGTTGTGGCACTGAGACACACCTGTGACACCGCAACCCACACTGGAGTGCCATGACCTGCTGCCTCCCAGTGTGAAGCGGAGCCAGGACTTGAACCAGGCCTTGCAGTGTGGTGTGCAGAGAGCCCAGGCAGCAGCTTCTTTGCTCCACAGTGTCCACCCTTCGCTGGCCTTCTACGAGGGCCCCTCCCCCTCCCAGCACCAGCCCTTCCTCTGTGGTGTGTGGACAGTCCTCGGAGGCCTGCCACCTCATCCATTTGTTTTCCTCTTCCTTCTATGACACCATGAGTGCCTCAAGAGCCAAGCCACGCCTAAAAACATTCAGAGGGTGCAGAATGGACCCGGGCCATCCCCAGGGCCTGCAGGCCACCTTCAGCTCGTGCCTGTCAAGCCCATGAGCCCCAAGAATATCGATGGCAGGGGCCTTCCAGGGCAGCCAGAGCCAACACTTCCCCATCTCAGTGCAGTGACAGCAGCATCCGTCACCCTGTCATTCCCGGCCCATCTGGGGAAATGACCCGGAGTGAGGCCGTGGGAGAGGGGCTTCGGGTTCTGTGCTGCAGCCCAGGCAGCTGAGGAAATAGCACCCAGGCAAGACAAAGAAGGTCCAGCCATGCCCCGCCCCGCCCTCCCAATGCAACACCTGTTCTGGAAGACTACTTACAGCTGGGGATCTTTTTGGCTATGTGTCCACTTTCTTGTGCCACAAGCACATGAAATCTGAGTGTACTTTCAAAAAGTTCATGGGAAAAATGGAATTAAAAGTGCATTTATGGGGGGTTGGCATTGTTGGCCGTCGCCTGCTCAGTCAGCATCTGTATGGGATCTGGTCCCTGTCCCAGCTGTTCCACTTCTGATCCAGCTAACCTCCTAATGTACCTGCAAAAGCAGCAGAGGATGGCCCAAGTGCTCAGGCCCCTGCACCCACGTGGGAGACCCAGAAGAAGCTCCTGGATCCTGGCTTTGGCCTGGCCCAGCCCTGGGCTTTGCAGCCATTTGGGGAATGAACCAACAGATGGAAGACCTCTCTCTTTCTCTGTCTCTCCCTCTCTCTCTGTAACTCCGAAGCCAGGAGCTTCTTCCAGGTCTCCCAAGTGGGTGCAGGGACCTGAGCACTTGGGCCATCTTCTACTGCTTTTCCAGACCATAGCAGAGAGCTGGATCGGAAGTGGAGCAGCCGGGACTCAAACCAGCATCCATATGGAATGCTGACACTGCAGGCAGCAGCTTTACCTGCCACATCACAGCACCAGCCTTAGACAATCATTTTTCCAAAAGTCATACACATGAGGATACAAATGCATACTATAAAATAAACTTATCTTTTAATTCCCTTTTTCCGCAAACTTTTTGAAGTATCCTCCTGTGTCCCAGCTTTATACACACACACACACATGCACCCCCACACATGCATTAACACACATGTACACAAGCCTGCATGCACACACATGCAAAACACCCCACACACTCACACATACATACACACACGTGCACACCCATACATGCACACACGTGCACACGTGCACACACATACACACGTGCACCCCACACACATATACATTCACACACTTGTACACATGTCCTCGGTGCCCACACACATGCACACACTCTGTCACACATACACATGCACACACACGCACACACAAAAGTAGGACGGCAGTAGGAGCTAAAGGTGTTCTAAGCAGTGCACCATGGGAGCAGAACGAAGCCCCCTCAACTCTGCCCGTGCGAGTGAGCCTTGAAAACCAAGTTGATTTTCCCCCTCCACCGCCAGGCAGAGGGGGCACGGGGGACCGCGGGGAGGCACTGGGTGTTGTCGTCTGCTGGCCGAGAACTGCCCGAAGGGGAGAGGCCTCCCCAAGGTCCCTCCCAGCCCTGCTCGGGGCTCAGCCTCGCCCCAGCATCGCGCTCACTTCTAGGTAATTACCCTCGCCATGCCTTCCCGTCCGGCAGCTGCTCCCACCAGCTGTCACAACTGTGCTCACTCTATCTTCTCAAGTCCCTGGGGAAGGCGGGCAATGGGCTGCCGGGCAGGGAGGGAGGGTGGACTCCAGGGAGAGCTATTAAGCACCTGCTGGGCTCCAATCATAAAGGTTTAGGAAGATCATTGCTGAGCTTCTAGAGAACTGTTGGCTTCGCAAGCGCGCAACGGACCGAGTGTCCGAGGCGTCCTCGCCTTAGTTATCCGTGGCCGTATGCAGAAAGCGAATGTGTAAGACAAGCGTGAGTTCTTTCTCAGCCTTCTGTGGCCTGACGGAGCATCTGGGCTTCCCGGGCTGTCAGCTAGAGTTATTCCTGGACCTTCAGGCACAGCAAAGCCTGCCCAGGGCTGCGTGGTCCCCGAAGGCCTCGCTCACCTGTCTGGGGGTTGGCGCTGCTGCCCGGGAGGTGGGGCACACCCTTGCTCGACGCCCTTGTTCTAGAAGGGCAACCACACCTTTTTGCAAAGTGTCTTCAGGTCCCCTTGGGGAAGCAGGTGGGTGGAAGCTGCACGAGTCCCCACCTCATCTCTCTTTTGCAGATCTAGTTCCGATGCAAGCTGAGAAGAGGCTCCTCCTCTCCCCACACCGGAAATGACGAGTCACATTGCACGAGAGAAGGCATGGTGGAAGGGTGTCTGTGAGCCTCTTGGGAAACAGTCGACCACTGTTCACCCTGAAACACGAATCCCATGATGCACTATGCTGGGAGCCCTGAATCTCATCACTTAAACCAGATCTGGACACGCATGAGGAGGCTGGACATCAGCCATCTCAGAAACACATGAAACTGAAGCGATGTGCCTCCTGCCCCTGCATGGCCAGCTGTCAATAGGGAGCAGAGGCGGTGGTTTCTTAGTGCTCCAGCCTCTGTGGCCAACCTCCCTGCTGTCTGGCAGCCTGGCTTTCAGTCCCACAATCCACTGTTAGGTGTCAGTTTCTGAAGTCCAAAGGAAGGGCATGGAAGGGAAACGGTGGCCTCACCGGTGGCTGGAGGGCAGAAGGGATGCCTGGGAGCTTATGATACAGCAAAAAGATGCCACGTGCAGGCGTGGGTGCTGTCGTAAAGGAGGCGAAGGCTCTGCCTGCAGGGCCGGCATCCCATAAGGGCGCCAGTTCGAGTCCTGGCGGCTCCACTTCCCATCCAGCTCTCTGCTATGGCCTGGGAAGGCAGTGGAAGATGGCCCAAGTCCTTGAGAGACCTGGAAGGAACTCCTGGCTTCTGGCTTCAGATCGGTGCAGCTCTGGTTACTGCAGCCATTTGGGGAGTGAACCAGTGGATAGAAGATCTCGATCTCTCTCTCTCTCTCTCTCTCTCCCCTTTTTCTCTTCTCTCTCTCCCCTCTCTCTCTCTCGCCTCTCTCCCTCTCGCCTCTCTCTCTCCCTCTCTGTAACTCTGCCTGCCACCTAAATAAAATAAATTTTTAAAAAAGAGTGAGCCACCCAGTAGTAGCTATCATTCTGTTCCCCAGGAGGAAAAGGAGACCCCACAGAGAGAAGAGGAGGTGTGGCCTCTCTCCCACCCTCTGTGCCATCATGTCTGACTCCTGAAATCTCCCAACAGGGGTTAGCCAGGCCGTCTGGGGGTGTCAGCTCGCTGGCCCCCAAAGCCAGCTGCCTGTGTGTGTGTGTGTGTGTGTATGGGGTGGGGGCGGGGAAGTGAACAGAGGCACATGCCCCAGCGGTGTGGACAGCACCAGCGCCCGTGTGGTCCACAAGGCCCATGCATTTTGCACACACCAATAAAAAAGCATCCTAACGTCGGGAGTAAGCAAGGAGACCGCTGCATTTGGAATCAGTTTCAGATCAGCCTAAATGACGCATGGCCGGTGAAGGGGACCCCTCCAAGACGCTTGGTCCACCCGGAACATCCAGCCCCGGGTCGGGTCTGCAGGGCACAACCCCGCGTAAGAGGAGCGCCCATGGTCAGATCCTTGCCTCTCCCGGCACCCTCGTCGGGTTACCCACTGGACCCAGTCCCTCTCCAGCACCTGTTGGAGAGGCTCAGGAACTTCCCTCCTTGGGCACATCATTAGCGAGTGAGAACACACAGATGAAGTGTTGGCAGAGGGACAGATAGAAGCTGGAGAAAGATCTACCATAAACAAAACCCAAAAAAAGGAGGAAGACAGCCGGCTGGGAGCCAGCCTCCTCATTGTCTAGTCAATGAAAAGCGTTTAGCTCCGGGGGGAAGCTGGCAATTAGCCCCATGCCAGCCGAGGAGCTCGGGCCTGACTCCGGGCCCAGCTCTGGGGCAGAGGAGCCAGCGCCTGCCTGCTGAGGCCCCATCCTGGTCCTTGCAATTGGCAAGTCACTGGGTCCCTCTGGAAAGCTGTAACCCCGGGCAGCTACGGGACACCTGCCTGCAGATTCCCCCACGGTGCATCGGCTCCCTGGAAGCTGCCGCAGCCTCACCCTGCAGTGAGCCAGCCATGGGAAAGCCTCAAGCCTCGGCCTCCCCACCAGGAGCCAGGGGCCTTGCTGTGGGTCGCCTGGAAGAGAATCAGCCACAGGCTGGCAGAGAAGGACAGTGGCCAGGTCAGGATGCCCGACCTCTCCCCTGGGCTCCCTCACGGATGAGTGAGCTGACCTGGGAAAAGTGGGGCCCTGCACCTCCCTGGGCAGGGGCATCACTGACACAGCAGGTTGGCTGAAGCAGAGTCTGCACTTTGCTAAGGGGTCCAGGGCTTCTAGAGGGGTGTTTTTCAAGGAAAGCAATGCATCAAGCAGACAAAAGAGAAGCCAATCATTTGAGGGAGAAGGAACCCAGAGCCAGCATGCCCCAGTCTCCCCTGTAGCAGGTCTGGAAAGCACTGAAACAGGGTCTCCCTCCCCCTCGCCAGCTCTGACCACTCTGCAGAACCCTAACTCTGAGAGTTAGAGTGGCACTAATTAACCCTGATCTCCCCACGGCCGCAATGCCCGGCTCCCTGCCCGCAAGCTTCCACACTCTGGAAGTCCGTGCATCTCCCAGGGTGCAGCCTGCTCCTGGGTCAACTTCTTCTCTCCAGAACACCCCCAAGCAGCCCTGCACGAGAGAACTGTCTACACAGAACCGTGTAGTCTGGCTTTGTGGTGCGGTGGGGTAAGCCTCTGCTTGGGGCACCCGCATCCCATATCAGAGTGCCCGGGTTCGAATCCCACCTGCACTTCCAGCCCAGTGTCCTGCTAATGTGCAGTCCTTGGGGACAGCAGGTGCTGGCTCAAGTACCTGTATCCCGCCACCGTGTGGGAGACCTGGGTGGAGTTCCTGGGGGAGCCCTGGGCGATCTCATGTGTGTGTGGGGGTGAACCAGTGGATGGAAGATATTTCCCTTCCTCCTGCCAACATCCCAGATCGCAGTCTCTGGGGCTAATGACTGCCTTTGGCTCCTGACTCCAGCTTCTTGCTGAGGCTGACCCTGGAAGCAGCTGTGACGGCTCAGTCATTGGGTTCCTGCCACCCCCACAGGGGCCTGGATGGAGCTCCTGGCTTCTAACTTTGGTCTGGCCCAGTCTCAGCCACTGAGATCATCTGGGGAGTAAATAGGTTGATGGAAGCATTCTCTCTCCCTCCCCCTCCCCTCCCCCTCCCCCTCCTCTTCCCCCTCCCCCTCCCCTCCCCCTCCCTCCTCTCCCCTCTCCTCCCCCTCCTTCTCCCTCTCAAGTAAAAGCTGCGAAGCCCTCCCTCCCTTCCCCTAATAAGCTCATCAAATTAGAAAGGGGCAAATGCAGAGTCCCAGGCCTCGCCGCAAGCCCTATGGATCAATACACGTCCGTTCACAAGATCCCACGGTGACTCCCAGGCACTTTAAAGTTTGGGAAGCACCGCAGTGCTAGCCCGGCGAGAGTCAGCCGGGACACTTGAGAACTGAAGCCCGGAAAACCCTGAGCAGCTCGCCAAGGCGCACCTCACCCAGCCCGGGTTGAAACAGTGGTGCTAACCCCTGCCCTCTGATTTAGCTCACTGGGCGGCTTCCAACCTCCCCGCATTTATCCGTCCTTCGCCTCTGCCCATGAGGAGCCATTATCAATTTTTCACAGGAGTCATTGAGTACCCAAGCCGCCAGCTCAACCATTACCGCTAAACGGTTAACACTTAAGCCCTGCTATTAACAAAGCGATTGGGCTGGAACAGAAGGCAGCATCCGGAGTTAGTGCAGCTAGCCCAGTGGGTTTCAACCTGGGAGGCACTTCAGGGGGGCTTTCCAACATTTGAGTATCCACATGGATGGAGGTTTTTAAGAGCTCGATGTGAAAGAACCCCCGCATGGATACGTGGCGCATGGGGCCCCTGTTACACGAAGACCACCGCCGGGCACGCTCACAATGCCAGCCAGCGCAGAGCAATCGCGGCCAGCTGCGGCCAGGACCCCACCTTCTGCTGCATGCCAGGTTGACTAGGGATGTGGCTAACTTGGAGTTCCAACTGTCTCCTCCTGGGAGAAACACAGTGTCTCCTGCTCACCCGTGTGGACCGTGACCTGTGAGACACACGGCAAGGCTCAGGGTCGGTGCTAGAAGCCTCCTGTCTCAGGGCACGGGTGGAGAGGGGCTCAGAGAAGCAGGTAACAGCAGGGGATGACGATGATCCTTAATTGGTATCCGGGGTCATTGTTATGGAGGTGAAATTTGCATGCAATGAAATGCGCAGATCCTCACCTTGTCACTGCTGACTTTGACAAAGGTACAGGCACCTGGGCAAACAACATTCAGATTAGGTACAGAGAGCTCCTGTCACTCCAGGGAATCTCCTGCTGAATTCCTCCAGTTGATTCTAACCCCAAGCCTGATTTCTGCTGTCCTAGCTAGATCCCTGGGTCTGTGTTCTGAGCTTGGTACAGACGGAGCACACACAGGCACTCTGGTGCGTCTGTCTTCTCTCTCACTGGGCTGGATGCCTCTGGGATCTGCAGACACCCACACCCACCCCTTGCTTGTGAAGGAAGGGCCCACACCTGGTTCATTGAGTCACCTGCAGGCGGCGGGTTTGATGTGGGCGTGAGCGGGTTCACTTCCAATCCAGGTTCTTGTCTCCTGCAGAGAGAATTATTCCAAGCAGAGACTGGGAATACGTGCCAACAGGAACAGGGAATAAACACTCATCCACGTACGAGTGTGGGCCGCCCCCCATGAAGAAATACCCCTGATGGAAATACCCAGGGGGTTGGTTGCCCATGAAACAGAGAGAAAATGAAGACAGTACTTCCAAGAGTGGCCTGCGGAGCGAAGGGACCCCTCCCCAACTCTCAGCATCCTTTGTGAGGTATGGGGTGGGGTCTTAACACTGGCCCTGGTCAGAAGAGAGAGGTGCATCCCGGGAAGGGGAGAGTAAAGAGACAAACTTTGCAGGGGTACAGGGATTCCAGGTCAGCTGAACGCCGTTTCAGGCTGTCTCCAGGTGTTGGCTACAAAGCCCCTGTGCGTGCACACCTCTGTTTTCAGAGCCCCGTTCTTGGGAATGAACTTGCTCGTTCATAGGCGCGGTGGGATGTGTAACCTTATGAGAAATCTGCCCGCTGGGATCCATCCTCTGACGTGTTCTGGCGGTCCTCCCAGGCGTGGCGGGGTACGCCACTCGGGACGTGGGACGTCGTTTGCCGGGTGCCTTTCTCCATGCTCGTCCACCACTGTGCATCTTCCTTTGTCAAGGGTCCCTTTGAGTCTTGCTTGTCTTTCACTCTTGGCGTCATGGCGAGTGGTGTTCCATGTTTTGCCGGCATTTAACTGGGATAGTATCATTTCTGACTGTCCCCTTTCTAAGCCTCTGGAGCGATTTTGATAAACTCGGGGCGGAAGTTGTGGGGAGAGGGGGAGGAGCACACGGAGGACGGGGTGGGGGGTGTTGAGGCACCGATGCTCCCTGCAACGATACTGCAGTGCGGATGCAGCCCCCAAAGCCCAACCAATGAGCACCACCAGGCGGCAGCCCATGGGATGCTGGGCCTGGGGGATATGGATCAGTGTGGCTTCAAAGGTTACAACAATCGCTCCACGCCTACTGGGTGTTGACTGTGGGGCTGTACCTGAGCTGGGGGTGGGGAGTGCACCGGAGACACGTGGAAGCTATCCGACTTCCTGTTCTGTTCTGCTCTGAATGAAAACTGCTCTAAACACAAGGTCTGCAGAAAACAGAAAACTGAATCTGTTTAACCAAGGACAGGAATCGGCTGACAATTGCAACTGCACGTTCCTATAAACTTGCATTTCCATACTGATTCTCGTGGACTCACTGGATAATAAGCACTAAACCTGCTCCTATTCTTTCCTAATAAAGCCGCACCTTCGGCAGTGCTATGCATCATAACTTTCTATTATATTTTATTTATGCAAAAGCTTCGGCTATTTTAAAAAGAGAATCTGAAGGAATCCCACAGCTCTAGGTAGGCCGAGGCGATTGTGTCATTGAGTCCACTCTGTTTACTATGAGAAATGTATTTTCCTCTTAATGTTTGTAATTCTTCTCAACCCAGCCAAAACACCTCCACACTCACGCACACTCTCCCTCGCCGTGTAATTCAATTACAGAACATGAGGTAGCTAATGCCCTCGGAAGTCCATGGAATCTTAATGAGTCTGGATGGTGTCTGTGGCCTTGGCTCCTCATGGAGGCATCCGATGCTCGTCTCTGTGAGGACAACCGCCGTGTCCTGAGGTTCCAGAACCTTCTCTCTAGGACACACTGAACCCTCCTGGCTGGGTAGACCCATTCAACAGATCTGGGATGTGTCTGACCAAGACCCCAGAGCGATGTATCCTTCCACTAAGCTCTTGGGGACCCTTCTCTCAGAAAATCTCCTCTGATCTGCGAAAACTGTGGTGCTCCCCAACAATTTTACATAGGAAGCAGAGTCCCACATCAAAGGAAACAGAAGGAGCCGAGGCTGGGCTATTTCCCCGGGCAAATGCCTTAGGTTGTCCCTCAGGTACATTATGCAAAGTTTGAGAAATTCAGCTCTACCCATTAGCATGTAGGCACAAAGTGAATATATATAATTACGCTTCTAATTAATTATAATTGCCTGCGATTAGCTATATGCAATCATGCACACATAGAAACAAACATAACAAGAAGATGGAAGCGAAGGTGAGGGGGTGGAGCAATGACAAATCCTGTTCTTTGCTAATGAGGGTACAAGTTGCTGTGACCCCTTAGGCAGCTGGTAGGCACACATCTCACGTCCCTGGAATACCACGCCTAAATGCAAGCCCTAGGCAAACTCTGGTGCACCCACACAGGGGGCGCACATTAAGGGCGCTTGTACCAGCGCCACTCGTGATGTCAATGAAACTGGGCAGCACCCACCTGCCCATCAGCAGTGGACCCTGCAGGCAAAGGGCACTCTCATTAGGCAGTGGCACCTGAGCCGTGCTGACCGCACAGGAAGCAGAAGCAGCGGTCACCCAAAAGGCACCTGTTGACATAGAGTCGGGAAAAGCGCCACGCAGAGTCATTTTGGAGGGAGGCTTCGCGAGTGGTCTCCTCCTCTTTCGCCTCCTCCACCCTTCTTCTTCAGATGGTCTGTCTGTGTGTGCGGCCTCTTTGCTCCGGCACACCTGGCATTATTTATAGCCATACACAGTGATGTACAGCGGGGGCCAGCATTGCGACACAGCCGGCTAAGCCACTGCCGCCACAGGTTAAGCCACACTGCCTGAAGCAGGTTCCGTTCTTCCTGACTTGCAGGAGCAGACAAACAAAGGGGTCATGTGATTCACTCTCAGTGGGAGCCAGGAGAGCAAAGGAGAGCTCAGTACAGGGGCTTCCTTCCTAAGACCCCCTCCCCCCCACTCCCCCCACTCCCGTGGTTCTCATCATTTGCACTGGAAGCATTGCTATGCCGGGCCCTGACCCCCGCATCACTTCTGCTGTCTGCCACCTGCACCTGCCACCAAGCTCCACCTGGTCTTCCCAGATGCACCAGGTGAGTGGCTGATGTTTGCCACTCCCAGCTCCAAGTGCTCTGCTTGCGGGGTTGGGGCGGCCGACACATGCGGGTGGGTATGCATAGGAGACAGAGCCTCCTGGAGCCAGTGTTTCATTTCGGGAAGAGAAGGAAGCAGCCTGTAGCCTGGATCCGGTCCATTCAATCACCTCAATTCCTCCCACGGTCCTGGTCCTTTTCCTCCCGATACAGTGTCCAAAGTAAATCCAATTTCTCTGCTGATCTGAAGCTCACATCAAACTCCGTACTTCCAGGCATGCGAAGTACGGCAAATGTGTCCCCGGGGTGCGTCCCCAAGGAGCCACCTGCCTCACAGCGCTGGCAATTCTGTCTCGGAAAGAAAAGGCTGCAAGAAGGGAGCCGGACGCCGGACTTCATCGTGGCCAACAAGGAAGAACAAATTGATGAAGTAGAAGTGACGGGGACCTTGGGAGAAAGGGCTGCGTCATGTGGGAGGTTGTTATTGTGACTGAAAGGTAACACAGGCTGTAGTTCAACATGTCACCGTGGAAAAGCAGCCTTCGCAATCCCCACATCGCCCAGCGCGTGCACGGGCTCGGAGGCAAGAGTGACCACAAATCACACCGGAACTCAGTGTGTGCCGAGGTGCAGCTGGGGCAAGGGGCACGCCGGGCAAAGGAAGTCCAGACCCAAATCGTGCTTCTCCTTCCCACCCCAACGGCCCACGGGAGCAGCAGACAGTGTAAGCGTGGAACGTTCAAGTCCTCCAGCACCCGGAGGCTGAACGTCGCGTTGGGAGGCACTAACAAAAGAAACTGAGGATGCAGTTGTAGTTGAGAGCAGTGATTTCCATAGGCTGTGGGAGGCAGAGCAGAAGGTAGGTGTAAGAGGAAGGGTGGGGCCGGCCTGTGGGGTAGCAGGTAAAGCTGCCACCTGTAGCACCAGCATCCCAGATGGATGTCCCAGCTGCTCCTCTTGTGATCCAGCTCTCTGCTAATGCAGCAGAAGGTGGCCTAAGTCCTTGGGCCCTGCACCTACATGGGAGACCCGGATGGAGCTCCTGGCTGCTGGCTTCTGCCTGGCCCAGCCCTGGCTGGTACAGCCATTTGGAGAGTAAATAAATAATTCCGAGAGGCCTTGCCCTGTGCCAGACATCAAGAACCTGAACAAACAGGCTGCCCCTCCTCCTGCCCCCTTCCTCCCCCTCCTCCTGCCCCCCCCATCTCTTCCTTCTCCCCTTCTCCTCTCCTCTTCCTGACCCCCTATATGCACATGCCCGGGGTCTCAGCACTAATTCTTTTATCTCAATCCAGGGTTTTAAATAGCATGTAAACAATGACCATTCAAAAATGTTTATCAGGGCCAGCACTGTGGCATAGTGGGCTAAGCCTCTGCCTGCGCCACCAGCATCTCATATGGGTGCCAGTTCTAGTCCCGGCTGCTCCTCTTCTGATCCAGCTCTCTGCTGTGGCCTGGGAAAGCAGTAGAAGATGTCCCAAGTCCTTGGGTCCCTGCACCTGCATGGGAGACCTGAAAGAAGCTCTGGCTCCTGGCTTCAGATCAGAGCTCCAACCGTTGCAGCCAACTGGGGAGTGAACCAGCGGATGGAAGACACCTCTCTCTCTCTGTCTCTCCCTCTCTCTGTCTGTGGCTCTACCTCTCAACTAAATAAATAAATGTTTTTTAAAATGTGTATCTCCAGCCCCACCTGCTCCTTTGCATCCCGGACTGCTGCGTTCGGCAGCCCTCTGGGCTTCTCCATTGGAGCGTCTCACAGATAGCCCAAGGGGAACGCATTCATCTCTATCCTGACGTTTCTTTGGCCCCCTTCTCCGCATCTCTGTCAGTGAGCCCCCAAGCCAGACCGGCATCATGTTTCAGTTCTCCCTCCACGTGATACCCCACAGCCCATCTATTTGAGATTCTGACATAGGCGTGGAATCTTGGCTGCTCGCCATCCCCGGTGTAAACTCTCTCGCCTAGCATTTTCTTCAGGCTGGGCTAACTCAACAGCCACCCACCTGATTCTCCTGCCTCCACGCCTGTCCTCATGTAACCTAGTCCCACACAGCCAACAGAGGGAGATTTTCAAAGGTAAATCAGATGGTGTTCCTTCCCCACTCAAAACCTTCCCATGCATTCCCTCTGCGCCTTGAATCAAATCCAAACTCCTTGTCATGGTTTAGCAAGCCCCACGCCACCTGCGTTCAGCCACGTCTTGGTCAAGCACAGGGCAAAGGCACACTACACACGGTGCAAACCCCTAACTCACAGGCGGAGGCTCGGCAGCTCAGACAGGGGCGGCCCCTGCCTATCAGCGTGCCCAGGAGAGGGACGCCACTCCCTGCTGCGCTGTGCTCTCCTGCAGCGGGCTGGTGCACCAGGGGTCAAGTGCACGCTCCTACCGGGAAGGCCAGCAGCCTGGCGTGCACCTGCAGGCCTTCTGGGAAGTTTAGGTCACGCACAGCCTTTCCACCAAGGGGAACAGAGCGAGCAAGCCGCACCCAATGGTTGGCGGGCAGCGTGGGGCACGTGTGGTGTCCTTGTCACTGAGAGTGAATCCTGCTGTGTCTCTGTGTGCTCCTACCTGCAACACAGGGCTGCTGCTCCTGGCTCCCTGAGCCCCGGATCCACCAGCATCTAGGCTCTTTCCAGCTCTTCAAACACACACTCCACCAGCCCCCAGCCCGCCCATGCTGTTCCCTGCCTGGAGTGGTCTCTCTCAGACTCCCCCCTCTCCACCTTGGCCGGCTCCTTTCTCTGCCTTCCTACTACACGAGGGTGCTCAGAAAGTTCACGGGAAATGCGTTTACCTTTGGTGCAAGAAATTCTGCAAGCCATGCGTGGGTCTTTCATAAGGCACATTTCCATCGACGCTCCCTGGCGTATCTGGGCTTCATAATTTTTGCACCAAGATAAACTGGTCATTTAACTCTGCCGCGTGCTGTGTGAAGCAGCTTTGCATCGGCTGAGACGTCACTTCTCCACCCCGCATTGTTCTCTGCTCGTGTGCCCAGGCCCTTCCCTTCAGAGCAAGCGTCACAGGTGCCCGCCATGTCTCTGCACCCCTTTGCTGTTCCATTCAGCTCTGGCCGTCAGGAGAATAAAAACCGCATGAAGGGGAAAAACAACCCCATGAGGGTAGGAACAGTGCCTTTGTTTTATGAAATTATGAGAAAAAAAATTTTTTTGACAGGCAGAGTGGACAGTGAGAGAGAGAGACAGAGAGAAAGGTCTTCCTTTGCCGTTGGTTCACCCTCCAATGGCCGCCGCAGCCGGCGCGCTGCGGCCGGCGCACCGCGCTGATCCAAAGCCAGGAGCCAGGTTCTTCTCCTGGTCTCCCATGGGGTGCAGGGCCCAAGCACTTGGGCCATCCTCCACTGCACTCCCTGGCCACAACAGAGAGCTGGCCTGGAAGAGGAACAACCAGGACAGAACCGGTGCCCTGACCGAGACTAGAACCCGGTGTGCCGGTGCCGCAAGGCAGAGGATTAGCCTAGTGAGCCGTGGTGCCAGCCTGAGAAAATTTTTGAAAATAGTATTCTACTTTTTTTTTGAAAAAAAATTTTGTATTATGCCCTCATTTTTATTATACTTATATTGATTTTATTAAATTGATATATAATCAATATTAAATATTGATTTTGTTAAACTTATATTGATTTACTGGGTTAAAATTTATAAGTATCCATAGGCTAGACAATAGTATATTCTGGAGTATTTACCGCACTACTAATACCCTGGCACAGACAAGAAAATTAATCAATTGATGTAGAATCTGTATGAAGAACAGAGAGTTTACGGTCAGGAGAAATTTCTCTCTTTTTTTCTCCTAAACTTTTATATATTCGAGAGGCGAAGACACACACATACAGAGAGAAAGAGAGAGAGAGAGACAGAGAGAGCAAGCTCTCATCCACTGGTTCACTCCCCAAATGGCCGCAACAACCAGAGCTGAGCCGACCTGAAGCCAGGAGCCAGGAGCTTCCTCCAGGTCTCCCACGTGGGTGCAGGGACCCAAGGACCTGGGCCATCTTCTGCTGCTTTCCCAGGCCACAGCAGAGAGCTGGATCGGAAGTGGAGCAGCTGGGACTCAAACCAGCACCCATATGGGAGCTGTGGGCGGTGGCTTTACCCACTACAGCACCAGCTCCCCAACCATGTCTTAACTGCTGAGCAAACCCCCTCCCGCCGTGAGACATTTCTTATCCACCATCACATGCCCCATGTAAGGTGGTTGCCTGGAAGATATCAGGAATTCAATAACTATTTGTAGAATTAGTGGGACTAATGAGGCATGCCTCAAAAACCTGCCTCCGCCTTGCCACATTCAACATTTTTATAACCTGACCCCATCCTGTTCGATGCTATTGTCACCGAATTGAGTAAAGGCATGGGCGGAACGCCTATCACATTCACAGATGCTGTAAAATGAGAGGGTATTCAGTGAGTGAGAAATCAAGACCCACAATCTTGTAGGCTGAAAAATCACAGGCCCAAACCAACATGATAAAACGAAAATAAATAAATAAATAAATAAAAGCCTTTCTTTGGGCTCAGGAGGCAGACGACCCGAGAGCACGCGTCGTCACACGATCTAAAGCAGAGTGGCTCCTTGCACCCCTTCAATGGGTTATGTGAGACTGTGAGACAGGCGGGAGCCCCTGAGGGTCCCAGCAAAGGCAGGACTGTACGGATGAGGGGACCGGGCAACTCTTAAGGGAGCCGCCGACGCGGCGAGGGCAGACATGGATAGTCTGACTCACACCGCGCAAGAGAACACGAGAGAGCCCGTGGGGTCTCTGTGGCAGCCTTTAAGAAAATCCTCATCTGCTGCTGGGAAAATAGAGCAGAGACCCAGCCAGGCTCTGGAGCTCAGTGCATACAGAGAGCAGTCGGTCTCTAGTTAGGACCCTCCTAGGGCCGGGCTGGGACCCTGACACTTGCGAGTTGGAGGCCCGGATGTTCTTATCAGGAAATCTTGCTGGCTGTGCAGAAGTGGGTTCTCTGTCAAGACGGTGGGTGTCCCTTTCCTGGAAGTCGGGCAGGTGTTTCCAATATGGGAATCTACCTCGGGACTTACCCATCAAGTCACATAACCGGAAGAACTGCAGAGGATAGATTTCTGAACTATCCAGGCAATGGCCCTACCCAAGACAGACGGGTCACACTGCCTTGGGCTTCGTGGGCTTGGGAGGTGGCGTGGTCCAGCACCAGCTGGGAGTGGCGCCCAGGGCAGGGCAGGGCTCTGCAGCCGGTTGAGGCTGCAGCGCCAGAAGCTGTCATTCCCCGAGGCCACGGGACCCAACAGAAGAGGGGCCGGCGGAAGTGAGGCCAAGGGGCGTCCAGAACAAGCTGCTCAAGGGAGAAGCCACAGCGGGTGTTCCTGTGCCGTGGGCAGGGCGGATGCAGGGGCGGTGTGCTGCTCCACCAGCTTCCCGGTTTAGGCCAAGGGACCTGCCCTCCAGTGGCTGGGAAGTCAAAGCTGTGTGCACAGGTGGGAACAGCACTCCGTCACACCAATGCCCACCGCCCACAGAGCAGCCGGTGCTCGGGCTGGCCTGGACGGACAAGGGGCCTCCCAGCCCCGGAGCGCCACGTGGGGTCTGCAGAGACCCCACTCGCAGCCACAGCACGAGGGTCCCCTCCTCTCTGTCCACTCCCACCACCCTCACTTCCTGGGAGGTCTCACCCTCTCCAACAAGCACTGTGCACCCCAGAGCGGGTTCCGAGGCTGCCGGCCGGAAGCGACAGCCCCTCTCCCCGTCTCCACAATCCCCATTCTCCCGTCGCCCCTTTTCCATTCTGCTTTGCCTGATTTCTTCAAATCACCACATCACTGGCCTCCGCTATTTTCACGGTCTGTACCGTGGCTTATCTTTCATTTTCTTCTGCCTTATGTGCTGTTTCTCTCGGTGGTTTCTCCATAGAACCACAGTTTCCTTTCTGGGCTCCTTTTCAGCAAGGGGACAGCGTCCGTGTCTGGACCACGTGCAACTGGGGGGGGGGGGGGCGTGGGGGCGGGGTTCAGGAATGCGCAAATACCCACAATCTCATTTGATTCAACTTAGTGCTTATCTGGTTTTTGATTTCTACAGGGCTCCATTCCTTCCTTTTATCGTGGATATTTTTCGTCTACTTTTAGCTTTCCTAGCCCTACTGCCACTGTGCTCTGCGCTATGCAATGATTCTGTATGCTTTTCCTCTTATGCAATCAGAGATATGTGAATGGGGTGACCGCCCTGTGAAAGTTGTGTGACGGGAGGCGGACAGCAGCATGAGGACCGTTTTGGTACAGCTTTGGGCACACTGGGAAAGACTTTTTTTCTCATGAAATCCCCTAAGCTTTCTTGTTCACCTTCAATGCCGGGTGCTTCAGAGACCCATGTAGCTAAGGGGTGGGGAATTTCCAGCCCAACCATTTGGTCTGGCCCAGCCAAGGCAGGTCAGGAAATTCAATACGTTGATAGCAGGCTAACTTTCCGGTTGGTAATTTTGTATGGCCCATGAGTGATGTCATAAATATCCAATTTAGGGGCTACTGTTGTGGATAAAGCCACCACCAGCAACCCAGGCATCCCATATGGGTTGTTGCTTTGTGTCTCAGCTGCTCCACTTCTGATCCGACTCCCTGCTAATGCACCTGGGAAAAGCAGAAGAAGATGGACCAAGTGTTTGGGCTCCTCCATCCACTTGGGAGACCCAGAGGAAGCTCCTGGCTCCTGGCTTCAGCCTGGCCCAGTCTTGGTCATTGCAGCCATCTGGGGAGTGAACCAGCAGATGGAAGATGCCTCTCTCTCTCTAACTCTCTCTCCCTGTCTCTCTGTAACACTTACTTTCAAACAAATGAATACATCTTTATTGTTTTAGCATTACCTGAGAACTCACTAGACATGTAAGTTCTTTTTTTTTTAAATTTTTTATTTAACAGATAGAGTTATAGACAGTGAGAGAGAGACAGAGAGAAAGGTTTTCCTTCCATTGGTTCACACCCCCCCCCCCCAGTTGGCCGCTATGGCTGGCGCTGCGCTGATCCAAAGCCAGGAGCCAGGTACTTCTCCTGGTCTCCCATGGGGTGCAGGGCCCAAGCACTTGGGCCATCCTCCACTGCCCTCCCAGGCCACAGCAGAGAGCTGGACTGGAAGAGGAGCAACTGGGACTAGAACCAGTGCTCATATGGGATGCCGGTGCCGCAGGCAGAGGATTAACCAAGTGAGCCACGGCGCCGGCCCCTGAATACATCTTTAAAAATAAATAAATAGAAGTAAATATTCAATCTGTTCTATGCCCGAGGCAGAACGGCCTCACCCCTGCAGCAGCTCGTGCACCTGCAGTTGACTGAAAGCCGAGCCTGGGAGGGGACTTCCTGAGCAGCCAGAGGGCAGGGGTCACACGGGCACAGGACCAAGCCAAGATGCAGGATGCAGTGTCGCCTGAAGTCCAGCCCCAGCCTGGCCCTGCAGGGGGCTCCAGGGGCACGAAGGGCTCCCCTCTTCTTATCCTGACATGCTACGCTCGGACCCCCACGCCCCACCCCCAGGCACCCTTGGGGAAGGAAACCACAGTGGCCAGCACTGAGTCTGGGCTCGCCCTGTTGCCTTCGCTCCACTTCCAGCCCATGGCGCCTCGGTCTGCTCCACCCCTAGGTCTCATGGCTTTCCTGGAAGGACAATAGCCACGTTCTTCCAGGATAGAGACACGTGACTTTGCGGAGGTGTGCACCTGCTCTGTAGTGGCAGGTGGCAAGCCTCTGATCCTGTCCGCCTCTGCCTGGCCCCTTGTCCAATTTTTAACAGGTGCACTTTACAGCATGTTGTTAGGGGGTTAGGGGTTTCCTTGCTTCATTAGAAGTGGTGTGCTTTTTCTATTCTCCTTTTTGGTGTGTTTTAAAATTTATTTATTTATTTGAAAGGAAGGGTTAGAGAGAGACAGACAGACAGAAGAGAAAGAGAGAGAGAGAGAGAGAGAGAGAGAGAGAGAGAGACCTTCCATCTGCTGGTTCACTTCCCAGATGGCCACAACAGCTGGAGTTGGGCCAGGCTGAAGCCAGGAGCTTCTTCCAGGCCCCAACATGGGTACAGGGGTCCAAACACTTGGACCATCTTCCACTGCTTTCCCAGGCACACTAACAGGGAGCTGGATAGGAAGTGGAGCAGTCAGGACTTGAACTGGTACCCATACGGGATGCCGACATTGCAAGTGGTGGCGTTACCCGCTACGCCAAAGCACTGGCCCCTTTTGGTGGTTTTTGGAGAAGTTTGGGAAAGGTCAAAGCAGCACTCACAATCTAAGATAGCACATCTCTCTGGGTCCTGGTGTCATGGCACAGAGGCGAAGCCACTGCTGGCAACACCAGCATCCCAGATCAGAGTGCCAGTTTGTGAGTTCCAGTGTCTCTGCTTCCAGTCCAACTCCCTGCTAATTTGTCTGGGAAGGCAACTGATGGTAGCTCAATTTCTTGGGCCCCTGCCACCCATGTGGGAGACCTGGATGGAGTTCTGGGCTCCTGGCTTCAGCCTGTCCCAGCCCCAGCCATGGCAGCCACTGGGGAGTGAACCAGCAGATGGAAGATCTCCCTTTCTCTCTCTGTTGCTCTGCCTTTCAAATCAATAAGCAAATCTCAAAAGGAAGAAAAAAAATCTCTGGAGACTTTTTTTCCCTCTTCCTTTCATCGGCAAATATATCATTTATACATAGTATATGAAATATGTCAATTTTGAAGTACAAAAATAACACAACAAAATACAACATCAATTACCAGCATTAGGAATCGGAACATAACTAATATGTTCAAAGCCCATGGGTGCCCCTCGTCCATCACATGCTCCTACCTCCTCCCTGGAGTAAAATACTATTTTCACTTGCGTTTATCACCACCTTGCCTAGCTCTAGAATTTTACTAGGGATAGCTGTCATTTCTCAACAAAATACCAAGTCTACCCTATTTATATGGAATTGTACTATCTATTTTGCAAATACTTTCGGTTCTGAGATTCTGACATGTTAAGCACTTGGCTCCAACTCACTCCACGTTCATCACTATGTCATATCCCTTTCTATGGCAATATCAAAAACGCTGCACCTGTGGGCTGTCTCCAGCTCTCTAATTCAAAGGCTGCTTGACTCGCATTAGAGACCTTGATAAAGCCAACCCAAACCCATGCCCTAAGTGGAACACGCGTTGAATGCACCTGGCCTCACAAACACCAAGACTCAGCAACACAGCACACGGCAGGAGCTGGATGCCACCTGCAGGTGCAGCCGCTACACCCCAGCAAGCACAGGGTCTTCCCAGCACCTGCGGCGTTCGCCCCACGGTAAAGCCAGAAGTTCTCAAGTCAGACCATCAGAAGTCTGAGACCATCTGGGACCAGCGTTGCTACCCTTCTCCCACCTTTCTTCTGAGCACCCCTTGCAGAGGCCCCTCCGGGACGTGGGTGTGTGAGTGGTTCACGGGCACTCACATTTTAAACTTGACCGAGTGCAAATGCTTGTATCCATTTGCACTCCCGCCAGCAGGGCAGGAAATGTCCCTTCGCTCCACTGATTTAACTCGGTATTTTCAGACTTCGTAATGACTGTTTATCTAGGCAGTGAGAAATTATATCGCATTTTTATTCTAATGCGCGTGCCGCGATGGCCATGGAGGCTGAGCATCGTTTAATTCGCTTATTGGCCATTCCGGCTCTCCATTGTGAAATTTCTACTCATCTTCAGTTCCAGTGTCTTTGGGGCTGTTCGTCTTCTCTCTGTTTAGTCACAGGAGTGCTTTATTACACACCACTGGCCACCCTCTCACGTCATTTATTACACGCGGTACCAGTCTCCCCTCTCCTCGGTTTGTGAGACGTCTTCCCAGTCTCCATTATTTTCTGGGACCTAGGTGGTATTCATTTAACAAACCCTGAGTTTGCCATCTTTTTTTACTTAGGACTTTTTTTGCGTGCTGTGTCTAAGGAGCAGCTATCCCAGATCCTGAGAAAGCCTATCACATTGTCCTCTGAAATTCTGCAATTTCATCTTGCACAATTAACAGCATCACCCATCTGGAATTAACTTCTGTGTGTGGTGTGAAGGAGGAATCTGCTTATATTTTTTTTCCACCTGGATAACCACCACCACGTATTGGAGAGCTCAGCTCATCCCCACTGATACACTCCATCACCTCTCAGCTTCCAGCCATGCACAGAGCGTTTTATAAGCTCTTTCCTCTCCCTGTGCCAAGACCATCCTTTATTTCTATAGTACTAACATTTTATGTTGTCGTCTGCAAGGGTGAGCACCTCTCCGGACTTGTTTCCGCTTCTAAGGAACACATTGACCCTGCTGGACCCTTCATTTACCCGTGTAAATTTTATGGCTGGCTCACAAGAGGCACGGAGATCCTGTGGGGAGTCTGCTTGGGACTGTATGAAGATAGATAGATAGATAGATAGATAGATAGATAGATAGATAGATAATAGATTACTATGGGAAGAATTGCTAACTTTATGGTATTATCCATAAGCATGGTATGTTTATTTTTTTCTTAGCTCTTTTTTTATGTGAAGAGTGGGTTTCTAAACAGAAACAAGTCACAGTACCCACCTTGCAGGGTTGTCACCACGATGCATGGGTTCACACACAAGGATGCTTCAACAGGTCTGTGGGACATGGAATGAAAAGATAAGTTTAGTGCGATGCAAAAACATTGAAACCCAGGCAGAGTTTTCTCATAATGTGTGTTTTCCAGGAATATTTTGAACCCTTGTAAAAAAGAAGAACCCTTGTAAAAAACTCTTCGTCCAGAATAAATGCTATATAAGTCTTTGCTTTTATCATTCCTGTAGAATTTATGTTTGACTTTTCTACCATACGTAGCATGTTCAATTGCATTTATACCTCTGATTCTTCCAACGTATAGAAATGCAATTGACATTTGTATTCATCAAAACCTGAAAATCTGCTAACTTATGTTATCAATAATAATAGATTTTGTACATTAGAGGAGTTTTTATCATATTATTGCTAATAATAGTTTTTCTTCCTTTCTGGTCCTTATGCATCTGATTTCCTTTTCATGTCGTATTGCATTGGCTGGAACTTCCAGCATGCTGGCTAACTGACGTCATCTTGGCCATAATCCTTTCTTGTTGCTGACTTTAAAAGGGGCTGTATTTATACTTTGTCACAGAGGAACCCATTAGTACGATTTCAGGGGAAGTGACTTCTCTTCTGAGTTTACTAAGAATTTCTAGCACAAAAAAAAATTGGTGGCTTAACAAACTTTTTAAGGTTTTATTTATTTTATTTGAGAGGTAGAATTACAGACAGTGAGAGGGAGAAACAGAGAGAAAGGTCTAACATGGTAAATTATATTTATTATTTTAAATTGTAACTTTTAAAGTTAAACTGGCCTTACATTACTAGAAAAATATAAAGTTGGTCATAATATATTATCTTTAAGATTCAATTTGCTAATATTTTGTTTGAGATGCTTATTCCAATAAAGGAGTAAAATTGGACCATATCTTTCTGTTCTTACACTGGCTTTGTTAGGTTTTCTTTTTTTATTATTTTATTTATTTGAAAGACAGAGTTACAGGGAGAGATAGAGACAGAGAGGTCTTCCATTTGCTGGTTCATTCCCCAGATGGCTGCAAAAGCCGAAGCTGCACCAACCCGAAGCCAGGAGCCAGGAGCTTCTTCCAGGCCTCTCATGCAGGTGCAGGGGCCCAAGGACTTGGGCCATCGTCTACTGCTTTCCCAGGCCACAGCAGAGAGCTGGATCAGAAGTGGGGCAGCCGAGACTAGAACCAGCACCCATATGGGATGCCGGTGCTGCAGGCCAGGGCTTTAACCTGCTGCACCACAGCGCTGGCCCCTGTTAGGTTTTCATATTGAGGATATGCTGCCCTCTTTTTGACTCTCTGAAACATTATGCTATTGTTCTTTGCAAGCTTTGTAAAGCGCCTCTAATTTATAAAACTCTCTTCTCCATGTAACTTTCTCAAAGACAAGCGGTAATTGTTGCCCCAATGGCTAATGGCTATAGAATCATTTCTCCCTGTATCAATTTTAAACATTCTTCCTTTTCCTAAGAATGTATCCATCTTGACATTTTAACATTATAGATGTGAGTTTTTCCATGATATCCTCCAATTACCTTTTAACCCCTGCTGCCTTCTCACAGGGCATTTTTCCTGGTTCACTCCCCAACTTTCCCCTGGTTCACTCTGCAATGGCCGGAGCTGCACCAATCCAAAGCCAGGAGCCAGGAGCTTCCCCCAGGTCTCCTATGCGGGTGCAGGGACCCAAGGACTTGGGCCATCTCCCACTGCTTTCCCAGGACACAGCAGAGAGCTGGATTGGAAGCAGAGCAGCCAGGACTCGAACTGGCGCCCATATGGGATGCCAGCACTGCAGGTGGCAGCTTTACCTGCTACGCCACAGCTCTGGCCCTCAAAGAAGCAACTTTAACCCTACTGCTCCTTTCCGTTGATTCTGTTTCCACTTCGTTAATGCCCACCATTGCACCATTGTGTTTGCTATTCCCTACTTCTTTCTGCGATATTTTCCTGTTATTATTTTCTACCTCGTAAAGTGGAGTGCCAGGCGTGTTTCTTGTCAGCCTCTCTTCTTCCAATAAAAGCATTTAAGACCGTAATTCCACTTCCAAGCACCAAGTTCATGGTCTCCCCCGAGGTTTGACTTGTAAGACTTTCACTACGCTGTTTTATTATTCATTACGGAACTTGTTTTTTGATACAATTTCTTGACTGTTACTCGTTTCTGACATAATTCCATCATCTAAAATGTGGTTTGTAAGGCACAGATTTGTGGAAACACCTGCAACCTCGTTGAACTTGATCAGTTGTTATAAATGTCCTATTGTGTACTTGAAGAGCGTACGTCTCCAATTGTTCCTTGGGGAGGACTCCACGACCGTGCGGTGAATCCGGTGTGTGAACCGTGCTGTGTGGAGCTTCCTTCCTTCCTTCCATGTGAATGAGATCATCTTCCTCACCAGTCGCTAAGAGCAGGGTCTTAAAATCACCCACTGGGTCTGTGAATTTGTCCTTACCATTGAGTCCATTTTTTTCCATATATTTTGACTCTGTTATTAGATGCATTCAAACTCGGAATTAGTACAGAAATACAGTAAATTGAATATCTGTAGTGAGCTTTTTTTTTCTCTCTAAAACCCGTTTTTGGCCTTAAAGACTATTACATCTGAGATAGAATTGTACCTGTAATTATAACTCACACCCATTTTCCTTAGCATTTCCCCATCAATGTTCTCCCATCCTTTAATTTCTTTTTTTTTTTAAGGTTTATTTATTTATTTGAAAGTGAGAGTTACACAGAGAGAGGCAGCAGCTGGTTCACTCCCCAGTTGGCCACAACGGCCGGAGCTGCGCTGATCCGAAGCCAGGAGCCAGGAGCTTCTTCCAGGTCTCCCACGTGGGTGCAGGGGCCCAAGGACTTGGGCCGTCTTCTACTGCTTTCCCAGGCCACAGCAGAGAGCTGGATCGGAAGTGGAGCAGCTGGAACTCAAATCAGGGCCCACATGGGATGCCAGCACTGCAGGCTGGGGCTTTACCTGCTGCACCACAGTGCCAGCCCCCCGATCATCATAATTTAAGCTTTGTTTTCAACTTCCCCCTTTCTTCTTTTGAATTAATGGAGTGTTCCCTCTATTCTGTTCTTGTGATAATACTTCTGGAATTTAGTCACTCTATTTTGATGCCCTTAACCGTTATCCAATGTGTTGAATTGTGTTTAGCAGTTATTAAATTCACCTGAAAATTTCGTGATCTTGCAGGAAAAGGAAGGAAGCGAGGGGCGTGGCTGGAGGTGGGCCGAGGTGGGTTGAGCGGGCACAGGCTGCCTGCTACACACCCTGCTGTCTTCACTCTCAAAGCACAAGGATCCCTTATGCTCTGAATCGTCACCCCCATCCGATTAACACACAGGTGTCCAGGACTGAGGTCCAACACTGTCTTTTTTTTTTAACTCTGGGAACCCAGCCTGATTGACATTGTTATAACCACTTCATGCTCATTTACGACTGCCCAGCCGCTGTTTGCCAGGCTCATCAACCTTCCAGTATCTTAGGGCCTGCTTTTGAACTCATTTTCCTTCTTCCTACTCAGCGGTGGGAATGTCCAGCCCGAGGGCTACATAAGGCTCACGAAATCATTTGGTCTGGGCCTGCCGAGACAACCAGAGGCCAGACTCAAATTTCAATACATCTAGAGCACACTAATTTTTTTTTAAAGATCAGCACATCTTTAAAAAAAAAAAAAAAGATTGACTTGAAAGGCAGAGTTACAGATCTTCCATCTGCTGGTTCATTCCTCAAATGGCCACAATGGCCAGGGCTGAGCCGGACAACAATGTCAGGAGCCAGGAGCTCCTTCCAGGTCTCCCACGTGGGTGCAGAAGCCCAAGCACTTGGGCCATCTTCCACTGCTTTCCCAGGTGCATCAGCAGGGAGCTCCTCCACCTTGCACCCTTTCTGGGCAGGAGTCTCCTTTGGTCCAGGACCTGCGTGGACAGAGGGCTTCTCTCCCAAACAGGATGACTTCATCTCCTAATTCTGCAGTTTGACGGTTGGGGTGAGGAGAGTTACCATCAGTCTAATTCACACTCCTCTGGGGCGGTTTGTCTGGTCGGCCGGCCTGCTTTGCAGAGCCTTCGTCTTTGGTGTGGTTTCGCTTTCACCAAGCTCGGCTTCGGCGTCTTCTCTGGAGCCTGACAAATTCCGGCACTCCACAGCCCAGATGGCCTCTCCCGTCGGCTCTTCCTGGTCCCCTTTTTGGAGCGTGTTAGCCACTCTGGGTCCTCTCGCTGCTCCATCCGCGGCTCCCAGGAGCTCTCTCAGCTCACCCAGCTTCTCCGCAGCTGTCCGCTAAGCTTTAATTTTGTTCATAAAAAATTTTCAGGCCTGGAGGCCAAATTAAGCCTCCAGTCGAGAAGCCAGAATCCCATAGGGGGCACTGGTTCAAGTCCCAGCTGCGCCACTTCCCATCCAGCGCCCAGCTAATGGCCTGGGAAAGCAGCAGAGAGGGTAGCCCAAGTGCTTGGGCCCCTGCCACTCACGTGAGACCTGGAAGAAGCTCCTGGCTCCTGGTTTCAGTCGGATCCAACCCCAGCCCCAGGCACTGTGGCCCTTTGGGGAATGAACCAACGGATGGAAGATTCTCTCTCTCTCTCTCTCTCTCTCTCTCTCTCCCTCTGTAACTCTGCCTTTCAAATAAATAAATGATTTGCATTCTGCACCTGCCGAGTCCAACATCCACAGCCCCGGAGGCGTGGTTGTACTGTTGGCTGCCTCTCCTGGGGCTCACTCGTGGTGCTATGCATTCTCCTGTGTCTGCCAGTTTCTCGTTGTGAGGCCAACTTCCTAGGACCTTGCTCCGAAGGAGCTCTCCAGGCCTGCAGCTAGAGCCTTCCTCCAGAGAACATTTTTTGACAGGCAGAGTTAGTGAGAGAGAGAGACAGAGAGAAAGGTCTTCCTTCTGTTGGTTCACCCCCAAAATGGCCGCTACCATGCCAGCCGGCACGCTGCGCCAATTCAAAACCAGGAGCCAGGTGCTTCCTCCTGGCCTCCCATGTGGGTGCAGGGACCCAAGCACTTGGGCCATCCTCCACTGCCTTCCTGGGCCACAACAGAGAGCTGGACTGGAAGAGGAGCAAGCAGGACAGAACCGGTGCCCCAATCGGGATTAGAACCCCAGGTGCCAGCGCCGCAGGCAGAGGATTAGCCTAGTGAGCCGCGGCACCAGCCTCCAGAGAACATTTATATCTGTTCCTTCCCAATGGCCAGAGGCATTGCCAACCCAGGAACTCCTTAAAATGAAATTTTCCATTTTTTTGCATTACCCATGAATACAGATTCAGACACCAGGCTGCACGAGGAAGAGCTGGCAGGAAAGTCGTCTCAGGTGGGACGAGTTTTTAAACTCTCCTCCCTAGAGCCCACGGACAAGTTCTCTCCTCATCCCCTTCGGTGGGGCAGGGAACTGCTTCTGCCATCCCTAAGAGACCCTGGCTCTGCACCTGGGTGCTCCTGCATTGTTTAGACCCCAGCCCCCTTCTCTCATGTCTTGTACGTGTCACACAGGTGACAAGGCTCCTGCCAGCTCCGGAGATCACCAACCCGGATGAATTCTGACTCTCTGGTCCCCAGCCTCTTCGGGGAATTCACTTACGTTCCCACCAGCTCAGCCACCCTTTGAAAGACGTGTCCTTTAGGTCCTGTGTGTGGTGCTGGACTGGGGGAATGAGTCCTCCCGGACATCCTTCTCCCTTCTCCCCCTCCACAGACCTTACTTAGGAGACGTCTTGCTTTTTCAAATTTTTTATGTATTTATTACAGAGGCAGAGAGACAGAGAGCGAGCGAGAGAGAGAGACAGCTCATGTCTGTTAGTTCACTCCCCCACAGATGTCCACAGGGACAAAGCTGGGAGGCAAGAGCCCCACCCAGGCCTCCCACGTGGGTGGCAGGGACCCAAGGACTTGAGCCATCACCTGCTGCCTCCCAGGGTGCGCATTAGCAGGAAGCCAGAGCCTAGAACTGGAACCAAGGAATCTGACGTGGGACATGGGTGTCTTAACGGACATCTTAATTAGTAAGCTTAGCGCCCACCCCGTCAAATTCCTTAACACAGCTGCAAGACTCCCACGTATTAACAAAACGTACCGAGGTAATGCCTGCTCTAACGCATGATGGAGGACTTCCGTGACCAGTTGAGCAAGCCCCTGCCGTTCTTAGCCTCCGGGACATCCTCCTTGGGAGGCGGGCTCTTGCTTCTTCTTTGGATCCAGGTTTTCATTGGCAGAGAAGCTCCTACAATTGGGTTGCCTGGGAGGGCCAGTATGCAAGCCACTGCTAACCGCTAACCCAGGAGACAAGAGTTGATTGTCACCTAGCCAGCCCTCCACAGAAGAGCAAGGGTAGGGGGAGGCGAAGAGAAGGCAGAAGCCCCTTGGAGTCTCACCCATCACCCAGGAGGGCAAGAGATAAAGGAGAGATGTGCCAGGGACTGTCGGTAGCTTTCTTAGAAAAAAAATATCAGGGTGAGCAGCCAGACAAAGCAGATAAAGTAGCCACAGTGTTGCTATTCACTGCTGAACCCCAGCCCTGCCGCAGGCAGGAACCAGTCAAAGGAAAGACTATGCATATTGTATGTCAGAGCCCTAGACACCAACTGGGCTGATGGCTTCAGATGAGGGAGCTGACCCCAGACAGCTGACACACGCTGTTGAAGATCACAGAGCGGGTGCCTGACCCGGCTCTTCAGAGTCCGTGGCCGGGGCTCTACAAACACCCAGCTGATGGAGTGCCCCTTGTACCTGCAGCTTGGGGAGAATGAGAGGCCGGGAGGAGGGGGTCCACCTCCAGGCGCAGCCAGGCAGCCAGGCGAGGTGGCTTCGCTACAGATCCCCTAGGCGGGTTCATAGCATTGATGGACAGGAGCCTGCAGGACCCCGGGAACTTCCTGTGAACGCTCCCCCCAGCCCAGCGCTGCCCTTGTATGGAAAATGCCACAGTGGCTGGTTCCCAGTCCTACAGTTCTGCACCCAGGCAGTAGCAGCCACCTGCTCATTCTCAGATCTTAGATACTAAGTCACACACCAGCGATAAAATGAGGAGGTGGAGTTCTTGCCAGGTTGTTTTTTAAATGTTTATTTACTTATTTTCATCTTTATTTGAAAGGCAGAGAATCAGAGACAGAAAGACAGATGGACAGAGGTCTTCCATCTCCTGGTCTGCTCCCCAAATGGCTACAACAGCCAGGACTGGGTCAGACCAAAGCCAGGAACTCAGAACTCGGTCAAGTTGTGGCGTAGCGGGTTAAGCAGCTGCCTGTGTCTCCAGCATGTCATATGGGTGCCAGTTCAAGTCCTGGCTGCTCCACTTCTGACCCAGCTCCCTGCTAATGCACCTGGGAAAGCAGCAGAAGATGGGCCAGGTCCTTGGGCCCCTGCACCCACGTGGGGGGCCTGGAAGAAGTTCCTGGCTCCTGGCTTCAGACCAGCCCAGTCCAAATCGTTGCAACCATCTGGAGAGTGAACTAGAGGATGGAAGATTCTCTCTCCTCTCCCTCTCTCTCTGTAATTCTGCCTTTCCAATAAATAAAATACATCTTTAAAAAGGAAAAGGAAACGTAGAACAAAATCCCTCAAGGAAAAGGACAAGAGCAGTGTCAGTGAAGTTCAAGTGCACGCACACTTACACACGTGCACACATGCAGATTCACATACACACACACATGCTTACACACTTATGCACACAATCACATGCAGGCACACTTTCTCATATGCACGCACACTTACACATGTATGCACGCTTATGTGTGCACACTTACACACGTATGCACACGCACACACATGCACACTTGGGGGCTGGTGGTGCATTCATGGCCCTGGGCCAGCAGCAGGGGCACTGCCAGTGCTCATGGCTGTTTCATAATCGTGAGCAGAGTTCATGTACCTGACCCGGGCAGGGCTCTGTCCTGGCAAGGGCACAGTGAAGACACCACTGTGCACCCCACCCGCCACCCCTGTCCACACTAGCTGTCCCACCCGCCTCGACAGCACCTGCTACGGCAGAGAGGGAACTGAACAAGGAAGAATCCCCTCCCCCAACATCAGACTCTTCCTCTCAGCCCAGAAATCTCTGTTGCTCTTCCCTGCCACACTGCAGTTTGTAAATAACATAGAACAGAGAGATGCAAATACCAGGGCAGCCAAAGGAAGCCTAGAGCAGCTGTGTGCGCCAGGCAGGCGGCTTCCGATTGGAAAGAAGGGCAGAAGAAGATGTGGCAAGTTCATGGTTGGGATCAGGCGTCAGCCTCACCCGGCCCCTCTGTGCCTGCCTGCACAGCCCAGCAGCTCTCCCAGCGAAATGCCAGAGGACGCCTTGGGTGGGCTGTGTCTTTGTCCCTTCTTCACAAGCCCTGCAGGCCCCCACCTGGGTGCACGCACTCACACTTGTGCACACGTGTGTGTGTGTGCACACGCACCCCCGCTCCATGAGCTCCTGATCACTCCCTCTGACCATGGTGCTGACATTTGAAGTCTTCCTGCCCAACAATGCCTTGGCCTTTGTCGTCTGGGTCCCACCCCTCCGTGAAGACCCAAGTGCACTGCCACCTTCCCCTGGAAACCCCTCCAGCTCCACTGCCCTGGCCCCCGTGAGCTCAGGGCGGCTGAACAGGCAGCGCGCCGGCAGTCGCCGGCAGTCTCAGAGTGGCCAGGACTGACTTCCCCCTAGCTGTGCCTCAGTTTCCCCATCTGTAAAACAGTGATGACCGTATGAGGAGTGAGTGACTGACGTCTGCAAGGCACCTGGTCCAGGCTTCAGTTAGGAGCCAGGAACCTCACATGGGTTTCCAAGGTGGGTGCAGGGACCCAAGCACTTGGGCCACCATCTGCTGCTTTCCCAGGTGCACTATAGCAGGGAGCTGGGTTGTGGAGCAGCCAGGACGCAAAGCGGAGCTCTGAAATGAGACGCCAGCATAGGAGGCAGCAGCCTAGCCTGCTGCACCACCGCGCTGGCCCACAGGAGCCCTTTAACACCCACCTGGCGAGCACCACTGTTTCTTTAAGGCCCAGCTCCCCTGCCCAGAAGGAGGTGTAGCTCCAATTCCATGGGTTGTGGGGCTGGGCCGGGGAAGAGAGTCTTCCTGATGTTTATCACAGAAGCTGTTTACTTTAAGTACCCCAGGGCCAGCCCACCCCAAGCCCACAACATAGCAACTACGCCTTTTAAGATGAACAAGCGATCAACAGGAACAATATTCATGGTGTTCAATTGGGAAGGCAGGAGGTAAATGATGGCCTTAAAGGTACCCAGGTGCGTGTGGGTTGGGGTGGGGCGGTGGTGCCCAGAGGTGGCAGTCGCAGGAGCCCTTGAGCAGGTGCACGCTGTTAGGGCACCAGGAGCCGCAGCACCAGGCAGAGGTGAGGAGGGAGAGCAAGGACGGGGAGCAGGTGGCAGTGGGAAAGGGGAGGCAGGAGGAGAAGGGGAAGTGAGCCCTGATCCTCGGGCAGAGGTCGCGGCTGCTGACAGAGGAGCCCTGTGGAGCTGCAGGTGGATTTTGGTGAGAGAGTCGACACAGTGCCCGGCTGTGGAGAGGAGGGAATGGAAGGTCGGCAGATAAGTGGTCCACGTGGGTTCCTGTGAGACTGCGGATGGAGCTGAACTTCATTGCGCTGCTTGCAATCTCCAGGACGCACAGTCAGGGCGGCTCTGTCCTTGTCACCATTGTCCTGGGACTCAGAGCATGCACACGGCCTGGCCAGAGAGCTGGCGAGGGGGGCCTTGTGCTCTGTTAGGGACCAGGTGTGTAGGAGCCACAGGTGCGTAAGAGGAAGTCCTGCCCTGGAGAGGAAGGAGAACAGCTACGAAGACAGGTCAGCAGCCAGGCGGGCCGGGGAGCCCCTGACTCTGTGGCCAGATGCAGAAGCTCCAGTGCTGCTCCTTGGGGGCCCAACTCCTGGCCTGTGCAGCTGAGGCTGGGCTGGAACAGCCGTGGGGCCGCTGGACCTGCAGGGAGTGGGTGGGGGACAAGGGGCTCCAGCCCGCGCCTGCCTCCTGGCTCCGGGCTCCACGCCAAGCCCAGGGGCCCTGGAGCGAGGCTTCCTCTTACCAAGGTCACGTTGGAAACTGCTTTCAAATTGTTCTCCTGGTTCAATCAACTTTCACATTCATAATACAACAGAGAACTGCAGGGCCACTGAGCTCAGAGCGTCTGTGGCTTTTCATTTCCTGGCATGATTAGGGGGATAATCATTGTGCTTGGAAAAATAATAAAGCCGGAGTCTGACGTGAGATCAAAGCCGAGAGTCCGGCCACACACGCGCACGCACACACACACACTTGCACACGCACACGCAGGCCTGGAGCAGCAGTGACACACCGAGTGCAGCCCCCAGCCCCGAGGGGCAGAGGAAGGGGCCAGGCTGGCACGAGAGAGGCTGCAGATCTGGTCCCTGTCGCAGCATCAGCCCCAAGTTGTCCTCTGCCCCCAACACTGGAAAAGCCGAGAGCACAGAGCAAGCTGGCAGCAGGAGAAATGCAGCTGCCTCTTGCCGCTGGGGAGGAGAGAGCCTGGGACCCCTGGAGGGGCTGGCTGCCACCTGCTCCTCAGACCCGCCCCCTGGTCCTGAGGGACAGCGCCTAGCCCACCCACGCAGCCAATGAGCACAGCAGGTAAGGCTTGCTTTGGCCATGTCAAGCCATTCTTCAAAAGGAGATGTGAAGGTGTGAGGGAGGGAGCGATGGCCCCTGGGAAGTGACAAGGGAGGAGCAGACAGCTGTGCCACCTGTTCATCCCAGGGGGTGCAGGACAGGCAAAGGCCTCCGGTGCCACCCACAGGCTGCAGGACCCTGCCCAGTAGGGACCCTGCCCAGAGGACAGCACAGGCTCCTGAGCTGTTGCCCTGGGATGTGGGAATGCAGGTAGTCGCGGTGCGCAGGATGCAACAGCGTGATCCAGCGGGCAGGCTGCACCTCTGCCCTCAGCACTGATGACTCCTAAGAAGCCCTGGTCCCCTGGGAGCCCACACACACACTTTCCTTCCCAGTCTGGGCCCGTTTGCACAGCCTAAGCCCCCACGCACAGAGAGAGAGAGATGGTCCTCCCGGGGAGCAGAACTCAACAGGGGCTTGCAAGGAATTGTACATTTGTAAAGATCTTTTTTCTCCCCTGTTTAATTTGAGAGGCAGAGAGAAAGACAGACAGGCCAGGCAGAGAGCTTGCGTTCACTGGTTCACTCCCCTAGACGCCGGCAAAGACCGGGATTGGGTCAGCCAAAGTCAGAAGGCAGGAGCTTCGTCCAGGTCTCCCACGTGGCCGGCAGGGGCCCGGCCACTTGAGCCACCACGGCTGCATCCCAGGGTGGGCATCAGCAGGAAGCTGGAGTCAGGAGCCAGAGCCAGGGCCCAAACCTAGGTTTTGGGGGCCGGGAAGTGGATATCTTAAGCAGTAGGCTGAATGCCTGCCCCAGAATTGCACCTGTTATTTTTTTGCGTGGCTATTAATTCACAGGTTTCAGTTCTCATGCCAATGTGGTCTCCCTTACCTCCGCGTGGCTGGTGCTTGAGATCATGTCTTGGGATCCAAAGCGAATGTATTGTGGCTACCGTGTGTGCAAGCTAAGCGTTTAGCAAGCAAACCCACACAGACTCACGCCTCATGGCTGGCACCCCTGCAAAACACACAGGTGCAAAAGGGCGCGGACTCGAATCTCAAAAGGCCGGCTGCAAGCTCTCGCCTCTTAGTGATGCTCTTCTGAACCAGGCACACCCTGGAGGGGAGGGGGACACTGCCATCGCGTCTCCTGCTCTCAGCAGAGAAATGGGGGTCAGGATGAGACCCTGCATCTGGTGTCGTTCGTCCCCAGATGGCTGAGGGTTAACACAAGAGCGATTTGTAATGAAAACCTGGCCAGGACGAAAGGACCGTGTGCCTTTAGCCAAACAAGGTCAAGGTCAAGGTTATTCCTTCTCCGGAAGCAGGGACGTATTAGCTGGGTTTTCCTCCAGACTTGGAGGGAGACCTCCTCACGCAGCCCACCCTGGGCAGCCTACTAAGGAAATGCGATTTCGAGAAGGCCAGTTCCATTTGCCTTTGGGAGACTGGAAGTGAAGCTGGCACAGACCAGAACTTGAGGTTCCTGGAGTTTTCCTTGGGCTCCTGCCACAAAGTAGGGGCTGGGACTTAAGGGACATGTGAGGAATGCAAGAACAAGACCCAAGGGGAAGCCAGAGAAGAGAGGCCTGCTGGAACAAGGAAGCTCCTGTGGGAAAATCCCACCCTTGTGTGAAGTAAGGGAGCAAGCTCACTGTTGAAATAAGAACGGAGGTGTCCACTGGCCACCAGGGGGCGCCTTGCGTGGGGCCGCCAGGTGTAGAATTTTGAGAGGCAGCTTACCCAAGTGGTCATCGTATTGGGAAGGAAGTCAGACACCAGCCTACGTGTGTGAGAGGGACCCTAGGAAAAACAAAGCATCTTAGGAGAGGGGTGTAGCAGCCCCCAGCACCCTGGGGGGAAAGCAGCCTGAAGTCTTACACATACCCCAATAACATTAAAGGTGGCCCCAGTCGTCCCTCAAAGAAAGCACCCTGGAGAATCCTCTCTGCCCGGTGCCTAGCGGGCTACCCAGTCTGATAATGCTGGGTAGTAAAACCGTGGGAGGAATTTTACCTCTTTCACACTCAGCAAACCCTTTTTCCAGAGAAGAGGAAGGAGAAGCGGCCGCAGGAAGATCTGGACCCCATTCCCTTAAAAGCCCCGGTCTGAATGCAGACTCCGTCCTGGGACCCCCTGCTGTAGCAGGTGCATTGTTCTCAGCCCTCTCCGTTCCCTGTCCTTTGCTGGCAGGTGCATTCTCTCCATTAAACTATGGGCCTTTGCTTACCACAGTCGGAATGAATGGGCTCCCTCTCACTCGGATTCCATCTGGGGAGGTGCCTGTCCACTCTGATGGGTGCCCCAGCCCATCAGCCATGCTCCCTGTACTCTCTCTCTCTCACGTCTGAACGCTTCCTCGGGCAAAGATCGGAACTCTATTCCACCCATCTCCACCAACGGTCTTAGAGCCACAGACTCGTCCACTGCTGGTCACCATCGAGAAAGCACACGCAGCCCTCCCCATGAACTTGAATTTCCTCATTCATAAAACATGGACGATGAATAATACATGTGCACATACACACCAAGCGCGGGGTGGATGTGATACGCAACAGGGAAGTACTTCATAAACATAAAGGCTCTCACAAATAATTGAAAAGACCACAACAGATGGCAATTTCCCACTCGCTTCTCACTGCAACTTTGAACTGCTTTGGAACCTTGGGCACAGATCCTACAGGGTGAGAGGAGACTGGAGCGGGCTGTTCTCCTAGAGTGTGGGCCGTTCCATTTCCTCCTCCCAGGGAACACCTTCTCCCCGTGGGATCTCATCCACTCTGGTGGCTCCAGACATCCTCCACCAGCTGGGAGCCCCAATGCACCCGCAGGCCCCTGTCCAGTTGGCCTTAAGCCCCGTGTGCCTCGGACAGGCTGCCATATAAAGCGCCATAGACCAGGACAGCCAACGCATGGCTTAAGCAGCAGGAAGTTACAAGGGTACTTTAAAAAAGCTTGCACAAAATAGGATAAGGTCATTTGGGTGCAAAAACAAAGTTTTGACATTAGGAACAGAATTTTACATAATATGCGTCTTCCATGAACTTGCTGCAGACCCCTCAAATTCACAGTGTGGGAAGCTGCAAGGCCAAAGCCAAGGTGTGGGCAGGGTAGGTTCCATCTGAGGACCGCCTGCCCCCTGGCTTGCCGACGGCCGTCTCCTCCCTGCGTCCTTGTGCGACCACCCTTCTGGGTGTGGCTGTGCCCCCATGGCTTCTTCTCGCAAGGACACCTGTTGTACTGGACCAGGACCTGCAGCCGGGTGCAAAGCCCCGAAAGCAATTTTACTACGTAAACGTACAGCTGCAAAGCTGATGCTGCAGGCCTGGACTCCCAGCTTCCCGCGCCCACGTATCTAAGGCCCGAGTTGCCCCGCTTCTCATCTCAACTGCTCTCGCAGGACCTGGCCAGCCTATAGCTAATCTCACCACGTGGGGCCTCCAGGGTCAGTGTGGCGAAACACCCGACCCCAGAGACCTGCAGGTCTTCTGGGATTTTGCGGTACCACCACCCCCTTCCTCGGAGCCCCCAAACACCCTCATCCTGCAGAGACCCTGAGGTCTGCTCCCCTCTCATCTGCCAAGGGATTAAATGCTCTCTGTCCTTCACCCCAAAACCTTGTCCTTATTATTGTTGTATCACCTCTTTACAAAGATCCTGATCGCCACGAGTCACATTGTGAGAGTTAGTAGGAGCAGGTGCAGTTCAGCAAAGCGAGGCCCATCTCTGCTCTCAGCAGCTCCGGGAAGTCTTTCCGGAGCCTGGGGAGACAGCCCCCCCCCCCCCCCCGCCGCCACGACGCCACCTCCGTGTCTCCCACTGCTGAGTCATTCCCAAAACACGTCTCTGCCCCCAACCGCGCTGACTGCGGGCAGGACCTGGCTCTTCATCCCCAGACGCCTAACACCTCACACAGCACCTCGGAATCACCAGGAGGTCGCGCCCGCGTTTCCAGGTGCTGAGCCAGCGATTAGAAACCCTCCACGCCGATAGCATCCAGAGGAGACCCGCTCGGCCGGCTCACACGGCCTCCCAGCCAAGGAAAAGCCACGGTTGATTTCTTGCTCTCTTTTATTTTGTGATCAATAACTTCGTACAATCCTTAAAAATAAGCTGCAGGGCGAGGCAGGGGATCATAGACGTGGAAGAGAGGAGAGAGCCCGCGGAGGCTGCGAGAAGCCCTATTAATAGGACGCTGGCATTACAAGGAATATCAATATTAATGGCAGTGTGACTGCCAGAAAGCATCAGCCTCGATATTTTGCAGCTCCTTACAAACACCTTTAATGGGTGATGACAGACGCGTGATTTCTGGCTGGAGCTGAAATGGGCTGTTATGACGGTGGAGAGCTGGGAACCGGGACACACACATGCTTCTCCGGGAGCCCAGCAACCTTCCCACTGCCTCCCCCTGGGAAGCCCAGCCCGTACTTTGGAAGCTCGGGCGGTGCCCGGGATGCCCACACTCACCAGGGGTTGCATGCCCAGGGCTGCTCCTCAGAGACTGAGAAGGGGAAGAAAAACTGTCACTCTATGAACCTCCAGGGCCGCCTGTGTGTTGATTGCAGGCCAGGGGGAGAGCTGGTCCATCCCGCTCTAAGCCGGAAGTGAGCCCCTGCAAAGACCCGCTGGGGAATGTGGCTTCCTTGGGATGGCAACCCTGTTGCAAAGGCATCAGGGGACTTACCTTTCCAAGAGACGCTTCCCCCGAAATCACTTGCACAGCCAAGGGTCCCTTTGTGGATAGTCTCCAGGTGTGTTCTCCCGGAAGCAAGCCTAACTCACAAATGTAATTTAATTCAACAAACGTGCATTGATTACTTTCTCTGTGTTCAGGGCATGGTGCCAGCGCAGGTGATAACAGATATTGAAGACTTGATCTGTGCCTTTAGCAAACTCGGATTCCGACGGGAGACAGACAAGGAAACGAATACCTCTACCAATTTGGCCAGTGCTACAGCGATGATGTACTTGAAATTAAGGATCGAGATAAATCCGATACTTCATTAGGAAGCGAACAATGAAACAAGCTGCCAGAGGGGTCAGCGTTGTGGCGGAGAAGGTAAAGCTGCCACCTGCGATGCCAGCATCCCGTACGGGCTCCCGGCTGCTCCACTTCCAACCCAGCTCCCTGCGGGCAGCCTGAGAAGAACAGCAGAGAGTGGTCCAAGTGCTTAAGCCCCTGCCACCCACGTGAGAGACCTAGATGAAGCTCCTGGCCCCTGGCATCAGCCTGGCCCAGCCCCAGCTATTATAGCCATCTGGGAAGCGAACTCTAACTCTGACTTGCAAACAAATAAATAAATCTGAGAGAGAGAAAGAGAAGGAAGGGAGAGAGAAAGAGAGAGAGAAAGAAAGCAAGCTAGATGCCAGGAGGGAGGGGGGAATTGGAACGGGTCTTGAAGTTTGAGTAGGAGTCCACCAGGCTGGAATTGACATGACAAGAAGCAAATGTGCCTAAGGATCACAAAGCAGAAGCGGCAGAAAGCAGTTTGTGCAGGAAGCCTGCCGTGAGCAAAGGATCCGATTCAGCCAGACACAAACCTCTCTTCCTCACACACTTGGCTGACGCTGCCCCAGGAGTCAGCACGGGCCCCCGCTGGCCGCCCAGCCATCCCGCCGTATGTGCAGTAGGACTCACTTTACAAAGTGTTGATTTGTGTGCTCAGGGAAACACCAGTTTGGGGGAAGGAGGTGCATTGGTAAGGAAAGAGTTGCCACGGCCAGGCGTCCACATGGAGCTCGGTCAGGCTGGCGCTGGGGACCTGGCTGTCCCCCGGGCACACCGGCAGCCCCAGGAGAGCCGCGCTCGGAATTGAATTCCTGCCGCCACCTGGACTGCATTTGTGTTATGAGGAAAAAAAATTCCATTTCTGCTGCAGCTCCCCTAAATGCGTCAGAACAGAGTGTGCCCTCAGCCCGGGAGGCTCCCGCGTGGGTGGCGAGGAGGCGCCGGCCTGGTTTGCTCTGTTGCTCCTCCCACCTGCATCGCAATCACCTCCAGCGAGCTCTGGAACCCACCATTGCCCACCTGTCCACCTGCCGCGCCCCCTGACTTCCGGGACTGCTTTCCCGGTATACGCATGGCCATGTGGAGGGAGCCAAGTCGTCTTTATCACCATCACCATCACCACCCAACCCACACCAGCGTTACGATGATTTTATAAGGAACTAAAGATCGTGGGGACACGGCCGGCAGCGTGTTCTAAGCTGAAATAGCAGGAGCTGCGCTGGTGTGCAAGGGGTGGGGTTTTGGCCGTGCACGCTGTCAAAGCAGGTCTCTCTAGCGGTAAACATTTCCCCGGGTAAACCAGATGGCAATTCTTGTTGGTGCCCAGCTTTGCACTTGCCTTTGCCCTATCTTGTTTTTTTGTTTGTTTGTTTTTGTTTTGTTTTGTTTTGTTTTGTTTTGTTTTGTTTTGTTTGCAGAGTGCCAGCCAAGGGCAGCCTCGGGGGGGTAGCATTTCCTACCCCAGATGCCGATCGCCAGGATATGAGAAACTCCAGCTCCCTTGTAATTCTTGGGAGCTCCCCAAATCACAAGTCGCTTGGCATTTTTCATAATGCTTTGTGTGTGATTCAAATAATGACTGAGGGGGCGGTGTTGTGGCCCCACCACCGCCTGCAATGCCGGCATCCCATACGGGCGCCAGTTCAAGTCTGGCTGCTCCATTCCCGATCCGGCTCCCTGCTAATGCACCAGGGAGAGCACTGGAGGACGGCCCCTGCCGCCCACATGGGAGACCCAAATGGAGTTCTTGCCTCCTGGCTTCAGCCTGGCCCAGCCCCAGCCATTGTAGCCATTTGGGGAGTAAATAAGTGGATGGAAGATCTCTCTCTCTCTCTCTCTCTCTCTCTCTCCATCTCTCCTATTCTCTCTCTGTAATTCTGTCTTTCAAATAAATGTTTAAAACATTTTTTTAAAAAAAAAAGAGAGACTGACTATAATAATAAACCACAAATGGGTTCTCAGTCACAAGGTTACTGGAGAATTGATCTGTAAGTAACATGTAATGAACGCATGGTTTATTGTTGTTATGCAGCAATGTATTACGGCAAGATTACATGCTTCCTTAAGTATATACTTCAAGATTATATACCTCAACATAACTGATAATTGAAATGATCTCTCCCCGGCAGAGACATTTCATAATCAAAACCATTAAAAGAAGAGAGGACAGGCAGAAAATAAATACCAGACAATAGTCATTTTAAGACTAAAAAGGAATAGCACGAATATTTAAAAGCCACCCTTCTTACAATGGTAACACACGCAATGTGTTAATTACCCTACTTGGAAGTTTCCATCTCTCCCTCTCCTCTCTCTCTCTCTCTCTCTCTGATGACAAACATTCCAGACAGAAAATCTTTCGTTTGCATTGCTATTTTTCAAACTGGTAAAATTGCCTCCAAAAGCAATGTCAAATTGGCATTGGGCTACGTGTTGCTGTCTGTGAACTCATTTCCCTTCTTAACGGCAAAAACATATTCTCCGCTCGATCTGATTTTGGTTTTGTCTTGGAATTCATTACAGCTTTTGCTAATTCAGATTTTTAAGCCAGTTCCTGTTGGAATGTTGGAGTGTTCCCATAACAACCTTCGCATTTTCCGCCCGCGTTTCTCAGTTAAAGTATTTGCAAATAACTGTAATGTAACGAATAGCAAATACTCCAGCCATAAACATTGCGGGCTAGTAATGAATAAAATAACATTCAGAGCTCCTAGCGAGCTCTCCAAAAAGCCCTGCACAGAATCACGGGGCCGAAATTGCCAATTTAATGACTTATTTCATTACTAAAGCTGATTATTTCTTGGAATACCACCCACAGAACTGGGAGAGAGTATTCCGTGTGTATGAGATCACTAATATTTATTTGTTCTGCAACAAGGACCCCTCCTCCCGCTGCCAATGGACAGGGCAGTGAACTTGGTCCCATCATGTGGCGAGCCCGACCAGCCCCTAAGAGAATGACCACTGCCCTCCCCTCTGCCCGGGGCGGCCACTTCCGGTCCTTGCTTCCACTTCATCCTCCATGTTCCCAGGAGACGCAATGCTTCCCACCATCTTCCCAGGGCCTGAACTGTTTTTGGTTTTTTCTTTTCTTCCAGATCTGGAAAAATCATACCCAATTCCAGAGAAAATTTGGCAAAGAACGGCCAGCTCGAATATTCTGGGGAACTCGGTGGACCATCTCACCAGGCACAGGTGAGATGTCTTGAGACCCTCTCCCAGCTTCCCAGGCAGACAGGGCTGGAGCACAGTGCCCCCCGCCCCTGCTGCCACGCCCGCTGCCCCTGCTCAGCTCACCCCAGGCCCAAGCAGCACCTGCCAGCAGCTCCTCCCCTGTTACCCCACCCCAGAGTCCTCTGGCTCTCGCCACCTGCCCAGCCCCCCTCACAAACACCTCCTCTCCTAACATTCCAATTTTCTGAGCAAATTCAGTCTCCGCAGTGAGCTTGGCCTAATCGCCACTGTGACAATTTAATTAAAGCAATTCAGACGCAGGCGTGAATCACGGGTGAAAGCTCCTGCTATCGGTAGAGTCTGCAAATGTCGCCTCGTCGGCACGCGCCTCCATTTTTTGATCTACGAAATGGATAAGAATCCCCTGCTCACAATATTTTGGAGAAGATGAAATAACAGAGGTAAAGCTTAAGTGCTGGGGAATTGTAGGCTTCCTTCCTCTTTCTTCCAAGAGCATTTGAATTTTAAAGGGAGAGCTTTTCAGTGCCAATGGGCTCCTGCCTGCTGCTGGAGCCGCACCTAGTCCCCAGGAGCAGAATCACAGATCATGGACTTTTGCGACTGCAGACAGGGAAGACGCCCCCGCAGCCATGCTCCCCCAAAACAGCCATGCCCCGGAACCTGGTGTGGATTCCAGAAACTTCCCACCCTGCCCCTTTGTCCAAACTGGACTTGAACTTGGTGGGTTAGCCCGCCAACCTAGGACCTAGCCCACGGCCACCGCGCCCCAGGGTCTGGCTTGAAGTCCATGCTCTATGAGAGTTTGCCGAATCCAGTTTCCCTCTCCCCGGATTAATTGGTGGCAGGAGCAAGGAGCCGGCCCCCTCTGAGTGGGTTCCCCCGCCCGTGAGCTCCAAGACCTGGCCGCAGCCACCCCTTCCTCCGCCTCTGACCTCTTGAGCCCCTGCAGAAGGTTTATGGACGTAATTACAGCATGCTATTGATTTCCTGACAACGGCCTTGATGTAACTATTTTACAGAATCAAGCTAATTTCAGACATTGAGGTTTTGATGGTCTCTGGCGGACTCAGCCCAAGAAGTCCTGCTGTCTCGTCCCTGCGTGCTCCCGCCCCTTCTCGGAACGCTGCTTCGCCTGGGGACCCCCTTCCCTGAAGCCAGATGGGAAGTGTCTGTCCTCTGGGATGGCCACGTGGGCGGGTCCGCCACATCTCGCCCACACAAAGCCGAGAAGACAGGAAGCACACCTGGGCTGGTCGGGGCCTCCTCTGCTTCCCTATCAGGTGCAACACGTTAGTGCCTTGAGATACTCCTCTGCAATGAGACAACTGGTTCACCGCGGGCGGAGCGCCCGAAGACCCAGAATCTTACCGAATCTGTAGCCACGTGCGATGCTGCATGCGACCATGGTGCAGACGGCAGAGACCAAGACTAGGAAAAAAAAAAAAAAAAAAAAACGGCAGCTTTGTAATGTGAAATATTAGCAGTGCACGAGGGCCTTTCCCCAAAAGGCTTTTCAGGAGGGTGCTGCTCCACTCGGGAATAAGGAACGGCAGAACCAAGATCCAAACAACCAGACATACCCCCCCCCCCCCCGGCCCCGAGCCCCTGCTCACCTGCAGCTGGCTGGGCCCCGCCCTTCTAGCCTAGCTCTCCAGCCAGGGCCTGGTCCGGCCGTGCTATTCTAACCCACCCAGGAGCCACCCTCCTTTCCCAGCTCGCCAACGCTGAGCTCTCCTTGAAGGACTTGCTCCAGTGCCACCTGCAACTGGGACAATTTTTCCTTCAAAGCCACCTCTCAGTGGCCTCTCCCTGCCCTGATGTCCGTGGACGCCATGTCCACGTCGCTACATAATGAACGTATACAGGTGGCCTCTAGCACTGTTGAGATCCGTTCCTCTCTTCCCTTGCAGTAGTGGCCCTGGGTTGGTTGAGTCTGCCCCGCCAACCACTGCTCAGTGGACGCCCATTTCTCAGTTTCCCAGTGACCTCCATCCTCTATTTGGGGAACAACAGGACACCAGGGAAGTTGAGTTCACCTCTGGATCCAAACAGGTTCCAAGACCAAGGCCAGGCCCATCAGGGCACCCGTGGGGCCTAAGGCCATCCCGTCACAGAGACCGCTGTGGCTAGCAATGCCAGGCAAGACTCACTCTTCCCTGTTGGCTGAGAGAAAGAGCGAGTGCGAGACAGAGCCTGCTCACGATGGAGCTAACACTGGTAAGGAAGCAGGAACAAGAGCCCGGGAGAGAAGGTCTCGTTAACAGGTTTTTTTTTTTTTTTTTTTTTTTTTAAAGATTTATTTATTTACTTGAGAGGTATAGTTACAGAAAGAGAGAGAGAGAGGCCTTCCATCTGCTCGTTCACTCCCCAAATGGCCAGTACAGCCAGAGTTAGACTGATCTGAAGCCAGGAGCCAGGAGCTTCTTTCGGGTCTCTCGTGTGGGTGCAGGGGCCCAAGGACTTGGGCCGTCTTCCACTGCTTTCCCAGGCTATCAGCAGGGAGCGGGATTGGAAGTGAAGCAGCCAGGACTTGAACCAGCGCCCATATGGGATGCTGGTGCCGCAGGCAGAAGTTTACCCACTACACCACAGCGCCAGCTCCTCTGGTCAGCATTTTAAGCTGCAAGATCAAGTCTCGCCTCAGGCTAACAAAAACCTTTCCCCAGACTTGTCAGCCTTATGAACCAACTCAATTTCCTTTGTTTAAACCAGGTTGGGAGGGGACTTCTGCCCCCAGAGGGACCCCAGTGCATATCCCCGAGTAGTACCATGTATGCTGATGCCACCTGGCCTCCATGCAGGCTCTGAATGTTTATAAGAGAACGTCCAAATACATTTAGCCCCATTGATTCTCTTATATGACCTATTGGATTTCTGTTTTCTCCAATAACAAAATAATACATGGGCATTAAAACACACTTCAGGAATTCCACCACGGAGGATTACTGCTAACCACCAAGCTGTTTTCACTCTTATTCAGCTAGGGGCACTGTCTTGGACAATTGGAACAGATCATGGTGTGTGTGTACTTCAGTGATGTCATGGCCCAAAGGTCAATGTTGGTGATGACTATCTTGCTGCAAAATCATGTCTGATTTTCAAAACATTTTGAATGGTCCAGATCTACATAGATTAGCATCACACGGTCTGTATTTTTGATATCCACACTTATGCTCACCCTAACATTGAATTTTCCATGTTTGCTCTCTCTCTCTCTCTCTTTTTTTTTTTTTTTGTATTTTTAAAAGATTGATTGATTGAAATTCGGAGTTAAGGAGAGAGAGGGAGAGACGGAGTGAGAGGCGGGGAGAGAGATTGAGAGAGAGATTCCATCCACTGGGTCACACCTCAGATGGCCACAACAGCCAGCGCACCTGCTATTCCACGATGCCAGCCCTGGCTTCCTCTTTTCCTATGACACGTGCTAGATCTCTCTACTGCCGTTCTAATTCAATAGCGCCTCTATTTTTTTCTCATGTTTTTAAAACGTTGCTACAGTTTTTTTTTTTAAATATCTATTCATTTATTTGAAAGGCAGAGTTACAGAGAAGCAGAGAGAGTGAGAGAGAGATTGAGGTCTTCCATCCACTGGTTCACTCCCCAAATGGCAACAACAGCTGGAGCTGAGCCTATCCAAAGCCAGGAGCCAGAAGTTTCTTCTGGGTCTCCCACGTGGGTGCAGGGGCCCAAGGACTTGGGCCATCTTCTACTGCTTTCCCAGGCCACAGCAGAGAGCTGGATTGGAAGAGGAGCAGCCGGGACTTGAACCGGCGCCCATATGGGATGCTGGCACTGCAGGTGGCGGCTTTACCTGCCACGCCACAACGCTGGTCCCTTTTCTTATTTTGTTCTGTTTAATTGCTTTCAGTTGCTTATTAAGATGTTTAGTTAAGGGTCTGGCGCTGTGGCACAGCAGGTTAAAGCCCTGGCCTGAAGCACCGGATTCCCATATGGGCACCGGTCCTAGTCCCGGCTGCTCCTCTTCCGATCCAGCTCTCTGCTATGGTCTGGGAAAGCAGTAGAAGATGGCCCAAGTCCTTGGGATCCTGCACTCACGTGGGAGACCCAAAAGAAGCTCCTGGCTCCCGGCTTCGAATTGGCACAGCTCCGGCAGTTGCAGCCATCTGGAGAGTGAACCAGGGGAGGAAGACCTCTCTCTCTGTCTCTACCTCTCTCTCTAATTCTGACTTTCAAATAAATAAAATAAATCTTTAAAACAAGATGTTTAGTTAAATATTTCCTTTTTAATTTAATAATAAAATCATCTAGCTTGTGAGTGTGCCCCTTTTTGCAGTCAGTTTTACTCTGACTTTCCGTAAGCTGTTCTCACGTTTGCCACTTTGTAAGTGGACTACAGTTCTTCTAATGACCCAGCAATTTCTAAGTCATAGCCTTTTTAGTTCTCAAATCTCAGGTCTTCCTGTGCTAGCTATACATTATTTTAGGGTGCCGTTGACTGGGTCCTACATAAATACTGACTTTTAGCACTAAATGAGATTTTATTTTCATTTTTTTCACTATTCCAAGAATGGTTGAGAGGAACGTTTATGGCTTGTTCGTGGGTTAAAGTTTATCTTGCATAATTGTTAAATAAAAGTTACCGCGCTGATCCAATGGCAGGAGCCAGGAGCCAGGTGCTTCTCCTGGTCTCCCATGGGGTGCAGGGCCCAAGCACCTGGGCCATCCTCCACTGCACTCCCTGGCCACAGCAGAGAGCTGGCCTGGAAGAGGGGCAACTGGTACAGAATCCGGCGCCCCGACCGGGACTAGAACCCGGTGTGCTGGCGCTGCTAGGTGGAGGATTAGCCTATTGAGCTGCGGCGCCGGCCTTTGTGTGAATTCTTTGAATAGCTCTGCTTAAGTTTTTCTGGTGGTCAATGTCAAAATAAAAACAGTTACCTGCCTACTTCCTGTGAGGCGATATCCATGCAAATAAAAAGTCAGTAAAAAGTTCACGAGGGGGCCAGTACTGTGGAGCAGTAGGTAAAGCCCCAGCCCGAAGCGCTGGCATCCCACATGGGCACCAGTTTGAGTCCCAGCTGCTCCTCTTCTGATCCAGCTCTCTGCTATGGCCTGGGAAAGCAGCAGAAGATGGCTCAAGTCCTTGGGCCCCTGCACCCACGTGGGAGACCCAGAGGAAACTCCTGGCTCCTGGCTTCCGATTGGCACAGTTCTGACCATTGGGGTCATTTGGGGAGTGAACCAGCAGATGGAAGATCTCTTTTCTGTCTCTTCCTCTCTATTATACTGCCTTCCAAATAAAGAGGTAAATCTTAAAAAAAAAAAAGAAAAGAAAATAAAGAAAAAGTTCATGGAAAATATGCTTTATAAAAAAAAATATGTGTGGATTTTTAAAGTGTTTGCACCAACACAAACATCCTGGAACTCTGTCTTTTCCATGAAGTTTTGAGGGGCTCTCGTGTGCTGTAGTCTTCTGCTTGGGCGGGTGTGTGTCTCTGGGTTCACATCTCTGAGGACCCCAGAGGCTTCACTCGTGAAGGTGCACCTGGGGGCCCAGAGGCAGGAACCCAGCCCTTCCCATCATCCCCTGCAGCCTCCCAGGGTGGGGTGCACCTGCTGATGGAAGGCCAGGGTGATGGACAGAGTCAGAGAAGAGTCCATTCTGTGTCCCAGGGCATGAGAGAGTACCCTGCCCGGCACCCTTCACAAGCTGCCTCCCTTGGTCCCACCCACAGTCTACTCCAGTCTTCGTTAACTACTCACACTAAGTGATGTTTCTTCCTGGATATTTTTACTTCATCTTTTTCATCGGAGCCTTTAGCCAGGATGAGTGCGGACACAGCTCCCTCGGAATCTCTCTGCTTCTTTAGGGCACTCTGCCCCGCGCGTCTCTCCACTCCCACTCCGCTGTTTCTGCAGGGATTGTCCTGGCTTGCTCCCCGGCCACCCTGCGATCCCCGCGTCGGATCGCCCTCTCTCTTCTCCGATTCTAGCATCAGCTCTACACTCGTGTCTTTGCTCTTTTCCCTCCAAATAGGAGAATCTGTTCTTCTCCTGGGTGACGCGAGCCCCGGCGAGCCCCGGCGGCGTTCTCTCCTGCCTGCTCTGCCCTCCATCCGTGGGGATTTTATCCATTCTGTTTCATCTGCTCCACTGTGGGCTCCTACAACTTCATTTGCATTGCAACCAGCTTCTCTCTTGTTTCCCACCCACTGTCTCGGTTGCTCTTGTCTTTTTTCCTTGGCCCCTTGGTAGCATTTTTCCAAATGTGACATAAACCACCCAGGCACACACGGGTCAGCCCCCACCTGGGACACTCACACATTACTGCATAGACTCACCACACGAACACGGAAGGCCAGGGCTCCCGCCTGCGTATCTCAGCAGTGCCCAGGGCAGCAGGCCACAGCCAGAGGACCTCTTGCAGGGGCTTGTCGCAGCAAGCGCTGCTACCCTGCCCAGCCACACAGAGTCACCAGTGCCTGCGTGTCGGCCGCTCCACACTCGGTCCCTTGTAGAAGCCGCTGGGCAGATTTGCACTACCAGGCGGGTGCACAACAGCCGCCCCAACTTCCAGTGCCCCAGGCCAGTGAAATGAGGGTTCCCCCAGGGGGCTCTCTCAGACCTGGAGGAACTTCCGCCACCCACCAGTGCCTTCCTGAAATTCAGCAGAGAGGAGTGGAGCAGCCCCCTAGCTGGCAGCATGCACCTCCCAAGTCAAAGCCGCACTTCGCCGGATCTCACCGGGACTTCCATAGCAGAACCAGGGGTGGCCGTGCGTCTCGCTCATCACGCCCTAAGTGGCACACTCACAGCGCTGGCACAATCTGCCCCCACCACCGAGACTGTCCATTTCAACTCGCCAAGGGACACCAGTCATTCAATAGGTGATGTACCAGTGCCCGTGTGTGGCACAGAGAGTTCAGCCTCTACTTGCAACACGGGTAAAATCTGTATTGGTGCCTGTGAAGTCCCAGCTGCTCCGCTTCTGATCCAGCTCCCTGCTAATGGCCTGGGAAGGCAGCAGAAGATGGCCCAAGTGCTTGGGCCCCTGTCACCCATGTGGGAGACTCAGATAGATGGAGTTCCTGGCTCCTGGCTTCAGACTGGCCCAGCCCAGCCATTGTGGCCCTTTGGGGTGTGAACCAACAGATGGAAGGGGTCTCTCTCTCTCTCTCTCTCTGCCTTTCAAATAAATAAAATAAATCTTTAAAAAAAATAGGTACTTTATCAACCACTAGCCAGGCATTGTTGAATGAATGAGTTCATGAAACAAGACACGAAGTGAATTCTGCCTGAGTTTCATGATCAGAAGTGACTGACCTCCCTTGGTTAGTTCACTTTCTTTCTTTCTTAAGATTTATTTATTTATTTGAAAGCCAGAGTTATAGAGAAAGGCAGAGACAGAGAGAGAGAGGTCTTCCATCCGCTGTTCACTCCCCAGATGGCCACAATGGCCAGAGCTGCGCTGATCCAAAGCCAGGAGCCAGAATCTTCTTCCGGGTCTCCCATGCGGGTGCAGGGGCCCAAGGACTTGGGCCATCTTCTACTGCTTTCCCAGGCCATAGCAGAGAGCTAGATAGGAAGTGGAGCAGCTGGGTCTCAAACCGGTGCCCACACGGGATGCAGGCACTGCAGGCTGGGGCTTTACCTACTACGCCACAGCGCCGGCTCCAGTCATTTCACTCCTTGGGAGAAGGACTCAAGGACTCTGGGGTCCTGCAGTGCAAATGCGAGGACAACCGCGTGTGGGTGTGTGCTGAGTCCACCAAATGGAGCCTGCAGGGAGCTGCCCCCGCCGCTCCCCTGGCCACCGCCAGCCGCCATTGCTGCCGCCTCTCCGTCCCCACATCATGCAGCTTCCACTGGCCCGATGGCTCCCCAGTCCTGACCTGCCCAGCTCCCTGGGAGTGAGGCTCCCTGTCCTGCCCTTATGCACGTCATAGCTAGCCATTCTCCCATCCCCCACTCTGGGGTCTTGTCCGTCTCTCCCTCTTTGGAGCAGGGGTGGGAGGAGTGGCGGTACTGCCGCTGAAACGCAGTGGGAAGATGGGGCCAGGATCAGAGACTCAGGCGAGGAGCAGCGTGTTCTGTGAGTCAGCACGCTGTCAGTCCCGGTGCCTGCCAGCCCTGTGATCAAGGCACCGAGGTGACATGGCGACAGGCGCTTCTGACATCCACGCAGGCCAGAGTGTAATGAGGATGTTGCCTCCCCGTCAGCAACGTCCCAGGCAGGGTGCCCTGCGTGAGACAAACCAGAGATCACACGGGCAGCCCTTGTGCTTGACCGAGATCACCCCTGCCCGGGGCCGGGGTAAATGAGTCCCGAGGGCTCAAAGGGGACAGCAGACGGGAGACGCTGTGACAAGAGAGCAGGGTAGCTGACAGGCAGCCAGGGCCCTGGCACTAACTAGCAGTGCCGTGTCAGCCAGGTGTTAACTGCCCGAGCCTTGATGTGTCAGCATCGAGAGACTGGATCATGCTGATTGCTTCAGTTTTTTTTAAGAAGACCCTCCCTATTCCCCACCCGGCACCCCCAGGTCTGCTGTTGTCAATGGTAGGAGCTCTAACTTAACAGCCTCCATGCAAACAACAACAATGTTGCTGGCCACAGCCCGGCTGTGTGCAGACGGCCGAATTCCACAGCATCTCCCTACTGCAGGCTGCTCCCCCAGCTGCCACTGGTGACTGACCGCACAGGCGTGCCTTCTGTCCAGCTGGGCTTCCCGTGCCGACCCCTCTGCCTGTGCCTCTGGACTCTTCCATTTCATCTGAATTTTGTGCCTTTTTTTTTTTTTTTTTTTTTGGAGGTAAAATTTACCTACGGGCTGCGTAAGTCTTAAGGGTACAATTCAGTGAGTTTTGCCAAATATATATAAAAGCCACGTGACTGATACTCCAATTGAGACAGAATATTTCCATCACTCCAAAAATGTCCCTCCAGCCCCTTTCAGTCACCCGCGTCTCCCATAGGCAGGCACAACTGTGAAGGTCGCCCCTCGACATGGTTTCTCTGACCTTGAGTTTGGTCGCGTTCTTGGTGTTGCGCTGGACTGGAATTCCACAGATACGGAAGGAACGGGCATCCCTCACTTTGCAATCTTGGGAAAATGACAGGATTCCCGTTCAGTCTTCCTTGCGTTTCGTAAGATTTTACTCTGCCTCCGTCGTAGGTTCTGCAAGATCACGCTGGCAACACCTGCTGCTCTCTGAGCGTTGAACTCAGATTGGAGGGGCAGCGGTTACGAGGTGGGCTCCAGAGACAGATGAGGGCACTCAATCTTAGTTTTTATTTTTAACTGAGGCGTAAAACTTGTATGTATTCAGGGAGCGTGGAGTGATCTCTCAGTCCAGGCATACATTGTGCCTCGTTCAGTCCAGGGCAAACTTAGTTATCTCTCTGGAATAGGCATCATCTCTTTTTGGTGAAAACATTCAAAATCCTCTCTTTTGGCTTTTGCATACATATATTTGCTTCTTTTTATTTGACATATTAAATATATTTTAAAAATTTATTTATTTGAAAGTCAGAGTTACACAGAGAGAGGACAGGCAGAGAGAGGTCTTCCATCTGCTGGTTCACTCCCCAGATGACCCCCAACGGCAGGAGCTGAGCCAATCTGAAGCCAGGAGCCAGGAGCCTCTTCTGGGTCTCCCACATTGGAGCAGGAGCCCAAGGACTTGGACATCTTCCACTGCTTTCCCTGGTCACAGCAGAGAGCTGGATCAGAAGTGGAGCAGCCGGGACTCGAACCGGCATGCACATGGGATGCCAGCACTGCAGGCGGTAGTTTTACCTGCTACACCACAGCGCCAGGTCCAACATATCATACATTTGTATATAGCTTTAAAGCAAGACAAGAACAGTATTTGTTTCTACAGTCATCCAGCTGTGCCGTATCACACCAAAGTGTCTTGCTCCCAGCCGACTGTAACTCAGTGCCTGCCAAGCTTTGCCTGTCCCCAGACAGCCACACGGGAGCCTCCTGTCCTGTCCCACCCTTCACTGGCTCCATGATGTAGCCTCATCTCTGTCACAGGATTCAGTGAGGTTTAAACTAGGGGCATTTTGCAAGGTGCTTAAGCTGCAGCTGGCATGCAGTAGGTACTAAATAAGTGTTGGCTATTACTACCAAAGAGGTCGCACACTGTGGTGCACCAGGAACACCGCTGAACCTCAGCTGCTACTGTTCTCAAATCTTCATGGGCAGGAGGCACGGTGGGCGTGCTGGCTGTCATCCAGGGGTGGCAGGGAACACTATGAGAGCCCTTGGCCACTGGAATAAAATGCACAGTGCACCATACTGGAACGGAGGTGACCAGCTTATCCCGGGACTCTCCCAGCTAGCCCTGCAAACCCCAAGACTGCCGCCTTCATCTCAGGCAAACCGGAACAGGTGGTTACTCTGATCCAAGCTTCGCTCTTCTCAGCTGCTAAGTGGGCATCACACACACACACACAGACACACACACTTACAGGCCAGCAGAAGAGAGCAGATGCAAGGACGCGTGCGTGGCAGGGCTGCATGGAGGTGTGCGGTCTCTGTCTGGGAAGAGCGGCCCGCACATCGAACCCGAAATTCGGCTCTGAGCTCCAACTTTCTATTCAGTCTCGAGTTGGACTCAAGGCTTCTGTGCTGAGCGCTCAGCCCGCTCTCTGGTCTGGACAGGAGGATGGTCGTGATGGGTCCTCATCTGTGACCCTGCTGCCGACCCCCCAGGCAGCCCCGGAGTCACCCCTGCCAGCCTGCCAGACTGTCCCACCTGAGTCTGACCTCCCAACATCTCATCCAGATCCCGGGCCTTGCACCTGCCCAGGCTCGCCGAGGACTCCCCAGGGTGCAGCCTGGCCACCGTCCCACCCACTCCTCCCCCAGAGGCCGCGGCCGAGCTGAGAAAGTTCTGGAAGCAGGAGGCTGGGCGGGAACCAGCGCGGAGGCTGAGGTAATGGAATACCCCTGATGCGATTACACATTGATTGCCAGTGTTATGGCTCTCTGATTGCCTCTTATTGATACAAATCCACTGGGCTGCCTCTTTGGACAAAGGCGAGTGAGGACGAGCAGAGACAGCAGGGGAGACGTGAGGAAGAGGGGCCGGAGGGAGGAGGGCCGGGCAGGGAGCAGCTGCCACAGGCACCGCCCCCACCTCCCACCCCAGGCCACCCACTATTCTGCCGCCACTCCACTGTCACCTAGGGAGTTCTCAATGACCCACAGGTCGGGGGCTGGGGACAGAGGCGAGCAGAGATGGCCACAGTGTGAGGCCAAGAGGAGACCGAAGGCCACTGGGGACACGTTCCAACAATGCCCCTAGAGGGCAGGCAGGGGGCCACAAGGCAGAGAGGTCAGAGGTCATGGTCGAGGCGGGCAGTCTGGATGCTGCTACTTGTTGAAGCAGGGGTGAGGGACAGAGTGTCTCCCAGGTGGCGGAGAGCCGGCTTCCCCTGCACAGGGAGAACAAACCCCTCTGCTCTCAGACTTTGGCTGACGGCAGCACGTCCACGTTCGTGGATGCGGTACACCGTGGCTCCGTGGAGCAATGGTGTCTGCGCCACCTGCAGTCTCCGGGGCCCCAGGTCTGTGCGCGTGGGAGAGTGAGTGTGGCTGAGTCAGATCATCTCTCAGTGCCTTGTAAACCAGCTACTGTCTGCATGGATCGTGAGACTCAGAGCCCCCCGGCGGGTTCAGACCAGAGGAGACAAAGCAAGGACCTTCGGCCAACATGGACTGTGTTTTCCAGGAACTTTTTGAAGACCACACACACACACACACACCCGCCTATTGGGACTGCCCACAAGTGGCTAGGTTCACCCCTGGGATTCCAGAATACTTTTGCACCAAAATGTTCATTCCTTTTTGTTTTAAGTGTGTATTTTTTAAGGGAGAAAGGGAGAAGGGGAGGGGGAGGGGGAGGGAGAGGGAGAGATCTTTCAGCCACTGCTTCACTCCCCCAAATGCTTATAACAGCCAGGGCTGGGCCAGGCCAAAGCCAGGAGCCCAGAATTCCATCTGGGTCTCCCACATGATTGACGGGGACTCCAGACTTGAGCCATGACTCCTGCCTCCCAGGGTGTGCACTAGCAGCAAACTGAATCTTTTAAAAGTGAGGTAGAGGGGACTCAAACAAGACACAGAGACGGGAGTGGTGATCCATCCCACTATGCCCGGACACCTGTCCCACGAATCCACCTTTTAATTCTGTTTTCAAGAATGTTTTGTCCCCCTTCTATACACACACCTCATGCAGTCTCCACACCCCGCAGCCAGAGAGAACGAACAGCTGTTTGCCCCGTAGATAAGTCAGATCCCCATCCGCCTAGGGTGAGCCATCACGGGTGGCGACTCTCTGCTCGCCGCGCTGTCTCTGGAGCCCCGAGTCAACCCCCGGGGAGTGTCTCAGACATTCACAGAGCAGTGGAAAGCGTCGAGATACCAACATCCATGTTCCCAGCTGAGGCCCAGCAGATAACAAGTGCCCTGCTTTCTTGGTTCGGGTCCCATACGATGAATACGCGTCTTCTCAGGGCTGTGTAGTGCCACTTGTTTGTTTGTTTGCCTCTATGTGGTTTGTGTTGCCATTGTACTGTTTCTAATGGCTCCCGGGTGTCAGGCAACGCTGCTGCTAGCACTCCTGGTGCCCCCCTGCACCAGAAGACAACATGAGGGTTAGACAAGCTTATCCAGGCTGAATTACGGCGAGGCCCATTAACAGCTCAATGTCACTCATCAATAGTTGTTTAATAAGGTGTCTCTACACAGAAATGCACATAAAGCAACATCATATATTGATCACTTGGTGAAAACGTTGTGGCCAGAGTCTCACAGGAACTCGACTCTGTACTGCTCCGAGGAGCAGTGGGGATAGTACTCATCTAGCCAGTGTCTGCAGCAACTTTCTAGAACATTCCAGCGTGAATAATGCGGGTCAACTCCCCCGAACACGCTCACAGCAGAGAGAGAGAGACAGGGCTCCCCTGCCTTGCTCTAGTTTCCCAAATAAAGGAAGCCTTGAACCTGGCTCAATTGCAAGGGTCCCCATGGGACGAATAGATTGAGTTTCTGATTCCAACTTTAGCCCCACTCAACTCCGGCTGTTGTGGGCATTTGAGGAGTAAACAAATGAATGGTGCTCTCCCTCTCTCTCCTCTCCCTCTCTCTCTCTCTCTCTCACTCTCTCTCATTCTCTCTCGCTCTCTCTCTCACTCTCTCTCCCCCCCCCCGCCACCCCTTTTCAAATAGATAAATAAATCTCTTTTTGAATTTTGAGATGCCTGTGGTCATTCAGTGAGAAAACTACAAACACTAAAACTCTATGCATTTCAGGAAGATTCTATTAATATGGATACCATTGCTGTTATTCATGAAATTGCCTTCCTTAAAGGATAAAAGAATTGCTTCAATAAACTGGGAGTGAACGCTGCCTTTGTTCATAGACAAGACAATGAGGATCCACCTTCTAATCCTCTCTCCCTTCTTTTACCTTGGTTTCTGCTCCCTGGAGGGTGCTCAGCCATTGTCACGGGGAAAGGTAACGAGTGCCAACTTTTCAGCACTGGAGCCCATGTTTGGCGCAAAGGTTAGGTGCTGCATGGTGGACCCATTCCACACCAGAGAGCCTGTGTTCCCCTCCCCTCTCTGCTTCCAGCTCCAGCCTCCTGCTCATGCACACTCTGGGAGGTAGCACGTGATGGCGCAAGCACCTGGGTCCCTGCCGCTCATGTGGGAGACCTGGGTGGAGTCTGTGACTCCTGGCATATGCCTGGCCCAGCCCAAAGCTGTTACGAGTATTTGAGGGATGAACCAGCAGAAGGAAGATCTGTTTCCATGTCTCTGCTTTTCAAATAAAAAGACATTTGAAAAAAAAATAGTTCCTTTAAAGCCGAGCCGACGTGTGAATGTGCAGCCACATTTGGAACAGTTGTGTTTTAAGGCCTGCAGGTTTTCTCTACGTTGAGGGATGTCTGGTGACCAGAGAGAGAAGGTGGCATTCGCCTGGGTGGTGCCGGGTGGTGAGGACGCTCAAGTCCCTGGGATCTGTGCTCACTTTGACCTCTGCCCACGACACCTCGGGGCCTGCCCTGTGCTTGCTTCCCGTCCACCAGGCTCTAGGGCTGGCACTTGGCTCTTTATGCCCAGCAGTGTGGCATAAAGACTGGTCCTGGGGGCCAGCGCTTTGGCGTAGCGGGTAAAGCCACCACTTGCAGTGCCGGCATTCCATATGGGCGCCAGTTCAGGTCCCAGCTGCTCCACTTCTGATCCAGCTCCCTGCTGTGGCCTGGGAAAGCAGTGGAAGATGGCCCAAGTCCTTGGGCCCCTGCACCCACGAGGGAGACCCAGAAGAAGCTCCTGGCTCCTGGCTTTGGACTGGTGCAGCTCTGGCCATTGCAGCCAATTGGGGAGTGAAGCATCGGATGGAGGACCTCTCTCTCTCTCTAACTCTGAATTTCAAATAAATAAATAAATCTTTAAAAAAAAAAAAAAAGACTTGTGCTTCAGTAGGCCGGAACGCTCCTGATACTAATCCCGTCCTACCCAGCCTTCTCAACCCCTGTGCCTGGAGCTGCGGGTCAGAACCGAGGCTGGCCCCAGCCCTGAGATAAGACGAGGGGGAGCTCTGCCTCCGCTGTGACCTTCAGCTCACCTTGGCCGTTTCATTAAACCAAGCCTTGCCCCTCACCTCCGAGACGGGGCTGACCCATCCACGTGCGCTGCCGAGCGGCCCTGGGGCACAGGCAGAGGCAGACAGCTCCACGTGGCACAGAGCGGGGCGCCCTTGTCTCATACCCCAGACCTGCAGGATACCCTCCAACTAGACCCCCCACCCCACTGCAGGCGAGGCCTCCCAGTACAGCCGTCACTGGAGTGAGCTGGGAGACGACTGTGGCGGGGACGGAGGGTCCATCAGAGCCCCGGTGCCACACTCACCACCCCCAGAAAGGCTGCTGACAAGGAGAGCGGGAGGCCTCTGACGAATCCCCGCCTGTACCTGCGGGAGAAGTGACGCACCTGTTTCGCAACTCTGCTAATTGCCTACTTGGGGTTCTTTCATTATTTTTTTTCTTTTAATTCTGTTCATGGAGGTTGCAGCCTTCAGTAAACAGAATATGCCTTTAATGAAACCAGTAAATATTAAAAAAAAAAAAAAAAGGAAGTGCTTTGATTTCCTGGGCAAATCCAATGCTCTCTGAGACGGAGCCATTGCATTTCGGCCCTCGGCCCTGTGCCCATGCTCCTAAAGAGGGCCCTCGCCTGATTTACACCAGGACCTCAGACAGGCTTGGTCCCCAAGCTGGAACTCCCTCCAGGTCCCCCAGCATTTAGGAGCGGCCGCCACATAGCGGGGGCACCCAGCTCCCCTGCAGGACTTACTCGCACCGCAGGGCTCAGCGCGCAGTTACTGCTGGTTCTCTGCCCTCCTGGGCTGTCTTTCCACGTCCGTCAGCCACGCAGACAGCAGGCGCTTCGTCCATGCTGATCCGCATCCCCTCCCTAGGCTAAATCCTGAACAAATCAGGGTTCTTTTAATATCACCTCCATTTATTCCGCAAAAGACTTGCTGACAGGGCAGCCAGCAGCATCTGAAATTTCATCTAAACAAAGAGGGCAGGGACAAGGGGAGTCAGAGCTCTATTTTCTGGTCCCGGGCTCCCGCTGCCTCCTCCCAGGCGCGCACAGGAACACGCGTCTGAGCACATGTGCGCCGCAGCGATAAGGAGCCGCTCAGACGTGCCATTCATCACCCCTGCCCGCTGCAGGAGGCGCGCGCGTGTGTGTGTGCGTGCATGTGGCACACACCCGTGTGCACAGGCACCTGGGCAGGCTTCGTAGCTCCTTGCACGGCATGGGCATGACGGGGGAGAAGCACAGAGCTTCGGAAGGAGGTGGCAGAGGCCGGCTGGTCCAGCAAGACACCGGCCCTGGCTGCCTCCCTTGGCTCTGGCTGTGAGAGCTAAGCCAGTTTAAGCCAGTTTAACCAGTTAGCAGCCCAGGAAGGACCAGCGGGAACAGAGACCGGCTAACGGCCTGCAGCCCCGCTGTGAAGGAGAGATCAACAGGATTCACTGTTGGCCCTGTGGGAGCTGAGCCTGTGCCTTCGTGCACCCTGGTGGGGGATTTACAAAGTAGGTCAGTGTGGGCGGGAACGCTAATCACACGCCTCGCGGGCCTCTGGGACATCTGGCCAGTCGGAGACATCCCCACCCAGGCCCCAAGTGTGCATGCACAACACGTGCACAAACATATACACATGCACACACACATACATGTGCACGCACGCATGTCTGCACACACATGTGCACAGACATGCATGCATATGTACACACACCTGTACACATGCACAAGTATGCACATGCACCCACACACGTGCACACACATACACGTGTGCACACATGTCTGTACACACACGCATCTGCACATACATGTACACACCTATACACATACACATGCGTGCACACACACATGCGTGTATATACACATGAACCCACACACTTACACATGCACACACAGACACACATGCACGCATGCCTGCACACACATGCACCTGCACGCAAATGCGCATGCACACACCTACACATGTACACATGTATGCACACACATGCACAGATACACGTGCATGTATACACATACACACACATGCACCCACACACTTACACGTGCACAGACAGGCCATCCAGGGGCCCACTTCAGCTTCCCTCCCAGAACCAAGCCCTTCTCTTGCAAAGATTCTTGAGGGAAAAAGAACAGGAATTAAACGGCTACATGCTGATGGACAGCTACTTCAGGCCCGGCACTTCCACTACTTCCATTTGCTCGCTCAGCCTGTGCCTCACTGGGCAGAGGTGTTTCTGGTGATGACCTGGTTTATCGAGAGACGAAAGAACACACAGGTGGTGTGATCTGGGCTTTTGGTTTCAGATACACACACCTAGGAAACAGTGGGTGAAGAATTCAAATCTGTATGGGATTTGCTTGGGGTGTGTGTGTATGTGTGTGTGTCCAAACTACGCACTTGATACTTTTTTAGGAATTTTATTTATTTGAGATACAGTGTTCCCATCATCTGGTTCACTCCCCAAATGGTGGGTGGGAGCCTAAGCCAGGAGCCAAAAATTCTATCCGGGTCTCCCATGTGGGCATCAGGGACCCAACTACTTGAGTTAGCACCTGCTGCCTCCAGTGGTTTACGTTTGGCAAGAAGCTGGAGCTAGGACCTAGAAACCCAGACTCAAACCCAGGTACATGGATGTGGAATGTGGACATCATCACTAGCATCTTGAAGGCAAGGACAAAGCCCAGCCTCAGGGCCAGCGCTGGGGCACAGGAGGTTAATCCTCTGTTTGCGGCACTGGCATCCCACATGGGCACCAGTTCGAGTCCCAGCTGCTCCTCTTCTGATCCAGCTCTCTGCTGTGGCCTGGGAAAGCAGCAGAAGATGGCCCAAGTCCTTGGGCCCCTGCACCCATGTGGGAGACCTGGAAGAAGCTCCTCACTCCTGGCTTTAGATCGGCACAGCTCCGGCCATTGCGGCCATCTGGGGAGTGAACCAGCAGATGGAAGACCTCTCTCTGTCTCTCTCACTGCCTGTAACTCTACCTCTCAAATAAATAAATAAAATAGGCCCTCCTGTTTGATAAGTTTTGACAGACACCTGTGAAGCCATCAGCAGCATCAAGATAACAAGCATTCCCATCGCTCCACATTGCTCTATGGTCCTCCCCCCTCCACCGTCCCCCTCCCCACTCCATCAGGCCACCCCCGACCCCCCTGGCTGTCACCGCAGGGGAGTGTGCATCTCCCGAAACTGCACGCTCACTCAGCAGGTGTCCGTCGCCAGCCGGATTCGTCCGGGGTTGATCCGTGCTGCCGCGTGGATCCCCGGCCCCTCTCAGGCCGAGTCGACTCCGCCGGCAAGCTCTGCATCATTCGTTCACCCACGGACTCCCCTGGTAGTGAGTAGCTGGGTTGTCTCCCCTTTGAGGCTCTTTCAAATGGAGCAGGGGTGAGAGCGGTTTTCTTTTTGTTTGTTTGTTTGTTTGTTTCCTGCCAGGGCCGTGTAGATACACACGACCTCGCTTGTGGGCCACACAAAATCATCAGCTGAAAAATCAGCCTGCTGCAGCTGTATTGAATTTCCAGTCCCGCCTGTGGTTGCCTTGGCTGGGCCAGACTGGGTGATGTCACAGGCTGTACACGGCCCGGCTACTCCACTGCCCATCCAGCTCTCTGCTGTGGCCTGGGAAAGCAGCGGAGGATGGTCCAGGTCCTTGGGCCCCTGCACCCGTGAGGGAGACCCGCAAGAAGCTCCTGGTGGAACTTCTATAAACATCCTCACTCAGACTCTCAAACCCTAATAATAAGAAAACAAACAACCAAACTTCGAAACTGAGAAAACACCCGAACAGGTTACAGATGTCAAATAAGCTCACGAAGCGAGGCCCCCACACCATCAGTCACTGGCAGAGGCAAACTCAGACCACAGCCAGGGGAAGGCATGCAGCCTAGCAGTTCAGACACCCGTTTCCTAGGTAAGAGCGCCTGGGTTCTATACCCAGCTGCCAGGTAAGCACGTCCTAGGAGGTCAGGGTGGGGGTTAAAGAAGAGTGGAGTTCCTGCCATCCACTTGGGAGGCCTGGATGAAGTTCCCAGCTTCCAAGCATCTGCGCAGTAGACCAGAGAATGGGACCACTCTCTCTTGCTTGCTCTCTCTCATTCTCTTTCTCCCTGCATCCCTCTCCTGCTAGGTCTCCCTCTTTCTCTCTCTCTCTCTCAAATAAACACATGCACACATGTATACACGGATACCACAATGAGACACCAGTTCACAAGGAGTTCAATGGCTACAATTTAAAAGACCCAGCTAGGAGCCTTGGCTGCATTCAGTCCCTAGACAAAACCCTCCTGGTCCTCAAGTTTCTTAGCTCTCAAAGCCCTGCATACCCACAGTTCCACATCTGCAAATCCAACCAACCATGGATTGAAAATACTGCAACAGTGGCCAGTGCTATGATGTAGCAGATAAAGCCGCTGCCTGCAGTGCCAGCATCCCACATGGGTGCTGTTTTGAGTTTCAGCTGCTGGGAAAGCAGTGGAAGATGGCCCAAGTCCTTGGGTCCCTGCACCCACGTGGGAGACCTGGAAGAAAGTCCAGGCTCCTGACTTTGGATCAGCGCAGCTCCAAATGTTGTGGCCATTTGGGGAGTGAACCAGCAGATGGAAGACCTCTCTCTCGGTCTCTGCCTCTCCTTCTCTCTCTCTGTAACTCTGTCTTTCAAATAAATAAAATAAATCTTTAAAGAAAATACTCCAAAGTATTCCAACCGATGCCTCACATGGAACACCTATGGGATTTTTCTCATCATTATTCCCTGAATAACCCTGTACAACTATCTATATATCATTTGCTTGGTATTAGGAATTCTATGTGATCTAGAGAAAATTTAAAGTCTATGACTAAAATGCATATATATATATATATATATATATATATAGGCTGTTGGGGTGGTGGCTAAGATGCCACTTCAGAGTGCCTAGGTGGAGTCCTGGCTGCGTCCTCTGGTCCAGCTCCCTGGGAATCAGCAGGTGATGTCTCAAGTACCGGAGTCCCTGCCATAAACACGGGAGACCCGGACTGGGTTCTTGGTTCCTGGCTTCAGCCTGGTCCAGCCTGGCTGCTGCAGGCATTCGGGGAGTGAACAGCAGATGAAAGATCCCTCTCTGTATCTCTCTCTCTCTCTCTCTCTCTCTCTCTTCCCCTCTCTTTCCCTCCCACTCTCCATCTATCTCTGTCTCTGTGTCTGTCTCTGCCTATTTTTCAAATAAAAATTAAATAAATACAATTTTTTAAAAAAAACTATATGGGGGCCGGCGCCGCGGCTCACTAGGCTAATCCTCCGCCTTGCGGCACCGGCACACCAGGTTCTAGTCCCGATCGGGGTGCCGGATTCTGTCCCGGTTGCCCCTCTTCCAGGCCAGCTCTCTGCTGTGGCTCGGGAGTGCAGTGGAGGATGGCCCAAGTACTTGGGCCCTGCACCCCATGGGAGACCAGGAGAAGCACCTGGCTCCTGCCATCGGATCAGCGCGGTGCGCCAGCCGCAGCGCGCAGACCGCGGCGGCCATTGGAGGGTGAACCAACGGCAAAGGAAGACCTTTCTCTCTGTCTCTCTCTCTCTCACTGTCCACTCTGCCTGTCCAAAAAAAAAAAAAAACTATATGGGAGGATTATGTAGGTTCTATGAAAATTCTATGCCTTTTAAAAAGACTTATTTATTTATTTGAGAGGCAGAGTTACAGAAAGGGAGAGATGGAGAGAAAGGTCTTCCATCTGCTGGTTCACTCCCTGAATGGCCACAAAGGCCAGAGCTGGGCTGATCAGACACCAGCAGCCAGGAGTTTCTCCCAGATCCCCAAATGGGTACAGGGGCCCAGGCACTTGGGCCATCTTCCGCTACCCTCCATGTTCATTACAGAGAGCTAGGTCGCAAGAGGATCAGCCGGGACACGAACCAGTGCCCATATGGGACACTGGTGCCGCAGACCAAGGCTTAGCCCACCATGCTACAGTGCTGGCCCCAATACTATGCCCATTTTCATAAGGAACTTGAGCACCTGTGGACTTTGGGGTCACCTGGGGGAGACCTGAAACCAGTTTTCTGAGGACATAGAGGGACAGGTGCGTAAGTAAAGGCAAACGTTGAGTTGCAAAGTTAAGTAGCTGGGGAGGGAATGGCACTTAATGACTTTGTGAGCTGTTGGATCAGCAACGAGTCAGTTAACCCTTTCCAGTCTCTACTGGTATTTTACACATTTGAACCATGAGAGAGAGTTTTTAACAATTCCCAGTCTCCAGGATTCTATAGGTCGAGGACCCCAAAGAACTCTATAGTAACCCTACCCTGTTCCCTTGAAAGGTGTGGAATTAACCCTTGGGAACAATGAAGCGGGGGCTTGGTTCTTCCACCCATGGGAATCTCCCGCCATCCTTTCTGGTAGATGTCTAGTTACAGAAGTTATGTGCGCATAACGCGCACGCGCGCGCACACACACACACTCATGCACCCTTTAAAATGTTAATGTCTCCAAGATTGAGGTGCCGAACAGTCGTCAAACCGTTGCAGACACAAAAAGGCCCCGTGTTGCTTTGCAGCCCACGAGGGACCAGGACCGTCTTTAACTTATCTGGGTCCCTTTTGTCTGGAATATTCTTCCCTCCTTTTGAATAAGCTGCAAAATGGAAGGCTGGGGACAGAGCCTCACCAGCCTCCCCTCCTCTGCAAATGGATTTGTCATTTGCAGTCCCGGCCCCGGACCTGGGGCAGTTTGGATCAAAACCCATTTCCAAGGCTCCGTTTATTACCACTTTCTACAGAATTCGCCCTTTGATCAGGAGCCAAGGGATTCCACGCTCTGCCCCCGTGCAGCGTGCTCCCACCCCCGAGAGATCCCACTGCTGTCGCCTGCCTCTCAGTTTGAAAGCCCTGTTTACTTCGGAAATGTAGCAAGTGCTCCTGCGCTGGCTTTGATGTCTATTGAATTTAATGTATTTCATTGCATTACGGAAAAGCTCTTTCAGCCTCACTATCAGCATTTTCTTGATGTGCCAAGGGGTCTTTTTGTTGCGTTTTGTGCGTGCGGTTGTTGATTTGCGTGGTTGGATTTTGCAAAGAATGATTTGAAGATTTTTGTCCTCTCTTATTTTTTAAAGGCTACCCAAAGGCTGAGCCAGCAAGGAGATCGGCAGGTCTTAGAAACCAGGCTCCTCCGATGAGTTGAGGGAGAGATGACAAGAAAGCAAAGCTTTTCCCTTCCTGCTTGCCCTGTTCCATTGCCTCCGTGATAAACCGGCAAAGGCCAACCGTTTGCATCGCCCTATCAACTCCCTGCCGAGCTAGACCACATCTGGGGCCAAGGACAGAAGTCAAATGATTTCAAAGGTCACTGGGAGACGAGCGACACATGGGCTGAAGATCGTCTCGCGAAACTTCCTGTCCTTGTGGTACCTGGAAATGTGTGCCTCGTTTGCTGAGATGGTCCTTGCAGACAGTGGATTAGGATGGGCGCTAACCCAACAACGCACAGCCTTCTAAGAAGAGGGAAATGTGGGCGGAGACGCACGCAGAGGGAAAACAGCCCAGCGAAGACAGAGGCAGAGGTTGGAGGGCAGCTGCAAGGGGGCAGCAGGAGACTCCGCAGAGAGCACTACCCCGCCCACACCCTGATGCTGCTCTGGGAACCCCAGAACCTGGCGACACCCAGCCCCGCTGCCTCCCCGTCCGTGGTAATTTGCTGTGTAGCTCTAAGAAAATAAAACACCCCAGGCATCACTGAAAACAGGTGCCTGTGGACAATCAGACACGCAGAGTGCCACGTGCTTCCTTCTAAGCTACAAGGCAGGACACCCTTTGCACCGCATCTGACCACCATATGACGGGAATTATTCGGTACCCATGTCACGTAGCATCCGAACCGCAGTATCTTGAGGGGGAAGGGACCACCGTTAATAATTACACTAGGACAACGGGCATTCTCCAGAGGTGCTGAGGATACAGGGACCCTACCCGTCACACAGACCATGGAGACTGGAGACGGGGAGGGGCTTGCCCAGCAGGGGGCAGAGACAGGATCTGCGCAGAGCCGGTCTGGCTACAGTGCACCTGGCTGGCAGCACCATTCTGTGTGACACTGGCCATGCCCAGCCTCTGGGACCTCTGGAACCACAAGACCAGAGAGCCACCTGGAGACAGACTTCAGCCGCAGGTGTGCCGTCAGGGCAAGCGGAAAAGAATCCCGGCCCTATAAGGAACCCAGAAACATGCTCTTTTGTCCCCTGTAGCCACAGGGATGGAATTAAAAGACCACAGATGATGGGGGGCAGCTGTTCAGCTCAGCAGTCAGGATGCCACGTGACACACGTGCATCCCATATTAGAATGTCTGGGCTCAAGTCCCAATTCAAGTCCAATTTCCTGATAATGCAGACCCGGGGAGACAGCAAATGATGGCCCAGGTGCTTGGATCCCCGCCACCCAAGCGGGAGACCCAGGGTGAGTGCTGGGCGCCCAGCTTCAGCCTGGCTCTGCCCTGGCTCTGCAGGCATTTGGGGAGTGAACCACTGTAGAAAATCTCCCTCCCTCCCTCCCTCCCTCTCTCTCTCCCTCCCTCCCTCTCTCTCTCTCTCTCTCTCTCTCTCTCTCTCTCTCTTTTTCCCTGTCTCTCTTGCCTTTCAAATATGAATGAATGAATCCTTGGTTATGGTTCCAATTCTGTGTGCAGAATTCTTCCATGGCTCGGAACTAGGAGTTCTGGGTGCCATTGGGTGAACTTGGCCTTTGGATACAGCGACACACAGCAGGGGGGCACTGCCCCCTCCTGAATGGCAGAGAATGGGGCCAGATCACCTACACCCCGGGCTTTTCACAGTTCTGAAGGCAGGGCCCGAACCCTGAACCAAACTGAGGTCCTGATGGCCTCGTGCCTCCAGGGACCCCCCTAGAAGCCCAGACCCTGTGCTCTGTCCCCCTTCCCCAAAACTGACCCCTTGGATAGTCACAGAAGCCTGCCCCACACTTGAGCTTGCTCTGTTGCCCTAGGCCAGCCCCCTGCTCAGGTTGGCTCTGCCTCACCTCTGCCTCCTACAGGTGCCGATCAGTCTCTCCTCCCTGAGGGAGTTGCACAGCACAGCTCAGGATCCGCTTAGGACGGGGACCCCATGTGCAGCCACCACATCCTGCTCAGGCTGCTCTCCAAGTGACTTGGAGTGCAGGTGCTTCCCCCCTGCTCTCTCTGGCGCCAGCCTCTTCCAAGCTCCGTCTCTTGCCCTTCCCTCATGGGCTCACCTTTGCCCCTACTGCAGGAGCTGTTCTCCACAAACACTCGTCAGACGCTCCCATGCCTGGGGGGAGGGGGGAGGACTCTCAGTGCGTTTCCACGCTCTGGGCCCGCGCTGCCCAGCTCTCTCTCTCTCCCTGCAGCCCCTGTCCTCTCCCCATTGTTGCATTTCGGCTGGCCAGAGCTTTCCAGGACACATCGGTCATTCCACGAAGCAGCACGAGCCGGATCAGCCATGGGACAAAGGCAAGAAAGGTGGATTCCAGGAGCTGGAGCTGCCCCCATGCAGAGAGGGCTGGGGAAGGCAAACCCGCGGGAGCCTGCGTTCAGTTTTCAGTTTTTCTGGAAGGTCAGGGCAGGCAGCAGTTAGATGCTCCAGATAAGAAAGGGGAACCAGCTCGCCTGTGCAGGGAGGTGAGGGAGGGGCAGAGATGGAAACTGGAGCCAAATAAGGAATCCTAAGCTCCTGTACGCAACGTTTACGTTATCCTATGATCAAGGCTTTTTGCATATATTGCCAGGGGATTCAAAGTAACACATTAAGTGCCCAGAAAAACTGCTCAGCAGGAACACGGGCTGTGTCTTTCTCCTCCAGCCTACAGAGCTGTTTTCCCCGGGACTGAAGACCAGGGTGACACAGAAATGCGTGTCCTTGAGTCCGCTCTTTTGCATGGCTTCTATGTCACACAACGAGGGAGCGGAGCTTATCCCTGTATTAAACTTGAAAACTGCTGTTTGTCAAAGACTCCACTAAATGTGGGGGAAAAAAGAAAACAAGCCAAACCTTGAATGAAGGAATCTGCAAACCTTATAACCCCCACTGCAGATAGCTCTGCAGAGCGTAGAAGTGTACTTCCAGGGGCGGTGTCTGGCAGGGTTACATCACCACTTGAGATGTCCAAATCCCAGGTCAGAGTACCTGGGTTCACGTCCTGCCTCAGCTCTCAATTCCAGCTTCCTGCTAAGCAGATCCCGGCAGGCAGAAGGTGATGGCTCAAGTAGTTGAGTCCCTGCCACACACCTGGGAGACCTGGATGGAGTTCCTGACTCCTGGCTTTAGCCTGGCCCAGACCTGACTGCTGCAGACAGGATGCAGTGGATAGGAGATTCTCTCTCTCTCTCTCTCTCTCTCTCTCTCTCTCAGCTCTCTCCCACCTCCTCCTCTTCCTTTCAAATAGTTTTATTAACTTAGAGGGAAAAGGTCACTGGTTTTGATGCTCACATCCTACACTGGAGTACCTGCGCCCATTCCCAGCTGTAGTTCCAACTCCAGCTTCCCACTAGTGCAGACCCTGGGAGGCAGCCGAGATGACTCAAGTTCCGCCACCCACATGGGAGACCTGGATGAAGTCCCCAGTTCCAGCTTCAACCTCAGCCCAGTGCTGGCCACTGCAGGCATTGGGAGAGGGAGTAGTAGATAAGAACTTTCTCTCCTCTCTCTCTCCCTCTCAATAAATAAAAATGCTTTTTAAATTTTTCAGTACTTTTAAAAAATTCTGCTTACAGAAAGAGACAAAAGGTCCCGTTTTTAAAAGGGCAAAGGATGTGAACAGGCAATTCACAAAATTTAAGAGATCCAACGACTAGGTGAAAAGCCAAGTATGATTGAGCACACTGGAAATCCAAAAGAGGCACTATCTGGAATGCCACCAGGTCACACTCTTCAGATGAAGAACAATGCTAAAGAATAGGCTCTGACAACACCTTGTGCAGGTGAGTGTATGGAGTGAGTGGAAGGTGTGTGTTCACAGCCATGAGTTAGTGCAGTCACGTTGTAGAACAATTTGGCATCATACAATGACACAAATGAGCATATCCTGGGATCCACGGAACCCATCATGTAGGATCTAGATTCTGAGAAATCTCTACAAAATTGTTCAAGATGAAAATTGGAAGCAGCTTAACGTTTACCAACAAGACAATGGGGCGTATCCCTACAATGAAAAACTGGCCATAAAAATTATCCAAGGCATCATATCACAAAAACTCCTTAACATAAATTTGAGCAAACGTCACCAACAAAAGAACAGAAAAGGAAGTAGCAGAAGAATACACACACCACAGTGCAATTTACATAAAATTGTTAAAGCTGTAGAACACACTCGTAACACAGGCGTACATTAAAAATGAAATGCAGGGGGCTGGCGCTGTGGCACAGCGGGTTAACGCCCTGGCCTGAAGCACCAGCATCCCATGTGGGCACCAATTCTAGTCCCTGCTGCTCCTCTCTGATTCAGCTTTCTGCTGTGGCCTGGGAAAGCAGTAGAAGGTGGCCCAAGCCTTGGGCCCCTGCACCCATGTGGGAGACCCAGAGAAGCTCCTGGCTCCTGGCTTCGGATTGGCTCAGCTCCGGCTGTTGCAGCCATCTGTGGAGTTAACCAGCGGATGGAAGACCTCTCTCTCTGTCTCTACCTCTCTCTGTGGCTCTGTCTTCCAAGTAAATAAAAACAAATAAATAAAATGCAGGAGACCAGTAACTAGAAAGTTCAAGGTAGATGCCACTGGAGCAGAGGATGGGGAAACACACACAGGGCAGACTTGGGCTTCTGTTCCATAAATCTGCAAGCCTTCTCTGTATCTTAAATACTTCATGATCAATTTTTCAAAATGAGTAACAGTCAGTAGATTACAAGCTTATCAGGGGAAGGAGATTGAAACCATGAGTGAGGAGCAGAAGATGGGTCTGATTATGGTTAGGGGCCAGAAGAGACACGGCAGGGACCTGCTTGAGTGCTGAAGTCTCTCCTCGGGGGGCATCCCCCCCCCGGGAGCAGGTCCCAGTCTGCCCTCGTTCTGCTCTGCACCCAGTCTTCAAGAGCAGCCCCCCAGCAGGTGGCCCACTCACCGGTCCTGACAGGAGAGGGAACCACATGCTGCCCTTCTGCAGGTGCGGATCCTGGGAGCGCCCTGCGGGCAGCTCTCTAGTTCAGAGTCTGCTTCCCCAGCCTCCGCCTCTGACAGCCCCACATCGGATGCCGCCCACGTCACCAGGGCCAACGTATAACAGATTGCAGCTCATCAGCCCTGACCGTGCAGGGCTGGCTCCCCCTGGGCTGCAGGACATCTCCGAAGCCACAACTCCCCCTGCCCCGATCCCAAGCCACCGCCTTTGCCCTGTCACTCCGTCTCCCCTCCGGAGCAACACCGGCGATAGCCTTAATGAGAAACGAGGGCCCCGTCCCTTCAGCCAAGTCTCCCTCAGAGCAACACATGGAAAATTGCTTCCCCGGACTTACTTAACCTAACCCTCCAATTTATTCCCTATTAAGATGGTTACTCTAATTTAGCTATTTGTGGTTGTCAGAGACGGAGAGGCCCTGCCGGCACCGGGAGCAGCTCTGGGCTCTGCTCTGCCAGAGTCCTGGGCCATTCCCACTGCACAGCACCTACAGCTGCCCCCGTTCACAAACTCATCAGGAACCAAGCAGGTGCCCAAGGTGCGAGACCACGTCAGCGATCGCATCCTGATCGTCAGGATCTGATTGGCCACACCATGAGACGGAGAAACACAGGTGTCTACACCTGCTGTGAGCGTGCATCAGGGGCCCAGTGTAGGGCAGCGAAGGCCTGGACTCTGCTGTACCAGACCCTTCTGTGACCGTGCACTTGTGTGCTCTCTCAAACCCCCCCTCTCTAATAATTTCCTCTTCTAGGCACCAGGAGGGCTGAACTTGAAGTTCTGATAGCTTGGGAGTCTTGGGCTTCTTTGTACTTGGACCTATGTTTCCGATTTGTTGTTGTGTTACTTTCCAGAATTGAGAGGCGCTCCTGGCCCACTGGGTCCTTGACAAAAAGCATAAGGTGACCGGCTCTGTTTCCTTCTGCTGGGTCAGATCCAGCCACGTCAACTCCTCCCAGAATTTGATTTCCTGGAGCTCCACTTCAAAACATTCCAAAATGTTCGTGTTTCCTGGACAACGGCCCCAAATACCACATCTGGAGCTGCTCTCGCTGAAAAGTGGGCCACAGCCATCAGAGCTCTTGGGACAGCGCCCACCGCACCATTAGTGTTTGGGGTGGCTGTCGCGCCTGGCATAGCCTTCTGTCCACGCGAAAAGCAGAGGCCAGAAAGCACACCAGATCCCTTGGTCCCCAGCTCAGAGCTGGAAACTGACCTGGTGGGGAGGCTGCAGGATGCTCACGGAGGAGCTGGCGTTTAGGTGAGGGGTTAAGACACCCACATCTCACGTGGGTGTACCTGGTCCCAGCTCCAGTTCCCATTCCAGCTTCCTGCTAATGCACACCTTGGAAGCAGCAGGTCAGGACTCAAGTCGTTGGGTTCCTGCCACTTCTGTGGGAGATGGGAGTTGAATTCCCAGCTCTCTGCTCCGATCTGGCCCAGCTGATCATCGTGGGCATTCGGGGAGTGAACCCGTGGAGTCTGTCCCAGGCTCCCCCTCCCACAGCCCTGCTCCTGGAGGTTGCTGGCGACTTTGGGGTCCCTCGGTCTGGAGAGGCACCACCCTGGCCTCTGCTATCCCCTGGGGTTTCTTTGTGTCTCCTCCAAAAGTCTTTCCCAGGGCATACGCGTTGCTGAGGGGCTGTGTCCCTTTCTCTCAAGGATGCCAAGTCACAATAGACCTGGGGGACATTTTAATGTAACCATGAGGACTTCGTTTCCAAATGAGGCCACTTCTGTGGTCCTGGGGCTGAGAGCTTCAACCTCAACTCAACCCTTAACAGTCCACACCAAGCCTGGCCAACAACCGTGCCATGTTCTCTGGCTTGCTCTGCCTGAGGGACCTCTTTGGGGTGAGTGACGCTGGCCCAAGCCCTGGATTCAGTGTGGCTCTTTTCGTATATCCTTCCACCCTCTTCCCTCCCCATCTCGCACAGCGGTGATGCCACAACTAGTTCACACGCCCCACCCTGCCCTGCCCCACCCTGGTCTCTTACACGGCAAACCTCCCCGGGACGCCTGGTGTCAACTCAGACTCCTGAGCAGAGAGCAGACACCAGGGGCCACACCAGTGTCTCTGCTAACAGTGCATCTGACACAGTGGTGCAAGGGTGTGTGTGTGTGTGTGAGAGAGAGAGAGAGAGAGAGAGAGAGAGAGAGAGAGAAGAATCAGGGAGGGAGAGAGCAGAGAATCAGAAAAAGAGAGAGGGAGAGAGAGAGAGCAGAGAATCATAGAGAGGGAGGGAGAGAGAGAACGAGAGAGAGAGAGAAGAGAGAGAAGAATCAGGGAGAGAGAGCAGAGAATCAGAGAGGAGGGGTGGAGACAGAGAGCGGTGGAGCTGGAGACACCAGGTCAGCCCAGCTGTTTCCCTGTCTCTCGCCTCCTGGGGACATCACGTGGCCATGAGAGATGCCAAGCAACATGATGTGAGAGGACCCAGAGGAACAGACTGTGGGGTGGCACTCGGAGCTGCACGGCTGCCACGTGAGATGAGCTGGCCTGCACAGCTGCACACGGGTGGGTTAGCACGGCACAACAGCCCAGAGCCTGGCCACCAGCAAGGACACTGGCTGGCAGCCGGGACGTGGACTCCAGCCCGGTGCCTCCATGCACCTGCTGTGTGAGGCTGGACCGGTCTCCTCCCTCCTCTGCACTCACAGTGCCCCCATGAGCACAGAGGGCACAGGACGAGTGGGGCGGGGCCAGAATCCTGGCCTGGCCCCTTCCCATCTGCCCACCCTGGGAGCCTCGGGGGGCACCCCTCTTTGCCAAGAAAAGCCATGCACGCAACAGCAAGCGGAGAGCGGAGAGGAAGCCTCCAGCCGCTTGCTCACTCCAAACAGAAATCACTTACCCTAAACGGCAATCAGTCCCCGAAGGCCTCCTTTCCAGACGCCTTGCGTGACAATGAGTGATTTGTAACAACATCCAATCAGGCGCACCTAACCTTCCTGTAATTGCCTGTCTTTTCCAGCGTTCTTAAAAGCTTTGCAGTGGAAGAGAACAGAAGCCTCTTGTCAGAAGCAGGCTATTAGACAGCAGAGAGACACCCCCAACTCCTTGCCTCGTCCCAGCCATCTCGGCAGCGTCCCAGGCGCCCCTGCCCCTGCAGGAGGGATCCTCAGTGGGCGAACGTCAGGGGAGCCGCAGCCACCTGCTGGCGCAAGTCTCCCAGCTGCCTCCCGCCCCCAGCCGGTTCCCTTTCTGCTGCTCAGAGCCCCTGGGCTCCGGCTGCAGTGGCTCACGACGGGCCTGGGGGGTTCCCGTGTTGCACCCTGGGCTTGAAGAAGAAGCTGAACATGACCAGAAGACAGCAGCAGCAAGGGCCTGGGACGCACCCCCCATCACAGGCCGGACCCCTGCCCCCAACACCCCCAAGACCTGGGACACACAGACGAGACCCACACTTATGCCCTTGCTGGCTGGGCGTAGCCAACAAGCAGCCATGGTGGAGGCAGGAGGGCTGCACAGCTCCGAGAGCCGGAAACCCAGCAAAGTATGGTCATGAGAGGGAGTCCCGGGGGGCGGGGCGAAAAGAAGGCTGGAAATCCTCCAAGAAGGTCCTAGGGAGGCCACACACACCAGTCGGAGGCTCCTCCTCCGTGCCAGTCTTGGAGACACTGGATAGATCGCTCCCTCCCCCTGCTACGCCATGCTCACTCTGGTTCCCTCAATTCTTCTTCAACCAGTGGACATCATTTCGTGAGTCATCATTTTGTGAGTCATCAGTTCATGAGTCATCATTTCATGAGTCATCATTTCGCCAGTCAGCATTTCGTGAGTCATCATTGCACGAGGACTGTGCTGGACATGGATATCTGCCTCTTTTGTAAGCTTGCCTCACGAGAGAAGCTTACAATTTTAACCTGGGTTCTCTCTGCACACAATTCTCCCTCCTACGCCTGCCTTTAGTTTTTGAGCACCAACTCGGCCACTCAAGAGCCAGGCTCCAAACTCATCGTGGGGACCAGGTCCCCGGTGTCTTTGCAAGGAGCTCCACGGGGGGTCACGGACCGAGGCTGCAGCAGCACCAGTGGGAGCTAACTGGCAACGCTGCTAAGATCTTTTGATATTTCCCCGCCCTGTTTTGCACCATCCTCTGTCTTTGCCCACCTGGCCTGGGATTCGAACCTCTTAGGAGTAGACACTGTGCTCTTCTCATTTCTGCATCCCTAGAGCCATGCACGGTTCTCAGAATTCATAGACACTTCAAGATGGGTGGAGAGGGGCCGGCACCATAGCACAGTAGGCTAAGCCTCCACCTGGGGCTCCATATGGGCACTGGTTCAAGTCCCAACTGCTCCACTTCCGATCCAGCTCTCTGCTGTGGCCTGGGAAGGCAGTGGAAGATGGCCCAAGTCCTTGGGCCCCTGCACCCACATGGGAGACCTAGAAGCAGTTCCTGGCTCCTGACTTTGGATTTACCCAGCTCCGGCCAGTGTGGCCATTTGAGGAGTGAACCAGCAGATGGAAGACCTCTCTCTCTGTCTCTCCCTCGGTCTGTCTGTAACTGTACTTCTCAAATAAATAAATAAATAAATAAAATCTTCAAAAACAAAAAGAAGGGGAGAGGAAGAGATGGAGGAGGAGGAAAGGAAGAGAGGGAGGGCGGGACTCAACGGCCCCAGGACTCAGATGTTGGCCAAGCTCCAAGTGGGCACCCATCTGCGTGCAACACACAGGGTAGATGTTGCCCACCTGAGCTGCAGTGTCGGGTTCTCTCTGCTCACCTCTCTGCATTCCGTGTCGCCAGCAGCACCTCCACGAGGGGGTTGCTCTAGAGCTTTAGTGACAAGTTCTGCCTGTCACCTAGGAGCAATCAAGCCCCCTTAGCATGGGGCTTCCCACCCTCCTTCTCACAGGCATAAGGCACTCGGGTTAGGCAGGTGCACACAGGGTTGCAAATGCAACCTCCCCTTTCTTCCCGCGGGGAAGCTGGGAAGGGCCGGGCACTCGGCTTGACCACGGATTAAACCGCCTCCTGTTGTATGTCCCTGAGTAATGCGACTTATTGGGACTGGCTGCGTGTGTGCTTTGTGCCTCCTATCTGAATGACAGGCTACAAGTGATTGCAAACACAGAGCCACAAGAATGCCTCATTTACGCCTCTTTGTCTGAAATCAGAGTCTTCTGGGTGAGCAAAGTTCCCAGAGAACGCAGAATCCAAATCTTCACGGCGGGCTGATCGTTTCGAACATCAACCTGCATTTCTGCGGCCACTGTTGGTGAGAGGTGTTTTCCCTCCGTGACGACTCCATCCTAACCGAGACCTCCTCTGGGTAGCAGCCATGGCGCAGCGGCCACAGCCTGAGCCCTGATGCTCAGAGACTTGCCCTGGAGTTCCTCATTCCCTTAACTCCCTCGGGACTCCATCCCTTCTACAAAACCACAGTGTGTGCACCTGCCTGGAGCAGCTCTCGTCAGAATGGGAGGGCGCAGTGCCTGCAGTACGCAGCTCTGACGCACCGTGCCCGGGGTTCACGTCCACCCCGGACTCCCCTAGCCTGGACAGACTTCTGCCTGCTGCAGAAGGGCCCACGTGGCCGTGCTGAGCTGAAATGTCTTCTACCTCTTGGATCGCTGACTGCACGTCCGGTTGGAGCATCTTCCCCCCAACCCTGTTGCTCTTACCATCCTCTCTGGCCCCACTTGTCTGTGGCCCGGGGTTGGTCAAGGCAGACGAACCAGATGCCGGGGAGCAGGTCTCAATGGTGGGAAGCATCTGCAGCCCACTTCCCCGCCCCGAGAGGGCAGAGGCTGAAGTCAGAGCGCTTAGAGAGCCCTGAGCCAAAATTTAAACTATTCCAATCCGAGCTCTGCGGTGGCAAAGACCCCTTGTGTGGTCTCTGTTTTTTTTTTTTTTTTTTTTTTCAATGCCCAGGTTTAAATCACTTCAACACAGCAGGGCTGTGGACCCAGAGCTGCCCTGTTAGTGTGTGGAGGGAACAGCCCCGGTGGTGGCAGCCAGGAGGAAGACCCACAATGCCTCGGGAAAATGACAGTCCTTCCAAGATGGGAAGAGAGAAGAGGGAGATCTGGGTCACCAAGGTTCAAACAGAAAACCTCCCAGGGCCGAGTCGGGGGCTGGGCACCGCGGCACCCCCACTCCCACTGGTGCTGGCAGCAGGCCCCGGGGCCCCTGCCCCTATCTGCTGGATCCGTGTAGCCGGCTCACTGTCTCAGAAGCAAGGCAGTAGAGTGGGCCAGCCCATCGCAGTGGTGGATTGGTTCTGTCATTCATTCTGCCCCATGCGCCAAAGCCATGCCCCAAATTTCTGGCAAGTGAGGATTGGCTCCAGAGTGACCAAGGGGTTCCTGGATTTAACCGAGAAGGTCAAACACCCCCAGAAAGCTCTTAGTCCCAAATCTGAACCCCACTCTTCCCTCCTGTGAAATTGACATGATACACCGTGCTGCCTTTCCCACGGACGGCTCAGCTGAACGGGTGCGCTAGCGTATTTGATGAGACGTCCTTTGTTTGTTTGTTCTTCATTAAGAAGAGGGAGAGAGAGTGGAACAGAGGAAGGAAGAGACGGATGGAAAGGACAGGTGGAGCCTGAGACCCAGCCCCACTCCTGCAGCTGATGACCGGGGCACCCTGGTCAGGGCCCGGCTCTCCCACCTGTGCCCCGGGTCTCAACTCGCTCCATGAACCAGCAGTGGTGTTTCTACCAGCAGCATCAGCGGGGTGCTCATTAGAGCAGCCACGCGCCCCTGCCACCTGCCGGAGCAGGCGTGGCGCACGGCCCCACATGGCTCCCAGGCACGTACGTGGGCTCCCGGCGGCTCCGCGCTGCCCACCTTCTGCCCTGCTCTTGTCCTACCCAGAGCACCCAGCGCCCCTGCTGGGCTGGACACTGGCTCTGTTTTCTGCAACCTTCCTCCAGCCTCTCCAAATGGCACCCAGGGTGCTACTCTCAGGCAGCTTTTGGGCTGAGAAACAGGAAATGATCTCACTCTACCATGAAGAACGCCATCCCCGAGGCGCTGCGCGCGGCGAGAGGCCGCCAGAGCACACGGCAGCGCCCGGCTCCTGAGCCCTCCCTGGCCCTTCCCTGAGCTCCCCCCCAAGTATGTTGCGGTGACCCCGTCACTGGAGGGTTATGGGTGGGGAGACGGGCAGTGTGGGCGGGCGCCGTAACTCACCTGTGCACCCGCCGATCACAGCTCTGTGCCTTGGCTCCAAGAAAGTGGGGTTTGGAGGCGGAAGAAGTCGTGCCCACTCCCCCACCTTCAGGGAATCGGGGGTTCAGGGTCCCTGTGAGCCCTGCTGGGTGCCTGGGCTGGGCTGAGGCCACATCAGGAGGACAGCGCGGGCAGCTGCTGCCCCCTCGGCCACTGCCCGGACCTCCGGGAGGCCCCTGGGGGAAGTCACCAGGAAGCTGCCACAAGCACTACACCTGCAGCTTCCTGGCATGAGATGGCCCTATAGAAACTGAAGCACAGGCCTTTTTATTTTACAGTGCAGAGGCAAAAAAAAAAAAAAAAAAACCAACAACAACCAGGAAGAGAGTCCCCGTCAGCTGGTTCACTCCAAGAAATAGACTGGACCAGACCAGAGCTGAGAGCTGGGCACACACAGCCCAGGTCTTCCCCTGTGGGTGGCCAGGACCCAGTCACTGACACCATCATCACTGTCACCCAAGGTGTCGCCTATGCCTCCCAGGGTCTGCGTCAGCAGGGAAGCTGGGCTCAGGAGCTGCTTCTGATCCAGCTCTCTGCTGTGGCCTGGGAAAGCAGTGGAGGATGGCCCAAGGCCTTGGGCCTCTGCACCCACCGTGGGAGACCTGGAAGAAGCTCCTGGCTCCTGGCTTCGGATCGGCGCAGCTCTGGCCATTGCGGCTATCTGGGGAGTGAACCAGTGGAAGGAAGACTTCTCTCTCTGTCTCTACCTCTCTCTGTAACTCTGTCTTTCAAATAAATAAAATAAATCTTTAAAAAAAAAACACCACTGCAAGGCTGTTAGAACAGCTAGAATCCCAAACACGATGAGTTATTCAACAACAAGCAGCAGTGAGCTACCAAGCTGGGTGAAGGCGGAGAGAAACCTTAATATGTGTTACTAAGTGAAAGAAGCCAGTCTGAGCTATAGAACATTCTGGAAACAGATCAACTATAGCATGCGGACAGTAAAAGGATCAGCGGTTGCCGGGGGTGGGGGGTGGGGAGATGACTCCGTGGAGAGCTGGGGCAGTAACACTCAACCGGATGATGCTATGACTGGGGCCAGTGTTGTGGGGGCAGCTCAAATGCTGGCATCCCATTTGAGCACCGGTTCGAGTCTTGGCTGCTCCACTTCCAATCCAGCTTCCTGCTGATACGCCTGGGAAAGCAGCAGATGCTGGCCCAAGTGCTTGGGTCTCTGTCACCCACACAGGAGACCTGGATGGAGTTCCAGGCTCCTAGCTTTGGCCCAGCCCAGATGTAACCATTTGGGAAGTGAACCAATAGATAGACAATCGATCTCTCTCTCTTTCTCTGTCTCTCTCCCTCCCTCTCTCTCAGTCTGTCTTCTGAATAAAGAAAATCTTAAAAGAAAGAAATCCAGCAACAACTCTGCCTACAGTAAAACTGGACAGGTGATTTCCAGCTGCGACCTGCACAAACATTTTATTCTTTCTTTCTTTTTTTTTTTTCCTTTGGACAGGCAGAGTGGACAGTGAGAGAGAGAGAGAGAGGGAGAAAGGTCTTCCTTTTCCGTTGTTCACCCTCCAATGGCTGCTGCGGCTGGTGCACCGCGCTGATCCGAAGCCAGAAGCCAGGTACTTCTCCTGGTCTCCCATGGGGTGCAGGGCCCAAGGACTTGGGCCATCCTCCACTGCACTCCCAGGCCACAGCAGAGAGCTGGACTGGAAGAGGGGCAACCGGGACAGAATCCGGAGCCCAACCTGGACTAGAACCCGGTGTGCCGGCGCCGCAGGCGGAGGATTAGCCTAGTGAGCCACAGTGCTGGCCTTTTTTCTTTTTTTAAAGATTCATTTATTTATTTGAAAGTCAGAGTTACACAGAGAAAATGAGAGGCAGAGAGAGAGAGAGGTCTTCCATCCAATGGTTCACTCCCCAGTCAGCCACAATGGCTGGAACTGCTCTGATCCGAAGCCAGGAGCCAGGAGCTTCTTCCAGGTCTCCCACACGGGTGTAGGGGCCCAAGGACCTAGACCATCTTCCACTGCTTTCCCAGGCCACAGCAGAGAGCTGGATTGGAAGTGGAGCAGCCAGGACTCAAACAGGCACCCACATGGGATCCCGGCACTGCAGGTTGTGGCCTCATCCGGTACCCCACAGCGCCGGCCCTACGCACACGCATTTTCACACCTGCCTCAGCAAGTCATCTCATCTAACACCACACAGGACCCAGGCCGCCGGCTGAGCCCAGCCTCTCCATGGCGTCCGCTCCAAATCCTCGCAGCTCAGAGCACTCGCGCCTTCCCCCCGGGCTTGCTGCTCCTTGGAGCTTGAGTGAGGACGCCCAGATGGTTCCACACCCCAACAGCCCCCATGGGATGCTGGCAGGAAGCCGGCCCTCCCTACAGAAGCCCTCTGCAGGGGCCATGGCCTGGGCTGGGAGGCCAGCAGAAAAAGCTCGCTGCTTCCCCAAAGCCCTCTTTATTCCCCCCGTATTTCTCCACTCTTCACTCCCACCATGGCTGGCTGCCCAGGGCATTCAAGTGAAAACAGCAGATTTCTGCTTGGTGCGTTACTCCCCGTCTCCTCCCAGGAAGGCAGGTTATTGGATTCTCAGCAATGCCATAAACACTTAGCACACTCAAGATGAAGAAGCAAAATGAGAACAAGCCAAGAGCCCGTGACGCGGTCACGGGGAGGGGCCGGGGGCTGTCTCTGGCTGGGGAAGGAGGTCGATGGAGGTGTCGGGACTTGGCGGGGCCCTTGGCGACGAGCCCATTTTACAGCTGGGCAAACTGAGGCCTGCAGAGGTGAATTCTCCCCAGGTCTGCAGGGAAGATGGCCAGTGTGTGCCCTTGATGGAGTTCCTTCCTCATTGAGCCCAAGGGTACGTGAAAAAAATTCTGACCAGGGTCCCAGGAGAGATTGGGAATGGCACGGCCATCATAACAGTTCACAGATAGATTCTTCTCATTGGACATCTTCTAGCTCTTTCTCCCAGAACCTGCAGGGTGAACGCCCATGTGCAGGCGGAGATGAGGCCAAGAGGGAGGGGAAAGGGTGTGGCAGTATGCATAAGGTGCCAACTGCATGCTCAATGCAGGGGCGAGGTGCTCTGCAGGTGTTGATGCAAGTCCCCAGAATCATGGCACAAAGATCTTTCTAGAAGGAACTCGGGGACCCCCCCCCAAGGTGAGGTGCCGCAGGAAACGTACATCGCAGCAGCCAACTCCAGGGGGCGCTGTCTGTGCACTCATCCAACCCCGTTCAACATCCTCCCATTCAACAGCCGAGAAAACTGAGGCTCCAGCAGGAGGCAGGAGCTTTCTGGAAGTATCCAGCCAGCTAGTCACGGTGGGTGCCTCTCTCGCTCCCTCTCTCTCTCGCTCCCTCTCTCTCTCAGGGACCCCCAGGAGAGGACTTTCTAAGCTCTCGCCACACGGGCACCTCATTTGACCCACACAGCATAATGGCATAGCAGGCAAAGCAAAGATCAGTACCCTCACTGAACAAAATAGGACAGCAAAAGTGAAAAAGAAAGAAAATAAGAGAGACGAGGCAGGGAGCAGTCCCGGCTCACACCGGCACCAAGGGTCAGGGCACAGGTGTGTGTGTACCTGGCTGAGCTGTGGGCACCACACCATCCTGCCCCCACTCCTGGCCCCCATGGTGGATTTGGACAGGGACAGGGGAAAGGGTGTGTGTGTGTGTGTGTGTGTATCTAGGTGTCTTTGTTTTTCAAGATTTATTTATTTTAAAGACAGAATGACAGAGTGAGAAGGAGAAAGAGAGAGAGACATCGTCCATCTGCTGGTTCCTCCCCAGATGGGTGCAACAGCCGGGGCTGGGCCACGCTGATGCCAGGAGCCAGGAGCTCCATCATCCGAGTCTCCCACGTGGGTGTCAGGGGCCCAAGCACTCGGGCCACTTTTTGCTGCTTTCTCAGGCTCATTAGCAGGGAGCTGGATCGGAAGTGGAGCAGCTGGGACTCAAACCAGCGCTCCCATGGGATGTTGGCTCTGCAGGTGGTGGCTTAACCCACTGTGCCACAGCACTCGCACCAGCAACCACCCCACTTCCACATCCATGCCCCACGCAGCAGGATCTTTCTGTTGGACTTTATTTGGCCTGGTCTGGGAGAACGGAGCCTGTTCAGCTGCCTCGAAATGCTCACTCCACCTTCCCCTGTCACCTCCCCTCTCCCTGTCCCCACAGCCACAGGGCTTGCAGACACCGCCCATTGGCGGAGCGCATTAGTCATGGTGCGGTGAGGGTGACATTTAGGTGCACAGACCTGGAAGAAATAGCAAGGATTTGGATGTGCCAAGAACACTAAATTTAACCAACTCAGAGGGCCCTGGGGGGTGGGGAGGGAGTCAGGGAGGAGGGACGGGGCGGTGGGGGGACTGGTCCCGCAAACCACAGGTTCCGGGCCCTCCCTGCTGCCCTTTCCGCCGGTCCATCAGCCCACACTCCCTGCTCTGAAAGGCCCTAATCATTTCTCCTATTGTCTGGTTTAGCACAAAGCAGGGTCAGAGCTGCACCTGTCTCAGCAGAAGGCCCCGCGGGGTGCCGAGACCTGCGTGTGCACGCATGAGGATCTCCAGGCATCTCCCCCACAGGCTGAGAAGAGCCAGAACAGAGCGAGGGGTACAGGGCGGAACCCCACCCCACCCAGTCCTGCCCCTGCTCCCCCAGAAGGAGCACAATGGGACAGGTGCCCTGACTGTTCTTCTACCTCCCCAGGGAAGCCCCACCCCCAGAGAACCACCCCCAGGGTGTGCAATGGCAGTGGATGACCTAGGCACCTCGTGCAGTCTACTAGGGGGACACGCGTGGTCCAAGCCTGTTACAACTGAGAACCCCCCTCCCCCGTTGCCTTGGTTTCTCATGCTGGTGGAGAGGTCTGGGATGCCCCCCACGGCCGCCCGCTTCTCGCCTTGCCTCTGTTCAACAGGCTCCTGGCAATTAAGCAGAACCCTTTGGAAATAAAGAAAGATTAGATCTGCCTGGGAGATTCGACAAAGGAGCTCCAAAATTCCCCTTTTCCTGCGGAGAAACCTAAGCCTTTCTCAAATGTCACCCCCTGGGGTGATTTCCTGAGCAGAGCAGGAGCCACAGGTACCAGGGTAAGGGAAGGAAAGAAGCAAACTCTGGCCTGAACGCTGGAGCCAGGGTGCACCTGAGAGCGGGAACCTCCCTGCGAGGGGCAGGTGCCCGGGCAGCCACAGCATCCCACCACCGGCCATGCTGTGTGACAACGGCCCCTGACTCACCTGCCCCCTCTCCAGGCCATCCTCCACGCCACCAAGCCAGCGCTAGGGGTCTCACATGCAGATGGCGCTCTGATCTCACCAGCCACCCACAGCCAGGAATGACCCCTCCCCAGCTACTCCTGTGTGCAGCCCCTCACGTCCACTCCCAGATCGCTGTGGGACACCCTGCAGCCATGGCCGCCTTGCCGTGTCCGGTCTCCGCCCCACTTGCACCTGTGTCCTGCCCCTATTCCTCTCGCCCATGCCCCAGAGCCCAGCCCAGCCCCCTCCCTAGCCTGTCCTGCTCATGGCCCCTGTGCCCCCAGGGTGGACCCACCACCCCCTCCCTTGAGCTCTGGCTGACCTCGCTTCCTGGTCACAGCTCCTGGGAAGGGGTGTGTACACAACTTGTCTCCTGGAGCCACCTGGACCCTTTATGCTTGGCTGGGACCCGGATTCCTGGCCAGTGGCAGGGGAAGGTAACTCTCAGAATCCTACAAGTTCCTGGAAACTGCACCCTCTGGGTCATCAGGGGTCCTGGGCCTGCCCTTGACTGCCCTACAAGATGGGTGAATAAATAAATCAATAGTGAATATTTGCACAATTCCCCGGTCTACAGCCTGCCCTCCCTCGCCTTCCCTTCTCCCCTCTCTTGCTCCCCTCCCCCTCACGCCCACCAGACCACCAGGGCGTCCAAACCCCTCTCCCTCCGTTGTACAGAGCCTGGCTGACAGCCGCCTCAACGCAGCCGTCAGGTGGGGAGGACGTCTGGCACAGGCGGTGAGACAGTCTCTTCGGACACCTGCTCCCTCTGTCGGAGGGCCTCGGTCAAGTCCCAGCTCTGCTCCCGGTTCCAGCTTCCTGCCAATGTGCACCCTAGGAGGCAGCACCCATGCGGGGGGTGGGCGCCCCACTTTGTGTGTGTGTGTGTCCCTCTATCCCCCCCTACCCCGTCTCACTCTCTCTCCCCATCACTCTGCCTTTCATTCTTATATCAGACTCAAGGACCAATTACTGCCTTAGGCCACAGTGCTGGTGTCAGTTATAAGAAGTAATCTTTGGTGCTGGCACTGTGACCCAGCGGGTTAAAGCCCCGGCATGCAACACCAGTATCCCATATGGGTGCCAGTTGGAGTCCCAGCTGCTCCACTTCTGATCCAGCCCTCTGCTGTGGCCCAGGAAAGCAGTAGAAGATGGACCAAGTGCTTGGGCCCCTGCACCCACATGGGAGACCAGGAAGAAGCTCCTGGATCCTGGCTTCAGATCAGCTCAGCTCCACAGCTCCGGCCGTTGCAGCCAATTGGGAAGTGAACCAGCAGATGGAAGACCTCTCTCTCTCTCTCTCTCTCTCTCTCTGGCTCTACCTCTCCTCTGTACCTCTTTCAAATAAATTAAAAATACAAAATAAAAATAAAAATAAAAGAAGTAATCTGCTCCCACACCGTCCCCCTCCCTCCTAGGTGCAGAGACCGCCTCACTCACCTTTGCTGAATTAATAAACGCACAAAGTCCCACAAAGTTGCAAATGACCACAGTGCAACCCGGCCGGTGCTCTGCCTGCCTGAGCCCTGGGAGAGGAGATGGGGCGGGCCTGCAGGGGAAAGTGAGCAGGAACCAGAGCCCAACACCCCCCCTCCTTGTCTCATGGGGCGCCCACCCCCAACACGGACGCCTCCACCCAGGGCTCCACCTGGTTCCTGGTGCACCCGGCTTCCATTGTTCCCTCTGTCAAATCACACCAGGTGGGAACGGACAGCAGGATCCCGTGCCAAGAGAGGGAGCCAGGGCAGGCAGGTGGGAGACGGGAAACGAACTTGTTCCTTTCATCAAGTGGCAACGCGGATTATATGAGGTTGAAAAACCGCTACCTCGCTCTCGCACCCGGCCCTGGCTCTGTCGCGGGCTGTAAAACCCTCGGCGATTTTATCTTTCCATAAACTTTTATTGAATCTGATGTTCCAGGGGCCGCAGGGGATCATCCAATTAAACTCCACCCTCTAATCCCACTCCTAAACCCCGGCACTAAACTGATGGGAGATTAGGAGCTAATAAAGATGACAAATGAGAGGCGATCTGTAGATGGATAAGGGAAATGGAGTCCGGTGGGGATTTGCCAGAGAGAGACAGGCAAGGCGGGCTCTGGACACCGCCGGGGTGGCGCCAGCCCTTGTGCCGGTGAATTCAAAGGTTTTTGAAAAGATGTAACAGGGGTGCCCAAGGCAACACGCTGCACCGTGATGCTGTGACCCAGGACGAGGGTGGGCCTCCCAGGGCAGGGCCAAACGCCAGCATGATGACAGCCGTGCCCTTTGTCCCAAGGGGAGCACTTGCCACGTGCCAGGCCCCTCTATGGATGTGAGTGGCGTGGGAGAGCAGTGCTGTGCAGGCAGGTTAGCAAAGGGGCGTACAGAGCAGGCCAAGGGTTTCCCCGGGATCCCCAGGTGCACGGCCGAGCCGAGGCTGGATCCTTGCCTTTCTGAGACAGAATCCCCACTCCGGGCTCCCTGCTGACAGCGCAGGCCCCGCGGAAGCTGCCAGAAGTGCACTTGCTTCCCCCCCTGCGAGGGGGCGCCTCCGGATCACCCACTCCCCCTTCACCACCACGCCACAAGCGCCATCTCTGACTGCAAGGTGAGGACACGGAGGCGCAGCTCGGAGCCGGGTGGCTTCTTTCAATCCTGCTACAGCATCTGTGCAAGGATTCCTTTCATCAGCATGTATCCAACACATCCTCACCCCAGCCCCCAGAAACAGGAGGTGTTTCCTCGGTTCTAATCAATGAGTAAACAGGGAATCGAAGACTCCGAATGCCCTGTTAGGATCACAAAGCTAACAAGCAGGAGCCCGCACTGTGGGTTTAGCCTCCCTCTGCAGCGCCATCATCCCATATGGGCACCAGTTTGAGTCCCAGCTGCTCCACTTCTGATCCAGCTCTCTTCTATGGCCTGAGAAAGCAGCTGAAGATGGCTCAAGTCCTTGGGCCCCTGCACCCACGTGGGAGACTTGGAAGAAGCTCCTGGCTCCTGACTTCGGATCGGTGCAGCTCCAAATGTTGTGGCCATTTGGGGAGTAAACCAGCGGATAGAAGCTCGCTCGCTCTCTCTCTCTCTCTCTCTCCAGCCCCCGTATCTGTAACTCTGCCTCTCAAATAAATAAATAAATATTAAAAAAAACCTAACAAGCAACAAAGGATGGCACTCAGGTCCCAGTGCACTTGGAAGCCACCACCTGTGCTCCGTCCAGGGCCCCATCCTGCCCTCACTGGGGCCCAGTCCAGTGATGGGAATGAGACAGGGACCACAACATGACAGAAGAGGCGGGTTTTCTGTGCACTATGCAGGTATGAGGGTGCATCGGTGATGATCTGAGATTATTTTTAAATGTACTGCATGGGAGTGACATGGGCATCTTTCCGCTGGATCATTGTTTACGGCCCTGGCCTGTATCCCAGCTGCACTGGGGTCTTCTTATTTGTTGACCTCTTTATTCGGCAGAACATTAAGCCCTTGACTGTAACGTAGCTCAAAAACCAAAACAGAAAAAGAAAGGAGGGAGGGAGGGAGGAAGAGAACGTCATATCCTTACAATTCTATCTATGAACTATATTGAATCTATTCTCTTTGTATTTGTAGCACATTAACATGAAAAAATAAAATTAAAGTGAGATGAGCACAAACATATTTCCTTGCAAAACTGAAATACAAGGTGTAGTTTTTACAAAGCACACATTTTCCATAAACTTCTTGAAGATCCCCATCCATGTATCGGTAATCCTTCCTCCAACAGAAGGCATTCCAAGGAAGGATTCTTTTTTTTTTTTTTTTTAAGATTTATTTTATTTTATTTGAAAGGCAGAGTTAGAGAGAGAGGGAGATACAGAGACATAGACAGACAGATCTTCCATTTGCTGGTTCACTCCCCAAATGGCTACAACAGCCAGGGCTGGGCCAGGCCAAAACCAGGAGCCAAGTTTCTTCCGGGTCTCCCATGCAGGAGCAGGAGCCCAGACACCAGACACTTGGCCCACCCGCCGCTGCTTTCCCAGGTGCATTATCAGGGAGCTGGATTGGAAGAGGAGCAGCTGGGACTTGAACCCATGCCCGTATAGGATGCCGGCGTCCCAGGCGGTGTCTTTAACCCATCATGCCACAAGGCCAGCCCCTCAAAGAAGGACTATGGTCCCAGGAAGCCTTTCTTCCTGGGCTCTCCGCGGTAGTGCGTTAGAGACCTTGTAGAGAACGCGGTAGTGCGTTAGGGACCTTGCAGAGAACGCGGTAGTGCGTTAGGGACCTTGCAGAGAACGCGGCAGTGCGTTAGGGACCTTGCAGAGAAAGGGCAAGAGCATGGCCTGGGCAGAAGCAAACTAAGGAAGGACGGGAAGACTGAGAGACCACGTCAGAGCTTCCTGCCACACCCTCTTTCCCTACTCCCATCTCTCCCTGTCTCTCCCAGGGACACAAGCAAACCCCGGAGAGACAGTTTGCCCCAGGATGGCCTGGACCAAGACCCCACCTCCCTCCCCCTGAGTCCAGTCCCCTCTGAGAGAGGAGTCCTTTTGTTCCTGGGGGGAGGGGAAGGGAGGAGGGATGGTTTCCTCTCCTGGGCGGTCCCACCCGTGCTCCAGGACGCACTCACTTGGACTTCACCCACTAGAGATTCCGCACTTGCACCCCCTGGAGGAAGGGAGAGGCACTGCAGGCTCCTGAGCCCCCAGGAGGTCCCCTAGTGACCTGGTTACATGGTCCCAGATGCACAAGGCAGTTTTGATGAACCTCATATTTGGAGAGAATCAAGCCCGGACGCCCCAGTGGCTCTCAGACCCGGCTGCTGATTGGGCCAACCCAGGGAGGCCCCGCCCAGACATCTCGCAGGTACTGCAGAAAGGCCCTGCCCATCGTGTTATTTGTAGACGCTCCCTGCTTCTGTTTGCTTCTAAGACAACGGCCCTAGGGTCCCCTCCACCGCAGCCCCCAGCCCTGGCCTCAGCCCCGCCCACCAGTAAGCCCAGCCCTCACCACTGCCTCCTCTTACAAGTTAATATGCATTTCATCACGTTTAATTAACACAGGGGCACTGGTGCTGTCTCAGCATCGCACCCAGCCAGCGGGAGCCGGGGCTTCCCTCAGAGCTCAATCACACTGCTGTCTTCCACAATTAGCTCCCTCCCCCCGATGGCAAGGGTCTGCGCCCATAAATACCCACCAATTGTATTGATATTTGTAATTAAAACCACCCAGCGGGTCACACTCGGTTGAGCAAGTTGGCAACACACACATCCATATCGGAAACGGGAGCATATTTGTAGTGACATTTGATGGATAATAATCCCGGGCGCTTCTCATTTTTTTGGGACATCCTGTGGGTCCCAGCTAATTAAGGCGAGCTGTGTCTTCCAGCATGGAGGACATTCTTCAGACAGACCCCTTGGATTGTCATGGTTACAGAAGTTTCAGGCCTGAGAACGTACAGTGACAGGGGTCAGGGGGGACAAACCGCAGAGTGGACACAGCACAGCCGCTAGGGCTGCCTCCAAGTTCCCCCTTGCACCTGGCCTCTGTGACCTTGGAAGGAATTTAAAAGAAGGCACGCCAGGCCTCCCCAGAAGCCCTGAGGCTATCTCTCCGGGGTTGTCTCTGATGGTGCAACTGGCCCTTTCCATCCAAAAAAAAAAAAAAATGACATGGACACAGCCTGACGCATGCCCAGTTCAAATCCCATGGAGCCGGAGGGAGGGCTGCCTCTACCCAACACCACCTTGCTCCTGTCTCTACCCTGACCCCGCTGGAGCTCCAGGCACAAGTTGTTGGGGTCCTCCGTGGGCGGCTCTTGCAAGGACAATTGCCCATCAGTTTATCCGTAAGCCTAGTGGAGACCCAGAGCCGGTCACCATTGGAGGGTTCCACTTTGTGGAGTGGAAGCAGCTGCCGTGCCTGAGCCCGCCGTGGGCTCTGTCGGGTTATCAGATCTGCCCGCTTCTCATTTTCCCTTTGAAACCTCATCACTCACATACACCCAGTGAGATTTAAGACCTTTTCCCAAATCCCCTAACAGCATTCTTACAAGAAACAATCAGTCTTCAAGTGAGTTAAAAGGAAGCCATCCTATCCCAAAGGACGGCCTCTCAAGTGTCTGGGCGGCGAGATGATTTCTTTGTGACCCAGAATAATCCCTTCATTTCCAAGCCCCTCAAGGCTAGAAGGGGAGCTGGGGTGGGGAGCCAGTGGTGGAAGCCCTGCCAGGCAGGCACGGCCAGGACCAGGGCACCTGAGCAGCTGTGCCACTCACATCACACCTGCTCCCAAAAACAACTTGAGCCAGTAACGGGTCTCCTAGGCACACATCCAATAAAGCCATTAAACCACGAATAAGGAGGCCACACGGGTGTTTGCAAAGGGTGACATTGAAGGAGGCACGCGTCCCATTATCCCAGGGCTCAAGTAGGAACAGTGGGTTTAGATGGAGCATGGGGTGATTCACTAATCATCGGGACAAGTAACTCGATTATTCAGAGATGAACGGCGCCATTGGTGTCTAACTTGGGCCTCGGGCATCAGCCCTCTCTCGCCTCTGCTGCCTACCTATGAAGAATTTCACTGTCCAGCATGTGTCTGTCCAAACACAACCATGGGAGCAGGAAATCAGGGTGTCCTACACCCGGGGAAGGGCTTTGTGCATCACTCAGAAAGACTTCCTGCTAGGAGTGGGAGTTCTTTTCAGAACTGTGAGACAGGCCGGCGCTGCGGCTCACTAGGCTAATCCTCCGCCTTGCGGCGCCGGCACCTCGGGTTCTAGTCCCAGTCGGGACGCCGGATTCTGTCCCGGTTGCCTCTCTTCCAGGCCAGCTCTCTGCTGTGGCCAGGGAGTGCAGTGGAGGATGACCCAGGTCCTTGGGCCCTGCACCCCATGGAAGACCAGGAGAAGCACCTGGCTCCTGGCTTCGGATGGGCGCAGTGCCGGCTGTAGTGGCCATTTGGGGGGTGAACCAATGGAAGGAAGACCTTTCTCTCTGTCTCTCTCTCTCTCTGTGTAACTCTGCCTGTCAAAAAAAAAAAAAAAAAGAACTATGAGAAACTATGAGATAAGAGATTTGTGCAGTATGATCTGGATGCCCTTGAAGATGGGCCACTCCCTCCCCCAACAAGGTGCACCTCCTGAAGTCCATGCTGGACAACGCGGCTCACCTGAAATCTCCTTGGGTGGAGACAGTGTCCACCCCACTAAGGGAAATCAAACAGCGACTCCAGTGCAGGAGACCTTCACCACTACCTGGGTTCTGGCGGGAGTACACCGCTGGAGAGAACAGTGTGGCACGGTCATGGCTGAAACAGCGGTGGAGAAAGACGACCTCGGTTCTTTCTCACGTGAAAGAGGAATTTCCTTGCGGACAAGGCCGAGAGAAACATGGGGTGGGATTCGGCACTGTGATCTTGCTAAAGGTAATTTTTTGGGGGGGAAGCAGGCATTTTGCACCCTCGTAGAGGGACGCGCCTTTTCCTCGTTAGCCCATCTAACTGTGAGAGCATCACCCACTAAAGCCGACGGGTGTGCATAAGTTACTCCTAGGAGCTACGCAGCGTACCCTGAGACCATGCACAAACATTCTCAGAAACATCCCTGAGCCCCATCAAAACCGCAGATAAGGAAAACGTCCGTCAACAGCAACGTGGGCTGATTTCATTCAGTAGCAGGAACCAGACTCAAAGGAATGCCTGCCTCACGGTTACTTGGCTTCACAATTAGGGAAAAGTAAGCTGCATGTGTGGGGATAAAGAAGTTACACCGGCCGGCGCCGCGGCTCACTAGGCTAATCCTCCGCCTTGTGGCGTCGGCACACCGGGTTCTAGTCCCGGTCGGGGTGCCGGATTCTGTCCTGGTTGCCCCTCTTCCAGGCCAGCTCTCTGCTGTGGCCCGGGAGTGCAGTGGAGGATGGCCCAAGTACTTGGGCCCTGCACCCCATGGGAGACCAGGAGAAGTACCTGGCTCCTGCCATCGGATCAGTGCAGTGCGCCGGCCGCGGCAGCCATTGGAGGGTGAACCAACGGCAAAGGAAGACCTTGTCTCTCTCTCTCACTGTCCACTCTGCCTGTCCAAAAAAAAAAAAAAAAAAGTTACACCGCCATGTTTGAGGATGCGCACATGCGCTCCCACTCTGGGAGGGAAGGAAGACAGGGCCTGGGGTGGTCCCCTGCAGGCCGGCCGCGGCCTATTTCTTGGCGGTGTGCTCGTGATGCAGTGTAGGCTCTGTGATAAATCATCAGGTTACCCTTTGGGTTTGGGAAACTTCCTTATGGAGCACCAAGAAGACATTCACATTGTTTCTAAAATCATTCTAAAAATAAACACTTTAGTGGCTGGCACTGTGCCTATGATGCCAGCACCCCATAGGGTCACCAGTTTGAGTCCCAGCTGCTCCACTTCCCATCCAGCTCTCTGCTAATGCGCCTGGGAAAGCAGTTAGAGGATGGCCCAAGTGCTTAGGCCCCGTTCCCATATGGGAGACCTGGATGAAGCTCCTGGCTTGTGGATTGGCCTGGACCAGCCCTAGCCATTGTGGCCATTTGGAGAGTGAATTAGAGAATGAAAGATCTCTCTCTCTCTCTCTTTCTCTCTCTCTCTCCTTCTCTCTCTCTCTCTCTGAAGCTCTGCCTTTCAAATAAATAATTATATCCTTTAAAAACTGGATAGACATGTTTTAATTTTTTAAAGGATTATTTTATTTATTTGACAGGTAGAGTTACAGAGAGAGAGAGAGAAAGAGAGAGAGAGGTCTTCCACCCTCTGGTTCACTCCCCAGAAGGCTGCAACGGCCAGAGCTGCACCAATCCGAAGCCAGGAGCCAGGAGCTTCTTCCAGGTCTCCCATGCGGGTGCAGGGGTCCAAGCACCTGGGCCATCTTCTACTGCTTTCCCAGGCCACAGCAGAGAGCTGGATCGGAAGTGGAACAGCTGAGACTAGAACCAGCACCCATATGGGATGCCAGCACTTCAGGCCAGGGCTTTAACCTGCTGTGCCACAGCGCCAGACCCAATATGTTTTAATTAAAAAAAAAGAGAGAGAGAGAGAGAGACAGAATTTGATCTTCTAGACGCTGAGACGTTGCACGGTACACCAATTCTTATGAGTCAGTTGAATTTTTTTTCAATTGCTTGAAAACTATCAGCTAAAGCCAAATACTGATTCCGTGTAGTCCTCCAGGCTGAGTCCCCAAAACCCGTATTTTCCTAGAGCTGTGTGTATCATTCCATTGCACGGCTTGCGGGGAATCCGAGCCGGCTCCCCTCGCAGGGAGATACTTCTGCAAGACCGAACATCTCCACAATGGGCTGCAGCTTCCCCATCTCTGAACACCCTGGGGTCCCCTAGGGCCTCTGATCCTTAATCACCTAGCTCACTCCAGCCTGGCCTGAGCCCGGGACAGCCGCTGCCTCCCGCCCAGCCCAGCATAGTGCACACTGTGTTAATGGCCAGGCACAACTGAGGGGCCAGTGAAAACCCGCGCTACAATGCATGTTAGGAATCTCACCTGTCAATCACAGATCCTGTTGCCTTAGTAGTACAACCTCCGAGCCATCCGCTGAGTGGCAGGTGCCTGAGGCTTCCCACCCTGGAATGAGGCTCGGCCCCCTGCAGCCAGCTTCCCTCTCCAACCCCCTCCATTTAAGGCGAGCTTGACCCAGAAGAGCCCTGGAGTACTTGTGATCTCTCCACCCCTCTTCTGCTATTGGAAACCCCAGGTCTCAGGTATCAGGAAGGTCAGGTTCACCAAGACAGGTCACAGGGAAGAATACAGAGGCCAGCACGTGGAGTAGTGGGTTAAGCATCCACCTGCAGCGCCAGCATCCCATATGGGCGCCGGTTCGAGTCCTGGCTGCTCCACTTCCAATCCAGCTCCCTGCTGATGGCCTGGGAAGGCAGAAGATGGTCCAGGTCCTTGGGTCCCTGTGCCCACGTGGGAGACCCGGAAGAAGCTCCTGGCTCCTGGCTTCAGCCTGGCTCAACCTTGGTTGTTGCAGCCATCTGGGGAGTGAACCAACAGATAGATGGAAGATCTCTCTCTCTCTCTCTAACTCTGCCTCTCAAGTTAAAAAAAAAAAAAAAAAAAAAAAAAACAGGAGGCACATAGGCTCCCACCCTGAGCCAGGGGGCCCCGGGTCACATTCTACGGAAATCAGAAGAACCAAGAGCAGGAGGCAGTAACCGTGGGTTGTCTCACGGGACCATCAGCTAGCTCTGAGACAGGCAGGCAGGCAGGCAGCACCCCTGCTCTGCACAGCTCCAGGGCCCCCACCGCCGTGCCCCCTAGTCGCTGTGCCCCCTTGAGTGGTGCAGCGCCCAGCCTGTGCAGCTGTGTGTGTGCAGGCTGGTTGGGTTTTCTTAGTCCCGTTTTTTTAGAGGAAGAACTAGAAAAACACTGGGACTCATGCCCCGTGCAGGTCCAACCGCAGGGCCCTTCGCCCAGGACAGGCCCGTCCCAGGAGTCTGAATGGCGCCCCCTACAGGCCTTCTCGGACGACAGGGAACCAGAGAACGCAGATAAGGCGGAGGAAGCTGGCCATCAGGCCTGGGGGTGACCTGCATGCCTGGCTTCTCAAACCCAGAGCCGGAGGCAGGCAAGCTAAGGGCACGCGGAAAAGAGGCCTCGGGGGAACACGCGGGGAGGGCAGAGGCCTCATCCCGTGAGCCCCACCATGCCTTCCAGAGAGACGAATGTCAAGGTCTCCGTTCCCTCCCCTCCCCTGCAGCCTGTGCACCCCCACCTGAAGGTCACCCTCATTAACGCTGTCAGAAAAATCCCTCTCCACACCGACTCGCTGCGCTAATAATAGGAGTGCACGCGTGGCCGGGTGGCGGCGGCGAGCGCGTGTCCGTGTGTGCGCTTCCGCATGCGCTCCGTCGCCGGCTGTCTCTCTCCGACGGGTGATGCGCTCACACAGTCAAAATTAATGGGATCCGGCTGAGCCCCGGATGACGTCACGGGGCTGACTCACATCGTGTCGATGGATCCATTTCGCCCCTCCTGCTCGTTCTGCAAGGTAACCTTGACTTGTCACACAGCCGCTGCGAGAGCCGGGAAGCTGAGGTTCTTGCGTAGACAACTGGTTGCTAAGGTTAACTAACCATCCTGGCTGTTGGGAGGGGCAGGGAGCGGGCAGAGAGCAGAGACCAGGGCTGGAGCTCCCCAGGGATCCAGGGCTGGGCTAATGAGCGCCTGGTCGGTCCCCTCTGCAGAAGAGCCCAGAGGAGCCCAGCAGCCCGGTGGCCACGGCCCGCCCCCTGTCCGAGATCTTTCCTCGGTGACCTTTGTACTGAGCGCTGGCTCGTTCCTCCTGGACAGTAAACAAGTACTGAGGAGCCGGAAATAAATTGTGAGCAGCTGGGAAACATTGCCACAACAGAACGGGCTTGGCTTATGCAGTCGTTCCCACTCCGCGAGAAAATGTTCCGAAGGAGAGAGGGGGATTCACACCCCCTAAGACGCGACTCACCCCGGAAGGCGGCGACGAGGAGGTCAGACCTGCAGGGCTGCTGGGCCTGGGCTCTCCAGGCTCCTAAGTACCCACAGAGCCCTCTCCTCCTTCCCTGCCTTAGTATCTTTCCCTCTTTGCACTGGCTCCCTCGTTTGCGTGGGGCCTGGGCACGTGTTGATTCTTTTTCTTACAACGATTTATTTTTATTTATTTGAAAGACTTACAGAGAGAGGTAGAGAGAGAACTTCCATCCACCAGCTCACTCCCCAAATGGCTGCAACAGCCAGAAAGCTGTGCCGATTCGAAGCCAGGAGCCAGGAGCTTTCTCCAGGTCTCCCACGTGGGCGCAGGGGCCCGAGGACTTGGACCATCTTCTACTGCTTTCCCAGGCCACAGCAGAGAGCTGAATCGGAAGAGGACCAGCCAGGACTTGAACCTGTGCCCATATGGGATGCTGGCGCTTCAGGCCAGGGCATTAACCCGCTGCACCACAGCTCTGGCCCCAGGTATTGATTTCTTAAAACTTTAACTGCAGAGGAAGGACCAAGTGAAGTTGAGCAAGCTGCTTGTCTGTGCGTCTTGTTTGTTTGTGTTTCTGCAAGAGGCAGTGGGCCTTTGTCGCACACGCTGCCCCCGTCACCAGGAGACGGGACACAGACCCTCTGATTCCAGACCTGCAGGGTGTCTTTACCAATAGCTCGGCTTCCAGGTGAGCATGAAGACAGGTGCACAGCGGTGAAAGGCGCGGAGGATGGGAGCCCCGGGCTCTTCCTCACTCACCACTCCAGGTTCCTTAGGCCTCCTCCATCCGCCGCAAAGAAAGGATGACTCGGGTTGAGCCCTTCGAATCCAGAACATTCCAAAGTCCAGAAACTTCCATGTCAAGATTTTTGAGTGTTGACATGAAGACATAATTGTGACGGGTCCAGTCCATACCCTTTGTTCTATGTAGAAAATTATCTAAAATAGTGCATCAAATTGCGTTCAGCTATATCCATAACGTGTCTATGAAACATATACAAATTTCTTGCTTAGTTTTGGGCCCTGTGCCCAAGATATCTCATTATGCCTATGCAAGTATATGAAGCCCTCCTCGTCCCAACCGTTTCCAACAGGAAACACCCAAGCTCAGCTTACGAGTTACTAAAGTCTTTCCTCCTGGCAGATCCAAGGAAGTGCCAAGCCCTGTCGTCCAGGTGTCCGTAGAGTTCCTAAGAGACACCTGCACTCCATGGCTGAGTACCTGGGCCCAGGCGCTGCTCTGCTCCCAGTTCCAGCTTCCTTCCTTCTAACGCATGCTCTGGGAGGCGCGGGTGGTGGCTGAAGCAGCGGGGGCCCTGCCACCCACGTGGGGACCCAGACTGAATTCCCAGCTCCCAGCTTCAGCTCAGCCTAGTCCCAGCTGTTGCAGGCACCTGGGGAATGAAGCAGTGCAGTGGAAGTCTCTCTCTCTCTCTCTCTCTCTCTCTCTCTCTCTCTCCCCTCTGCCTTTCCTCTCTCCCTCCCTTTCAAATAACTAAATTTCACCTAAAAAATCCTGGAAATGCATATTATGAAATAAACCTTGCATGGATTTCAAAAACTTGGGAGCCAACGTAGCACCTCTCTGAATTCTCTTTTTCCCTGATCTGTCTGCAGTGCCTGGATACCAGCAGAGGTGACCTTTGTACTGAGTCATGGGTAGTGGCCCCAGGTGACTCGGGCAGGGGTGGACGGGACAGAAGCCAGGAAGCCCATGGAGCTCTGTTCCCAGAGACCTCGCCCCTCCAAGTTCGTGCTGCACCTGTTGAGGAGAGCCTCACTCTCAGAGGCAAGACCCAGCCTCCACTCTCCATGAATAACCACCTACCAGGAGGTCTCCCCAAGCCTTCCTGCTGCTTATTTAAAAAAAAAAAAGATTTGTTTATTTGAAAGAGTTACAGAGAGGTAGACATGCACGCACACACACACACAGAGAGAGAGAGAGAGAGAGAGAGAGAGAGATCTTCCATCCGCTGGTTCACTCCCCAGATGGTTGCTCAGCACATCAGAAACTAGGAGCCAGGAGCTCAGAGTGCAGGGGCCCACGCACTTGAGCCATCCTCCACTGCTTTCCCAGGCATATTAGCAAGGAGCTGGATCAGAAGTGGAGCAGTGGGGACTCCAATGGTTGTGGGATGCAGGTGTCACCGCCTGTGGCGGCTGCACCAGCACTCCGGCCCCTCCCCTCTCCTTTGACATCACCCTCCTGCAGCTCCCAGTGCAGGGAAGGCGCCGTGTCCCTGCTGGCTGCCCCCAGCACTCTGTTCCCAGCTACCACCTGCGTCTCCAGCTCCCCGGAAGCCCTGGAGTATTCTCAGGGCCAAGGCTTTCGAGAACGGTCTCCCCGAGGGCAAGCGGGATGGCACCAGGTCCTCAGCACTCCCAACCCCGCCACGCCCCCGGCCAGGGCTCAGTCCTCCGATGGCAGGAAGGCCTGGCTTCCTCCCCTTTCCCGAGCGGAGCCCCTCTCCAACCCTGAGAAGCAACTGTTGCCATCAGCAGCTCCACTTTGCACAGCCCAAACCACAAGCAGACGCGCAGCAGGTCAACCACAGAGCCACATTTAGCAAGGGCAGGTGAGGTTTAAGGAGAGTGAGGCTGTACAGTGGGAAGTGGGCAGGCAGGCGGCCATGGACTTGACTTCAAAATGCTGCCCCGGGGCCAGCGCCCACGACCGGGCTGACAACGCCCCCGGCAGTGGGCTCCGTCACCCCTGTAGTGATCCCGTTCTTCCCCAGACATTTCATTCCCAAGCACTGGAACCCACACCTCGCTGAATTCTCAGCAGTCCTGTGCTGCGAGCGTATCGTTATTTTCAGACGCGTGCCGTGGAGCGATGGAAAAGAACCCTCAGAGCCAGCGTGGACTTCGGTGCCACTCCTGCCTCTCCACATGGCTCCCGACTCCGGCTTCCTGCTAATGCCGATCCTTGGAGCGGCGGTGACGGGGCGAGTAATCGGGTCCCAGCCACCACGTGGCAGATCTGGCTTGTTCCAGGCTCCAGGCGCAATCCCAGACCAGCCCTGACTATCGCAGGCATCTGAGTAGGGAACCAGCAGATGGTGTCTGTCTGTCTGTCTCTCTCTCTCTCTCTCTTCAACTGCCAAATTAATTTTGTGATCAAACACTACCCAAAAAACCAGGTGATAGAACTCAGTCGCTTGCAGCGTAGGGAACAGTTAGGGGACTGAGCGAGGGTTGCGTTTTGCACCTTGCTCTTCCACGCCTGCACCTGCCCAGCTGGTCCCAGGTGAGCGGACCCCTCCCTGCTGGTGGCTGCTCCTGCAGACTGCAGACGACGGCTCTGAGATCGCCCACTCCAAAAACAACATCATCTGCGCAGGAGCGCCCTCTTTGGCAACCTGCTGCCCGGCCGTTCCAGACACAGTTCAGAAGGTCTGCCCCCGGGGGAATTGCTTGTGGAACCAATTCATCTTGGCGATTTTACAGGAAGCTTGCTCGGAATTTAAAATTCCAGTGGGCAGCATTTCTCTGAGCAGAGCCCAGGAATTCTGGGTAAAGGGAGTCTGGTGGGGGCTGACTGGTATCCCCCAAAAGATACAGGCAGGGAAGTCCTAGCCCCCAGTGCCTGGGTCTGTGGCCGCATTTAGAAACAGCTCCCTCGACGATGCCATCAAGGGAAGAGGACATTGTGCTGTGTGCAGTAGGGTGGCCCTTTCACCACACGTGACAGGTGCGCTTATAAGGTGAACAGAGAGACCGCACGGTGGAGGCCGTGTGATGGAGGAGGCAGAGTGGAGTGACACAGCCACAGAGAAGCCAAGGAAGACACAAGCCAAGAAAGATCTAGGAGTCCCAGCCACCATCAGAATCCGGGAGAGAGGTGTGGACCAGAATCTCCCTTTGGTCTCTTTTTATTTTTAAGATTTATGTATTTATTTTTAAAGGCAGAGCGACACAGAAAGGAAGACAGAGAGATATCTTCTCCTGGTTCCTCCCTAAATGGCTGCCACAGCCAGGGCTGGGCCAGGCCATAGATGGAGGCCAGGAGCTCCATCCACGTCTCCCACGTGGGTGACAGGGGCCCAAGCACTTGGGCCATCTTCTGCTGCCTTCCCAGGGTCATTAGCCAGGAGCTGGCCTGGAAACAGAGCAGCCGGGACACAGATGGACAGCAGCCTAAGCTGCTGTGCCACACGTGGGCCCCTGCACGCCTGGATTTCAGACTGCCAGCCCCCAGAGCTGGCAGAGAAGAGATTTCTGCTGTTCTTAGCCGAGCAGCTGGTGGTCCTTGGTTACGGCAGCCCTGGGAACCTGAGACAAGGTCTCTGGCTAATGATGCCTCGACCAGGCCCCCTGCAGCCCCGTTAAATCAGACCCTTGGCGAGGTGGGTAATTTTTATCAAGTGTTTCTTTAAGGTGCCAGGAGATTCCAGATACCAACGAGGGCAAGAAACTGCTGAGCTGAACACGACGGAACAGGCTGCCTCACCTGCTTGTTTTTCAGCCGACTCTCAAACTCATTGAACCACCAAAAAAAAAAAAACCCACAAAAAAAATAAAATAAAGTTACAGAGCATCATTTCCAAGACCCGTGCTTTGCAGAGCCTGTGCTGGAAAACACTGCTATTTTTTGTTGTTTTTTTTATGGCCTGGCTGGTAGCACCTGCTTGGAAACCCATCCAGGTCAGCGTGACGGCTGTGACGTTCTGTTACAGAACTGGGAGCTCACTCGCCGAGGGGTGCGTGTTCCAGGGTCTCCCTCTTCTCATGGAGGCAGGGGACTGGCCCTCAGAGCCCAGCATGTGTCTTAGATGCCTTCGTGTTCGTGATTAGGCCTTGAACTTGACCTCAGCCTTGGCTGAGGCTCTGTCTTTAAATACACTGGCTAGCTGCGCTTCTTCCCACCGAGACCGTGAGTGACTTTAAATAGCCCGTCTTCAGTCTCCTTCAGGCACAGCGGCAGAAATATCACGGAGGTGTGGGCGTGCACATATGCACGCACACCCACAGTAGGCTCTGACATACATCCCCAAGCTCCTGCACGCACGCCGTCCATCCCCCCACGCGGGCTACCGGCACCTAACCTGTACTCTGTGGCTGGCGAGGGGCTCATGAAATCAAAGAGGGGGGAAGGTGGACGTCCAGGTCTGCAGTGCCTTCCTTGGGTTACGAAGACAGGTCCCAGGCCACCACGGGCGGGGCGGCTTCCAAATCACGTCGCGTGGTGGAGGCGGCAGGCACCTGGAATTGTCACCACTCCACGTTCCCTCCAAACTCTCCTGGTCGTTCGGCTTGCTGCCTGGCCTTGCTATGTAATGCATCGGCGAGGGGAGGGGAGGCAAGGCAGCCGTGCGCCACTGATCACACGTTGGTTTTGTTTCACATGTTGATCCTTAGTTCTCAACGTAAATCGGCGTCCTCTGAAATCTCACGTGTTCCATTCTCTGCCTTCAGAGATCTTCGGGTTTGTAGGCTTCACCGGCCTGCCAAGGGGTCCCCGGCACAACGTGAGAGGTGGACAGCCCTGGCTCAGATCCGCAGGTGCACACAGGCTCGCCTGTAGACTTGCAGGAGATGCAGATTCCACAGGGGATCCAACTGAGTGGGTCAGAGGGTGGAACCCAGGAACCTGCATTTTGGAAGGGAGGGAGGGAGAAAGAAAGGAAGGAGGGAGAGAGGAGGAAGGGAGAAGGGAGGGAGGGAGGGAGGAGGGAGAGAGGAGGGAAGGAGGAAGGGAGGGAGGGAGAGAAAGGAAGGAGGGAGTGAGGGAGGGAGAGAAAGGAAGGAGGGAGGGAGGGAGAGAAAGGGAGGGAGGGAGGGAGGTGAAACCCAGTTTGTGAGCATCAGAACCGACCGCTGAGACTCACAGCAGACGACAGATGAGAGAGCACATTTTTCAGATCCGGATCCCAGCACATCAGTGTCAAACGCTGCAACCCTGAAGGTGTCGTGGCACGAAGCTTGTGCCGGCAACGGTGAGTGTGGAATGACCCGACGACACTACAGACTTCCCTGTCTGCCCACAGCCCCGGGGATGGGCAGGCGTGGCGGGACACAGGCTGGCGGGGACCCAGAACCTGCTCTCCTCCCTCTTTCCCAGCCCGAAGCCAGTGCGATCTCAGATCCCGGAGAAGCAGAGCCTGGGTCGGGGGCTGTCCCCATGGAGGGCCCTGCTGCTCCCCCGTCATCACCCGCACGCCCCACAGCTGCCTCTGCGGCCGGGGACTCCCCTGGCACATGCCCAGAGCCCGACCTGCCTGTCTCAGCCTGAGGAGCTTTGCCTGTTGTGCCTGGACTGCCAGGACCCCTGCCTGCTCTTTCCAGAAACGTCTGTGCTCCACATCCTTCAGGACTGTGGCTTTTGACCCCGACCAGGCCTCTGCTCTTGACTATGTTTCACGGATCTCTTCCATGATGCTGGAGCTGATGTAGACATTGGCCGATTCTGCGCGTCTGCTACAGGCTGGTGGCTGGGCTGGGGAGGGACAGGATCGAATCCTGGGCTCGCGGCTTTGGCCTGGCCCAGCCCGTCGTGGGTCTTCGCGGGGAGTGCTCCAGTATACTGATCACCCCACCGTTTCCCTCTCTTGCTCTCTCTCTGTCTCTGCCTTTCACATGAAAATGAAAAAAGAACAAGTGTGCCATCTGCCCACCAAGAGCCTCAGGCAAGGGCTCAGAAGTGGGCGTCCTGGTTATTCTAGAAATAGCCGCCAGCGCGTCGATCCGTCCTCCCGGCTCCTCCTTCACCCTGGGAAGTGGGTCGTCGTGGCTGCCCTCTGAAGCCAGGCGGAGCGATGGGTCTCCCCCGGAGCCCGAGCGCAGAGAGGGGCTCTGGAGAGGCCATGCGCCCGGCCGGCAGCCTGCTTGGATACCATGGCCTGCGTGCCGTTTGTAAGGGGCCAACGAAGGCAGCCTGGACCAAGGTGGTTAGGTAGGAATGGGAGCTGTCAGTTCTGGTCTCCAGGTGACCTGGAGGGGGCGGCCACTTCTGTTCTCTCCTGGACTGTGCTGTGCTTGGGATCGGGCTGGCCTCTGCTGCTCATACTGGAATTATTGTTATTTTTTTAAACATCTATTTGAAAGGCAGAGGTGGGTGGTGGGGGTGGAGGATGGTTTTCCATCTGCTTGTTCACTCCCCAAATGGCTGCAATGGCCAGAGCTGGGCCAGTCCGAAGCCAGGAGCCAGGGTCACCCATGTGGGTAGTAGGGGCCCAAGCACTCGGGCCATCCTCTGCTGCTTTCCCAGGTGCATTAGCAGAGAACTGGACTGGAAATGGAGCAGCTGGGACTCGAACCGGCGCCCCTATGGGATGCCAGTGTTGCAGGTGGAGGCTTAGCCCATTACACCATAGTGCCAGCCCCCTTTGTGGGCCAGCCCTTCCCCACCCCTGCGAGACAGTCTGCGTTGTTAGGGAGGGCCTGGCTCCTCCCGCCAAAACCTGCTTGCGAGGTAGAGCAGCAGCAGGCCCTGCCGGGGCTCTGAGCCTGTCCTGGTATCCTGTGCCCTGGGAGCTGGACACGCCCCTCCTCTGCCCCACTCCCCGGTCTCCAGTATGCCCCCGTACCCACAGCAGCCCAGGAGTAGTTCTTACGGAGAGACTGTTCCAGACTCCCCTGCAGCTGCTGCAGAGTTCCGGGGCGAGGCAGGGGCCACTGCTGTGCCACCCCCCCTCTGTCTGGGTCTCACGGCTGTGCAGATACATGTCTTCCCAAGCCACTGCTCAGGGGCGCTTCTGAGAGCTGGTACCCCACCCCCACCCCGGAGAGCCCCTGTGGTGCCGGCAATCAATCAGGTCATCCTATCCATCTCCCACCCCAGGGCGCCCAGGACCCCACAAGTCCTCACCCCCACCCACAAAGGAGCCGCTCAGCCTGATGGGGCAGGGACTTGTGCCAGGGGAGGGAGGCAGCCTCCTGGGCCCGGCTGGGGCTCCTCAGGCCTGCAGTCACTTGGGCCCTCCCTGGCCGCCAGCTCCAGGCGAGTCTAGCCCTAGGAACACAAATCCCTTCTTGAGAGACGGCCTCATCCATGGGACTCCACCGGGTGGCGCTCATCACCACATAAGAGGAGCTCAATTTTTGCACAGTGGACATTGTTGCAAAATCTTGGGGTCAGGCTGGAGCTGTGGCGTAGTGGGTAAAGCCGCCCCCTGCAGTGTCCGCATCCCATATGGGCGCCAGTTTGAGTCCTGGCTGCTCCACTTCTGATCCAGCTCTCTGCTGTGGCCTGGGAAAGCAGTGGAAGATGGCCCAAGTCCTTGGGCCCCTGCACCTGCATGGGAGACCCGGAAGAAGCTCCTGGCTCCTGGCTTCAGATCAGCGCAGCTCCAGCAGTTGTGGCCAATTGGGGAGTGAACCAGCGGATAGAAGACCTCTCTCTCTCTCTCTCTCTCTCTCTCTCTCTCTCTCTCTCTCCCTCTCCTTCTCTAACTCTGACTTTCAAAAACAAACAAAAAAAAGTGCAGTTTCACTTGAGGTCAAGTGGCCTGTGGGCTCAAGTCCAGCGCCTGGACGCCTCCCCCCCAACTGGAGTCCACAGTGAGGGTCCCCGTGGTGGCTCTACAGTGACAACAGCCCAGGCTCTGCTTCAGTCACCCTAGAGCCTGGTCCTTGAAAGCTCTGGCACCTCGGCCAGTACGCCCGACCTCTGCCAGCCCCAGGTGCACCTGCTGTCCCTCATCTGTAAACAAGGGTGATAGACAGGTCGGGTATGCCCCATGCAAAAGTGCCCAGGCCGGAAGTGCTTCCAGTTTTGAAGCTTTTTTTTTTTTTTTGAGATTCTTGAAATATCATTTGCATAGACTTTACCAGTTTGAACATCCCCAGTATGTGTATGTGTGTGTGTGGGGGGGGGGGGGATTCGTAAATCCAAAATGCTCCCAAAAGTGACAGTTTTCAAGGTGCCTACCGAAGCACCTCTGTGGGTGCAGTGAGTGACACGGATCATGGGGCCCTCGGTGGGGGGGGGGGGGCTCTGCACTGCCGGCTGCCTCGGTCAGCAGGTGCCACCCCAGGGTTCCCAGGCCTCACGAGCCGGCGGTAGATGGGTGGGAAGGGGGGCTGGCCACCGGAAGCACCAGCCCGGCCTGGTTCTCAGCCCTCGGCCTCCGGGACCCATGTTTCTGGCAGTGTTGCGGCCGTGGGAGCGAGCACCTGTCTGTCCTGTACCCACTGGGTGTCACAGAGCTGCGGCGGGGCGGGGCAGTCGGTATTGCTGTGTGGACGATTCCAGAGCGGGCTCTCTCTGGGGCAGCCTTGCCTCCCGGCTCCAGGAGGGTGGCACTCTCCTCTGCTGGCCCACAGCAGTCGGCTGGGGTTAACACTGTGGCGTAGCAGGCAAAGCCGCTACCTGCAGTGCCAGTATAACCTGTGGGCGCCAGTTCGAGTCCCGGCTGCTCCTCTTCTGATCCAGCTCCCTGCTAGGGCCTGGGAAAAGCATCAGCAGATGGCCCAAGTGCTGGGGCCCCTGCACCCACGTGGGAGACCCGGATGGAGTTCCAGGCTCCTGGCCCAGCCCTGGCCATTGCGACCACTTGGAGAGTGAACCAGTGGATAGACGATCTTACTCTCTGTCTCTCCCTCTCTGTGTAACTCTGACTTTCAAATCAAGAAATAAATCTTAAAAACACCGCCATCAACAACACACAGCACCATTCAGCTGTGGTTCGTGGCTGAGAGAGGCAAAGCCGGGGACAGAGAAGCCCTGTCCCCCATGCTGTCGGGCGTCTGTCTGTCTGTCTGTCTGGGACCGTGGGACAGAGGCTGTGTCTGCAGGAATCAGCCGAGCACGTGACAGAGGAGGGCGTGGTGCACACACCTGCACCATCTGGGGACGCCTCCCGGCTTCCATGCTGTGCCCCGTGCCCTGCTGCCCGCACAGAGAGACAGACAGAGGGAGACCCACCTACACCAGACAGCGAGGGATGGCAATGCAAGACAGAGACCCTGAGGGTGTCTCCTCCAAGGGGCGGACGCTGGAGCTGGGGTCTCAGGGGCACAGAGACCACAGGAAGAGCACACCGGAGAGCTGGACTCTCAGCTGCCCGGGAGATGGGACTGGCTCAGGCCGGGGCACTGGGAACCGGGCATGAGAAGGGCGAGAGGCAGTTGCTGACGCAGGGCAGGCCCGGTCATCGGCGTGTGGTGGGCTGCAGGAAGAGCTTGATCTAGGAGCCACAGGAAGCCATTAGCAGGCAACAGTGTCACAGGCTGGAGGGCAGCCCGAGAGGGTTCTTCTGGGGCTGAACGCACAGGGTGGCGGTGACTGGGCTTGGCGTGACCAGCAGGGCAGGGGAGAGAAGCTGAGAATGTGGAATGCCAGCAGCAGGCATGCTGGGACACCTTCCAGGCCCCGGGCCCTTCCTGTCAAAGCCTGGGCTTTGTCCCAAACACATACACAGGCCAGGGCTGTGTCTGCAGCTGGGCCCACCCGTGCACAGGCCCCGGGCAAGGAGCGGGGAGCCTGGGCTGCCTCTCGCTTCCTGCCCACGTCCATCCCTGGACCGGGCCGGTGGGAAGCGGGAGAACGTCCCGTTGCATCAGGAACCATGCTGCTAAAAGTAAGACGACCTGCACGCGGGGGCCACCTCAGACGCGACACGTTTGTAGTGGTGTCTTGTAGAAAGTTCCAGAAGCCCCGGCCTGCTGGAAAACTGACGCCACCCCCTCCTCGCGCCCTCCTTGGCTGACGGCGCCCCCACCGGGCACCTGCTGCGGGCTTCCTGTCTGGGGGGGGGGCCCTCCCCCGCGGCCGCACTCACCGCTCGCACGTCGTCGGGCAGGTCCTCGTCCGGCTCGCCCTTGACCATCTTCTCCAGGGTGTTGATGGAGATCTCCAGCAGCTTCTCGTGGTGGTGGTTCTCCAGGTCCCGACACTGCGCCATCGTCCCGCCGGGAGTCAAGCAAAGGTCCCAGGACAGCTGGCCGGGGCTGCCCTGTGCCCCTGGGGTGGCGGCCGGGGCGGGGGTAGGGGCTCTAGCAGGTGCATGGCAGGCCGAGTGGCTCAGCCAGGGCCAGGCTGCCAGGGCCAAAGGTGGCTTCATCGCCTTCACTGCCCACAGGGTAGGAGGAGCTTAGGGGGCTGGGTGGGAGGTGCCTAAGACACTGGGTAGGAGGAGCTTAAGGGGCTGAGTGGGAGGTGCCTAGGGGACTGAGTGGGAGGAGCTTAGGGGGCTGGGTGGGAGGTCCTAGGACACTGGGTAGGAGGAGCTTAGGGGGCTGGGTGGGAGGTGCCTAGGGGACTGGGTAGGAGGAGCTTAAGGCACTGAGTGGAAGGTCTCTAAGACACTGGGTGGGAGGTGCCTAGGGGACTGAGTGGGAGGAGCTTAGGGGGCTGAGTGGGAGGTGCCTAGGGGACTGAGTGGGAGGAGCTTAGGGCACTGAGTGGAAGGTCTCTAAGACACTGGGTGGGAGGTACCTAGGGTACTGGGTGGGAGGAGCTTAGGGCATTGGGTGGGAGGTGCCTAAACACTGGGTAGGAGGAGCTTAGGGGGCTGAGTGGGAGGTGCCTAGGACACTGGGTAGGAGGAGCTTAGGACACTGAGTGGAAGGTCTCTGAGACACTGGGTGGGAGGTGCCTAGGGCACTGAGTGGGAGGAGCTTAAGGCATTGGGTGGGAGGTGCCTAGGGCACTGAGTGGGAGGTGCCTAAGATACTGATTGGGAGGAGCTTAGGGCACTGGGTGGGAGGGGTGAGGGCATGACCCTGCAGACGCTGCCGGCAAGGGGTCCTTGCTGGGTTTGCTTCACCCTTCCTGGCCCTCACTCCCCCTGGAGGCCAGGGCAGCCCTCCCTACCCTGGGCCGCAGCAGCTAGGATATAGGCTTTGCACGTTCTCAATGAAGAGCCCCACCAGGTCGACAATGTTCCTCTCAAACATGCTTATGGTCTGGAAATGAGAACGCAGAGTCACTGTGCGTCTTCAGACGCCCAGCACCACGGCATAAACACCCTGGGGACCGAGCAGCCGCCTGCCCGCTCACACACCAGCCACCGTGCCCTCTCAGGCCCGACTCACTCATCGCCAGCACCCTCCGAAGTGTCATGTCGGTGCCCTGTGCCGGGCCCACCTGTCACAGCCTGACTCCTCTCAACCCCCCCCCCCCCATACACACACACACTCAACAGACAAACGCTGGAGGCAGCCCTCAGGGGCCGCGTCCCAGCTCCACCACTGTGTGTGACTCTGGGAAAGTCACCTGACCTCCCTGAGCCTCGACTTCCTCATCTGTGAAATGGGTTTCCCACAGAATGCTTTGCAGGCTGCTGAGCAGAGTGCCCCCCCCCCCGCCATGAGCGCTGGCTGTTACCCCAGAACTCTCCCCATCAGTGTTGCTTCCTGCGCTTAGAAGGGCACAGAGGCCTACGTGGGGACTTCTGCTGGCTCCCTCTGGAGCGCGGACACCCCCCCCCCCCCGCCCCGCCTGATCCGCGGTGGGCCGCAGCTGGTGCAGGTGCACAGGGGAGGGGGGAGGGGGCCGAGCGCGGGTCTGCAGGCCCAGCCGCTTCCTGGTAACACAAATAGGGCAGTGCCTGGGCTCCGGGAGACACGTGGATGTTGGAACGTGGTCTCCCTGCCTGGACTGCGTGGGAGAGCAGCGGCCCAGCCCTCCCCAGGGCCGCCAGCCGGCCAGCGCTCAGCTGCCTTTGCAAGTCCCCAGCTGCGGGGCGAGCCAGCCTCTGCCTGGGACGGGAAGGGGGGAATCCATCCCCCAGCGGCGGAGGAATCACTTGAGTATCGATTCGGCGCTACCTCTTGGCCCAGCCGTGGCAGCCCCTAATGAGGTTCCAGTCATTGTCACATCCCTTCCCACTCCGGGCCCGCGCTCCTCCTCCCGGGGAACACGCGAGGCTCGCCCGGCTGCTCCAGCAGCCATCCGGTATCATTTCTACCGCGTGCTGAGCGGCAGGTGCTTCGGTCTGGTCCCCAAGCTGCGTGCGCGCGCGTGAGAGTGGGGGTGGGGTGGCCCGCCTGGTCTCGTGGGCACCCGGCCCCGCTTCTGAGGTCGCATCAGAAACCCTTCCCCACGGAGGAGGCTCGGGGCTCTCCCAGGATGTGGGGGAGAAGGTGATGTGGGAAGGGGCTCACTCTTCAGTTCCCCTGCAAGGACCCCTTCCCGTCTGAGTTTTTTAAATGGACGAAAAGCAGACGCCGGGCTGGCAGGCGCCGAGTGTGCAACAGGGGCGCGCGCCCAGGGTGGGTGGGTGGTCTGCGGGTCACAGGTGCGCGCGCAGCTGCGGGACCAGGTGGCACCTGCGCCCGCCCATCCCCCCCGGCCCGCCTCACCTCCAGCTGCTCCGCCAGCTGCATCTCCAGGGTCATGAGCGCGTTGAACAGCTCGGTGATGTCCTGGTCGCACTCCGCGATCCTCTCCGCGGTGGGCAGCTCTGATGCCTCGCGGATGTTGCTTAGGCTCTGCGGGACAAAGCCAGGGCTTGAGCCAGCCGCAGCGGGAGAGCTGAGGTTCCCCCCCCCACCCCGGCAGGTGCCAGCCTTGCGAGCTTGCAGAAGCCACCGGCCCTCTCTCCTGCCTCAGTTTCCCTGTCTGTAAAAGGGGAATGCTGAAGCACAGGCTCACGGGCACCAACCGGGGCTCGCCGCTGCTCGCGTGGGCTTCTGTCCCTGCGAGCAGGGCCAGGTGGAAGGTGCCGGGGCTCGGGGGGCTTCTGAGCGCAACCCCCTACGCCACACCACTTTGCCATGTGGATCGCTTTTGAGCCGAAGACGCTTGAAGACCGCAGCTGCAAGAAGTCATCTGTCTCCTCTGCTTTTTTTTTTTTTTTACCTTGAAAGAGCAGGTGAGACGTGCCCTTTCCTGTGCCCCGCCCCCTGCCCGGAAGAAGCCATTGCTGTCCGCAGCAACCAGAGCTTGGAGGCGGGGGGCCAAGGGACCACTGCGCACGTGAGCCTTCTCTGTCCGTTGGTCCTGCGCCGCCGTGCCCGGCCCTGGTCTAATCACACTGTTCTGGTCGTTTTCACAGGGTGCAGCTCTTTGTCCAATTTTGTGCTAAGATTCCAGCCCCAGCTGTGTCTTTGGGTCTTCCCGTTACTCTGGTGCGTAATATAGAGATCACTAAATAAAATGTACATGTGCACATCATGGAATAAAATGTGTATGCTTTTCCCCTCTTCATCTGTCTCGTGCAGGTTGCTTTTTTTTTTTTTTTGGACAGGCAGAGTTAGACAGTGAGAGAGAGACAGAGAGAGAGGTCTTCCTTCCGTTGGTTCACCCCCAAATGGCCACCACGGCCAGTGCTGCGCCGACCTGAAGGCAGGAGCCAGGTGCTTCTCCTGGTCTCCCATGGGGTGCAGGGCCAAGCACTTGGGCCATCCTCCACTGCACTCCCAGGCCACAGCAGAGGGCTGGCCTGGAAGAGGGGCAACCGGGACAGAATCTGGCGCCCCGACCGGGACTAGAACCCAGTGTGCTGGTGCCGCTAGGTGGAGGATTAGCCTAGTGAGCCGCGGTGTCGGCCAGATTGCATTTTTTAAAAAAATGTATTTGCTTTTATTTACTTGAGGGAGACACAGAGAGAGACAGAGAATGAGAGAGAGAGAGGGAATCTTCCATCCACTGGTGCACTCCTAAATGCCCCCAACAGCCCTGGCTGGACCAGGCTGATGGCACGAGCCTGCAATGCCATCCAGGTCTCCCACACGGGTGATGGGGACGCCGGCACTTGAGCCATCAGCTGCTGCTGACTCCCAAGGTGAGCACAAGCAGGAACTGGACCGGAAGTGAAGTAGCTGGGACTCGAACCAGGCACCCTGATATGTGATAGCCTGACTCCAGCGGTGGCTTAACCTGCTGCTAACACCACGACACCTGGTCCTCAAGGTATTTCATTCTTGGTCCTGGTCAGAGACCCCTCCCCCCAAAGGGGGCAGACAAGCAATTTTGTCTGTCCTGTAATATCGGAGTCAGGTGGAGCTGACCCACGATGTGCAGTGTAAGCTTGGCACGGCCGCTTAGCGTCTCCCAGGCTTCCTGCGCTCACAGGGTCCTGGGGACCATGGGCCTTGTGCGGGAGGCCTGGCACACACCGTGGGCTCCAGGGGCTCCTATAGCAGGCACAGGTCAGGAGAGGTGCTGGACAGGGAAGAGGCAGCCGCACCCACAGGCAACCCCAGGGGGCAAGTGGGAGACGTGGATCCTGGACCCATCTGGAGGGAGAGGGTGCTCTGGCGGGGGGAGAGAACGAGCCAGGCTGAGGGTGGCACTGCATGCCAGCTGTCACCAGGGAAGGCCCGGGACGCCCCTGGTGCCAGGTGCCACGTCCACTTGTCTCGTGGATGCTTGGCATCAGTCCCGCCGGAGGACAGAGTAACTGGGCATGATTCGGAGGGATGAGCGCTGTTCTCATCATGGTTTCCCCATCGGGAGAAAGACAGAGCTGGCTCCCTGACCTGATGGGAGGGAAGATTCCCATGAAAGACATAAACCCATGGGGGACCGGCGCTGTAGCGTAGCGGGTAAAGCCACTGCCTGCAGCGCCGGCATCACAAATGGGCACCAGTTCGAATCCCAGCTGCTCCACTTCCAATCCAGCTCTCTGCTGTGGCCTGGGGAAGCAGTAGAAGATGGCCCAAGTCCTTGGGCCCCTGCACCTATGTGGGAGACCTGGAAGCAGCTCCTGGCTCCTGGCTTTGGATCAGCGCAGCCCTGGCTAGTGCGGCCAATTGTGGAGTGAACCAGTGGATGGAAGACCTCTCTCTCTCTCTCTCTCTCTCTCTCTCTCTCCTCTCTCTGTGTAGCTCTTTCAAATCTTTAAAAAAAAAAAAAAGAAAGAAAGCAAACCATGGAAGTGCTAATGAAAGAACACGGGGTTTTTCCAATGATCTCTGAGTGAAGAATTCCTTCCCGAATACTAGCAACAAAACAGACTGACAAATACCACGTTAAAAAAAATTAACACTGAGTGGCCAGGTGGGTGTCGGGTGCAAGAGTTGAGTCTCTGCTCGGGGTGCCCACCTCGCATACCCAAGTGCTAGGTTCGAGTTCCAGCTACTCCCCTTCTGATCCGGCTTCCTGCTGATACCCTGGGGAGCTGTTGGTGACCGATACAGCACGTGGGTCCCTGCCCCGCGTGGGAGATCCCAACTCAGCCAGACCCATACCTGGCTGAGGGGACATTTGGAGAGGGAACTAGCAGCAGGGATGGGGGACATTTTTTTCTGCCAAGGGCCTTTTGGGTATTTGTAATATCATTCATGGCCCATACGAAATTAATTAGCCTGCTATAGATCGACTGGATTTTGAGTCCTGCCTATGGTTGCCTCGGCAAGGCCAGACTTAATGATTTGGAGGGCCTTATGTGGCCCCTGGGCTGGATGTTCCTCACCCCTGCAGTACGTGAAAGCTCTCTCTCTGTCCCCACCCTGCTTCAAATAAAGTGAAAATTGCAATAAAAATCGCAATGGTGAGATGCAACACAGACAAGATGGCAAGACGAACAGCAAAGTGGGGGAAATGTTTGCGACTCATCTCACGGAGACAGGGCTCACCTGGAAATCTCTAAAGCACTCCTATATGGTAATTTTTTTTCTTTTTAAAGAAAGAGGCACAGAGAGTGAGAAAGACCGAGAAACCAAAAACCAAATAGAAAAAAAAATGGGTAAGGGCAAACACAGGCAGACGTAGTTGACAGAATAGGAGATAACGATGGTTGGAGGACAGGTGCAGCTCGCCTTGCTCAGGAGAAAATAAAATGGCTCTGCGGGGCGCAGCTGGGCCACAAGCATTGTGGGAGTCACTGTGTACCAGCAGCAGGTGTTACGTGCAACGGGGAGGGGTAGGGGGCCTTCAGGGCCTGTGGGTCCTGGGATCTCCCCAGACAGTGGACTCTGAAACACCTGGGGAGCTCTGGCCAGCCCCAGTGCCCGCAGGCCAGGCCCACAAGGCCTTCAAGGAGGGCGCCCGGCCCCAGGCCCGCTCTGTGCAGCTGGGCAAGCTCCACTGCCCTGGACCCAGGCTCAGGCGAGTCAGCTCATGCCTGGTGGCCTTGTAGGAGGAGGCAGCCACTCCAGACCCTGGGAGCAGAGTCCTCATCAGCCCCGTTCTAGCTGCTCCTGCTTCCCCAGAGGTACCTGTTGCTCCAGGAAGCACTGACCGGCTGACCCCCTGCCATCCCAAACCCAATGGCCACTGGGACCAGAAAAGAGGCGTCACAAGTGTGGGGCCAGGGTTGCGACACTGGCACCCCTTATGAGCGCCAGTTCCAGTCCCTGGCTGCTCTGCTCCGATCCAGCTCCCTGTTTAAATGCCTGGGAAGCTCCTGTCCCTGTTTGGAGAGCTTGATGCAGTGGCTGGGATTTCTCTGTCTCTCTCCCTCTCTCTCTGCCGCTCCGCCTTTCAAATAAATAAAAAAGGACATCCTGGGGCCAGCGCTATGGCGTAGCGGGTAAAGCTGCCACCTGCAGTGCCGGCATCCCATATGGGCGCCGGTTCAAGTCCCGGCTGCCCCACTTCCGATCCAGCTCTCTGCTATGGCCTGGGAAAGCAGTGGAAGATGGCCCAAGTCCTTGGGCCCCTGCACCTGCGTTGGGAGTCCCGGAAAAAGATCCAGGCTCCTGGTTTTGAATCGGCTCAGCTCTGGCCATTGTGGCCATTTGGGGGAGTGAACCAGGAAGACCTCTCTCTCTCTCTCTCTCTCTCTCTCTGCCCCTCTTGAACTCTGCCTTCCAAACAAATAAATAAAATAAAATAGCGACAGTTAACAGATGAGGTCATGCAGGGCGAGGATGACCTTGAACCCCTGGGCATGTTATAGGATGGAGCCACAGCCCCACCTTCGTGGCCACAGTGGAGCAGCAGTGGAGGCGGTGAGTGGGCTGGGCCTTGGCTCTGCTGCTCGCGGCTGCGTGACCCCCTGGCCTGGGCCGCAAGGGCCAGCAGGGGCACAGGTGCTGCAGCCCTTCGGCGGGCGCAGAGCTGCGGCTTCGGGAGGGGCGGGCCCTACCAGCGAGTGCTTCTCCTCGAACTGGGCGATCTTGAGTTTGCCCTGCTCCTGGTTCTCCTGGATCGCCTCCTGGATGCACTCAGTAAACGTGTCCAGCTCGATCTTCCGCTTTTCCTGCTGTTTCAGGCCGTACTCGAAAATGTTCACGCAGATGGTGACAAATTTGTCCTTGTAGGTGGGTGGACGTTAAGGAAGCTCAGGGCAGCGTCTCTCTCCCTTGGAGCAGGCCACCGGGGAGGGCCACAAGGGTGCAAGGGCTTGCTACGCTGAACGTGTGTGTGTGCAGGACTCGAACTCAGGGTCTCGTCTGATGGAGGAAGCCACTGAGGGCCCAGAGACCTGGCACTGGAGATTCAGAGGGTAATGGTGTGGCTGAGGTCTCGCCACCATCGGAGGCCTGGTGGGGGAAGGAGCTGGGGACCACGGGCAGAACCCACAGGGCAGAGCAGGCCCCAAACAGACTGCCTGGGGACCTGGCGGGACAGGGAGGGGCTGGCAGCCCGAGGAGCCAGCCCTGGCCAGGGGATGAGGTGGTGTGCATTGTCTCTGGTGTGTGACCGAGATGGGCTTGGGCAGAGGGCCCGTTTTGCTGCTCAGCTGTGCTGGGGTGGGGTAGGTGGGGGTGGAGGGGCCAGGGGTGGAAGTGGAGGATCCAGGTTCAAGTCCTGGCCCCGCCACTGCCACTGGGAAAATTGTCAAGATTTGAAAACAGAGTCATCCGTGTCATACCTTGGCAAAGCAGAGCCAAGGCAGGCTGCGGGGCGGGGGGGGGGGGGGCTGGCAGCGCAAGATGTGCCTGATCAAAGGGACTGTCACACACCCGCTGGGCCACTTTCACGAGAGCACCTGCCGGACAGCGGCTCCACCAGCCCCACCCCCACACAACAGGCTGCTTAGGCCTTGAGGTGTCAAGTCTCGCCCAGTGACTGCTGGTATCCACGAACCTTCTGTTGTAACAACTTAACATGGGGCTGGTGCCGTGGTGCAGAGGGCAAAGCCTCTGCCTACAGTGCTGTTATCCCATATGGGCGCCGGTTCTAGTCCCAGGTGCTCCACTTCCGATCCAGCTCTCTGCTATGGCCTGGGAAAGCAGAAAATGACCCAAGTCCTTGGGTGCCTGCACCTGTGTGGGAGACCCGGAAGAAGCTCCTGGCTTCAGATCAGCCCAACTCCGGCTGTTGCAGCCATTTGGGGAGTGAACCAATGGATGCGAAACCTCTCTCTGTCTCTGCCTCTGCATCTCTGTAACTCTGCCTTTCTAATAAATAAATAAAATTTAAAAAAGAAGATAGCCCTCCTCCGCCTAGCGGCGCCAGCACACCGGGTTCTAGTCCCGGTTGGGGCACCGGATTCTGTCCTGGTTGCCCCTCTTCCAGGCCAGCTCTCTGCTGTGGCCAGGGAGTGCAGTGGAGGATGGCCCAAGTGCTTGGGCCCTGCACCCCATGGGAGACCAGGAAAAGCACCTGGCTCCTGGCTCCTGCCAGCGGATCAGCGCGGTGCACCGGCCGCAGCGCGCCGGCCACGGCGGCCATTGGAGGGTGAACCAACGGCAAAGGAAGACCTTTCTAAGACCTTTCTCTCTGTCTCTCTCTCTCACTGTCCACTCTGCCTGTAAAAAAAAAAAAAAAAAAAAAAAAAAAAAAAAAAAAAAGAAGATAGCCCAAGTGCTTGGGCCTCCGCCACTGACATGGAAAACCCAGATGGAGGTCCAGGCGTCTGACTTCAGCCTGGCCCAGGATGGGGAAACAGTCCCAGCAGGGGCTGGGGGCTCCGTGAGCAGGCTCTGCCAGACAAGAGGCGGCGAGAGCCGGGGCGGATATGTCTCCAGCAGCTCCCCGACGCCGGGCAGGTAGGACAGCTTGTTGCCTTCCACATCTTCAGTGTACATGCTGTCAAACAGGAAGGAGTCGTTCAGGCGGTCCACGAAGGCAGCCTGCGGGCAGAAACAGGGCCCCGCGGTGACCCAGGCGGGCTCCAGGGAGGACGCGCTGGGCACGGCCCCCCGGCTGGGCACTAACACAGACACTACCCCTTGGGCTTCAACCCTCTCCGAGGTAGAGGGGCGGCGGGAGGGGGTGGTGGAGGGGTGCCTCCCAGGCAGAAGGAACAGCAGGTGCGAGGCTGCTTCGGTCTGGCTGCACGGAGGGGTGGGGCTCATGGCGGGAGGCCATGTTCAGCCTGTTTCTGGCATGCCATGCCGTGGTGGAGGGTGTGTGGGGAGGGGACGTCTGCCCGAGGGTCTTAAGGCGCAAGACTGTAGCACCCTCTCGCAGCCCAGAGTGTTGGACGCAGGGGTACGCCAGCAAGCGCGGGACAGGACCGACCGGGAGTCTGCGCTGTGGTTGGAGCCAGCCCCAGGGAGGTGGGCGGGGCGGGGAGGGCTTCGTGGCCTGTGCGTGGGGCACGATTTCTCCCAGGGCGCCCAGGGATCCCGGCGGGCCTGCGTTGAACGTGTCCGTCCGCGAGAGACCTTGTGCGCCTCCAGCTCCGCGCGCTGGGCCTGCTCGGCCTCCAGCCGGGCCTGCGCCAGGTGCTCCCGGTGTTTCAGCTCGTCCGTGCTGTACTGGTGCTTTGCCTCTGCGAGTTCTTTCTGGCCGGAGAACAGCAGGTGGCACTGTTAGCAGAGCTCGCCTGGATGTCCCCACCACCACCACTTCCCTCCCTGCCGTGGGCTGGGGGAGGGGCCAGGGCCGGACAGACCCCTTCACAAGGCAAGGTTGGCTGAGGGGTCCCAGGGAAATTAGGGAGCTGAGAAGGCCCCTTCAAGAGCCTGGGTTTCGTTTCCGATTTGTCCGGATGATTCTAGGCGAGGGTCTGAGTCTGGAGGGGGCCTTGGTTTGCTTCTGGGACCCTGAGCGCCCTCCCCTGCCCCTCATCCCCCAGCCCCCGACCCCTGCTGTGCTGGGGGGGGTGCTGGGGCACTGCTCAGTGAGAGCCTTTCTTTTCTAAATTATTTTATTGTTAGATTTTAAAATAAAAAACATTGAAAGGCAGTGAGAGAGAGAGAGAGAGAGAAAGACATCTTCCATCTGCTGGTTCACTCCCCATATGCCTGTTAACAGCCAGCGCTGGGCCAGACTGAAACCAGGAGCCCAGAACTCCATCCGGGTCTCCCACGTGGGTGGCAGGGACCCAAGTATTTGGGCTGTCTTCCGCTGCTTTCCCGGGATGGGCATCGGCAGGGAGCTGGATCAGAAGGGGAGTAGCCGGGGCTCCCGATATGGGATGCGGGCGTCCCAAACAACTTACAGCTAACACCTTCCTCTGTCCTATTTTTATGATGTTTTTATTACTATAAAGAGAACAGATTTTATGCTCTCTATAGGTGCAGGTCCAAGGTGCCCCATGGTTTCATAACAAGAAGAGCACACTCAAACAGGTATGTGGCCAACCCAGCATCCGAGAGCACCGTTGCCTTTAAAACTGGCTCAGGGGCCCGTGCTGTGGCTCAGCGGGCACAGCGGGTCAAGCACTGGCCTGCGATGCCAGCATCCCGCGTGAGCCCCAGCTGCTCCACTCCCTACTGATGCACCTGGGGAACCGGAACATGACCCAAGTGCTTGGGCCCCTGCCACCCACGTGGGAGACCCGGATGGAGTTTCCGGCTCCTGGGTTTGGCCTGTTTGCAAGCCATTTAGGGAGTGAACCAGCAGATGAGAAATCTCTTCTGTCTTTCTGTAACTCTGCCTTCCAAAGAAACAAATCAACCAATAAATCTTTAAAATAAAAAAAAGGGGTGAGGCACTGCTGTGGCATCACAGATAAAGCTGCCGCCTGCAGTGTCCGCATCCCATATGGGCGCCGGTTCTAGTCCCGGCTGCTCCACTTCTGATCCAGCTCTCTGCTGTGGCCCGGGAAGGCAGTGGAGGATGGCCCACGTGCTTGGGCCCCTGCACCCACGTGGGAGACCTGGAAGAAGCTCCTGGCTCCTGGCTTCGGATCAGGCCAATTGGGGAGTGAACCAGCGATGGAAGACCTCTCTCTCTCTCTCTCTGGCTCTCCTCTCTCTGTGTAACTCTGACTTTCAAATAAACACATAAATCTTTTTAATAAAATAAATAAAATAGATACAGCTGTAGTCTCAGCTTCCGGTCCCATGCAGGGACAAAAGAAAGCCTGTGGCGGGAGGAGGGGACTCCCCCTGAGGTCACCTCCTCTCTAAGCCTCCACAGCAGTGCTGGTGGGCAGGGGACCACGTGCTTGGACGGCACCTTGGCCCACCCAGGAGAGAGGGGCTCCTCTCACTGTAGGTTCTAGGGGCTCAGAGTTGAGGCTGGGGGCCCACCCTCCTGCCTGCCTCTCCAGGTGTCCCCCACCCTGGGGGTCATTTTAGTGCTCAACACAGCTCCTGTCTGCAGGACAGGTACCAGCAGGCAGGTCAGCTGGCCCGACTCAAGGTGCCACCCCAGTCCCAATGGGTCAGTACCCCCCACCCCCTGCCACTCCTTCCCACAATGGATGGCACGGCCCAGAGTGAGAAGCAAGGGCTTCACAGCAGGGGATGGGGGGCGGGGAGGGAGGCAGGCAGGGGGCAGCAGGAAGACCCTCCCACAGGCAGGCAGCTCACTCACAGGGACTGACTCCCAGCTCCAGCCCCGCCCACTGGAGTCCCCGCCCTTGAGCGCCAGTTTGGCCACTGGGACGACAGCAGGGTCCCGGCTGGCTGGTGGTGAGACGGCGCCATGGGCTTGATTGATGAATGCCCAATAACAGCTAGCTCTTAATATTGCTCCCGGGGTCACAGAGACCAGGGTGGAGGGGGTAGGGGGGAGCCCTCTTCACTGTTTCCTTTAGGAAACCACACAGTGGCTGCGAGGTGGCCTTGGGACAATGCGCAGAGATGGGGGAGCCCTGGTTGCTGGGAGCCTGGGCGAGAGGGCACCCACGCAGGTACTGCGGGACCCCACGGGGGTGGGGGAGGGGGAAGACACGTGCCATGTGGTCACCGATGCGCCGGAAGTCCAGGTACACGAGGTCGGGCAGGTAGGCGTAGATGAACATCTTGTAGTCCTCCGCTTGGGCGATGGGGTTCCCGGCGAGGCTGAGCGTGCGCAGGCACTTGAACCGCCGCAGGTAGACGAGCTGGGGAGGAGAGGACGCTCCGTCCTGGCTGCCTGGAAACACACCCCCGCCTTCTCCCTGCAGCCGGGAGGGCCCTGGCACCTTCAGGCCTCAGGCAGGGCGGGGGTGGGGCACAGGTGCAGAGTGGGTGGGTGGGGGTCCAGGCCTGCAGGTAGGGGACTAGGTATTGCCCTGAGATATTGGATCAGGCACGGACAGACGGGAGCTCCAATCCCAGCTATGGGGCCTTGGGCAAGTTCCCCTAAGCCTCAGTGCGTGTAGAATGAGGAATGAGCGGAGGGATGTTACGTGTGTTACAGCCGTCGTAAAGCAAGGCCCAGATGAAAGGCGCCTGACATCCAGACACAGAAGCCAAGTTAGGGCTGTGGTGGTTGTCGTCTGTGGGCCCTCGGGGCAGGGCTTCGTGGATGCCCCACCCCCACCCCATCTCATCCATCAAATGGATCAAGACCGGCGGCCAGCCAGCGGGAGACAGCCATGCGCAGCTGCGCTAGAACCGCAGCGCACAGCGCCTCCCAGCGCCCAGTGTCGGAACTGCGCCCAAGGCCGTCAGTCATAATAAATAGCATTCACGACCAAGCAGGCAGCAAGCCTCAGGTGTGTGCCCAGGGAGACCAAAGCCCACGTGGACCCCAGAGCTTACACGGTGGGTGGTGCTGGGAGTGTTTTTAAAATTAAGTAGCATCATCACAGACTAGGCAAAGTGCTACAAGGAACGTAAAGACAGCACCGACCGTGAGAGGTGGCATTTATGGGAGACGGGAGGGAGCCAGTGGTGGTAGTGCAAGGAGAGCACTTTCTCAGGAGCCAAAACAGCACGGGCAAAGGCCCTGGGGCAGCGACAAGTTCAGGGTACACCAGGAACAGAGAAAGGCTGGGGCAGCTGCAGTATGATGGAGGAAAGACTTGATACAAGTGTGGAGACAAGGTCAGGGGCTGGTTCATGTAAGACCATGCTGGCTGGGGCCAGTGCTGTGGTACAGTAGGCTAAGCCTCCCCCTGTGGCGCTAGCATCCCATATGGGCACCGGTTCAAGTCCCAGCTGTTCCACTTCGGATCCAGCTCCCTCTGTGGCCTGGGAAAGCAGTAGAAGATGGCTCAAGTGCTTGGGCCCCTGCTACCCACGTGGGAGACCTGGAAGAAGCTCCTGGCTCCTGGCTTCAGATCGACCCAGCTCTGGCCATTGCGGTCATCTGGGGAGTGAACCAGCGGATGGAAGACCTTTCTCTCTGTCTCTCCCTCTGTCTGTCTGAAACTCTGCCTCTCAAATAAATAAATAAATCTTAAAAAAAAAAAAAACATGCAGGCTGTGGTCGAGGGTTTGGATTTTGCTCTAAGGATGATGGAAGCCAGTGGAGTTTGAAGCGTGTATGAGAAAAGACGGGGCCTGATTTCATTTTTTAGAGATCTCCCGGTGAGATTCCATTTCTCAGCTTGTTGGCAGGCAAAGAGAAAAGCCTCAGAAGCGAGCGCGCTATAGAAAGTTGACAGGCAGCGGGCCACACCGGGAGGTTTATAAACGGTTCCACTTCCCCGGAGGCCGAGCTGGCAGAGCCGTCCAGATTGAAGATGCACCTGCCTTCTGGTCCAGCAACCCTCGCTGGGAGTGTATCTTACATGTGGGCTGACCCAGGCGCACGTGACCCCTGCTCGAGGTCATCCTGGGGTTCAAGGACATCTGAGGTGGTCTGTGTGATGCCACCAGCTTGGAGCAACTTCAGCGTCCACCTCCAAGGGACGGGGGAAGTACATCGCGTGGCATCGGAATATGGCGCAGGCAGTGGAGTGGGCTGCTAACGGGGGTGGAGACGGGACATGAGGGCGGGGCTTGGAGGGCAGCTGGACAGAGCCAGGATGCCTGGCCGCAGCTGTGGTCTCGGCCAGGGACGCAGGTACAGAGGGTGAGGGGGTAACAGAGGCTCTTTCCCGGGGGCCCTGATTTTGCTTCAAAGTCTGCGTGTTTTGAAATGGGCGCTGTGGCTCATGGGTTGAGATGCTGTCTGGGGACCCCACACTGGAGTACTGTCTGAGTCCCGGCTGCTTTGCTTCTGATCCGGTTCCATGCCCCTGCACCTGGGAAGCACCCGCTTGGATCCCTGTCACTCAAGTGGGGGATCTGAATGGAGTTCCCGGCTCCTGGCTTCGATGTGGCCCTCCCCTCGGCTGTTGTGGCCATTTGGGGAGTGAACTGGCAGAGGAGAGCTCGCTCTCTCTCCCCTCCCCTCTCTTTCTCTGCCTTTCAAAGGCGCACGCACACACGTGCACACACACACAGACCTTGCATTCACTGTTTTCACTCCCCACATGGCAGCAACAGCCAGGGGCTGGGCCAGGCCGAAGCCAGGAACCAGGAGCTCCATCCGGATCTCCCACGTACGTGGCACGGAAGCCGTCACCTGCCCACCCTCCCAGGCTGCACAGCATAAGACGCTGGAACTGACAGCAGAGCCAGGACCCAAACCCAGGCACTCGGATACAGCTAGGTGGAGACAACCGGGGGTCTCCAGGACCCGGGTGCAGCCTGGCCGCAGGAGCTTCTGGCCCTGGCCGCTTCTCCCTAGGGGCCTTCTCTCTCCCCGACTCTGGGAACCAGCAACCCTGCCTCTCACACATGTCAGGTACTGAACACTCTGGGGTCCACTCGGTCCTCGCTACAGCTCTACTGGCTGAGCCCATTTCACAGATGGGCAAGTGGACGCTGGCCCCAGCTCAGACAGCTGGGAGGTGGCTAAAATCTCAGCCCTTGATCCAAGGCCACATCCTTGGTCCACGGTGGATCTCCCCCACCCCCACCCCCACCCCAGCAGAGCAGGGAGGGGGCAGGCTGTGCGACCAGTTCTGGACCCCTGACAAGCACGCTGGCTTCCATGGGGCATACAGGGCAGACTACTGAGACTACACTGCCTCCAGGATTTGCCCCGTCAGATGGATGGATTTACGTATAGGGACCATCTGGGTGACTGACCTCCTCCCCCGCCGCCCCGGGCCATCCATCTCAGTCAGCCTCACGTAGAGCTGGGATTCCAGCCCAGGCCATCCATCTGACCCAAGCAGTAATGGAATTCGGGGCAGCTCCCAGGGGCCCTGGCCAGGAACCACAGGGGAAGGTCTCTGTTGGGTCACCTCTGATGTGGGCCCCTTCCCGAGGCTGCCAGACCCCCAGCTATTGGGGGGGGGTGGTCTCAGCCCCAGCCTGCTGAGCTGGGAGCCCCCTGTGGGGAGTGCAGGGGCAGCCAACCAGCCTTCCCTGGAGATGACCACTGTCAGTGTCGCACAGATGCCCCCGGCGTCCGCGGACACGGGACACCAGGGGTTCTTTTAACCTGTGGGCTGCTCAGCCCTGAGGGGAACCCGCCTTGTCCGGCTCTGTCCCCACTGAGAACAGAGCAAGTGCACCCAGCAGGCAAACGTTGGCTAAATGAGCCAGAGACCGAGGGGGCAGAACGAGACGTTGCCGTGGCAAAGGCTGTGAACGGGCAGCCACAGACAGATTTTGTGAAGCGTGCTGTCCCAACACGATCGGGTCCCTGGTGGACTAAGCCGGCTTGTCAAGCGACGCGGAGGTGGGTTAGGGGTAGGGGGGAGAAGACTTGCGATGCTCCAGGTGCACCTGCCCACGCGGCAGACCCCGCCCTGTCCGAGCCCCGCGCATGCGCACGGGTGTGTGCGTGTCGGCCACTCACATTCATTATGTTGTCGATCTGGTTGTTGCCCAGCGACAGCACCTGCAGCTTGCCCAGCGCGTCCAGGGAGTCGATCCTGGAGATCCGGTTGTTGAACAAGCTCAGGTCCTCCAGGTTCACCAGGCTGTCCAGGCCCTTGATGACCTCGATGTTGTTGAAGGACAGATCTGGGGGAAGGGAAGGGGCGGATCTGTGAAGAGGCTTTGCTGTCCGGTGCCTGGGCTGGGCGGTGGGCGCTCCGCGAGTGAGGCCATCAAGGGGACTTGGTGCTCCGCGGACCGGCAGCAAGCGGCACGCCCTCCACACCCCCGGGGCAAAGCCTGCGATTATTTCTGGAAGCCTCACACGCTCACCACATCACCCCTGTGGGCGGCGCTCGCTGGGTCAGAGCTCGGAGGAGACCGGCAGCTCTGAGGCAGCAGACCATGGGCTCAGGGACGCCCCTAGCCTCAGGCCTCCCATCCGCGTAGCAATTCCGGGTTTATCCAGTGCTCTGTGTGTGTGCATCTCATCTACCCCGCTTAGGTATTGTGAAGTAATCCAGAGATACTTTAAAGTACTCGGAAGGATGGGTGTAAGTTACACACAAATATAAGGGTACTTTAAGAACTTCACGGATGGGGTCGGCGCTGTGGTGTAGTGGGTAAAGCTGCCGCCTGCAGTGCTGGCATCCCATAGGGGCACCGGCTCGAGTCCCGGCTGCTCCACTTCCGATCCAGCCCTCTGCTGTGGTTTGGAGAAGCAGTGGAAGATGGCGCAAGTCCTTAGACCCCTGCACCCGCGTGGGAGACCCGGAGGAAGCTCCTGGCTCCTGGCTTTGGATCGTGCAGCTCCAGCTGATGTGGCCATCTGGGGAGTGAACCAGCGGATGGAAGACCTGTGTGTGTGTGTGTGTGTGTGTGTGTGTGTGTGTAACTCTTTCATATAAAATTAATAAATCTTTAAAAAATTATTTACACCAAATAAAGTGTTTTTTTTTTTTTAAAAAGATTTATCTTATTTGTTTGAAAGGCACAATGATGGTGGGAGGCGGGTGAGAGAGACAAAGAGAGGTCTTCCATCTGCTGGTTCACTCCCCAAATGGCTGCAACAGCTGTGGCTGGACCAGGCTGAAAACAGAAGCCTGGAACTCCATCTGGGTCTCCCACACGGGTGGCAGGGGCCCAAGCACTTGGGCCTCTTCTGCTGCTTTCCCAGGTGCATTTGCGGCAGCTGGATCAGAGCAGCCAGGACTGGAACCAGCACTCCAATACGGGATGCTGGTGACATAGGCCTCGGCTTAACCCACTGTGCCAGGACACCAGCCCCAAAATAAAGGTTTCTTTTTAAACACCAATTTATTTATCTGAGAGGCAAAAGAGAGACTACCATTTGCTGTCTCCTCCCTAGATGTCCACAATGATCAGGACTGGGTTGGGCCAAAGCTGGGCCAGGCTGAAGCCTGGAGTCGGCAACTTAGTCCAGGTCTTCTAGGTGGCTGGCAGAGGTCCAACTACCTGAGCCGTCACCACTGCCCCCAGAGGCCGCACTGGGAGGGCACTGGGGTGGGGGGTGGAGCCTGGCAACAATGCAGGTGTCTCACTGCAAGGCTACATCCTGACTCCGAAACTTTTAATTTCACTTTTCCACTAACTTTTTGAAGTGTCCTCCTGTTATGCCATTCCCCCCCTCAGATTTATTTATTCTTATTTATTTACTTGAGAGGCAGAGTTACAGAGAGAGGGAGAGACAGAGAGAGAGGTCTTCCATCTGCTGGCTCACTCTCCAAATGGCCGCAATGGCCAGAGCTGTGCCAATCCGAAGCCAGGAGCCAGGAGCTTCCTCCAGGTCTCCCACATGGGTGCAGGGGCCCAAGCACCTGGGCCATCTTCTACTGTTTTCCCAGGCCATTAGCAGGGAGCAGGATCAGAAGTGGAGCAGCCAGGACTTGAACTGGCGAACCTATGGGATGCTGGCACTGCAGATGGTGGCTTAACCTGCTGCCCCACAGCGCTGGCCCTGTGTTATGCCATTCTACACAGGGGACTTGAGCATCCAGGGATGTGACCTCAGGGGGTCCTGGAACCCATCTGGCACGAGCTTTCGGGCTTGGCTGGTGGCTGGGGTTGTAACCCTGTGCAGGAGGCCAGTGGGCCAGCGGCCGGCACTGGGGATTTGTCCTGAGCTTGGCAGTACGGACAATCCTGGCAGACAAGCGGTCACTTTGCAAGGGTGAGTTGGGAGTCAGCTTAACCCCAGCATCATTGGTCTCGTCTGCATGTCCACGACGCCCATCTGTGCACGGGTGACACTGCCAACATCTCCTTGTCCCCTGCTCTGTGCCAGGCCCTGGACTGGCACCGCCTTATTTAATCCTCATAGCACAGGTGTCGTCATCCCACCGCAGATGAGGGAACTGGGACTCAACGGCGCCCCCTGGCGACCTGCTGCAGATAGCACAGCACAGAAACTGAGGCGATGTCTGCAGTCAGTTCCGAGTCCGCAGGGGCAGGCAGCTGGCCCGATGGTTAAGAGGCAGGTTCGGGGCCAGCGCTGTGGCGCAGCGGGTAAAGCCACCGCCTGCAGCGCCGGCATCCCATAGGGCGCCGGTTCGAGTCCTGGCTGCTCCACTTCCAATAGAGCTCTCTGCTACAGTAGATGTTCCAAGACCTTGTTGGGGAACCCAGAAGAAGCTCCTGGCTTTGGATTGGTTTGGGGAATGAATCAATGCATGGAAGATTCTCTCTGCCTAAATAAATCTAAGAGAGAGAGAGAGAGATGCAGGTTAAGATGTCCACATCACGTGTTTGATGCCTGCCTCTGGCTGCATCCACTGGTTCACTCCCCAAATGGCTGCAACAGCTCGGGCTGCATGGTAGAGGCCCAAGCACTTGGGCCATCTTCTGCTGCCTTTCCAAGGCACATTAGCAGGGAGCTGGATGGGAAGTGGAGCAGAACTGGTTCTCACGTGGGAGGCTGGTGTCCCAGGCAGTGGCTTCACCTACTGCACCACTACATTCGCCCCCAGGTTCTGTTCTTGAGGGGCCTGGCCCAGCCCCTAAGAACGCGTGGTGAGTGTTTAACAGCAGGGGTTGGGGGAAGCCCTGCTTTGTGGTTCTTTCTTAGTTCCGGGGGATGGGTGGGTGTCCATACTCCCACTGTGGCCAATTCCAAGCTACCCACAGAGCATCCCAGGATGCAGGACACTAGGCACACCTGGCACCCTCGGCCCTGTGTCCCGGGTGGGTGTGGGGGCTGGGCTGCTGGCTAATGTGCCAATTAAGATGCCCGCGTCCCACAGTGGAGATCCTGGGTTTCACACCCAGCTCTGGTCCTGACTCAGCTTCCTGCTAAATGCAGACCTGGGAGGTCCCTGCCGTGGGTTCCTGCCACCCACGTGCCTCCTAGCTTTGGCCCAGCCCGGCCCCTGACGCTGTGCTGGGGGGTGCAGAACTTGTAGATGGAAGCTCTCAATGAAACTTTAAAAGGAAAAAAAAAAAAAAAACAGTGGCATTCAGATGGCCCGTGCAGGGTGGCCTTGGGTGGGGGCGGTGGCTCAGGGCTGGCTAGAGAGAGAGAGGCCTCCTGATGGTGTGGACAGGCCACCGTGCCCAGGAATCAGCAGTAAGGAATGCTGGGTAAGGGGTGTGTGTGTGTGTGTGTGTGTGTGTGTGTGCTGGGGGCGGGAAGAACATGGGCTTTGGGGTCAGACTGGTGTGGGTCCGAGTCCCAGCACTGCTACTGCTTGGTCCTTGGCTCTGGGCACGCGCCTTGGCCTCTCTGAGCCTTGGCTCCTCTTGCGTAGACTGTACCAGGCACCTGTATCCTAGGGTTGTTGTGGGAACACAGCAGGCCCATCCTTTTCTCCCTGTTGGGTGCCTACCTGCCCCTCACCAGATGCCCCTGGGAGGCCAGTGCATGGCCCCTGTTCATCCAAACGGCCTCATCCTCCCCACCCAGGCCTGGGCAGGGAGGGCCAGAGCCCATGTCGCTCTTAGGCACTGTGACCTCTGTTTGCTTATCTGCACAGTGGGGGTGCTGGGTGCTTGTGTGGGGTCACGGAGCTCACGGAGCCCACGCACAGGCCCACCGGCTTCTGCGATGACTATTGCTGCTTTGCTCCCGGGGCCCTGCCAGTCAGTGGCTACCTGTCAATCCGAGTGGAAATTGAAGGGGAGGAGTCTGTAGCAGCCCCCTGAGCGCCCCGCCCAGCCTGAGAGGCCGGCGGGCGGCAGCAGAATGGCCCGTCTGTGCTGTGCTCTGTCCAGTGTGGATCCCGGGTCTTTTGAAAGACAGCAGCCGTGCCCAGGCTAAGGACCGTGCCCAGGTAGCTGAGGGTCAAGTGTGAGAGTGCCGTCTCCCGGGGTGGGGGGCAGAGGCGGGGAGGCGGGGCGGGGCGCGGCACAACCTTGGCAGGTGGGCGGGAGCAGACGCATGCGCAGAAGGGGCCTCACCCAGCCAGACCAGGTGGACGAGGTTTTCCAGGCCCTCGATCCTCTCGATGATGTTGTTGTCCAGCTGCAGCTTGCGCAGGTTCTCGAACTGCCAGAGGTTGTCAATGTGCAGGATGTCTACAAAGACCAGAGGAGAGAGGCGCGTGGGCTTCTGGGCCGGCGCACGGCGGCACCGAGACGCCTCACCTTCTCTTGCCCTGCCCTGGAGGAAGAAGCTAGGTGCCCTGGCGGCGAAGGCTGAGCACCCAGGACGGGGGAGGGGCGGTCAGCCACAGGCTTCTTAATTAAGGCCGGCCTGGACCACACCCCGTCTTGCCCACCAGGGAATCCCGCTCCCTCCTTGTTGCTGGCTGGTCGCCTGGGCAGCCTGGAGGGCTCAAGACGGAGCAGGGATGAGGATCAGAGCAGGTGCACAAAGCACGGGGGGTTCAGGATCCCCGCAAAGCTCTCCCCACTTCCTCTCGAAACGCCCTCGCTCTGCCCGGCAGGGCTGTCTCCCGTCGGGAGCTGCAGGCGCCCATTCCACCGCTGGGGACGCGAGGCGGGAGGGATCCACCTGTCCCCAGCCCCATCGTCCACGGGCTGCCTCTCGGCCTCAGGCGCCCTGCGCCCTCCTGCTTCCCTGCCCGTTCTTCAGCCACCCCGCCCCCGCCCCCCACCAAGGCTACTGGGCCCCTGCTTCCTATCTCCAGCTGCCGGCTGCATAGGACCCCAAGCTTCTACCTGCTGGGAGCTCCCTGCTGCAGACACCAGTGTGGGGTCCCCTCGGGGCTTAGACTGGCAGCGGGACGGGTTTCTAATCTGTTCTGTTCTCAATCAGGTCAGGGGCGCTGTGGACAGTCACACGACGACGGCACTAAGTATGGCGTCCTCAGCGCATCCGTGCTGGGACCCGCAGTGGGTTCCTGGGGGGGGGGGGGGCGAGGGGGCTGCTCCCGGGCGGGGGGACCAGGGGACATGGACACGCACTCTGGAAGTCCAGCCGCAGGGTCAGGACATCTTTGAAGAGGATGCCCTCCTGTTTGGCCAGCTGCCCGGCCTCCTCGCGAGGCCCCTGCTCGCTCACGGCCAGCTTCAGCATCTCGTCGTCCATCACGCGCGGCTCTATGGAGTTGTGCAGCCGGCTCATGTTCCCTGCAAGACAGCGCCACGCCCTCCTGAGGCCCCGCCCTCCTGAGGCCCCGCACCCCTCCTCCGTCGGGGGACAGGCACTGCTGAGGTCTCCCTTGCTTTTATTTTTTTAAATATTTATTTGAGAGGCACAGTTAAAGACCGAGAGAGAGAGAGAGAGAGAGGGGTGTCTTCCATCCACTGGTTCAATCCCTATATGGCTGCAATGGTCACACCTGGGCCAATCCAGAGCCAGGAGCTTCTTTCGGGTCTCCCATCGGCATGCAGGGATCCAAGCACTTGGGCCATCTTCTACTGCTTTCCCAGGCCACAGCAGAGAGCTGGATTGGAAGAGGAGCAGCCGGGTCTCGAACCAGCGCCCCTAAGGGATGCGGGCACTGCAGGCGGCCATGTTACCCGCTACACCACAGCGCCGGCCCTCCCTGAGGTCTTCTCTTAAGGTTTCTCTCTGTTTCCTGTTGTTTTTTTTTTTTGTTTTTTTTTTTTACCCAAGATTTCTTTCTTTGAAAAGAAGGACAGAGAGAGAAGGAGGGGAGGGGGGAGGAGAGAGGGAGGGAGAGAGAGATCCTCCATCTGCTAGTTCACTTCCCAAATGGCCACAACAGCCAGCGCTGGGCCAGGGCAAAGCCAGGAGTCTGGACTCCATCCAGGTCTCCCAAGCACTAGGGCCATCATCTGTTGTTTCTCAGGCGCATTAGCAGGGAGCTGGATGGGAAGTGGAGCAGCCAGGACTCGAACCAGTGCTCCAATATGAGATGTGGGCATTACAAGCGGCGGCTTAACCCACAACGCCAGGTCCTGTGACGGCGTCTTAACTCGGAGGGCTGCCCCTCAGGGTCCGTACATGTGTCCCCAGGGAGCTCTGGGTGCTCCTGGCAAGCACCTGGGCCACCTGCCGGGGTCCATCTCTCGGCCCCACAGCTACAGCTTGTCCCACTGGGCTGTGGCCTGGTGCCAGGCCTCCCCGTCCAGGTCTCTTGGTGCCAACCATTGGCAGCCCCGGTCAAGTTGCCGGCTGACAGTTGCCTTGTCCCCTGCAGGTCCAGTGCTCAGTGAGGCACTGACCCAAGCTGCCCACTCGTGTCCCTGCCTCCTGAGACTCGGGACTGGGGATGAGGGTGCTCAGCAGAGGTGGGGACCCCACAGCTGGCCTGGCCGGGCACAGGGCGAAGCCAAGAACAGGAGGAACAGACACAGAGGCAGAGAGAGGAAGATGGGGGCTGGGGGGTACACACAGGACAGACAGACTGACACAGACAGACACTGTCTTCCTCCTGCTGGCTTTTCAGTCCCTAACGTGCCCGAGTCCAGGCCTTGCGAGTTCTGTGTCTCCTTCTGTGGGCATTTCCCATCCCTTTCTCTTAAGGTCTCTGTGATCTCTTACATTTCTTTTTGGGGGCCGGCGCTGTGGCATAGCGGGCAAAGCCGCCCCCTGCAGTGGCCGGCATCCTATATGGGCACTGGTTCGAGTCCCAGCTGCTCCACTTCTGATCCAGCTCTCTGCTGTGGCCTGGGAAAGCAGAAGATGGCCCAAGTGCTTGGGCTCCTGTACCTGCGTGGGAGACCCGGAAGAAGCTCCTGGCTCCTGGCTTCGGATCAGCACAGCCCTGGCCGTTGCGGCCAATTGGGGAGTGAACCAGTGGATGGAAGACCTCTCTCTCTCTCTAACTCTGCCTTTCAAATAAATAAATAAATCTTAAAAAAATTGTTTTCGACAAGCAGAAACAGAGACGGGGGGCAGGGCGGGGGGGGGGGACACGAGTGCAAGCAGGTGCTCCCAATGGAGGGGGTGGGCAGGGTGAGAGGGTGAAGCTAAGAGCCCTAAACTCCATCCAGGTCTCCCGCACCGGCAGCAGGGACTCAACCACTCGCACCATCACTCCTGCTTCTGGGGTGTGGGATGTCGGGAAGCAGAGCTGGAAATCAAATACAAGCCCTGTGAGGTGGGACAGGGGGCGTCCTCACCGGTTCTTCCTCCTCGCCCCCCGCCTGGATGCACCTGACACAGGTATGCACCTTCCACTCCCAACCTGGCCCTGGCCACACGTGCCACTGCTATCCCACCTTCTGCCCACGGAAGCAGCACAGCCGTCACATGCCTGTGACGGTGAGGGCTGGGCTGAGCTGTGCTGAGGCCAAAGCCAGAAGAGCTAAAAACTCCATCTGGATCTCCCACGTGGGTGGCAGGAACCCAAGCACTCGAGCCCTCCCCTGTTGCCTCCAGGGTCTGCATTGATGCGGGGCTGGAGTCAGGAGCCAGGGGTGGCTACTTACCCTGGGCCCTGGTTAAGCCACCCATGCCCAGACTTTAATAATTATTATTTTTTAAAGATTATTTATTTCAGAGGCAGAGTTGCAGACAGAGAGAGAGAGAGAGAGAGAGAGAGAGAGAGAGGTCTTCCATCTGCTGGTTCATTCCCTAAATGGTTGTAATGGCTGGAGCTGCGCTGATCTGAAGCCAGGAGCCAGGAGCTTCTTATGGGTCTCCCACGTGGGTTCAGGGGCCCAAGCACTTGGGCATCTTCTACTGCTTCCCCAGGCCATTAGCAGGGAGCTGGATCGGAAGTGGAGCAGCTGGGTCTCGAACCAGCACCCATGTGGGATGCCAGCACTGTAGGCCAGGGCGTTAACCTGCTGCACCACAGCGCCGGCCCCTGGACTTTAATAATTCTAAGAAGCACATTCCAGCTACAGTACTGAGAACCCCAAGAGGAGTGAGGTTGGTGACAACCGAGGTGGGGGTCACACTTGAGAGCTCCCTGGGGACTCGATTTACACATAGGACGAACCCCAGTTTCCAGGTAAGAAATGGACCCATCTTTCTAAGCATGGCTCAGCTGTACCCAGGGTTCCAGACACTCTCACTGCCACCGTGCACAAGGTTTCTCACAGCTGTCCCAGGTCAGGGATGAGGCCCGAACAGCCCTGTGCTGTGGGGATACAGTCAGTAATTCCCCACCCAGGCCAGGTCCCTGCCGACTTGCCTGTCAGTGGCGTCAGTGAGCCCAGAGTTAGGCGGCAGAGACAGCAGCTTCGAGTCTGACGCCGCTGCGACCTGAAGAGCCTCTTCGCCGGGAAGCAGGTGCAGCAGTTTCCTGGGAAACAGGAACCGTGGGCCAATCGGCTCTGCGACGCACAGTTCCCAGTGCCCATGAATTACTAAGGAGGGGAGCAGCCACTAACAGGGTTTGCGTGGACTCTGCGCACACGCACTATTGAATTACACGCCAGCTCTGCAGGCCGGGACACGGCACAGGGTTCAGATACGCGGTGGAGGGGAAGAAGGTACTTGGCCAAGGTCACACAGCGGAGTAACTAACAGGGACGACCCTGCATTCCCAGCCAAAGCCAAGGGAGAATGATCACATGGACGTGCAGAGGTTGACGATGACAGCCGGAACCTGGAGGAATGATCAGCAGACAGGAGAGCAAGCACACCGTGTATGGAAAGGTTTAAGGGGCTGGCGCTGTGGCGCAGCGGGTTAATGCCCTGGCCTGATGTGCCAGCATCTCATATGGACGCCGGTTCTAGTCCCGGCTGCTCCTCTTCTAACCAAGCTCTCTGCTACGGCCTGGGACAGCAGTGGAAGCTGGCCCAAGTCCCTGCACCAGCGTGGGAGACCTGGAAGAAGCTCCTGGCTCCTGGCTTCGGATTGGTGCAGCTCTGGCTGTTGTGGTCATTTGGGGAGTGGGCCAGTGAAGGGGAGACCTCTCTCTGGCTCTACCTCTAACTCTGTCTTTCAAAGAAATAAAATAAATCTTTAAAAAAAAAAATCTAGCCGGCGCCGCGGCTCACTAGGCTAATCCTCCGCCTAGCGGCGCCGGCACACCGGGTTCTAGTCCCGGCAGGGGCGCCGGATTCTGTCCCAGTTGCCCCTCTTCCAGGCCAGCTCTCTGCTGTGGCCCGGGAGTGCAGTGGAGGATGGCCCAGGTGCTTGGGCCCTGCACCCCATGGGAGACCAGGAGAAGCACCTGGCTCCTGGCTCCTGCCATCGGATCAGCGCGGTGCGCCAGCCGCAGCGCACCCGCCGCGGCGGCCATTGGAGGGTGAACCAACGGCAAAGGAAGACCTTTCTCTCTGTCTCTCTCTCTCACTGTCCACTCTGCCTGTCAAAAAAAAAAAAAAAAAATTAAAAAAAAAAAATTAAAAAAATAAAAAAAAAAATCTTTTCTGGCCCTGCGCCCTTACCCTCTCCTTCCTCACCCAAAGAAAGCCCAAGACTAAGTGATGTGGCCGGCTGAAGCCAGCGTGAGGTGGCTGGCCCAGGAGCCGTGAGCTCACTTCGCAGAGGTGGGCGTGGGATTCGGCAGCCCTTAGGACACCGCTGGGGCACCCACGTCTCGTGCTGGGGTGCCGGGGTTCGAGTCCCGGGAGCTCCTGGCTCCCGCTTCCTGCTAACAATGCACACCTGGGAAGGGGCGGGTGCCGGCTCAGGTGCTCGCGGCCCCACCGCCCACGCGGGAGACCTGGGCTTTTGAGGTTATCTGGGGAGCACACTAGTGGACCGACCTCTCTCCCCGCTGTCCGCCCCGGGTCTCCTCTCCTCTCCTCTCCTCTCAGGCGCCGGCTTCCGGGCTGGGTCTGTGCAGCAACAGCGTCCCCCGGTTGCTAGGGAACCAAGCGCCGCCGCTTGGTCGCTAAGGGGAAGTTAAGAGGTAGACATCCTGGGTGAAAGTGGACGCATCACGTGATCAGTTCTCGGGGCGGGGAAATCCTACCACACCAACCAGGCTTAGAGAAAGCAAACGTTTACCCAATCAGCACTTTCTGTGGGCGGGGATCTTCGTAGATCCACCTCCTCTCCCTGTCCCTATTTAAGTGATTGACTCGTCTTTTATCCAATAATACTAAGGATTCTCTAGCTTGACCGATATATGGACGAATCAACACGCAAAGCCTCTCTTTCGGAGGCGGGCCAGGGGAGGTGCCGCTACGCCTGACGGGGACTCCAGCGACCTAGCTCGCTCTCCGGCCAATCGGACGCCGCGGGGTGGGTGGGAGCTTCACTGAGGTAGAGGCGAAGGCCAATCGGATGAGGGCTGTGTAGGCGTTGCCCAATAGAGACGCGACAAGGGGGCGTGGTCAAGGGCCCGGGGCTCGGCGTTCCTGAGGGTGGGGCGGGGGCAAGTGTCAGTCAGGTCGGGACCGCGGCTGGGGACGGCGGAGACCCGGGCGGGCAGACTGGACGCCCCGTCCGCCGCCGCGCTTTCCGTGCAAGATGGAGTTCCTGCTGGGGAATCCGTTCAGCACGCCGGTGGGGCAGTGCCTCGGTAAGGCCCCGCGAGCGGCGAGCGCCGGGGTGGGCGACGGCGGCGGCTGTCGAGGCTGGTGCGGACCGCGCGGGCCGCTACCGGCTGAGGGTCGCCCGCCTCCAGCCCCGCAGCATCTGTTGGCGTCGCGCCTGGGCCGGGCAGCGGGGCCAGCTCACGGGACGGGTCCGGCATCCTGGTCGCCAGGCCTCCGCTGGGCAGCGGGATGCCCTGCCAGGAGGCGCCCCTGGGGCCCAGCTCGTACTCTTGCGAGACTTCCAGCGGCCCTAGCCATCCGGGCCGGCCCTCCCTGTCCCCTCGAGGTGGTGCTACGCTGAGCGCCCGCTTCCACCCTGCCAGCCTCGCGGCCCTGCCCCCCACCCCGCCAGGACCCGCTCACCCGGCCGTCCCGGACGCCTGTCCCTCCCCGTCAGTACCAGCAGCCCTCAGACTGGGCGTCTCCCAGAAAATGCCCCGGGTTGCAAGACTCGCTCTTGGCGAGGCGACTCAGCCGAGCTGTAGAGGGGGTCGTGGTGGGGCGGGGTGCTGGGGGCTGGCGGGGCGCCCTCTTCCACCCTGCCAGCCTCGGGGAGAGAGAGAGAGAGAAAGGGAGAGAGCGTTGTGTGTTCAGCATAGTATTGGGCATTACGTTGACTCCAGAGGAGTAGAATAGAAGTCCTCTCCCTGCGGCTGAGTGCTGAACGTTTATTTTATGCAAGCGTGGGTCAGCCTCAGTGAGAACTCACCCCTGCTTACTCACTTCTTTCCCCTCCTCACTAAACTGAGAAGGCCCCCGAGAAGTAGTGATGACGTTTAGAATTACCAGGTTGGTGCTAGCAAAACACTTGTTAATTGCTGTCATTAAAGAGCAGATTGGTGACTGTTAGACACGCTAGCATGTCATTTCTTTCTGTAGTGGTGTCTTATTACCCCCAGCCACAGGAAAGTTTGAAGATTTCTGTATATTTTTGATTACTTCATTGATGAGTAAATTGGAGTGTCTCCAATTTTCATCCTATTAAATAATTATTTTAATAACAAATAATATTTTTGAGATTGCAGATCTTAATACTAATATACCTATGTAAAAATGAATTTTGGTGGACTACACATCTGAATATTAATAAAAATAAGACTTGTATATACATGATTTTCAATTAGAGGACAATGATATATCCGTCTCTTAGAGTTAATAATTATTACATGCATAATAATAGCAAGCTTTTTCCACGATCGCTAGACTTAATGTATACTTTTTTCCTTTTTAGTCACGATATCATTGGAGAATTTACAACAAGCTACCGGGAACTTTCTAGAGGGCAGTCCCAATTCAATGTATACGAGGTGAGAAGCATTTTATTTTAATCACTTCCAGTAACTCTATGTCTTAAAAATATGGATTTTGCAAAGGATAAGGATAAGTGCCACAGGTTAACTTAGCAACAATATATGATTTTAAGAATATTTAAATTCCTTTAGCCAACTTGTTTCTTAGACTAAATGATATTATTTCTCTTCAAGTCCCAAGGCCTTTTAAATCTGGAGTGATTTTGAATTTTTGCATGTGAAACTTTAAAAATTAAGTATGGATATGTTAATTTTTTAAGCTTCATCTTTTATATTTTGTCTTCCTACCAACTTGCCCACCAAAACTTCCCTAATAAGAAAAGAGAATGTGCTTCAGTTGTGATCAGTGGCACTGCACAGTGGCCTGTGATCTGCAGAGTGCCTTCGCTCTCATTCACGTGCAAACTAGAGGGAGTGACAAGGCCATGCACAGTCAATAAGAAATCATGCTGGGGCCTGCAGTGTGGCCCTGGATTGAGCTGCTGCTTGTGACACCTCTGGCGCCCTTATTTGGAATGCCAGTGAAGTCCCTGCTGATCTTCTGATCCACTTCCCTGCTAATGGGCCTGGAATGCAGTAGAGGATGGCTCAAGTACTTGGGCCCACTTCCCATATGGGAGACCAGGATGGAGTTCCTGGCTCCTGGCTTAGGGAACGAACTAGTGAAGAGATCTCTTTTTCCGTCTCTTCCTCACTTTGTATGTCTCTGCCTTTGAAATAAATAAATCTTAAAAAAATCCATTTATTAAAGCAAGTCCACAGTAGTTACTTCTGCCTTAAAGCACTCCACTAGTTGATCAGCAAGCATGTGTTGGGACACCTGGCGTAGTTTAGCACTGTTCATCCTTGAGCTGTGGTATTGCTGTGTTCCTATAATTTAATACTTGTGGAGGTCAAAGGAAAATATTATTATTAGTGTTTCGTCAAGAATAATAACCTTTCTCTGCCGAGTGGACATTAAAATTGGCCTCTTTTAAGTTAAAAGTGAAGGAGTCTCCTTCACCTACCACCTTCTTACTGCACTAAGTATTCCACACACTAATTTGTACACTTGTAAAAATTACTAAATGTCTTCCATAGTCCATATTTTGTGTATCCCTCTGGGGATACAAAGATGACTAGAAAATGTCAGTGTGTAATGGGAGAGGCAGACATATGAAGTACAGCTGACATAGGCCCTCTGTAGTGGTGGTCCTAATCCAGTTTAATCTGTTTTCTGAGTTCTCCTTGGGAGCCAGGCTTCCTGGCACTGCTTTATCCAGTGCCTCGTTACCTCTTCAGAGGTGGTTAGAAATAGAATCCTGACTGTTGTCTCCAGTTTCTCTACGTGGATCTCTGTGCTGTCGACTGAGTAGACCGTGCTCTGGTTGAAACCTCAGTTGAAGAGCGTCCCAACCCTGCGCTCTGATATTTAGGATCTCCTCAACATGGCTCCCGCTCACTTTTTCAGACTCATTTTGAATCTGTTTGTCTGTGACCTCTGTTTCAGTCAAACCCTTTCTAGACTGCTGTCTTTGTTCATTTCATTTTTATTGGAACCCTGGTTTACGTTAATAAATTCTGGCTCAAATAGTACTTACTCATAAAGTCTTTCATCTTTCTTTCCCGGTCAAGTGCTGTCCCCATGCTGTGGATTGAGAAGAGCTGGCAGAGCCTCTTAAGGCACTGCTGTATTTTATTGATCCTGTGAGATTGACAGGTGGCACTCTCTTGTTCCTTGGTGCCTTCAATTTTGTTCAAATGTAGGAGTGCATTGATACTGCATTGATACTTCTTCGCGAAACCAATGGTCAAAAAAAAAAAATCAGTCTTGTGTCAATAAAATAGACTACCTACTAGGTAGCATGGGCATTCCGTGGAAATTACTAACATGATGAAGCAATTGATAGGTTGGTAAACCTCTTAGATATTCACACGTTGGGTGATCTGTTGTGTTAGGGTATTTAATTCTAACAAGCTACATTTCTTAGATATGCATCACTTTAAATTTTCTAGAAAGTAATAATAATTATTGTGGGCCTTGGATGTTAACAACCTGTTCCCAAGAAGCAGATGGTAAAAGATACTCAGTGCATCAAGTGAGTGAGGAGAGTACCTCTGACAAACGAAGCTCTCTTTCCCGAGTCTCCCCAGCAAGTGTGCAAAGAAGCAGTGCCCAGATAACTGGCCAGGAGTCCTCAAAGCATTTGTAAAGCAATACCTGCACCAGACGCCAAGGCAGCCGATTAAACTACCGTCTTCAAAATTACCTAACGGGTTTGAATTGTTTCATCTGTTTTTTTAGGTGGTGAATCCCAAAAAGAAAGGAAAAAAGAAAAAGTATACGAATTCTGGAACAGTAAGTCAATTTTTGTGTTACCCATTAAACATTAAAATTAATGAATAAAGCCCAAGTGGACATTTTAAATCAGGCTGGAAACAAGTAAGACTGGGGCTTTGTTTCACGTAGGATTGCACTGTGAACATGACACAGGAGTCGCCTGCCTAGGGAGTGATCACAGGGGAGCACACCCGCTGGGGCTGGTGGCCTGGCTTCCTGCAGGTCCTCCTGTGGGCTGAGTTCCTGGAGGGAAGCTCATGTGTTCTTCAGTGGAGTCAGAGTACAGAGAATCAGGCAGACATGGAAAAGTTCAAGTCATATTTAGAAAGACCTGGGGCCGGCGCCATGGCTCACTTGGATAATCCTCTGCCTGTGGTGCAAGCATCCCATATGGGCACCAGGTTCTAGTTCTGGTTGCTCCTCTTCCAGTCCAGCTCTCTGCTGTGGCCTGGGAGGGCAATGGAGGATGGCCCAAGTACTTGGGCCCTGCACCACATGGGAGACCAGGAAGAAGCGCCTGACTCCTGGCTTCAGATCAGCGTAGCTCCGGCTGTTGCTGCCATTGTGGTGGGGGGTGAACAACGGAAGGAAGACCTTTTTCTCTGTCTCTCTCTGTCTAACTATATCTGTCAAATAAAATTTTTTAAAAAAGGTAGAAAGACCATACCCTTAATGTTTCCCTTAACTGTTAAGTAGATTTATTTTACGGGTGTGAAGGTGCTTGTTGATAATGCATTAAGCGTTACAACTGTGGGAATGGATGCTGCGCTAAATCAGTGCAGTAGGGTGCAAAGATGAATGTATCTGAAAATAGTGTTAAAAAAAAAGAAATCTTCTTATTGAGTAAAAAAATACTGAAATTTTCCCCCTGAGATTAACTTTCCGTTGGAGAGGCAAAATCTGAGTTTTCTCTGCATTCCTGTGTAAGGATTCCCGAGAGGCAGGACACCCGCAGGGAAGATGATCGTGCACAGAGCTGAGTCAGAAGCGTCGGGCCCCTCCCTCTGCAGGGTGGCTCACTGACTCTGGGTTTTCAGTTTGAACCATTTTCCAGCGCCCTTTCGTCTCCCCTTTGATCTAAAATCAGAAGGAGCACAGTGTCCTCTTAGACAATTTTCAAGCTGTTCTTCAAAGCGAGAAAACTGGTCATAGAAAGGAGTTAATTTTTTCTTCTTTTCTGGTCCAGTCTCTTCTGCTAATTTTCAACGTAAGAGCAGTCAGTCCTAGCAGATTTTAATAAACTATCATGTATTTAGTGCTTTTTCCAAATGCTAGGAAGTAGGGTTTTCTCTGTGTCATTTAGGGGAAAAATGTCCTTCGGGGTTACAGTTAGTTCTGCTAGAGCTAATTCTGGGTTTCTTTTCCAGGTAACGTTACTCTCCTTCTTGGTAGAAACGGAAGTTTCTTTCCTTGACTACATCAAGGGAGGGCAAGTAATGCTGTGAGATTGTTCGTTGCTTAGGCATTCCTGACGGTATGTGGCAGGTGCTCCCACGCGGAGCCCAGCCACTGAGCTGAGCTCGCAATGCTGCACCTCTCGCTCTTCTGTTTTAGACTGTGTACATCCCACTGCTGTCATTTGGGGGACAAGCTGCATCTCTAACCAAGAGAAGGGACTTCGTTGTACCATTAATGGTCGTAGGTGGAGCTGTTACGTATACTTTCTTGAGTGTTTTTATTTGCCCAACCTGCAGAACCTTGTGTTATCTTTAAAGGGGGTGAAGTCTGGAGGGCCTGATAGAATGTGGGTGCTGACTGTAGAATGTGAACGGAATGCAGCATATCACAGGGTGACCTGCAGGAGTGGGGGGAACGGTCACTTGCTGTCCCCCAGGCTTCTGGGCAGGAATGCATTTCAGGAACAGACACTGTGGCCATTCTCAGCACCTTCCAGGACCTATCCTGTGCCGGTAATGCGTTGTGCATTCTTGCACTCAGGCCAACAGGGAGATCTTCCCAGTTTTGTTTCTGTTTTTAATCTGGTTGGTCCTGTGTTAACCTAAGCAAGCACAGGTGGAGACGGAGAATAGGGTTCCTTGTTCCACAGGATCAAACGTCCACTTTCCCCTGTATTTACCACACACAGAAACATTGAGAGGAAGGTGGAGTGTGTGGGGGGAGTTGATGGGGAGTGATAGTTGGAGGCATCACCCAGGTAAACCACTTCCGAATGACAGTTCAGCGGATGGTTTCCCAGGCCACCTCCCTGAGGCATCACCATCAGGCTGAGGAGAGCACCGGGAAGGAGGGGCCAGGAGACCCAGGCCAGTGTCACAGAGGACACAGCTTGGCCTTTCTCGCTCTAATGAGATGAAACAAAGGAACAAATACCAGTACCTGCCTAAACAGGAAGTCCTTGGGCAAGGGAGGGCTTTCGATGGTTTGTGGGCAAATGAAAGGAAAAGATAAGCTTACTTGGGTGCGAGACGCCTTGGGAGTCCATGCACCGTTTTGTTCATAATATGCATCTTCATAAGCTTTTTGGACACCCCTTCCTGTGTGGGTATCTTGAACCCCACTCTGAAGCCTCAGGTGGCATCCATAAAGTTAGAGAAGTGGTGACCTTAACCAATCTTGTCGTCATACATCTCCACTGCTGTCGACCTCGAGGTTCCTGCTCTCGGCTTGCACGCTTCTTCCTCCCAGTGCTGCCTGTGCTGGCGGGAATGCCAATACCTTTTCTGTTACAAGCCAATGTGTAAGCAGAGCCCCAGCTTAGGAAGTACCCTTTGTTCAAATCTGACTTTGAGAATTTTATAAGAACCTATTTAAAAAAATATTTATTTGGGGCAGGCACTGTGGCGCAGCAGATTAACGCACTGGCCTGAAGCACTGGCATCCCACATGGGCACCAGTTCAAGACCCGGCTGTTCCACTTCCCATCCAGCTCTTTGCTGTAGCCTGGGAATGCAGTGGAAGATGGCCCAAGTCTTTGAGCTCCTGCAGCCCTGTGGGAGACCCGGAAGAAGCTCCTGGCTTCAGATTGGCACAGCTCTGGCTGTTGGAGCCGATTGGGGAGTGAACCATCGGATGGAAGACCTCTCTCTCTCTTTCTTCTTCTCCTCTCTCTGTGTAACTCTGACTTTTAAATAAATAAATATATCTTTAAAAAAATTTGGTTAATTGAAAGGCAGAGTTTCAGAGAGACAAAGATGAAGAGATTGTATATTCGCTTGTTTGTTCTCCTAATGGCCACATGGGTGGGGGCTAGGCCAGGTCATAGCCAGGAGCCTGGCACTCTGGGTCTTTCACAAGGGTGCAGGGGCACATAGACTTGAGCCACCTTCCACTGCTTTCCCAGGCACAATAGAAGGGAGCTGAATCAGAGGTGGAGCAACCAGGACTGGAACCGATGCCCAGGTGGTTTGCTGGCATTGCACAGGGCTGCTTAACCCACTCTGCCACAATGCCAAGCCCCAGAAACCTATCTTTGATTTGCAAATGTAGTCTAAAGATTTAGGTTAACTTTCACCACATAATCATTCTAACTGGAATTCAGTTAATTTCTATAGAATCAAATTATGTGCGAAAGATAATGAAAAAGATATATATATATTCTGCAGTATTTTATGTGGAATATTTAATAAATGTGTATATATCTTAAATATATTAGAATTTTACATTTATATATCATTTACCACTCTTTATAGTATTTATAACTAAAACACAGAACTTTTTTTAAAAAAACTTTTATTTAGTAAGTACAAATTTCATAAGTACAACTTTGGGAATATAGTGATTGTTCTCACCATACCTGCCTTCCCACCCCCACTTCCACTGCACCTCCTCCTCTCTCTCCCATTCCCAGTCCTATTCTCCATTAAGATTTGTTTTTGGTTAACTTTATACACAGAAGACCAACTCTATATTATGCAAAGATTGTAACAATTTGCACACTCACATACACACAATATTTTAAAAAAACTATTGGAGAACAAGTTTTACAGTTAACTCTCCTAATACAACTCAGTGAGGACAGAGGTCCTGCATGGGAAGTTAGTGCACAGTGACTCCTGTTGTCACACATTCTTATGTATGATGTCAGTGACCACCCAAGACTCTTGCCATGAGCTGCCATGGCTGTGGAAGGCATTTGAATCCACAGTCCCCATTAGTATCTAGACAAGACCATGAGCAAAGTGGAAGTTCTCTCCTCCCGTCAGAGAAAAGTACATCCTTCTTTGATGGCTGCTTCTTTCCACAACACAGAGCTCTTAATGTACAGTCCAAATCACTAGCAGTAATTATTCTTAAATGACTTTATGTGTTTCTGCTCAAAAGGACTTGCTGCAAGTTACTGAGCAGCACAGTTGAATTGTGAGTTTTTTATTAAGTTTTATTAAGGAGATCATCTCTGTCATGGCAGTCCTTATGTTGTAATGACAGGCAAATCACTTTATAGTTTAGATATCAGTTTTCTGTACTTTACATGACTCCGGTATTCTGAGGTCCACTGGTAAAATGATTTGATTCCAGTAGATCTTCCAAACAAACCTACCGTGGCCTTAATGATACCTGATGTGTTTTTCTTGGTTCTGACCATACTGTTTATGTCCTTATAGAGGACTCACTCCAACGTACGGATGTACCATACATGGTCATTTGCTGACCCCTTATCCTGTGCCTGGCCAGTGAGCTAAGTACCTTCAGAGAACTAACTGTCCCCTCTCTCCATGGCCCCTTTGCCATGACCTCTCCTTACTCCTTCCCTCTCTTCCCCCCTTGAGAAATAGACATGCTGATAATTTTCTCTTTCTAGAAATAATTACAGTAAAGTTCATCTCTTTGTACTGTTTACTTTTCGGTATGTGTATACTTGATGTGTAATTTCTGTTCGCTGCTGAAGTCCTGTTTAGTTTACATAGCCTGAGTGTAAATTCATATCTTGACTCTCAGAAAACGTAAGAATGTTATTAGAAGACACCTAGGAAGATCGAATCTTCATTGAGCTATTAGTTACAGGGATTGGTCAAGGCATGTACTTCATGGAATATCTGATGTGTTTTACATGTAAGAAATGAGAACTCAAGTTTCATATTCCAAGGGTTTTAAAAAGATTCAGTTGGATAGGGAGGAGGCAAGATGGCGTAATAGGAAGGGAGCACACTGATAGTCCGGGGAGAGACAGTTTAATAAAAGTGGAGATACTGCAGGTTCGAGGAAGAGTAGGGGAGGAAACAGCAGAAGAAACTCTTCCGGAATGCGTGATTCACAGTGGACCTGCGTGGAGAGCATGGGAGCCCACAGTTCGGGACACCAGCGGCAGACTCAACACACCATCACTGGAACGCAAGGTGAGCCGAACCTCAATAGTCCAAGACACCGGCAGGCAAGTGAAGAGAGGAGACTAGAGGGAACGACCCCTGGGGGGGAAGTTCACCAGGCTAACTGGAAGAGAGAGAGAGAGAAAAAAAAGGTGACTGGTACGGACACGGGTTTCTCTCTCTCTTCTCACCTCTCAAGGGCGATCAAGACAAAGAGCAGGCGCCATCTTGGACATACGTCATAAGCAGAGCAACCTCAGGTCTGCACCAGCCCTGAGCCTAGCAGAAAAACCTGACTCTGGGCGGGGCAAATTAACAGGAGATTAAGACCTAGTAAATTCGTGGTGCTACTGAACTGAGACTGTGAAAAAAGAGACGGTGGGGGAGAGAACTCACGGAATTCATGTGAGTACTCTCCAGAGACGCTACAATTCCATAACTTTGGCAACCCAGTGGGAGACTGAAGGACCTAAATCTACGACCTGACACCATCAAGTTATTAGAGAACATTGGAGAAACCCTTCAAGATATTGGCACAGGCAAAGAATTTCTGGGAAAGACCCAGGAGGCACAGGCAGTCAAAGCCAAAATCAACTATTGGGATTGCATCAAATTGAGAAGTTTCTGTACTGCAAAAGAAACAGTCAGGAGAGTGAAGAGACAACCGACAGAATGGGAAAAAATATTTGCAAACTATGCAACAGATAAAGGGTGAGTAACCAGAATCTACAAAGAGATCAAGAAACTCCACAAAAACAAAACAAACAACCCACTTAAGAGATGGGCCAAGGACCTCAATAGACATTTTTCAAAAGAGGACATCCAAATGGCCAACAGGCACATGAAAAAATGTTCAAGCTCACTAGCAATCAGGGAAATGCAAATCAAAACCACAATGAGGTTTCACCTCACCCCGGTTAGAATGGCTCACATTCAGAAATCTACCAACAACAGATGCTGGCGAGGATGTGGGGAAAAAGGGACACTAACCCACTGTTGGTGGGAATGCAAACTGGTCAAGCCACTATGGAAGTCAGTCTGGAGATTCCTCAGAAACCTGAAGATAACCCTACCGTTCCACCCAGCCATCCCACTCCTTGGAATTTACCAAAGGAATTTAAATTGGCAAACAAAACAGCGGTCTGCACCCTAATGTTTATTGCAGCACAATTCACAATAGCCAAGACCTGGAACCAACCTAAATGCCCATCAACGGTAGACTGGATAAAGAAATTATGGGATATGTACTCTTTAGAATACTATACCGCAGTAAGAAACAATGAAATCCAGTCATTTGCAACAAAATGGAGGAATCTGGAACACATCATGCTTAGAGAAATAAGCCAGTCCCAAAGGGACAAATACCATATGTTCTCCCTGATCGGTGACAACTGACTGAACACCAAAAAGGAAACCTGTTGAAGTGAAATGGACACTATGGGAAACGGTGACTTGATCAGCATAGCCCTCACTGTTAATGAACAATTAATACATTATCCCTCTTTAGTAGTTTTTTTTGTCTGTTCTACTTAATATGACTGGTTTAATTCTGTAATTAATACACAGTTATTCTTAAGTGTTGAAATTAAACTGAAATGTGATCCCTGTTAAACATAAGATGTACAATTTGGGACATGCTCAAGCTGACTTGCCCCAAATGGTAGAGTTAGAAACATACCAGGGGACTCCAATTCAATCCCATCAAGGTGGCATGTACCAATGCCATCTCACTAGTCTAAGTGATCAATTTCAGTTCACATTGATCATAATGAAAGGACTAAGAGTCAAAGGGAGCACATAAACAAGTCTAGTGCCTGCTAATACTAACCGATAGAATAAATAAAGGGGAGAGTGATCCAACATGGGAAGCAAGATACTCAGCAGACTCATAGAATGGCAGATGTCCTAAACAGCACTCTGGCCTCAGAATCAGCCCTAAAGGCATTCGGATCTGGCTGAAAAGCCCATGAGAGTATTTCAGGCATGGAAAGCCAAGACACTCTGGCAAAACAAACAAACAAACAAACAAACAAAAAAACACAACAACAACAAAAAAACAAAACCTAAATGAAAGATCTCTGTGAGAGTGAGATCCCAGTGGAAAGAACAGGTCTTCAAAGAAGGAGGTACCTTTCTCTGAAGGGAGGGGAGAACCTCCACTTTGACTATGACCTTGTCTAAACAAGATAAGAGTCGGAGAACTCAAGGGGCTTCCATAGCCTTGGAAACTCATGACTGGAGCATAGGGAGATTACTGATGCCATAGACAGGAGTGTCAATTGGTAAAGTCAACAACAGGAGTCACTGTGCACTTACTCCTCATGTAGGATCTCTGTCCTTAATGTGCTGTACATTGAGACTTAATGCTATAACGAGTACTCAAACAGTATATTTCACTTTGTGTTTCTATGTGGGTGCAAACTGTTGAAATCTTTACTTAATGTATACTAAACTGATCTTCTGTAAAAAAAAAAAAAAAAAAGAAAAAAAAAGAAATTATCAATTCCCAACTTGACTCTCACTGGGATTAAACATGACAATAGGTCTGATCTGATTTCATCATCATTTAAAAAATCATCTATTATTTTTCACTTTATGTTTCTGTGTGGGAGCAAACTGTTGAAATCTTTACTTAATGTTTGCTAAACTGATCTTCTGTATATAAAGAGAATCGAAAATGAATCTTGATGTGAATGGAAGGGGAGAGGGAGTGGGAAAGGGGAGGGTTGTGGGTGGGAGGGACGTTATGGGGGGAAGCCATTGTAATCCATAAGCCGTACTTTGGAAATTTATATTCATTAAATAAAAGTTAAAAAAAATGTACACACACAAAAAAAAGAAAGAAAAAGAGTACTTAAAACTCATGTCCACTCTCACTGTATTCTAAACTTTTCACTCTAGTTCTAAATTAAAATTGCATCAAAATTTATTTCAGGCTCCATAAATATTCAGAATGTAAGTCTACTGCCTGGATGGGAACATCAGTTGTGGCTGCCCTACATTGCAGTGGGTGAAGCATGGGGAGATTTGGAAAGTACATGGAAAGAGACTTAAAAGTATGAGTTTACTTTGGTATAGTTTTTTGGCAAAAAAGACATTTTTTTAATATATGGAAAGTGTGTAAGCTAAAAATGCATTTTATGAATTCCAAATTGTTACTGCACCAAAATAAAATCATATATTTAATTTAATTTTATGAACCCTTAAAATATTTTTATATTTGTTTATTTGAAAGAGCAACAAAGAGTCGGGTAAAGCATCTTCTCTTTCTCGGCAGAATTTTTAAAGAGGGATGTGGTAACCTTGAGCAGAAAGACCCAAGGCGGCCTGGGCCATAAGCTGCAGGAATGATGTCGGGGAAAAAGCGAGGCACCGACAACAGCTGTGCAGCAGTATCGGCGGCGGCCAGAGAGAAATGGAGCACCGTGGGCAGAAGAAGAAAGGCGCGGGCCCGGTGAGGAAGAGGATTCGTCCGTGTCACACTGCAGAGCGCCCCAGCGAGAAAGATGAGAAGAGGCAGAGAAGGAAAAGACCAGAGAGAAAAAAGGGAAATGCGATGACCACGAGGGGAGGCCGAGTATGGTCATCATCTGCCTCCCACTAGAATTGGTATGAAAATGGAGGAGAAGCAGAGGTGGGACTTATCCTCAGCACTCTGCAGTTGTATGTGACATCCCAAATGGTGTGTTAATCTGTTGCACATCAAATCAGCTACTCTTCTAGTGGTTTGTAGAACGTGCATACTTTGATGTTACCATGTCTCTGATATTCCAGATGTGACTTATTACCCACACAGGACCTCCTTTCCCCTGTCCAGCAAAGAATATCATGAATGAGTACCTTGAAAAGAAAGGTTAGCAAAGACAAAACAAGTCTTGAAACGTGATGATTAATAAGGAAACTAATTTCAGAGGATTAAAACAAAAAGATTTTTCTATGCAGGGTCAAATATTTGGTAAAATTTTTATTTAGTAGATAGAAATAGTGTGAAAGCAGATGATTCCATTAAATAATAGTAAAAAAAATAGTGTTCAGCAATGTGATGATTTCTAGGATGGGAAAATTTGCTTTCAAACCCCAAGCATGAAGCAATCAATTTCATGAGACTTTGATATAAAAACTGAGTAAGAATTTTAAAGAAAATAGTGTGCTCTAGTTTAAAGACCACATTGAAGGAAATATTTCTTACTATCATTTTTCCACTGTGCTAAGGGCATTTCCATTAATTTGAGATGAAGTATCATGACCAGGAGAGAAGTAATAAAAAGATGGCTTGTGTCTGTCATGAAAATGACTTGTAACAAGGTACTCTTTGGAGCCAAAGTGCCACAAGGCCCACTGAGTCTTTGAAGGCATTATTTTATTAATAAACCATGAGCCCCTGCCTGAATTTTTAGTTTATTTCCCATGAAGGAAAACCTGAGGAGGCTGGGGCCATAGTAGAATATGTGGAGGGTGGTATCAAGATCATTATTTCAAAGTGGTTTTTCTATGTCAGTAAATAGATCCCTAAAGGGACTAAATATGTATATGGCCAATACACATAACCACAATTCTTTTTTTTTTTTTTAAAGTAAGAAGTATCCAAGATCCAAAATTTCCAAGAAAAGTGAAGTCTTCGTCCTGAGGAGAAATTTGATGGGATGCCTTTAAGAGAAAAGCTGAAATCAGCTAAGATGTGTTAAAGAGTAGCAGGTTTTCTGTAAGGTTCATTGATGCTGGTGGGGCCTAGGAAGAAGTAACTCACAAAAGTCATAAGCACATGCACTTGTTTCCGAGCAGAGATCTACAATGAGGAAGCTCCACTGGGAGGAGAATCCAATGTGAATGTTGGCAAAACTAAAATCAAGGTAAAGAGAAAATTCTAACATATGATGAAAAAATAGCAGAAAGGAAGCTTCCAGAAAATAGAGAAGAGCCATGTTTTAGTACAATTCATAAGCTCATACGAAACTTTAAAATATGATGCCAGAAGATTCTTCCCTGCCTGTCTCCTAACAACCTACACAGAAGCCTCCCCATAAAACAGCATAGAGCCATTGTGCTCCAACATGAACATGGAATAGGCACAGTTGCAATTCACACACAGAGCAATAGAGAATAAAAAAGCAAAGTGAAGACACATGAAAGACATTATTACTAAACAACAACAAAAATATATATAGCATTAAAATGATCTGACATAAATAAAATATTAGATTGAAAAAGAACAAATTTGTCATAATCAGAACAATTCAAGTATGAATAATAATTGGATTACTATGTAAATACCCAAAAGAAAAAGAATTAGAATTCAGTAAAAATGAATTAGAGAAGAAAAAATTAAATTAAATAGGTAATACAAGAGTGGTACATAAAGGAAGGTAATATAAGAATGAACATAAATCAAACAGATTTGAGAGGAAACTAAGAATGTACAGAGTTAGACAAGATTATTCAGCAATGGTGACAACACAGAAGCAACTGAAGCAATGGAACAGAATACATGCTGAAAATCTAGAAATAAAATACACTGTAAATGCAAAATATGCTTGTACAGTGTAATGTGTTTAATAAAATCACCCCGTAACATTAAAAACTTATACTAGCCACTGATGAGGAAAATGCATGGGAACGAGGGTTTTCACATTATCTGAAACTACAGAAAGAAAAATTTGAAAACATAAAGCATCTCTCACACAGATGTGCTAAATGAGAATCTTTTTTAAAATTCCACTCGATGGCTGGTGCCGTGGCTCACTAGGCTAATCCTTCGCCTAGCGGCGCCGGCACACCGGGTTCTAGTCCCAGTCGGGGCGCCGGATTCTGTCCCGGTTGCCGCTCTTCCAGGCCAGCCCTCTGCTGTGGCCAGGGAGTGCAGTGGAGGATGGCTCAGGTGCTTGGGCCCTGCACCCCATGGGAGACCAGGAAAAGCACCTGGCTCCTGGCTCCTGCCATTGGATCAGTGCAGTGTGCCGGCCGCAGCGCGCTGGCCACGGCGGCCATTGGAGGGTGAACCAACGGCAAAAGGAAGACCTTTCTCTCTGTCTCTCTCTCTCACTGTCCACTCTGCCTGTCAAAAAAAAAAAAAAAAAAAAAAAAAAAAAAAAAGAAAGAAAATGGAGTGGAAAAAAAAATTCCACTCGAAAACGGCATTTACAAATTTTATTCTTTTTTCTGTAAAATAATAGCCATGTCTTTAATGTGGTTTAAAGGACACAAATATACTAACACACTTATGAAGTATGATAAATTTTAAATGGAAAGACAGAACAAGAGAGAAATCTCTCTTCCATCTGCTAACTGACTACCCAAATGGCCACAATGGCTAGCATTTCTCCAGGTCAAAGCCAGGATTATGGAGCTCCATCCAGGTCTCCCACATGGGTGGCAGGAGCTCAACCATATGGGCCATCTTCTACCTTTCTGGGAACATTACTAGGGAGTTGTATTGGAAACAGATGATCTAGAACTCAAACTGACACTCAGATATGGGATACCTGCATTGCGAGCAGTGGCTTAACACCAACCCCAGATATTTTTTTTTTTTTTTTGGACAGGCAGAGTTGGGAGAGAGAGAGACAGAGAGAAAGGTCTTCCTTTTCCATTGGTTCACCCCACAAATGGCTGCTATGGCCAGCACGCTGTGCCAATCCAAAGCCAGTAGCCAGGTGCTTCCTCCTGGTCTTCCATGTGGATGCAGGGCCCAAGCACTTGAGCCATCCTTTACTACCTTCCTGGGCCACAGCAAAGACCTGGACTGAAAGTGGAACAACTGGGACAGAATCTGGCACCCCAACTGGGAATAGAACCAGGGTACTGGCAACGCAGGTGAAGGATTAGCCAAGTGAGCCGTGGCGCCAGCCCAACCCCAGATTATTTTGACGTTACATCTGGTCATTCAGTGTATCTTCCAGCTATGAAATTCTACAACAGAAAAATATTTATCTTTAACTATCCAGAGCCAAACACTTATAGCACATTATTAGAAAATTGGTTATCATAATGATTAAAACTTCTGTGCCCTGAAAGCCACTCTAGAAATAATGGTATTTAGGTACAAGACCTTATTGTGTTAATTTAGGTGTAAATTTTATTCAATGACTTTCCATTTAATGACCACTGGTGCTGAAGTAATAATCTAGGCTAAATAACTAATTCTTCTGGAAACTTGGGATTTTCAACTGTATTTAAGGTATGCAAGTTTCATGTTTTTCATATATACAGATTATGGAACATAGTTTAACTTGATTAACACAGTAAGGTTGTCCATTATTCATGAGGCCATTTCCATGGTTTAAATCCCCAAATACAAGCCTCCTCTCTCCCATTCACAATCTTTCTGGTTTTCAATTGTCACTCTTATCCATAGTTTTCAGGAAAAATAAATGACAAAAGCAGTAGGCAGCATGAATACTTTTAAAAAATATGAAGTCATTTAGGAAAAGTGGTTTATAAGGCAAAAACTCTAAACTTGATAGGATAATAAATTTTTATTCTATAAAAACAGTTAATCATAAGACAAATTGTCAGTAAGACAGGATGCTTGAAATGTAAATGGCCACAAAATATTGTTTGTAATGGTCAAATTTGTCTCTATGAAGTTGATTGGAATGATTACGATTATAATGGAGAATATCACAAAATCAATACATGTGAGATAAGTCAAGACTTTAAAATAATTATTTCTATATTAATAGAATACATTTTATATTCAATAAAACAAAACATAGAAACATTTTTATGGCGGTCCATAAAGAAAATGATACTCATGGATTACAGTTAAGAAAACACAACATCAAAGCACTGGCATTGTGGCACAATGGGTTAAGCTGCTGTCTGTGATGCTGGTATCCTGTATGAGAACTGGTTTGGGTGCCTACTCCCTCACTTCTAATCCTAACCTCTTCTCTTCTTCCCTTCCTTCCCTCCCCTCCCCTCTCTTCTCCAAGCTTTGCTTCTTTTATCTGCTCTGCTCTGCTCTTCTCTCTCTCTCAGCTCTGCTTTACAAATAAAATACATCCATAACAAAAAGAAAGTAAAAGCAACATCAAACAAATGCAAAACATTTGTGGCCTTTTAAAAATATTTACTTATTTATTTGGAAGTCAGAGAGAGAGAGAGAGAGAGATGATTATGTAATTGTTCACTCCCCAAAAGGTTGCAATAGGTGAGGCTGAGCCAGGCTGAACCAAGAGCCAGGAACAGGAACTTCCTCTAGGTCTCCCATATAGTTGCAGGGGCTCAAAGACACAGGCCATTCTCTGCCACTTTCCTAGGTGCATAATCAGGGAGCTGTACAGGATTGGATGGACATCCATATGGGGTTCCAGCAATGCAGATAGTGACTTAACCCACTGTACCAAGCTCTGGCCCTTAATTATTTTAGAGGCATGGTTGTGGGAAGAGAGAGAGACAGAGATAGAGAGAGATGGAGAGAATCTTGCATTCTCTCATCCCCAAAAAGCTCTACATATGTCAGACGATACTTATCTCTCTTGTTTGTGCCTGCTTGTTATTTTTCTACAGTGATTAGTCTGGCTGTGCATTCCTAATTGTTATGTTACTAGTTGAACACTAGATTAAATAATAAAAAGCACTGGTTGGAGCTATCCAGCAACTCTCTCCAAAGGAAGAGGGCTGTGCCTCAGCTCATCATTTGAAACTCCACAGCCACCAGCTGTCAGAGGCCAGCCCTCTTTGAAGTTGGCAGAAAAATCTCTCAACATCACACAGCTCCAGAGAATCACTATACACTTCCCCTTACAGAGCTCCTATCCATCTGGTCAGAGGCACAGACAGCCTTAAAGACAGGTGGATGACAGGAGCTAGACACCTGGAAGGGTGACTTAGCCAATAGAAGTGTCAGAGGGAGAGCTAAATAGAAAAAGTCCACGTCTCACCTCCCTGGTCCACAAAGAGGCAGCTTCTCACCCAATTGGCATTGGGTGGCCACCAGTTAAATTGCCACACTCACAGGATTCATCTGTCTGGTGCATTCATTGCAGGCCCATTGCCCAATACTGCGGTCAGTGCTGACTGCCCAAAGACCCATGATCCAAACACAGACACACCAAGTGTACATGCTCACTCACCCCCACAGGGTCATATTAAGGAATGGGAGAAATTTACACAGTCTCAGTGTGGGGGAGGCTGAATCCGGAGAGGCCTAGAGGAACTTCCTGAGCCTGCCTCAAATTTGAAAATCTGTCTTTAAGTTTCAAATCCCTGGTAGCAAACACCCCAGCCCCAGGGCGCTTCTGCTTAAGGATCATTAAGGTGGTATAATAGGAGTGGCTAAGACACTTTTGCATCTCAACACCCCACCCCTTGCCCGCATCTGCTCATCTGCTCTGTACCATCTGCTCTGTACCTCAGCTATATATACACCTCCCTTTTACAATAAAGTGAGACCCTGCTTCGACTGGGCTCCACACCATGCCTGATTGTCCCCCAGGTTTGGGGAAGGCTGAGTGGTGGGTGGCATACTTCCCCTCCTCGGTCAAGGTATGCTGTGGGCAGCCTGCCTAATTCTCCAGCGGTGGCGAGGAACAGTCACCGCAGTCTCAGCACACAATAGGCAGCACTAAGGGATCAACTGTCATCAGTCTCAGCAGAAGATAGGAGATCAGGGCTACACACATGGGGATGGCTGTCCCACATCAGCAGGGCATAAAAAGTGCTATTCCCACATATCTGGATCCAGAATCCTCCCACTCTGCTGATGGTGCCTTCTGCCTAGAGAAAGAACACCAGTTCAGTCAGACCCTGGACACACTGGTGGCTTCTAACTGCTACAGAACATGGAGGGAGAGGTGGTAGACAACAGTGACATGATGGAGCTCTGCCAGCCCTGTTACAGTTAAGTTCCCCCTGTCAAGAGCATCCAGGGTCGGCATCCTCAAACCCTCACTACTCACAAATAATCTAAAACTGCTATTGCTGGATACTCTGATTTTTCCAAGCCATGATTGAAGAAGACATGTCTGTACCAAGTGTGCTATAGACCCAGATGAGCCACTGTTGTCACCTTTTGGACAAGGTACCAAGTCCCCATGAGCCTCCTCCTCCTACCAGTCATTTGCCACCAGCACAATTTTGTAACAACTTTTAAGCCTTCTCATTTTGTGTTAAAGTTAGTATAATGAATCCCCACTCAAATCTCATGTAAATTGCCAAGTGCCTCGTACTGTGTCAAACACTGCAATGGCCAGAACATGAGAGTACCAGACATGACAAGCCTCAGCACTAAAGATACACAATGGGCCCCTGCTCTGATCCTCCCTGCTACTATAGGTGCAGGGCAACAGAGTTCTGGTACTTGGAGAGGGGTGTAGCAGGCTAAGTGCCACCTGCCTCGGATCATAATTCTGGTCTCAGTTAACATAGACCTTGCTTGCCACTTCCAGAAACTGAGTAGCATTCATGCCTGCAAAGCCCTTGAGTTTCTGGAGCTTTTGATGAATGTCAGGCGCACTTTGAGCACAAAAGTGCTGCTGACCTTCTGTTCATTTTCTGGGGCTTCAGGGTTGAAAGGGAAATAAATCTGAATGCCTCAACTAGCCACTCATAAAAATCTTCTGGTGCCTCATTACTCTTCTGGATGACAGTTATAATTTTGGCTGTGTGGTGAGCTTTCTGGATGCCACCCAGAGACCCCTCAAGAGTATCTCTCAGTAGTGGTCTAGGAGGACTATTTCTTCTGGCTGGTAAAGTTTCCAGTATGGAGCCTGGCTAGGAACAACCTGGGGGACCTATGTGTCAGGATGGAATGTCCAAGCTGGGTACTGTTTTTGAGTCCATTTGTGGGCCTTGAGAATTCTCCATCTCTCTTCAGTATTGAACAGGGTCGGGGGTGTTGGCGACAGTCCCTCTATGTTAGATGATGGGTTTGGAAAATGGTCTCAAATAAAATTAAAGTGCCTGCAGTTACTCCAAGGAAGAGGGTATATGATGTTTTCAATTTAAAAGGTTGGTAGTGTTGAATGCCTGATTGTAGATCATGACAGCTGCTGGCTGAACATTGCCATCTGCTTCAATGACAGGGGGTGCCCTTGTCTTTCTCAATGGTATCTGTAGGGCTAGTAGAAGGTTGTTCTGTGATGCCCAGAGACATTGATTTACTGGGAGTTGGGAGACATGGAGCCATAGGAGGTAGAATTGCTTCGGACAGATCTGGGGGTGGCTAGGTGTCCACAAGCCCTGCTAGTGGAGCATGGATACTGAAATTGGTAAGAGTGTGGCAAGACTTTGTCCTCCATTGTTTTGCCCTGGAAAATCTTTGGTGAGGGTTTTCCTAGAGTCAGAGTGAGAATGTTTTGGATCCCAGACCAAAAGAAGCCATGGACAGCCATGATTTGATCTAGGGAAATTGATATGGGTATCTGAGATGTTCTGTAAGGACTCTTCAGACTATTTGATCTATGGCAACATGTTTCATTCCCTCTGAGGGCCAGCCAATACTGAAAGTGGGCCACTCAAACCCACACAAGGTTCTAAGTGTAGCACAGATTGGTTTGATTCCATAATCCTCACTAAACCTGTTTTAAAATGTTTTAACATGTCTAACACAGAAAGGGACCCATCCATTATGCAACCACACTATGATTGTAGACACAGGATAAACAAGGGAGTTGTGCCTCCAATAAAGATCAGCCAGATGCCTATTTGAGCACATTCCTTATTGGAATTTAGGTGATAATTCACTGTAGCAATGTCAGAATGTGACTCCAACTACCCTTGACCATATGAGGATCACCAGAGAACTTCAGTTTCAGGCCCACTCATAACTCATAGCTTCTACTGGGGACAACAGATTCAAACTGCCAATGCATGCAAAAGCAGCCATACATTCAAACACCTTTCAGAGTGTAAAACATTCCCTCCCTCTAAAGGTGAGTCCCATCTTGAAACCTAAAATAAATATTTCTTGGAGAGTCTGCCATCCACCCATAGGGTCAGGCATGTCTTAGACTCTGGTGACGGGTGATTCTTATCTCATTTGGTGTTTCCAGGTCCAAATGCCCCAAGTCTCTGTGAGTCTGAATGAGCAGCAGTGGTCAGGGTGACAGCAAGCTTTTGCATAGGGAGGAATCTCTCCAAAAGTATTGGAAATGGTGTCTAGTCATCTGTCCTGCAGTGGTCACCTCTGATCTATTTGTCCCCTGTACAAATGGCACAATGGGCCAGCTCATTCAACTTCCTGGTCAGGAAACCAAATGTTACAGAAAAGAGACCAAATAAAATGAAGTCACACATGAGATATTCGGGAAAAAAGACACAGAACTTATTACACGTGCAAACTTGACTGGAATCCTGTCCCAAGTGAACCCTGATTCCCAGCTCTACTTTGTTTTTACATCATAAAATCAGGAAATTGCAGTAATAGGGTTATTCCTTGAGACACCTAAGCATATGTAGATAACCATCTCTAGCACATAGCTTAGCTGTCTGCAAAAGCAATCTCTTGTGGGAATTCCTGACATGTATTATTGAACAGTAAAACAAAACAAAAAAAATCTCTAAAAAGCCGCTGAGCAGTCTTTGGCCACATCCTGTCTGAGACGATAGTGGTGGGTAATGGGAGCTCCAACCCTATAACAGGAATCATACCCTATTAATGCTAACATATAGGAGTCTTGCAGAAAAAAAGAGAAACCTCTGATTGCAATTAACCTTACCAGGGTACAGCCAAAACAAAGCCTCTAGCAAGATCAGTGTTTGAGAAAGGCAGCAACTTTTACCTCGCATTGACATGAGTTCTCCCATATATACTGAATAAGAGGATGTGTTGTGCTGGTCTCCTCCACTGATAATAGTCTGAGGGGGTGTAGGTACTGGAGGTAGATTCATATAACCTAGTGGGAAAAAAAGTAAAGGAGTATATAGGTCAGAATTTTGAAAGGGATGTGATCCACCAGTTGTAGAATATGAACTGTCAATGGTGTGTCCTAGGAATATGATAAGTATCATGTTTTGTGTCCCCATGAAGAACCCTGCTTCTCCATGAGTGATGCAGACAGTGGGTGTGGAGGTAGTGGCTAGATCTCATGGGGCAGACTAGGAACAAAGCCTACATTGGACCAAGGATTGTTTCCAGTTATGGTCCATGCTATCTCCACATTTTTGTGATGATTCCATCTCTCAGCAGTGTGTAACTAGTTAATTTGAGGCCTCACTGAGCAGGAGGGGAGATCCAACAGGCTCAGAGAGGCAGTCCAGGGTCATGAATTAGAAAGTGATGGAGCTGAGTGACATGAGTGACTTTATTGGCACTTGTGATTATAGCCAGGGTTACATGGTAAACCCACGCTAACTCATTTCAAAGTCTTCAACATAAGCACATATGTAAATTTTTTCAAACATAATATTCATAGTTTCCATGATAAAAACACGTATTTAGGTGAGAGCTTAGCAATATTGTGGAAATTGAGTTCTGAGTGAAGAAAATACAGAGGCACATGAGGACTTTCTTTGGAGAGTGGGCCAGAGAAGATGAAAGTGATTTTCATGCCCTGCTGGCTGTTGCTCCAGGAGAAGATCCCACCTCCTCTTTACCCAAACTTATAGGTGATTAGAAAGCACAGGGTACCACCTCCATGTTCTGGGTAAGGAGAAATATTTCCTGGAGAAGGGGTTATCTGACTGACAGGTAGATGGATATAGGAGCATAGGGTGGGTAAAGTGTGGCTTCCAGATCATGAACTTAAACTATCTAACTTACCCTATATCAACATCACTCGTTTGCACTACAATAATGTTGGGCAAAAATCATGCACAGACATCAAAACTAATGTACAACAAATAAATTTATAATTGATTAAGACGGCATTTCAAAAAACTGTTGAAATAACTGTTGTATCAACTGCTGCAAGTGTTGAATATTTGTCAGCAAACTTTATACATGAAAACACAGTTCATTTGTCTGGTTCCATTCATAATAATGGGAAACTAAAAAATGAAGGTAGTATAAGAGAAAGAATCTCTCAAGAATGGTTAACCAGTCTTCATGGCAATTCATCACACTTGCTGAGGTGTGATTCCAAAAAAACAATTCCTCCAGACACTTCACAGTTTCAGAGACTTTTCTGTAAATGTAATCTTGTTTTCTGGAAATTTGCTTTACAGTAAAGGTACTCCCAATTCCATTACATTCATATGCCTTTGTGTGAGTTATCAGTTTACCATCTAGAGGTGACTGGTCGTATAAAACTTTTCTTTTTTTGCAAGTTTTCTCACTTCTGAGCCTCTTCGTGTGAATAGAAGACTGACTTATAGCAGAAGGATTTTTTTCACATTCATTACATTGATTTTTCACTTTATGAATTCTCTGAAGTCTGTTGATGTCTAATTTCTGGCTAATGGAATGTTCATACTTACAGCATTCAAACAATATGACCTGTTGTGAATTCTATATTCATACAAGCCTGAATTCCCAGAAAATGTCTTCCACATTCATTACACTAGACAGGGATGCCCACTTTCACCATTGCTATTCAATATAGTACTGGAAGTTATAGCCAAACCCATTGGGCAAGAAGAAGTTTCACCTCACCCCGGTGAGAATGGCTCACATTCAGAAATCTACCAACAACAGATGCTGGAGAGGATGTGGGGAAAGAAGGACACTAACCCACTTTTGGTGGGAAGGCAAACTGGTCAAGCCACTATGGAAGTCAGTCTGGAGATTCCTCAGAAACCTGAATATAACCCTACCATTCAACCCAGCCATCCCACTCCTTGGAATTTACCCAAAGGAAATGAAATTGGCAAACAAAAAAGCTATATACACCTTAATATTTATTGCAGCTCAATTCATAATAGCTAAGACCTGGAACCAACCCAAATGCCCATCAACAGTAGACTGGATAAAGAAATTATGGGACATGTACTCTATACAATACTATACAACAGTCAAAAACAGTGAAATCCAGTCATTTGCAACAAAATGGAGGAATCTGGAAAACATCATGCTGAGTGAAATAAGCCAATTCCAAAGGGACAAATATCATATGTTCTCCCTTATCGGTGACAACCGAGCACCAAAAAGGAAACCTGTTGAAGTGACATGGACACTATGAGAAACAATGACTTGATCATCACTTGTCCTGACTTTCGAGGGAAATCTTACTACTTTATTACTTTTTTTTTTTTTATTGTACTGGATACCATTAGTTGAACTCTTTATTTAACACACAATTATTCTTAGGTGTTTAAGTTTAACTGAAGAGTGACCCTGTTAAATATGAGTGGGAATAAGAGAGGGAGTACAGGTACAGTTTGGCACATGCTCAACTGGACTTACCTCTAATGGTATAGTTAGAAACATGCCAGGGGATTCAAATTTAATTCCATCAAGGTGGCATGTACCAATGCCATCTCACTAGTCAAAGTGATCACTTTTAGTTCATAATTGATCGTAATGATAGGTCTAAGAGTCAAAGGGATCATATAAACAATAGTGTCTGCTAATACTGATAGAATTAAAAAGGAGGGAACCATAAAACATGGGAAGTAGGATACACAGCAGACTCATAGAATGGTAGATGTCCTGCTAAACAGCACTCTGGCCTCAGAATCAGCCCTTAAGGCATTCATATCTGGTTGAAAAGTCCATGAGAGTATTTCAGGCATGGAAAGCCAAGACACTGTGGCAAAAAAAAAAAGTGACCTAAATGAAAGATCTCTGTGAGATCCCAGCAGAAAGTATGAGCCATCAAAGAAGGAGGTACCTTTCTCTGAAGGGAGGAGAGAACCTATAATTTGACTATGGCCTTGTCTAAAAAAGATCAGAGTTGGTGAACTCAAGAGGCTTCCATAGCCATGGTAGCTCATGACAAGATTCTCGGTTGATTACTGACATCTATTTATGAGTGTCAATTGTTAAATCAACAACAGGAGTCACTGTGCACTTACTCCCCATGTAAGATCTCTGTCCTTAATGTGTTGTACTATGTGAATTAATGGCATAACTAGTACTCAAACAGTACTTTATACTTTGTGTTTCTCTGTGGGTGCAAACTGTTGAAATCTTTACTTAGTATATACTAAATTTATCTGTATATAGATAATTGAAAATGAATCTTGATGTGAATGGGATGGGAGAGGGAGTGGGAGGTTCGATTGTTGAAGGTGGGAGTGAGGTTATGTGGGACAAAAGCCACTATAATCCAAAAGTTGTACTTTGGAAATGTATATTTATTAAATAAAAGTTAAAAAAAAGAAATCCCCATCTGAATTCTCTGATGTATGATAGATTTGTGACAAATGCTTTTTTAACACTATTAATATTTATAAGCTTTCTCCGTTACATGCGTCCCTGTTGGATAAGATGTGATTTCCAGCAGAAAATTTTGTCCTAATACTTACATTATTTGAAGGGAAACTCTTCCACATTCAATATATACATTCTCTCCCTCTCTCTCTCTCTCTCTCTCTCCCTCCCTCCCTCCCTCCCTACCTCTCTCACTCTTTCTATGACAGATAGAGTTAGAGAGACAGAGAAAAAATCTTTCTTACATTGGTTCTCCCCCAAATGGCTGCTGCAGCTGGAATTATGCCGATCCAAAGCCAGGAGCCAGGTGCTTCCTCCTGGTCTCCCATGCTGGTGCAGGGGCCCAAGGACTTGAGCCATCCTTCACTGCCTTCCCAGGCCACAGCAGAGACCTGGACTGGAAGGAGTGACCAGTACTAGAACCTGGTGCCCATATGAAATGCCGGTACCACAGGGGGATGATTAACCAAATGAGCCACAGAGCCAACCCCTTATTATATTCTCAAAGTCTCTCCCATTCAAAATAGATGATGGATTATGAGGTATGACCTATGACAAAAAGCTTTCCCACATTTATTTCATTCATGAGATCTCCACTTTGTGAATTCTCTAATGTTGTACCTGAGATTTTGGCAAAGCTTTCCAACACTCATTACATTCATAAGATTTCTCCCCCATGTGAATTCTCTGATGTCTTGTGGGCTATGACTTCTAAGTAAAGGCTTTTCCACAAGATTACTTTCAAAGGTTTTTTTCCCTGTATGAATTTGATGATGTGCAATGTGGGCTAAGTTATGGTAAAAGACTTTGAGTCATTACATTCATAAGATTTTCCCCATGTGAATTCTGTTATGCTTGATGAGGTATAATTGGCACCAAAGGCATATCCACACTGACTATAATCTTATTGTTCTCCCTTGATGGATTCTGTTATTTAATGAAAAGGAACTTGCACAAAAAGGCAATTGTGTGGAAAATTCCCTGTTAATTCTGTGATGTTTTATTAGTTGAAAATTATAACAAAAGGCTTTCTACTATCATTATTCATGACATTTCTCCCCATGTGAATTCTCTGATGCTTTGTGATGTTTGTCATATGAAGAGGCTTCTGCACAGTCATTGCCATCATAAATTTTCTCTCCTGTGACTTCTTTGATGTTCATTGAGCTCTGAATTGCATAGAAATTTGCAAAGAAAACTTCTCCACAGTCATTACATTCATAAGGTTTCTCCTGTATGGCTTCTCTAATTATTTACAAGGCTTGACTTTTGGCCAAAGGCTTTTCCAAGTCATTGCATTCAGAAGGTTTATCCCCTGTGTGACTTCTCTGATGCCTTTTGAGGTTTGACTTATGGGTAAAGACTTTTCCAGTCTTTACATTCATCAGGTTTTTCCCCTGTGTGAATTCTCTGATATGGGTGCTAGAGCTGACTTACTCAGAAAGGCTTTTCCAGTCATTACATTCATAATCTTTCTACGCTGTGTGAATTCTCTGATGACTTATGAGGCTTGATTTGTGACCAAATGGTTTCCCACTGTCATTGTATTCATAGGGTTTCTCCTCTGTATTACTTCTCTGATGTAGGATGAGAGATGACTTCTTAAGAAAGGCTTTTCCACAGTCATTGCATTCATAAGGTTTTTCCCCCGTGTGAATTCTCTGATGTAGGATGAGATGTGACTTCCACATAAAGGCTTTCCCACAGTCATTACATTCATAAGGCTTTTCCCCTGTGTGAATTCTCTGATGATTTATGAAATGGGACTTCCGGCCAAGGCTTTTCCACAGTCATTACATTCATAAGGTTTCTTCCCTGTGTGAATTCTCTAATGCTTTGTGAGGGCTGATTTACAGCGAAAGGCTTTTCCACAGTCATTACATTCATAAGGTTTCTCTCCTGTGTGAATTCTTTCGTGATTTATGAGGTGTGACTTCTTCCCAAAGGCTTTTCCACAGTCATTACATTCATAAGGTTTCTCCCCTGTGTGAATTCTCTGATGATTTATGAGGTATGCCTTCTTGCCAAAGGCTTTCCCACACTCATGGCATTCATAAGGTTTCTCTCCTGTGTGAATTTTCTGATGAGTTATGAGCTGTGACTTCCGGCCAAAGGCTTTACCACAGTCATTGCATTCATAAGGTTTTTCCCCCATGTGAATTCTCTGATGTAGGATGAGATGTGACTTCCACATAAAGGATTTTCCACAGTCATTACATTCATAAGGCTTATCCCGTGTGTGAATTCTCTGATGATTTATGAAATGGGACTTCCGGCCAAAGGCTTTTCCACAGTCACTGCATTCATAAGGTTTCTCCCCTGTGTGAATTTTCTGATGCCTTAAGAGGTGTGACTTCTGGCCAAAGGCTTTCCCACACTCATTGCATTCATAAGGTTTCTCCCCTGTGTGAATTCTCTGATGATTTATGAAATGTGACTTCTGGCCAAAGGCTTTATCACAGTCACTGCATTCATAAGGTTTTTCCCCCGTGTGAATTCTCTGATGTAGGATGAGACATGACTTCCACATAAAGGCTTTTCCACAGTCACTGCATTCATAAGGTTTCACCCCTGTGTGAATTTTCTGATGAGTTATGAGGTGTGACTTCTGGCCAAAAGCTTTGCCACACTCATTGCATTCATAAGGTTTCTCTCCTGTGTGAATTTTCTGATGAGTTATGAGGTTTGACTTCTGGCTACAGGCTTTACCACAGTCATTGCATTCATAAGGTTTTTCCCCAATGTGAATTCTCTGATGTAGGATGAGACAAGACTTCCACATAAAGGCTTTTCCACAGTCATTACATTCATAAGGCTTATCCCCTGTGTGAATTCTCTGATGCTTTGTGAGGGCCGATTTACAGCGAAAGGCTTTTCCACAGTCACTGCATTCATAAGGTTTCACCCCTGTGTGAATTTTCTGATGTGTTATGAGGTGTGACTTCTGGCCAAAGGCTTTTCCACACTCATTGCATTCATAAGGTTTCTTCCCTGTGTGAATTCTCTGATGATTTGTGAGGACTGATTTACAGCGAAAGGCTTTTCCACAGTCATTGCATTCATAAGGTTTCTCCCCTGTGTGAATTCTCTGATGATTTATGAAATGGAACTTCCGGCCAAAGGCTTTTCCACAGTCATTACATTCATAAGGCTTATCCCCTGTGTGAATTTTCTGATGCTTTGTGAGGATTGATTTATAGTGAAAGGCTTTTCCACAGTCACTGCATTCATAAGGTTTCTCTCCCATGTGAATTCTCTGGTGATTTATGAGGTGTGACTTTAGGCCAAAAGCTTTTCCACAGTTATTACATTCATAAAGTTTATTCCCTGTGTTAATTATCTGATGCTTTATGAGGTGTGACTTCTGACCAAAGTATTTTCCACAGTCATTACATTCATAAGGTTTCTCACCTGAGTGAATTCTCTGATGATTTATGAGATGTGACTTCTGGTAAGTGGCTTCTCCATGTTCATTAAACACATGAGAGTTTTCCACTACGTGAGTACCGTAATTAATTGCACGGCAGAATTTATAACTGAATGATTTTCCACAAGGCTTACATGCATAGGGTTTCTTCCCTATATGTGGTCTATGATTTATTTTAAGAGGTGATTGATCAATGACAGGTTCCAAAGAACTACTATATTCATAAACTTTCTCTCTTCTGGGACTTTGTTGATGCATACTGAGGTTAGAATTTTTATGGAAATCATGTTCTATTTGAGTTGTCTTGCCAATATTGGCAGTTGACTTCTTACTTTCTACCATAAAATGCCTCTCAGATTGACAAAATATATTTTTCCTTTTGAAGACTTTGCCTTTTCTGATTGGTTCAAATGACTGTTGCACAGTCTGATTTTTGTGCTGTTGATTAAGAGCCTCACAGATCTGGAGAGCATTCCCAGGCACATTAGTAGCATCAAATTTTTCTCCAGTTTGTAGTTGAACAGGCCCACAGTGCAGATACACATTGTGACATACATTGCATTCTTCAGGTTTCATTCCTGAATAGATTCTCTTTTTGATACTCAGTTTTGGAATATGGTTTGAACTTAAACGAAGTGTTTTTCTTAATTCAATGATCTTGGGAGTTGATGTCTTATTGTTTTTCATAACATTCTGGTTCAGATTTTTGTCCTGACTTTTCTGGTTTTTCCTAATCAGGTCATCCCTTTTCGTGGCAACTGAAGTGAGAAAAAAAAATGGTGCTGTCAATAAATCAAATATAATTCTTTTTCCTGGCATACTCATGTAAAAGGAATGAAGTTACTTGTATTTAAGAGGGATAGAATTAACAAAATGAATACAAGTCATTGCTTGGAATGTCTGCATCCAAACACAGTGCCAATTTAAGCCCAGGATACTCTGCTTCAAATACAGCTCTCTACTAATGTATACCAGGGGGCAGGAGATAATGGTTCTTGTGCTTGGGACCCTGTGATACATCAGATTGGAATAGTTGGAATGCCAGGCGTTTGGCTTCAAATTAGTCAGACCTAACTGCTGCAGGTATCTGGGGAGGTAGCTAATAGGAAATCTCTTTCTCACTGTTTCTCCTCTCACTGACTTTCTGCCTTTCACAAAGGTGAAACAACTATATAAGATTTTAAAGAAAGGACATATGTTTGGTAAAAATAATCAGCTATTGCCAAGAAATCAATTTTTCCTTGTCCTATTCATTCCAGTTCATTTTTCTAAAATTGTCTGTTTTGTACTTCTCTGATATTTCAAACATCAATATGGGAAACTTTTGCTGGATCATTTTCTTGCAGGTGGAGAAGAGTTTAATGTGTCTGTATTCCAAGCAGGATCACATTTAAGGGACAAGATTTGCATCTGTGGTTGTCTCATGTTCTGTCTTCCCAGGGAAACAGCATTTGTGGGATTTTTCTAATGAAAAACTGTTTTATCTGCACTCTATTACAGTTTCCCCATATTTCTAAGGAAATCTGATATCCTCAGCCTCTGAGAACTACAATAGTTACAGAAAGTCCCAATATACCACCTTCGGTATACATTCACAAGCAATTTAAAGAATTTGTTTCTGCAGACCAGAATCTGCTTAATTTCTTCAAAATTTATTTCTATCTCATTGTGCAGTTGTCATTCCTGGTGACCTCCTTTCATTTTTTACATAAACACTCCTCTGTGATAATATGCAATTCTGGAGATTTTGATCAGTTGCCGATTTACACATGAAACTTCATTTCCTTTGCCTTTACCAGAGATACTGATCTCCATAGATACTGTAGAATAACTGTGTCTGAAGTAAGACTTGGAAAAAATTAAGAGAAAGACCACCACTCAACATCTGCTGCAATGATTCTACTTTGGCCTCCCTGACCATTATGTACACACTCACCTGGGAGGCTATGATGTAAGCATTCTTCCCCCATCCAGGGCTCTGCTCCTTGCTCCAACTTCAAGATCAAGTCAGGTTTGGTCATGCAGTGCCCTAGTAATGGAAATAATGTAACACTTTGTGAAATCACTATCTTGGGTTAATTAAAGGTGAACAGCATGGTCCAGGAGCTATGCAACAAATGTTCCAATTTGAATTCCTTCTCAGATGGTATATAATCAGATTCTTCATGGACTCAAATTCTATTCCTGTCCCTCATTTATAAAGTTTATTAATAGTGCTCACTTATTTGTCAAATAGTGACAAAATGTTACCACTGGGCATGTGATGAGTGTCACTCACCCAAGGAGAACAGGCTGCTGTAGGTCTCCAGCATCACATCCCTGTACAGGATTTTCTGAGCTTGGTTCATGTTCTGCCATTCCTCCCAGGTAAAGTACACAGCCAGGTCTTCAAATGTTATCATCACCTGTGATAGAACACTCCTGGTCAACATGTCAACTCTGTCACATAACAAAAAATGGCAGTTGTATAACTTCTGCATGCATATGGAGGAAGAAGGAAGGATGCCATTTCATTTCAGATTTGTTGAGCATTTGGACAGCCACACAGAAGCATTCAACAGGGGATCAAACCTGTGGTATAAAGGCTGTGAAAAATGCCCAAGCTGGAGGGAAACAGGAATTTCTGTTCAGAAAGGCCAGACTATGTCAAGGGCAATTGCACAGGAGGCTGAAAGGGGGACAATAGTCACTCTGGAATGAGCAATGTTCAGAAGAATGTAGAAGTATTCAGGGAAAAAGACAAGAAACCATCAGGGAAGCTATGAAGAGATTGAACAGAGAAGAATTTCCAGGAAAACACCATGCACAGTAAATGCAATTATGGCAGAGAAAAAAATATTTTAAATTGAGACATTACAGACTTAACTTAGTGTTTATGAAGCCAGCTCAGATACTCTATCTCTGCATCAAATTTCCAAAGAAATTTCCTTGAGAAATTCTGTACTATAATCTGCATTTGTGACTGAGGGAAATGCAGAGAGATTTGTTTGAGAACAGAGTAGGCACCAGTATTATGGTGCAGCAGATAAGCCTGCACCCTCCACCTGCAATTCAGGCATCCCAATGTGAACCGTTTGAGTCCTTGGTGCTCCACATGGGATGCCTGTGGTCATTTTGTGAACGAACCAGTAGATGGAAGGTATCTCTTACTACCCATCCTTCCATATCTCTATTTGCCTTTCAAATAAGTTAATAAATAAATCTTGGGGCCAGAGCTGTGGTGCAGTGGGTTAACACCCTTGCCTAAAGTGCTGACATCTCATATGGGTGCCATTTCTAGACCCAGCTGCTCCACTTCTGATCTAGCACTCTGCTATGACCTGGGAAAGTAGTAGAAGAAGAACCAAACCCTTGGGTCCTTTAACCCATGTGGGAGACTGAGAAGAAGCTCTGGCTCCTGGTTTCAGATCAGCACAGCTCCGGGCATTGTGGGCAGCCAGGGAGTGAACCAGCAGATGAAGATCTCTACTCTCTCTCTCTCTCTGCCTCTCTCTCTTTGTAACTCTGACTTTCAAATAAAAAATAAATTTTTAAATAAAAACGTAAAACATAAAAGAACCTGCAATAGATTTTTTTTCCTCACACAGCCCTTATGCTATCTCTGAATCAAGGTCAGCTCCCCCAATTATGAAGGTCTGCATTACTCTAACAATTAAAAAAATAAATGCAACTGATTTGTGTTTTAGCACTAGCTAACTCTTACCCTTGCAGAATGTTCAGTGTTTATTTCCATGGTGGTACTGAAACACTGCCCACTACATCATCTATATAACAATAATGACTGTATTTGACATCATGACCCCCAATTTCGAATATTATCCTTGAAGCCTCATTTAAAAATATAAATAATATGTATTTTGCTATGGCAACAGAAAGATGAGACCAAATTGCCTTATGTTAGATTACTTCAATGCTTGATAGTCATGACAAATTCATTTGTCTTGTTTTTATATATTCCCTAAGAATAAAATTTATCTTTATTTTCCCATTTTTATTAACAAATTATTATAAATCTAAAAAGAAAACTGACAGCAACCTGAGAATAATTAAAAAAAAAAACACTTACAGGGCCAGTGCTGTTGCACAGTGGGATAAAGCCCCAGCCCTCAGAGCCAGCATCCCATATGAGTGCCAGTTTGAGTCCTGGCTTCTCCACCTCAAATCCTGCTCCTACAAATATTACTGGGAAGGTACTGGAGGATGACTCAAGGGTGTGGACCCATGCACCTATGTGAGAGATGCAGAAGGATCCTGCCTCTTGCCTATAGATTGGCTCAGCTCTGACCTTTGTGGCCTTTTGGGGAATGAACCAGCAGATGCAAGACTCTCTCTCTCTCTTTTTCTGTTACTCTCTGTGACTCTGTCTTTCAAATGCATAAAATAAATATGTTTTTAAAAGTACACAATCTGCAGGTGATGTATTAATTTTCTCTGCTCTTTGAAATATCTGGAGGTGTCATGAATCATTCCTGGAAGAAAACATAAATGCAAGGATTTAAAAGAAAATTTCATGGCTTTCTTTCTACATTGTACTGTAGAAAACGGAGTGCTAGAATGAATAAAGAATCATGAATACATAAATAAAGAAAACATAAATTTCAAGGAGGAAAAATCATTTAAACCTGCAAATATACGGCAACTGAACCCACCTCTATTAAGTGGCAGAGATTAATCAGAAGTTATCTTTGGTTTAATGAAAGCATTGCAAAAAAAAAATTTTTTTTTCCCCCAGGAATTACTGTCATATTGTTTTTGTTCCTTTTCCTCATTTTCTGTAAAGTCAATTCCTATGGTCATTTCTGTGATACAGGAAATCATGTTTCAGATAAACAAAAAGTGGAGATAAATGAGAATAGTCAGGGTGATACTGAAGAAAAAAGGACAATTAGGAAAAAGGGAACTTCCAACGTTGAAACTGATTAATGTTACGAGAAATCACTTAAATGTGGGGAATCAGTGTTCAGGAAGACCAGACACTTATTCTTTCTTTTTATATCCAATTACTGCATCAAACTTAACATTGAGCTTTCGTTTTGCAAGTGCCAGGAAACGCTCAGGAAGGATCCTTTCCAATATCATTAAAAAGCGTATAGAAGACGGCACAAAGATCATTTTCTCCTCTGTCAGGATCCCATTCATCAGCTTGTTTACCACTTGCTCAGGTTCCAGGGTGGGTCCCAGGCTGGTGCTTGGATTTTTGATGAAGCCAGTGTTTATGAAATTCGGGCAGAGACATGTCGTCTTGACTCAGGTTCTTTCTAAGGCAGCCAGCTCGTCAGTCAAAGCTCTGTGAAACCCAACAGCAGCAAACTTGCTGGAACAATAAGCCAGTAAGAAGGGGACCACAGTATGTCCACCTGCGGAAGCCACAGTGACAATATGACCATGATTGTTCTTCATCATCGCTGGAAGAAATGCCTTTGTAGTCCAGAAATGCGCAAGCACATTAACTTCAAAAGCTTTTTCAATCTGAGGGTCTTGTGTAGCAAACAAATCAGATGTGTAGACTACACCAGCATTATTTACTAAGATGCTAACATCTCCAATTTCTGCCTTTACCTTCTTTGCAGAGCTGTAAATATCTTCTTGGTTACTGCAGTCAACCACAAAAGGATGAGCCTGGGCACCCAGTCTCCTGCATTCAGCAGCTGTTTCCTCAATTCCATGCTTTGGAGGTAGTCAGCAGGAATGGAGCATTGCAAAAATTTTATTAAATGATATTGTAACAATAAAAAAGAGTAAAACTTTGTTATTGTTGAAATTAATTACATTCAGTAAAATTTACATTAATGAAAGTTATTTTGGGGACTGGCACTGTGGCTTAGTGGGTAAAGCTGCTGCCTGTATCCCATGTGAGTGACAGTTCAAAACAGTGACAGAGCTGCAATTGACAGTCACCCATACAGGTTTCATCTCAAATGGCCTGAACACCCAGCTCCATCACATTGCCATCTTGGATGAAACAGACTTTCTTTCTTTCTTTCTTATTTTAAGAATTTTATTTATTTATTTGACAGGTAGAATTACAGACAGTGAGAGAGAGAGGCAGAGAGAAATGTCTTCCTTCCATTGTTTCACTCTCAAAATGGACACAATGGATGGAGCTGTGCTGATCTAAAGCCAGGAGTCAGGTGCTTCTTCCTGGGCTCCCACCCAGGTGCAGGAGCCCAAGCACCTGGGCCATCTTCTGCTGCTTTGCCAGGCCACAGCAGAGAGCTGGATAAGAAGAAGAGCAGCCGGGACTAGAAATGGTGCCCATATGGGATGCCCGCACCCCACATGGAGGATTAACCTACTGCACCACAGTGCTGGCTCTGGATGAAACAGTCTTTCTACAGAACTTTTGTAGCTGCCTCTGTACAACTGGAGACACATTGGTCTTGTTTCAGTGCACCAATTTTTGATAAAAATATCTTTAAAATCTCAACCTTATTCACCCTTTCTCCAGGTCCAGAACTGAGGATGTGGCATTGGTGTCCCTTCCTAGGCCAGCCAAGATCTACAGGGTGCATCTGAATGACATAACTTAACACCTCAGATCTATGACTGTCACCTATGCCACCAAGAGCAGACACCTGTCCTGCTCTCCAAGGTTCCTTTCACCCTCACACTAACATCCACAGACACAGAAACCAACCACACAGTTCTTGAGCAATATGAGGAAAGCCCCAGAGTCAGGAATTCTGTGAAGATGGTGGGAGTGGTTGGAATGGCACATGCTGAGAAGGAGGCCAGAGGAGATTTCCCATGGTCCTGACCTGCTGACATCATGGGCAGATGAGGCTAGATTCCCAGATACCAATGCACGTCTCCATTAGAAGCAATGAAGATGATCCATACATCAGCTAGAAAATCAGCCTCCTGGGACATGGAGGGGATACATCAGAACTTGTCTAACCACAAGAGATATCCACATAGTAATCAATTCCTCATTAATGCTTGACATATTTACAACCTAAAGGAACATAGTATAAGTGGAGAAATTCAAATGTGGAAAGAATTCTTGGGAATTGTATTTAAATTTATCATGATTTGATCCTATTGAAAACCTAAAATTTGTTTTTAAATTTTATAATGAAAAAGGATAAAAAAAGATGTTCCATCTTATGTCTCTACAGCATAAGATATACATCAACTTTCCCAGGTTCTATATGCATTTATGAACAAAGTTTCATAGGTGTACTCAGTAGTGTGGCTCCAAAAGTCTTAACCAGGGATTCAACTAAATTTAACAAGGAATTTTAGAAGAATTCCAAAATACGTATCAGAAGAAAAATACATACTTTACTTGGTACATCTCATTTTAATTATACTATTGTCTCCATTTCCAATTGTCAGATGTACAAAAAAATCCCAGAAGCAGCAGAGTTAGTCCAACATGATGAGGAATAAAATACTTTTTAAGTTACAATTTGACTAGAGAAAATGAGAATTCACAGATCCCAGATTAAAATAACCAAGATGGCTCAATAAAAGAAAACTCAATGTCTTCTTACACTGACATTTATTACCTCAGATTTATTTAACCAAAAGGAGATTACTCCAGCTATTCCCCATTAGGCATCCCAATTTCATCTGCTAAATCTATTAAAAAAAAAAGCACCTCATGATAATTACTAAAATCATACTGCTGTATGCCACCCACCATGTCCACTGTACCTTATACCTAATGTTAACAAATCTGATGCATCTCAATAGATAAATGATGTGTCTTAACTATTACAAGTGTGGCAAATGTGTTTTGTTCAAAGTTTTTCCAAAAGCCCCTCCGTCTCAGTTTGCCTTCACCTTGAAAAGATACTTCTTCTGAGGTATACATGGACACCTCATTGACTTTGCCATCAAACAGAATTTTTGCAAAAAAAATTAACCACACCCACCACTTATCAGGAACACAAGCATGCATCACATAGATGACAAGCTCCATGAATGAGATGATCTGACAGGCTTCTCAAGTACATACAAGCCTAATCATCCTACTTGGGTTTTAGTGCAATGCATACCTCATTTACAAAATTAATTGTCACCTTTGCTACAAATCAATCCAGCTTATATGGGCCTCCCTCTGATGAAAGGGGCTAAAATCCATCAAAATAAACTCTAGAAACTGTCCTTGTGCTCTCAGTGACTTTTTCATTCTAGGGGCTCACAAACCTTCTAAATTCTTTAGATCACCTATGATGATCATTAGTTCTCAAGGACTATGATGCAAGTAATTTCCCCTCTTGGCATCTTGTTATTAACTATGCTGTATGAGAAATGAAGTCTACACACCTTGTGCCTACAATTCTCCAAACCATGTTGTCTGCTAGAACATTGGCCATGAATATAGGACAATAAAATTTGGGCATGGTTGCTGAGGTCTCCTTAATAAAAGATGGACTGGGGCCGCAACTGTGGTGAAGTGGTGTAATCCTCCACATGCAGTGCTGGCACCCCATATATGCACTAGCTCTAGTCCCCACTGCTCCTCTTCCCATCCAGCTCTCTGCAATAGCCTGGGAAAGCAGGAGAAGATAGCCTTGGACCCCTGCACCTATGAGGAAGACCTGGAAGCTCTTGGCTACTGGCCTAGCATCTGCCCATCTCCAGCTGTTGCATTCATTAGGGGAGTGAACCAGTGTATGGAAGACCTTTCTCTCTTTCTCTTCCTCTCACTGTCTGAACTGTACTTGTCAAATAAATAAACCTTAAAAACTATATGTAGGATGGACCAAAATGTGGCATACTCTATTTCAGCTCCAGTATCTACTGTCTATGTAAGTGTCTCAGAGTAACACAGTAGGTCACCCTCTAGCAAACAAGAAAAGCTATTTAAGTTCAGAGGACACCATTCTGCTGCCTGTTGACTTTATTACTGTTAGTCTGGATGCTTTCATCCATTGCAATCCAGAGACCCAATTTTCCCATAGATATTAACATCAGGAAACATAAAAATATGGTAAGAAAAGCTTAAACTGAGAGTTATTATTAATAAGTATTTTAACAAACTTTCTTAGAACCCATCTAGTCCAAACCTTGGACAATTGGAAGCTGTTGTACTTAGCCCACCCATAATCGAGATGCGTTCTAATTCTTTTAACTGCAAGGAGAGTATCATAGACATTAATGCTCCAAACTGATCCAGTTCCCTGCTAATGTGTCTGGGAAAGCAGCACAGGATGACTCAAATTATTTGAGCTCCTGCTCCCATGTGAGAGACCTGGAAGAAGACCCTAGCTCCTGACATCAGTCTGGCCTAGCCACAGTCATTGCAGCCATTTGAGGAGTGAACAAATCAGAAGGAAGATCTCTCCCTCTGTCACTTTATAGCACTGCCTTTCAAAGAGCTGAAAAACTTACCATGACTCATTATGTCATTAATTTAGTACATGACGCTGAGAAAATCAGAACTATTTGTTAAAAATTGGTTGCAATGCACTAGATTTATAATTTTTGAATGTATCTTTCCAATGTATAATGTAGTCCTGTGCTAGTTTAGAGTATCAGAAATTTAAAATGTGCAAAGTTTTTAAAAATATTTATTGTGAGACAGAGTTAGAGATATAGAGAGGAAGAGAAAGAGAGAGAGGCTTCTACCCACAGGTTCACCCCCCAAGTGGCCAAAATGGCTGGAGCTGGGCCAATCTGAAGCCAGGTGCCAGAAGCCACGAGTCAGCAGCTTCCTCCAGGTCACCCATGTGGGTGCAGGGGCCCAAGCATTCATGCTATATTCCACTGCTTTCCTAGGCCATTAGCAAAGAGCTGGATTGGAAGTGCAGAAGCAGGGACTCAAACTGGTGCCCACATGGAATGCTGGTGCTGCAGGTGGAGGCTTAATTCTACTATGACACAGTGTGGGCCAGTGACAGGTTTTAGGAAGATGTCTTTTATGTAGACTAGGCTACAATATTGTAAGGTAAGGTTTAGCTTTTATTTTCCACACATCAGTATTCATCTTTTAGCAATTATAAATATTGACTATCATATGCATCTTATGAAGCATTATATTGATGTTACCTGTACACAACCATCAGGCACTTCCACTGTAGAATGCATTAATGTGTATATGTATTTTTGTTTGTGTGTACATGAATGCACAACTTTTGATGGAGTTAGTACTGAAAGTAATACTGTAAGAAATCCTACACTCATTTCAAAACTTCTGTCCTCCCCAGAGTTGGCTGTCTATCAGGCAGACCACAGGGCCCCTTTTGCTGTTATGGATTGAAATGTGCCTCCCTAAAACTCAAACATTGAAGTGCTAACCACCAATGTGACTCTATCTGAAGAAAGTGCTTTTAAGCAGGTTAAATGATATATATATATATGTCTGTCACATCAGGAGAAAGGCTTCTGGAAAAATCAAGCCTATTAGGGCCTTGATCTGATATTTTCAACCTCTGCAACTCTCAGTTGTAAAATTCCACAATTTAAATCAAATTCTCTGAGGAATTTTGTTAGCAAATTTATACATCCTCATTTCTGCCAGTGTTTTCTGCAGTCATCTGGAAGGTCCTCATGATTAGCAGAGAAATATAGAAACTAAAAACTATGATTTTAGATGACCAAATATCTACTAACACAAAAAAGGATATCCCAGAAGCAACCTACTACCATTCCACAGGACCCAGAAAAAAACAAGAATGAATCAAGTTGCAGGGCAGTGAATAATGAAAAAAAAGTGAATAATGAAAGATAACTGTAGGGCCGGCGCCGTGGCTCAATAGGCTAATCCTCCACCTTGCGGCGCCGGCACACCGGGTTCTAGTCCCGGTTGGGGCGCCGGATTCTGTCCCGGTTGCCCCTCTTCCAGGCCAGCTCTCTGCTATGGCCAGGGAGTGCAGTGGAGGATGGCCCAGGTGCTTGGGCCCTGCACCCCATGGGAGACCAGGAAAAGCACCTGGATCCTGGCTCCTGCCATCGGATCAGCGCGGTGCGCCGGCTGCAGCGGCGGCCATTGGAGGGTGAACCAACGGCAAAGGAAGACCTTTCTCTCTGTCTCTCTCTCTCACTGTCCACTCTGCCTGTCAAAAATAAAAAAAATTTAAAAAAAAAATTAAAAAAAAAAAAAAAAAAAAAAAGAAAGATAACTGTGGCCGGTGCTGTGGCTCAATAGGCTAATCCTCCGCCTTGCGGCGCCAGCACACTGGGTTCTAGTCCTGGTCAGGGCACCTGATTCTGTCCCAGTTGCCCCTCTTCCAGGCCAGCTCTCTGCTATGGCCCAGGAGTGCAGTGGAGGATGGCCCAAGTGCTTGGGCCCTGCACCCACATGGGAGACCAGGGGAAACACCTGGCTCCTGGCATTGGATCAGCGTGGTGCACCAGCCGCAGAAGCCACTGGGGGGGTGAACCAAAAAAAAAGCAAGACCTTTCTCTCCGTCTCTCTCTCACTGTCCACTCTCTGTCAAAAAAAGAAAAAAAATTATGGGGGGGAAGCCATTGTAATCCATTAACTGTACTTTGGAAATTTATATTTACTAAATTAAAAAATATTTAAAAAAAGAATGTCAGTGATATATTCTGAGGTAAGCTTTAACAAAGGGAAAGCAAATTTTACTTTTAATTTTTCTCATATTGCTTTTGAGGAACCTGTGATGGTCATAGTTGCATATATGAGTTCTGTGTTCAGGATAAATGTAAATTTCTTTAACAAAATAATAAGTATTAAGTCATGAGGAGTAGATGAGTTTACCCAGGCACTACACATATTTGTAAAGTAGGAGGACAAGCACTGCAATGGTAAACACCTGAGCAATATCCACATCCAATTTTAGGCAGAAGAATTGGCAAATGAACTGAAACAGAGTAATTGAAATGATAGAGAAAAGCCAAGGAGATGAGAGGTGATGAATGGTGAGGGTGCAGTGTTTGAGGAGGGAGCAAAGAAATGTATGCTGCCTTCCAAACCACTTTGTTCTCAATCTCTTACTCCGCTTCATGTTATATTTTTTAAAGATTTATTTATTTGAAAGTTGGAGTTATGCAGAGAGAAATAGAGAGGGAGGTCTTCTATCTGCTGGGTCACTCCCCAAATGGCTGCAACAGCTGGGGCTGCACAGATCCAACACTGGAATCCAGGAGCTTCCTCCAGGTCCTCCATATGGGTGCAGGGACCCAAGCACTTGGGCCATCTTCCACTGCTTTCCCAGCCCATAGCAAAGAGTTGAACAGCCAGGACTCGAACCAGCACCCATGTGGGATGCTGGTACTGTAGGCAGCAATTTTACCCACTACATCACAGTGCCGGCCCCTCTGCTTCACTTTCATAATGCAACTTATTCTTAAGGAAACTATATTTTACATTTTCCTGTTAGCATATTGTCATATTAACTCCTAAGAGAGAAGTGGCCTGTATTCTGTGCTTAGAAGAGGATTTGGCGCATAGTAGAACTTCAGTGAAGTGCTACATGAATGATGTGCACTCAGTAAATGAGGTATTTAAAGCATACATTGCATGTAACCAACACAGATATCACTAATGACCTTGGGAAGACCAATTTGAGAGGAATAGTGGGGACAAAAATAAGACTCCAATAAGTTGAATAATAACAGAAAGGAAAGGAAGTGAGATGGATGCAAAACTACTGACCACTTTTTGAGGAATTAAATTCACAAAGGGGCTAGCATTGCAGCAAAATGGGTTAAACTGCCACCTGTGATGCCACCATTCCATGTGAGTTGCAGTTTGAATTCAAGCTAATCCACTTCCAATTCAGCTCCCTGCTAATGCACCTGGGAAAGCAGAAGATGGACCAAGGACTCGGCCCCTGCCTCTCATGTGGAGGACCTAAATGAAGCTCCTAACTTCAGCCTGCCCCAGCCACAGTTGTTGCAAATTTTTGGGGTATGAGCCAGCAGATGGTGTCTTTCCTTCTGTAACTCCACCTTTCAAATAAATAAATCTTTAATAAACAAATAAACTGATTAAAAAACAAAAACCCAATATCCTATCATCTTATTCCAAAAAGACAAAAAAGGACAAATCCTAGAGATGATATTGGAAAAGAAAATCCTCACACATGGAGGGTGAAAACATGAATTAGTATAGCTGTTATGGAGAAAAGAATGATCATTCCTCAAAAAAGAAAAATAAATCTACCATTTGACAGAATTATTTTGCTCTTCGCTATATATTAGAAGAAAATTTTATTAGAAGGAAATTATAAGGAAATGAAAAGAGCATATCAAAGAGACAGCAATTTTCCCATTGTCAGTATAACACAGTTCACTGCAGCCATGATTTGGAACCAACCTAGCTGTCCATGAATAAAAAAATGTACAAGGGATCATTATTTAGACACAAAAAAGAATAAATATTGTTACATTAACTGAAATAAGCCAGAAACAGAAACACAAATGTCACATGTACCTTATCACATATGGAAGTGAAAAAAAATTAATGCATCTAAACAGAGAATTGTTCTTGTCAGAGAAGGGTAGAGGCTAGGGACAGATGAGGATTGGATGACAGGTACCAAACTACAGTGATTCACAAGTAACTGCTGGTGTTCCACAAAATCATTAGATGATGATAATATACCATATTAGGTCCTTTGTAAAGAACTGAAGAGGAGCTGGTAGCCTCAAATCATGAAGAAGAAACAGAAACGATAGTTGTTTAGCATAATCACTTTCATCTAATCAAATAGTGCAGTATACCCTATAATAATGAATGCCTAGTACACATTAAAATCAAAAATTATTTCAATAACATTTTAAAATCAAAAGCATCCCATTATACTAACAATGAGCTATTTGAAAATGAAATTAGGAAAACACTTCCATACTTAACAGCATAAAAATAGGAACAAATATCCTCCAGCACTATCTTCATTGGTTAGCAGTGATTAATCAAATACACAGCTCAAAAATCAATAAATTGGGGTAGGTGCTGTGGCGCAGCAAGTTAATGCCCTGGCCTGGAATGCCAGCATCCTTTATGGGCACTGGTACTAGTCCTGGCTGCTGCTCTATGATCCAGCTCTCTGCTGTGGCCTGGGATATCAGTGGAAAGTGGCCCAAGTCCTTGGGCTCCTGTACCCATGTGGGAGACCCAGAAGCTCCTGGCTCCTGGCTTTGGATCAGCACGGTGCACTGGCCGCAGTGCACCTGCTGCAGCAGCCACTGGGGGGTGAACCAATGGAAAAGCAAGACCTTTCTCTCTGTCTGTCTCTCTCTCACTGTACACTCTGCCTGTCAAAAACAAAATCTTTAAAAGAACAATAAATCAATATGGTCTTTCAACTTGAAATTTCTGATCAGCCTTACATGGTTTATAACCAACAATGCCAGCATCCCATGAGCACCAGTTCCAGTCCCAGCTGCTTCATTTCAAATCAGTCCCCTATTAATATGCCAGGGAAAGGAAGCAGAAGATGGGCCAAAAGTCGGGTTCCTGCCACTCATGGAAGTCCAAGAGTTCCAGGCCTTTGGCTTCAATCTGGTGCTGTCTGGCCACTGCAACCACTGTGGGAAGTTCTGCAACCATTGGGGGAAGTTTAAAACAGATCCCTCCCTCCCTCCCTCCCTCCCTTTCTTCCTTCCTTCCTTCCTTCCTTCCTTCCTTCCTTCCTTCCTTCCTTCCTTCCTTCCTTCCTTCCTTCCTTCCTTCTTTCCTTCCTTCCTCCTTTCCTTCTTCCTATCCTTTCCTTCCTCTTTCTTTCTTTCTTTCTTTCTTTCTTTCTTTCTTTCTTTCTCTCTCTCTCTCTCTTTCTTTCTTTCTTCTCTCTCTCTCTCTCCCCTTCTGCCTTTCAAATTCACAAAGTAAGCCTTTTTTAAAACATATTTTTAAAACTATTTTAAAAGAAAGATAGGAGAAACTTTATCAAAGCAAGGAGAGCATACGATGAATAGTAGGACTCCTAATTTCAAAAATCTACACTCAAGAAAAAGCTAATGAAACTCAAATTATAACCAAACATCATTTTCTATTATCTACTATAATCTTTATCTTGAGAGTTAGGGAAAAAAAATGTTCATTCCCTGTGAAAAAACCAACCTCGGGTGGGCATAGTGGGTTAAGCTGCTGCCTGCAGTGCCAGCATCCCACACAGTACTGGTTGAAGATCTGCTGCTCCATTTCCAACTCAGCCCCCTCCTAATGCACCTGGGAAAGGAGCAGAGGACGGCCCAAGTGCTTAGGCCCCTGTCCCCAAGTGGAGACTAGGAAGAAACTCCTAAATCCTGGCTTCAGCCTAGCCTAGCCACAGCCATTGCAGCCATTTGGGAAGTGAACCTATTGATGGAAGATCTCTCAGCCTAAACTTCTCTCTCGGTACATATGCCTTTCAAGTAAATAAAAGAAATCATAAAAATAAACCATACACAATGTAGTATTTTGGCAATTCTCTCACACAGAAAATCTTTGATAAACTGTAGATGAGTGTTCCCGCATTAATGCAATTCAGAAAGAGGATTCCTTTCTCCCAACCTGTGGTAGACATCATAAATGTAATTAATGGGAAGATGAATGGACACCATCAGACTGCTTCCTCACAAGGCATCTTTCCTTAAAGCCATCACTGCTATGTTACCAGATTATGTACTTCATATGAAATATTTGTCTCTTACAAATTTTGAGTACATTGCCAAAACTGACAGCAGTGCAGGGACTGATGTGCCAAGGACAGCCAGTTAGGGAGATGAATCTAGGAATCCTATTCTTGGCTGCTTCCAAGTCCTATTAACAGGCACACAGCATGTTTGCTCAGAAAAAGGTTTTACTGTTGTTTCATGGGTGTGAAGCAGCTCTTCCCAGCAAAAACACAAAACTACTTGTCCATTCACAAGCTCTGTGATAGGAAGTGCACAGGAGAATAGTTCAAACACACTGGGGTTAAGAGGAGAAATGCTGTCACCCTAATACCTCAAACTGGAATTCAGTTTCTATTTTTACTTTCTAGATGCCCTCATTGTTCTAAATGAGTTTCATAAATTAGTAACTTGGGGGCATAGCCAGTAAACCCACTGCCTGTAGTGCCAGCATCCCATATGGGTACTGGTTTGAAACTCAGCTGCTCCACCTACAATCCAGCTCACTTCTTTGGCATGGGAAAGCAGTGGAGGATGGCCCATGTCCTTGGGTCTCTGCACCCACATGGGAGACTTGGAAGAAGCTCCTGGCTCCAGGCTTCAGACCGGCACAGCTCCGGCCTTTGCGGCCAATTGCAGAAGTGAACAGCAGATAGAAGACATCTCTCACTCTTTCTGCCGTTCTTCCTCTCTCTGTGTATTTCTGATTTTTCAAATAAATAAATAAAGCAGTAACTTGGTGACAACAACTATCTATAAGAACATGTGAAGTATTCAAACACAGTTTGTCACATAAAGTCAGCAAGTTTTCAAGGGCACACCTTCTACACTATGTGGGCATCTCTGCGGGGGGGAGAGGTGCATTTTTTTCTTCCCCTCTTCTTTCTTACCATTCTCACATTAATAAATTCTATAGATGCTTCCACAGACCAGTCTCTATGAAAATGTAGAATATCCTCCCATGACAAAAATGTCATGGGTTTAAACACAGAACCCAAAATAAGAAAAGTATTTGGCCTTCTTAATTAAACACTGGGGAATGTAAGATAATGAGTGGATCATTCAGTAACTGTAAAGACCTGGGCGGAGAAAAACTGTCACTTTTCTATATTTATGATGTTGTAATTCTCCACGTTATGCAAACTCAGATTAAAATAACTCCAGTTAGTGGGCAGCACTGAGGCAAGAGTGTCTACTCTCTACAAATGCTATTCTCTACAGAGTCAGCAAACCATATGGGCGCTGGTTGGAATCATGGCTGCTCCAGTTTCCATCCAGCTCTCTACTGTGGCCTGGAAATACAGTAGAAGATAGCCCAAATACTTCATCCCCTGCACCTAGGGGTAGGAGACCTGGACAAAGCTCCTGGCTCCTGACTTCGAATCAACACAGCTAGAGCCATCTATCTTTACTTCTGCCACTTTGTAACTCTGTCTTCCAAATAAATAAATAATTAAAAGAAAAATAGCTCCATCCTGGAAGAAGCTCTTGGCTCCTGGCTTCGGATCAGCATACCTCTGGCCATTGCCGCCAAATGGGAGTGAACCATCAGGTGGAAGACATCTCTCTCTCTTTCTCTCTCTGCCTCTCCTCTCTCTCTGTAACTCTTTCAAATGAATAAATAAATCTTTAAAATAATAGCTCCAGTTATTGACAACACAGTAGACTTGCATTAATTTTAGTTCACTTTTCACTTTACAAAGGGATCAGTGGCAGGTAAAAACAGTTGACAGCCTTGCTAACAGGAGAAGAAATAGCTGAAGACAGAAAAAGAAAAGCAGCCAAAGAAATCATCAGCTACGATTGCATGGCCTTGTAGAAGAAATACAGCCACAACCTGAGGCAAAGAAAGAAAAGTGGACCCCATCCAACACAAACCTTGAAAAGTGGATGCTCACAATTAATGAGTGAAACAGCTGCCCACTGAAATCTTGTCTAGGGAGGGAAGATGTCCTAAGTTCTGCTTCTGTAAACTCCAGTCATAAATCAGTCCCTGGCATCTTTTTTTACAAACATACTGGACCCACCAACCATTGGAAACGTGGTCCTAAGTCATGTAGGCTGCATTTAAACCCACCAATGCTGTAACAGCTGAGGTATGATGCTGATGAGCCTATAAATATTCTAAGAAACTTGAGTTTGATGCTCAATTCTCAGGAAAACCCTTCTCCCACATGCGTCCCCGACCCTTCCTGTACCCCAAATCTGCTGCAGAAAGCCCCGGGAGCAGGTACTCTTTCTTCTGCACACACGGGGAGTGAAGCGGGGAGTGCAGGGCAGAGAGTCCCTGCACGTGGGACCCACAGGCGGAGGATGAAGAGGGAAGCAGCAGCAGGAGGCAGGCTCGGAGTGAGCACCTGGAAACTGCCTGGGATCACACGTGCAGAGCAGAAGATGCAGCAAATGCAAGAGAAGGCACAGCACAGCCTCCAGGGTTGACTCAGATCAGGGAATGAACTCCCTCTGGTCCCAACTCAGAGGCCCATGGGCGGGCACTAGTACGCGCATGCGCACAGGCATTCGGAACGCAGAATACGCCTGAGCTCCTGGGAACTCTGGGAAATGAAGTCCAGGCCACAGCATCCCTAGAGACACAGGCTGCCCCCCACCCCCAGGGCTGCAGTCTGGGGTGGGTGCCCATGACCAGAGGGTGTTTGCTTTTGTTTATGTCCCTCTTTCCTGTCCTTCCCAACCCAAAATCTCAAGGATCATTTGGTGTCCTTCCTTTCCAGAAGCAAAATGTTTTCTTTTTATATGTGAATTTTCTCTCCTCTTTTTTTAAAGATGTATTTATTTATTTATTTGCAAGTCAGAGTTATGAGAGAAGGTGAGGCAGGAAGTGAAAGACAGGGAGAGAGAGGTAGAGAGAGAGAGAGTGTGTGAGAGGTCTTTCATTTACTGGTTCACTCCCAAATTTGTTGTAACCGCTAGGGCAGAGCCGATCCAAAGCTAGGAGCCAGGAGCTTTTGCCAATTCTTCCACGCGAGTGTAGGGGCCCAAGGACTTGAGTTATCTTCCACCACTTTCCCAGACTACAGCTGAGAGCTAGATGGGAAATGGAGCAGCTGGAATTTGAACCGGCGCCCATATTGGATGCTGACACTTAAGCAGTGGTTTTACCACAGCGCCAGACCCAGAAGCAAAATCTTACAGAGTGACAACCACTGCTGCTAATTGACCCCAAATCCTAACTCTCTTATAACCTCTGTCTTCTTTCAGAAAAAATCTTATTTGCTGCATTGTCCCTGGAAACTTCTCTGAAATCATAAATGACAATGAATAAAATGTAACTTTTAGTGCAGGTGTAAAAGGCACAGTTTAACATCCAGTTCTGAGAATACAATTTTTATTTGTGTTGTATTGATTGTTCTTTTCAAATCATTTTACACCTTCTTTTAATTTACCAAGTACAGAGGCCAACAGAGGAACTGGATGCAGAGCCAACATTGCTGAGTATCTTCAAGGAGCCAGGTTAAGCGGCTAAATGTCTTACATCATGTCATTTATACCTTAGAATAATTCTGGGGTCAATATGATCAATTTTCAAACAGGAAATTGAGTGGAAAGAGTTCAGAAAAAGCCCATGACAACATCATTAAAAAGGTCTAAGCTAAAAGCCAATGAAATATAATACTAATTTTAAAAAATCATTCTTTTGGGGCTCAGTTTCTAACACCTTAAATTTCTCATAGGGCAAAAAAAAAAATGAGAGAGAAGAAGAGTACCTACAATAATTTACACTGTAGAGAACCACATATGATTATAACTTTTCTGAAAAAGGAGGAGATTCAAAGTTGCTATTATTCCATGGTCATTTTTTCTTATGTTTAATATAAAAATGGCATGTATGCATTATGAATTCTTAGTTGTGTGTTTTCTGGATTGTTTTATTTTTTAAGTAGAAGTTCAAATGGATAACTGGGTGACATCAAGTTCTTTGCTTATGATTACTTCTCTGAATTAGAGTTCATGGAATTAAATTTGTTGCTGGATTAGGAGTGGTTAAATCTTTATCCACTGACTTCACACTAGTATTTTCAAGGTCAGGCAATATACTTTGGGTAGATTGTTCTCTCTTGCCAGATGGAAAACTTCATGGGGCAAGAAACATATTTGATGTGAAATTAAAATTCAGCATCTTGACAGAGATAGTATTTTAGTTAAATGAATATTTGAAGATATACAAAATAAATAAATAAGATTTCTGAGCTCCAAGAAATACTTAATAGATGGGCCTAGGAAATAGAGATCTATTTGATGACTGCCACACTTAAATGAATATGTAATTTGTTGTTCTGACACAAGTTTGATCATAAAAGGGGCATATTAATAATTATACACTGTTGATATGTATAAACCAGAATCATCTTGGGCCAAACAAGTTAAATGTTCACCCTAGCTATGGAAGGCATTCCATTTCTTTATTTAATAAGCATTTCTTTAAATATTTATTTGAAAGTCAGAGTTACACAGAGTGAAGGAGAGGCAGAGAGAGACAGAGAGACAGAGAGAGAGGGGTCTTCCATCCGCTGGTTCACTCCCCAATTGGCAGCAGTGGCCAGAAATGTACCAATCTGAAGCCAGGAGGTAGGAGCTTCTTCTGGTCTCCCATGTAGGTGCAGAGGCTTAAGGGCTTGAGCCATCTACTACTTTCCCAAGCCACAGGCCACAGCAGAGAGCTGGATTGGAAGTGGAGCATCCAGGGCATGAACCAGTACTCATATGGGATGCCAGCATTGCAGGCGGTGGCTTTACCTGCCTAGCCACAGCACCAGTCCCTTTAATAAGCATTTATCGAGCATTCCTTTGTGTGGTATGTTGAAAGAATTACCAGCCACTTGATTTCCCTAGAAATTGGAGTAAGAGATACTCAGCAGCAAGATGTAGGCAGGGAGAGTGGACTGAATAACAAAAGGCTTTGGACACAAAGGAAAGGAAACAAAAGGTAGGGAGGATAATTAAAAAGTCTATTAAAGGTAATTTAGTAGGACCTGAACCAAGGAACTGTGGCAGTGGGAATGTAGAAGAAGCAAGATTACAATGAGATCTAAAAGGTAGAATCAACAGGAGTTCAATGCTTTACTATGGCAGATGAAAGCAGGAGAAAAGTCATGTGTAAATCTGAATTTGGATTGTATTATTAAAGGACAAAGTGTTCTCAGCACATTAATGTTCATCAGTAATACATGCTTTCTCCAATCCGCTTATTTTTTTTTTTTTTGGAGGGACTGGTTCTTTATTTCAAAAAGACACTTATTGTCAATAATCAGTATCAAAACAGTTACACTATTGGTTTTTCTTTCTCCCAACAGGCCCCAAAGAGACCACACCAAAGGAGAGTACATTTTAAGCCAATAAGCTGCAGGATGTACACCTAACAGACCTCACAGAAACCTCACCTAAAGTGGGGACAGGGTGGGGGAAGGAACTTGGAAAGACTAGCACACTGCCAGCCCAGACTGTGGAATGCTCTCACAGCCAGAAGGGCTGGCCAGGGTCCCCAAGGCCAGAGAAGCAAAGTTTCAAAATAATATAAAATTTTAAAAGTTTTGTACAGAAGCTATTCAAGATTTCTCCAGCACTGACTGATACAAAGCACAATGAGATGGCACTTTTAGAAACAGCAGCTTCAGACCCAGCAAAGGGTGGTGAGATGAGTTTTATATGGCTAAATCAGTGGCAAAAACATAATTTTCTTTCTCTCAAGGAGGCAGGAAAAGCAGTGAAGTGATCACCTCAACCTAAGAGGCACATGATCCATTCTGCAAGCTGTTGGGAAGGGGCAGAGGTGGGGCAAAAAATTGGTCTCAGAGGTCTTACCATTTTAATTTGGTCACTTCTGATGAATGAAAACAAAACAAAACAAAACAAAAACAGTGCCAAAGATACCTTAAAGCTGTAAACCTGAACAGCGCGAGGGGTTTTTGTTTTTGGCCAACTCCTCCCAGAATCACCTTTCTGGTTTGGCTGATGCTTTGTACAGAGCAGTGAGGTTCCCCACAGAGGAGTCTTTCCTGGGCTCTGTCTGGTGCCCAGTAAGGCAGGCCCAACACCTCTTTCCTTGCTCTGCGGACAGGGTACTATGCATTAAGCTGAAAAGTTACCTTCAAAAAGTAAGAAAAGTATTAGATTGCTCCTCCCGAGTGTGGAATTACTTGGAATGTTTTACAAAATGGTCACTACAACAACAAAAAAGGTAATTACAAAATGTGTACATCACAACATGCTTTGAAAGACACTTTGCATTGTGCTCACATTCCCTTAAATGTTGTTCCCAAAAGTGCTCAGCCTCTGGTCCCACTGGAATCTCTGGGAAGAGGCAGAGACAGTTTGGTGAAAGGACACGGGGGCGGGGTCTAAGGACAGAGGAGGTGGGTGGCAAAAGGAGAAAGCAGCCTTCCAGTTAAAAGATCAGCCCTCAGTTTAGAGGTCAGCTCCGGGCAGGCTGGCCTCAGGTGGAGTCGGGGTCAGAGGGAGGAGCAGCGGCAGGGCGGGACTGGGGTGCTCTACATCTCGTTCAGGTCAAGCAGAGTCTGGTCCAGCATCCTTTGTGTACAGAGGTGCTCCTCTTTGGTGCATTTCAGTTTATCTTCCAAATCAATTGTCTTTTCCAGCTTGGCTACCGATCTCTCAGCAAATTCAGCACGGGTCTCCGCCTCCTTGAGTTTATCGGTGAGAATCTTTATTTCTTCCTCATATTTGTCCTCTTTTTGAGAGTACTTTTCCTCAGCAGCACTCAGACACTTCAGGTTCTGGTCCATCAGTCTGATCTGCTCATCCATCTCTCGGCAACGGGACTCTGCCAGCTCAGCTCGTTCCTCCGTGCGTTCCAAGTCTCCTTCAATAATCACCAATTTACGAGCCACCTCTTCATACTTCCTGTCTGCCTCTTCTGCAATGTGCTTAGCTTCTTTGAGTTGGATTTCCTGGAGTTCCATCTTTTCTTCATCTTTTAAGGCCCGGTTTTCAATAACCTTCATACCTCTCTCACTCTCATCAGCAGCTTTTTCTGCTTCTTCCAACTTTTGCAGGGCAGTGGCCAAGCGCTCCGAGCACGATCCAGCTCCTCTTCCACCAACTGGATCCTGCGGTTCAAGGAAGCCACCTCAGCCTCAGCCTGCTCTCGGGCCCGCCTTTCTCCCTCCACCTCCCGCTGAAGGCGCTCGGCCCTCTCCTCTGCATCATCCGCCTGCTGCTGCAGAACCTGGATCTTGCGCTTCACCGCCTCGATGGTGGTGATCCCGGCCATGGTGCCCACCCAGCTGCTTCTCGCGCTCCGGCTCCTGCCTCCTCCGCTCGGCGTTGCAGCCGCTTCTCCTCTCCAATCCGCTTATAAAATGCCCATAAAGCCAGGACACAATCTCATAGGAATATGTGATCTGTAATCCCTATGTCAATCATCAAGCCAAACATTTTTAACTGCTACTATATACAATTGTCCTCATTATGATGCAGTTATTTAGAAACCAGAAGGCATAATCAGGGGCTGTAAGAACAGTCTTTAAAAAGTTAAATTCAAATTACTTAATTCAAAGCTGACTTTGGAATACCTCACAAATTCAGAGTTCATGTGTCTACCAACTTCAGGTACTCGAAGTACAATAAAGGAGAACATGAGTAAAAATTTTTCCCAGAATAGCCAAAATATGCATTATAAGGTTCAAGTGAGGTGTCCTGCCACAGGCTCACCATAGTGATTCTTAAATAAACTCACTCTGTCTTGGTTGCTCTGGCAGGAGTAGTTGGGCACACAGAGAAGAGGAGAGCAACAGATGTGAACTGTGAATAAGTTGAAAGGGTTCCAACAAGAGTGCTGCGGAGCTCCGTGGCCCTACCTGAATGTAATATGCAGGCAGGCATTTGATTTCTGGGAGACTACAATGCTCTAGGAGAACTGAGCACCATCAGAGCATTCAAGGCCAACATCCACAACTCACTGAGTGATGATGGATCACAGTATCTTGGCTTCATGGACAGAACTAAGCTTGCTGCATCTTTCTGTTTGGAGCCACTGGAACTGAAGAGCACATGGGGTCATAGAGGGTGGAGGAGAATGGTGTGTGGGGGTCTCATGGTGGTGGTAGCTGTGCAGAGGGAGGGGTGGAGGAGGAGAAGATTGAGGGCCCTTAACACTGTGGGAGTGTGGAGCAGAGAAGGGAGGGAGACAGGGATGACTTGTCTGCATCATGCCTGGTACTCTCTTGGGTGTAAGTGACAGAACATGAATGGTGGGAATATAATGCTTTCCCTAACAGCACTTCCAGTCCTGGGGGACAGATGACAAGACATAGACAACTACAAAACCATGTGAGAAAGGATGTAGGGACACAAGAGATTCTCCTACATCATTTGTGAATGCCATGCCAGTGTCAGGTAAGAATATTGGGTTAAGGTCAGATCTCAGGGGTAGCAGAGCCCAGAAATGACAGCACTGTCTGAAATGAGAACAGGGAGATGGTAGTCAGAGGTAGGAGGGGCAGCACTGTGAGGGCTGCATGAAGAGCCCTGGCTGCTTGCACAGTGCCTGCCACCCACTGTGCATGTGAATTTGCCACAATGGCAGAGAGGGCAAGTGTTGTGACAAAGGCAGGAGGGGAGCTGCTGTGTTCCCAGCTACCCTGAGGGGCCATCACTAGCATGTCTTCCCCCAGACCCTGTTGCTACCCTGCCCCCACACTATGCTCCAGCATGCCAGGACCAGGAATATCAGGTTAGCAGCTGTCAGCAGTGCTGGTGCTTGGAGAGACACTGAAATGTTTCCATTTATGAAGATTGGGAGAAAAGTGAACCAGGGAGATTTTTTTTTAAATAAATCATTTATTTTTAGATTTTTTTTAATGTCTTGATCTGAGAGGTAGAATTACAGGCAGTGAGAGGGAGAGACAGAGAGAAAGGTCTTCCATCTGCTGGTTCACTCCCCAAATATATACAATGGCTGGAGCTGCACCAATCTGAAGCCAGGATCCAGGAACTCCTTCCAAGTCTTTCACCTGGGTGCAGGGGCCCAAGGATTTGGGCCATCTTCTACTGCTTTCCCAGGCCACAGCAGAGAGCTGGATGGGAAGAGGAGCAGCCAGGACTAGAACCGGTGCCCATGTGGGATGCCAGCACCGCAGGTGGAGGATTAACTGATTGCTCCACAGCACCGGGACCAAACCAGGGAGATTTTTAAAGAAATATTTATTTGTTTATGTGAAAGCAAAGTACATAGAGAGAAGTAAAGACAGAAAGAGACATCAAAGCAAGGAAAAACTTTTTAAAAGCCCTATGATGAAATCAGTGATAGGGCATTTTGTAAATTACTTTCTATTTACATGTGAGAAGAATAAGTAGTCAGAAAATAAATTATGAATGCATAGGCCAGGATGATAGATGTTTCAAAGGCTTCACAGCATTCCCCCATTCTGTTTTCCCAGGAAACACATTGCTAATCATGGAACTACATTCCTGCACTTTCTGATGCATCTTCTGAATCCTTTACAACAGTGTTCAGAGTCAGAGACCTGGAAGAAGCTTCTGGTTTTTGCTTTGGATTGGTGTAGTTCTGGCCATCATGGCCAGTTGGAGAGTAAATCAGCAAATGGAAGACATCTCTCTCTCTCGCTCTCTCTCTCTTTCTCTCTCTCTCTCTCTCTGCAAATGGGATTGTCACAGAGTATCCAAACTTCCACATTTTTGCAAATTAGGTCTTGTATAAAGTTCTGTAACCTTGAAAGACTAGTGCAAGGCAGGCTACACAATGCAGGAAAACAGACATTTTACTATAAGAAGACATACCATGAAACCCCAAAAATGCAACTGCCACATAGTGTAAGTCAGCCTGCACACACCTCACAAGGATTTCTCAGGAAATGCAGGGACATTTCACTAGCAGTGTTAATGTACTCATCTTACAGACAGGTAAAGAGTGACAGAGGTGCAATCAACATTCACCCACACACATTTCATCCAAATGGCCTGAACATCCAGCTCCATCCCATTTCCATCTTGGATGGACAGACTGTCTACAGAACTTTTAGAACTGCCTTCTGTACACCTGGAGACACATTGGTCTTCTTTCAGTGTAGCATTTTCTTACAAAAAAAATCCTTAAAAGTTCAACTTGCTAAAATATTCTAATAAAAATTCACCCTTTCTGCAGCTCCAGAACTGAGGCTGTAACACTAGTGTCCCATCCTGCACCAGCCAAGATCTACAGAGTGCAACTATTGTGGCCCTTTGGTGAATGAACCAGTAGATGGAAGATATCTCTTTCTCACTACCCATATCTCCCTACCTCTATTACTCTGCCTTTCAAATAAATTAATAAATAAATCTTGGGGCTGGCACTGTGGCACTGTGGGTTAATGCCCTGGCCTAAAGCACTGGCATCCCATATGGGTGCCATTTTGAGACCCAGCTGCTCCACTTCTCATCAAGCTCTCTGCTATGACCTGGGAAAGCAGTTGAAGATGGCCCAAATCTTTGGGTCCTTGAACCCACATGGGAGACCCAGAGAAGCTCCTGGCTCCTGGCTTTAGATCGGTGCAGCCCAGCCATCGCAGCAAATTGGAGAGTGAACCATCGAATGAAAGATTTCTCCTCGCTCTCTTTCTCTCTGCCTCTCCTCTCTCTGTGTAACTCTTTCAAATAAATAAATTGTTAAATAAAATCTTAAAATATGAAAAAACCTTCAGTAGCTTATTTTCCCCACACAGTCCTTACTCTATCTCAGAATCAAGTTCAGCTACTCAAACTATTAAGGACTGCATTATTCTCACAATTAAAAAAATAAGTGCAACTGATTTCTGTTTTAGCCCTAAGTACCTCTTTCCCTTGTAGAATGCTATGTGTTATTTCTAGGGTGGCACTAAAACACGGCCCACTACATCATCTGTATAACAATAAAGATTGTATTGGACATCATGACCCCTAGATTTAGAATATTAACCTTGAAGCTTCATTTGAAAATATAACTAATACATATTTTGCTATGGCAACAGAAAGATGATACCAAAGTGCCTTATCTTGGATAACTGCAATGCTTGATAGTCATGACAAATTCATCATTCATCTCGTTTTTATATATTCCCGGAGAATAAAATTTATCTTTATTTTTCCATTTTTATTCATAAATTATTATAAATCTAAAATGAAAACTGACAGCAAGCTGGGGAATAATTAAGAAAACCACTTGGAGCAGCTAGTGCACAGTGGGCTAAAGCCCCAGCCCACAGAGCCAGCATCCCATATGAGTGCCAGTTTGAGTCCTGGCTTCTCCACCTCAAATCCTGCTCCTGCTAATGAGTGGGAAAGTACTGGAGGATGACTCAAGTGCGTGGACCCATGCAACTATGTGGGATATGCAGAAGAATCTCCTGCCTCTTGTCTGTAGATTGGCTCAGCTCTGACCTTTGTGGCCTTTTGGGGAATGAACCAGCACATGGAAGACTCTCTTTCTCTCTCTCGCTCTCTTTTCCTAGCACTCTCTGTGACTCTGTCTTTCAAATGTATAAAATAAATATGTTTTAAAAAGTACACAATTAGCAGCTGATGTATTAATTTTCTTTGAAATATCTGGAGGTGCCCTGAATCTGGAAGAAAACATGAATGCAAGTATTAAAAAGAAAATTTCTTGGCTTCCCTTCTACATTGCACTGTAGAAAAAGGAGTGCTAGAATGAATAAAGAATCATGAATACATAAATAGAGAAAATGTCAACTTCACCATGGAGGAGTAAGTGTTTAAACATGGAAATATATAGGCAAGTGCTCCCACCTCTATTAAGTGGCAGAGATTAACCAGAAGTTATCCTTGGTTTAATGAAAGCATTGCCAAAATTTTATTAAATGATAATGTAACAAAAAAAAAACAGTAAAACTTTGTTATTGTTGAAATAAATTATGTTCAGTAAAATTTACACTAATGAAAGTTATTTTGGGGACTGGCACTGTGGCTTAGCAGGTAAAACTGCTGCCTGTATCCCATATGGGTGTCAGTTCAAATCCCAAATGCTGTACTTCAGATCCACCTCTCTGCTATGGCCTGGGAAAGCAATAGAAGATGGCCCAAGTCCTTGGGCCTCTGCACCCGTGTCAGAGACCTGGAAGAAGCTCCTGGCTCCTGGCTTGGATTGGCATAACTCTGGCCATTGTGGCCAGTTGGAGAGTAAATCAGCAAATGGAAGACAACTCTCTCTCTCTCTCTCTGCAAATGGGATTGTCACAGAGTATCCAAACTTCCACATTTTTGCAAATTAGGTCTTGTATAAAGTTCTGTAACCTTGAAAGACTAGTGCAAGGCAGGCTACACAATGCAGGAAAACAGACATTTTACTATAAGAAGACATACCATGAAACCCCAAAAATGCAACTGCCACATAGTGTAAGTCAGCCTGCACACACCTCACAAGGATTTCTCAGGAAATGCAGGGACATTTCACTAGCAGTGTTAATGTACTCATCTTACAGACAGGTAAAGAGTGACAGAGGTGCAATCAACATTCACCCACACACATTTCATCCAAATGGCCTGAACATCCAGCTCCATCCCACTGCCATCTTAGATGAAACAGACTTTACTTTTTTTTTAAACCTTCTTTATTTGACAGGTAGGATTACAGACAGTGAGAGAGAGGCAGAGAGAAAGGTCTTCCTTCTGTTGGTTCACACTCAAAATGGTCACAATGGACAGAGCTGTGCTGATCTGAAGCCAGGAGCCAGGTGATTCTTCCTGGGCTCCCACATGGGTACAGGGGCCCAAGCACCTGGGCCATTGTCTCCTGCTTTCCCAGGCCACAACAGAGAGCTGGATGTGAAAAGGAGCAGCCGGGACTAGAACTGGCACCCATATGGGATGCCGGCACTGTAGACAAAGGATTAAGCTACTGCACCACAGCACCGGCCCTGGATGAAACAGACTCTACAGAACTTTTGGAGATGCCTTCTGTACACCTGGAGACACATTGGTCTTCTTTCAGTGCACCTATTTTTGACAAAAATATCTTTATAGTCTCAACCTTATTCACCCGTTCTCCAGCTCCAGAACTGAGGGTGTGGCATTGGTGTCCCTTCCTAGGCCAGCCAAGATCTACAGGGTGCACCTGAATGACATAACGTAACACCTCAGATCTATGACTTTCACCTATGCCAACAAGAGACAGACACCTGTCCTGCTCTCCAAGGTTCCTTTCACCCTCACATTAACATCCACAGACACAGAAACCAACCACACAGCTCGAGTATATGAGGAAAACCCCAGGGTCAGGAATTCTGTGAAGATGGTGGGAGTGGTTGGAATGGCACATGCTGAGAAGGAGGCCAGAGGAGATTTCCCATGGTCCTGACCTGCTGACATCATGGGCAGATGAGGCTAGATTCCCAGATACCAATGCACGTCTCCATTAGGAAGCAATGAAGATGATCCATGTATCGGCTGGAAAATCAGCCTCCTGGGACACGGAGGGGATACATCAGAACTTGTCTAACCACATGAGATACCCACATAATAATCAAGTCCTCATTAATGTTTGACATATATACAACTGAAAGAAACATAGTATAAGTGGAGAAATTCAAATGTGGAAAGAATTCTTGGGAATTGTATTTAAATTTATCATTATTTTTAAATCTCATAATTAAAATATGGTTCTAAAAACCTCACATATTTCTTGTGCTTTTTTTTATTTTAACTATTTGAAAGACAGAGTTATAGAGAGGGGTAGAGCAAGAGAGAGAGGTCTTTCACCTGCTAGTTCATTCCCCAAATGGCCACAACAACCAGAGCTGAGCTATCCAAAGCCAGGAACTAGCAACTTCTTCTGTGTCTTCCATGCAACTGCAGGGGCCCATGAACTTGAGCCATCTTTCACTGTTTTCCCAGGCCATAGCAGAAACAAGGTTCAGAAGTGGAGCAGCTGGGACTCCAATCAGGCCCTATATGAGATGGCAGCACTGCAGGCTAGGGCTTTCACCTGCTGCACAATAACACCAGCCCGCTTAAATATATAATTCTTACAGATACTCAGGAAAAGACTCCAAGGATTCTTTGTAACTTAAAATATTCAAAGAAACCAATCTTCCTGAACAACCCATTTTTAATCTTGTAAAATGATGCTTGATTTTACCTACTAAAACAATTTTTCAGCTATCAATGCATCCTGTTTCACAGTAAGGAAATTTATTTGAATACATTCAGTAGATTAAAATGGCTGGAAGTTGGGCTGAGTGCCTTCTAAAATCTTCATGAATATTTAAAATTGCGCTAACTGGTAATTCCTGAAATTCATCTATGAATCACTCCATTTAGTTACATATTTATTAAAACTTTATTTTTTGAGATTTGCACTTAACTTGTAGTTTCTATGAAAAATTAGGCAGAGAGACAGATATAGAGGTGCCACAGAACTCCCGCTTTTCTCCTTTTCCTGTATAAATGAGAATGGACATGAAATTATGATCAAGTTCTTGAGGATTTGAGTGGCAATGTAAATGGGCACTGACACTTGGCCCACAGCTTTTGGTCAGTTTTTACTAGATATAATGTCTGAATTGTGCTGTTCAAATTCCTGTATCATCTCTGAACTCAGTGACTTTATTCTGCAAATTGAGGGAGGACAGTCTTCTTTATTTTTTATTTTTAAATATTTACACAATTTATTTATTTGTCTATCTATTGATCAATCTATCTATGTATCTGAGAGGAAGAGTTACAGATAGGGAGAAGCAGAGACAGAGACACCTTCCAGCCACTGGTTCACTCCCAACTGGCCACAATGACCAGAGCTGGGCTTGACCTGCTATATCACAGCACTAATCTCAGTAAAGCTTTTTAAAAATCTGAAGAAGGAAAATGTAAAATCATAAATTATAGTGGTCTGCATGTGTACATTTCTGAAAAGTACATAATTTGATCCTATTGAAAACCTAAAATTTGTTTTTAAATTATATAGTGAAAAAGGATAAAAAAAGACGTTCCATCTTATGTCTCTACAGCATAAGATATACATCAACTTTCCCAGGTTCTATATGCATTTATGAACAAAGTTTCATAGGTGTAATCAGTAGAGTGGCCCCAATAAGTCTTAACCAGGGACTCAACTAAATTTAACAAGGGCACTCAATAGGAATTTTAGAAGAATTCCAAAACATGTATCAGAAGAAAAATAAATACTTTACTTGGTATATCTCATTTTAACTATACTATTGTCTACATTTCCAATTGTCAGATGTACTAAAAAATCCCAGAAGTGGCAGAGTTAACATGATGAGGAATAAAATCAAGTTTTTAAGATACAACTTGGCTAGAGAAAATGAGAATTCACAGATCCCAGGTTAAAATAACAAAGATGGCCCAATAAAAGGAAACTCAATGTCTTCATACACTAACATTTATTATCTCATATTTAATTAACAAAAGGGTGATTACCCCAGCTATTCACCATTAGGCATCCCAATTTTATCTGCTAAATCCTGTAAAAAAAAAAATAGCACCTCACGATAGATTACTAAAATCATATTGTTATATGCCATCCACCATGTCCATTGTACCTTATACCTAATGTTAACATATCTGTTGCATCTCAATAGATAAATGATGTGTCTTAACCAGGTATGGCAAACGTGTTTTGTTCAAAGTTTTTCCAAAAGCCCCTCCGTCTCAGTTTGCCTTCACCTTGAAAAGATACTTCTTCTGATGTATACATGGACACCTCATTGACTTTGCCATCAAACAGATTTTTTTGCAAAAAAAATTAACCACACCCACCACTTATCAGGAACACAAGCATGCATCACATAGATGACAAGCTCCATGAATGAGATGATCTGACAGGCTTCTCAAGTACATACAAGCCTAATCATCCTACTTGGGTTTTAGTGCAATGCATACCTCATTTACAAAATTAATTGTCACCTTTGCTACAAATCAATCCAGTTTATATGGGCCTCCCTCTGATGAAAGGGGCTAAAATCCATCAAAATAAACTCCAGGCACTGTCCTTGTGCTCCCAGTGACATTTTCACTCTAGGCGCTCACAAAACTTCTAAATTCTCTAGATCACCTGTGATGTCCATTAGTTCTCAAAGACTATGATGCAAGTAATTTCCCTCTTGGATCCTTGTTATTAACTGTGCCATATGGGAAATGAAGTTCCTACACATTTTGTGCCTATGATTCTCCAAACCATGTTGTCTGCTAGGACTTTGGCCGTGAATATAGGACAGTAAAACCTGAGCATGGTTACTAAGGTCTCCTTAATAAAGGATGGACTGGGGCTGGCACTGTGGTGCACTGGTGTAATCCTCCACCTGCAGTGCCAGCATCCCATATGTGCACTAGTTCTAGTCCCCACTGGTCCTCTTCCCAGCCAGCTCTCTGCAATAGCCTGGGAAAGCAGCAGAAGATGGTAAGTGCCTTGCTCCCTGCAAAAATATGGGAGACTTATAAGCTCCTGTCTAAGATTGGCCCAGCTCCAACCATTGCAGTCATTAGGGGCGTAAATGAGCATATGGAAGACCTTTCTCTCTGTCTCTTTCTCTCACTGTCTCTAACTATATCTGTCAAATAAATAAGTAAATCTTTATATATATATATATGATATATATATATATGTATGTATATATATGATGGACCAAACTGTGTCATTCTCCATTTGGCAGAAGAATGGGCTCAATACCTACTATCTATGTCAGTGTGTCAGTATAATGCAGGAGGTAACCCCTCTACCAAAAAAGAAAAACTTTAAGTTCAGAGGACACCATTCTGCTGCCTGTTAACCTTATTACTGTTAGTGGATGCTTTCATCTGTTGCAATACAGAGACCCAATTTACTGTTAGATATTAATAACAGCAAAAATGAAAAATTGGTAAGAAAAGCTTAAACTGAGAGTTATGATTAATAACTATTTTAACAAACTTTCTTAGAACCCATCTAGTCCAAACCTTGGACAATTGGAAGCTGTTGTACTTGGCCCACCCATAATCGAGAGGTAGTCTAAATCCTTTAACTGCAAGGAGACTATCATAGACATTAATGGTCCAAACTGATCCAGTTTCCTGCTAACGTGTCTGGGAAAGCAGCTCAGGATGACTCAAATATTGGGGCTCCTGCACCCATGTGAGAGACCTGGAAAAAGCCCCTGGCTCCTGATATCAGTCTGGTTTAGTCACAGTCATAGCAGCCATTTGAGGAGTGAACAAACCAGGAGGAAGATCAACCTCTCCCACTCTCTCTTTCTAGCACTGCCTTTCAAATGCATAAATAGATCTTTTAAATATATTTGCCATTGCTCAGTCATGATGACTTTTACTACCTTAAGTTCTTTTTCAAAAAATTTATTTATTCAAAAGGCAGAAAGAGGAGCTGGTGTTGTGGTGCAGTGGACAAAGGTATTATCTGTTACATTGGCATCATGTATGTGCACCAGTTCAAGTACCAGCTATGCCACTTCTGATCCAGTGCCCTGCCAATGGACTTAAAAGCAGTGGAAGATGGCCCAAGTGCCTGGGCTGCTGTCACACACATCAGAGGAGAAGCTCCTGGTTTCAACCTGGCCACACTCTGGCTATAGAAGTCATCTCAAAAATGAATTAGGTGGTGGAAGATTTCTGTCTCTTCCTTTCTCTGTAACACTTTCAAATAAATAATTAAATATTTTAGTATGATAAAAAAAGGCAGAGAGACACAGAGACAAAGAAAGAAGGAAAGAGAAGCATAGAGATCTCCCATTTGCTGGTTCACTTTCTACATGGCTACAACTGTGCAAGACCAGGTTCTCAAGTCCCCATTTAGGTTACAGTTCTCCAAATTAGATGACAGGAATCAAAGAATTTGAGCCATCATCCATTGTTTCCAAGGGATATTAACATGAAACTCATTTGGAAGTGGAGTACCCAACTCAGATTAGCACTGCAATATAGGATGTGGGCATCTGTTGTGATGACTAACAAATTGGAAAACCTAGAAGAAACCAACAGATTCCTGGACACACACAGTATACCAAAATTGAGTCATGAAGACACACAGAGAAGCTAAACAGATCAAAAACCAAGACAGATTGGATGAGTAATAAAGACCCTCCCAACAAAGAAAAGTCCAGGATCAGACAGCCTCACTATTGAATTCTACTGCACATTTAAAGAAGAACTACTTCCATTTCTTCTCAAACTATTCAAAAACAATTCAAAGAGAGGCAATCCTCTCAAATTCCTTCTATTAAGCCTGCATCATCTTAATTCTTAAACTAGAAAAAGATACAGTGGAGAAAGAGAACTATAGAAAAATATCCCTGATGCGGGCCAGTGCCGTGGCACACTGAGTTGATCCTCCACCTGTAGAGCTGGCAACCCATGTGGGTGCTGGTTCTGGTCCTGGTTGCTCCTCATCCAGTCCAGCTCTTTGCTCTGGCCTGGGAGGGCAGTGGAGGATGGCCCAAGTTCCTGGGCCCCTGCACCCGCATGGGAGACCAGAAAGAGGCATCTGGCTCCTGGCTTCAGATCAACACAGCTCTGGCCACTGTGGCCATTTGGAGAGTGAGCCAGTGAAGGGAGGACCTTTCTCCCTGTCTCTCTCTCTCTCACTGTCTGTAACTCTACCTGTCAAATAAAAAAATTTAAAAAAAAAGAAAGAAAAATATCCCTGATGAACATAGATGCAAAAATCCTCATAAAAAACATTGCTAATTGAATCCAAATGACCACAATACCTGGAGCTGGGCTGATCTGAAGCAAGGAGCCAGGAGTTTCTCCAGGGTTTCCCATGTGGGTGCAGAGGCCAAAGTACTTGAACCATTTTCCACTGACTTCCCAGCCCATTCACAGAGAGCTGGATCATTAGAGCAGCAGCCAGGATACAAACTGATGCCCATGTGATATGCCAGTGTGGGTGGCAGAGGCTCAATCTAGTACACCACAGCACCAGCCCCCAAAAGCAATTACAGATTCAATATGATCCCAATCAAAATACCAACAACACTCTTCTGAGATCTAGAGAAAATCATGCTAAAACTGGTATGAAAATGCAAGAGACCCCCAATAGCTAGAGGAATCTTAAACAACAAAAACAAAGTTGGAAGCCTCACAATACCAAAATTCAAGACCTATTACAAGACAGCTAGAATCAAAAGAGCCTGGTACTGGCACCAAAAAGTCATGTAGATGAATGAAGCAGAGTAGAATCCCCAGAAATAAATCCACAAATCCATAACCAACTAATTTGTGACAAATGATCTAAAAGAAATCCCTGGACAAAGAACAACCTTCAAAAATGGTGCTGGGAAAATTTGACCTTCTGATGCAGAAAAATGAAACAAGATCTCTACCTTACAACTTATATAAAAATACATTGTAAATGGATCAGTGATCTAAATCTATGATGTGATACCATCCAATTCCTAGAGGGAAACTCTGCAAGATATTGGCATTGCCAAAGCCTTCTTGGAAAAAGCTCCCAGAAGCACAGAAGAAAAGTATAAATACTCAAATGGGATTACATCAAGCTAAGAACCTTCTGAACTGCAAAGTAAACATTCAACAAGATGAAGCAACTGACAGAATGGAAGAAAATATTTGCAAACTAGGCAACTGAAAAAGTAAAATATCCAGAATCTAGAAGGAGTTCAAGACTCAACAAGAAACCATCCAGTCAAGAAATGGGCAAAGGATATAAATTGGCATTTTCCCAAGGATGGATTTCAATTAGCAAGCAGACACGTGAAAACATGTCAGGAACAATAGCCACCAGAGGACTGCAAATAAAAGCCACAATGACCTTTTGCCTCACTCAGTTAGAATGGCTCTCATACAGAAACCAAAAGTCAGGGGAGGGAGGTTTTGTGCAGCAGGTTAAGCTGCTGCCTACAGTGCTAGAATCGCACATAAACACCATTTTGAGTTCTGGCTGCTCCGCTTCTGATCCGGCTCCCTGCTAATGTGCTTGGGAAGGCAGCAGAAGATGGCCCAAGTGCCTGGGCCCCTGCACCCACTTGGGTGACCAGGGAGATGCTTCTAACTCTGGCTTCAGATTGGACCAGCACCACCTGTTGGGCCATATGGAGAATAAACTAGCAGATAAAATACATATGTCTCTCTGCCTCTGCCTCTCCACCTTTCAAATAAAGAATTCTTTTGAAAAAGTCAACAAACAATAAAGGCTGGTGGAGAGGTAGAGAAAAAGGTATCCTAACCCACTGTTGGTGGGAATGAAGCTAGTACAGACATTATGGAAGGCAGTATAAAAGTTCCTCAGCAATCTGAAAACAGATATACCATAATGATCCTGCCATCCCACTCCTGGGAATTTATCCAAAAGAAATGAAATTGAATATGCATGCATTATCTTTACCCTCATGTTTATGACAGCTCAATTCACAATAGCTAACATGGAATCAACCCAGATGTCCATCAGCTGGTTTCTGGAAAAAGAATATGAGCTATATACACAGTGTAAAATACTATTCAGCCATAATTGAGAATGAAATCCTATCTTTTGCAACTAAATGGATGCAACTGGAAACAATTATGCTTCGTGAAAGAAGCCAGTCCCCAAAAGACAAATACCATATGTTTTCTCTGATTTGTGGTAATTAATATATAGACAACAAAAAGTAGCATCTGAGTTAAATTGATATTTTGAGATTTGAGTATTGTTCATAGCCCTTTTCTGTACTCTTTGATAGAGTATAGAAAATATACTCATTGATATTTCTGCTACTACGTGCTGAATTTTTTTATTTTGTAGAAGGTTAAAGCTTGTGATTCTAAAATAAACTCAAAGCATGCAGTTGTAAAAATTAAAAGAAAATAAAACAAGAAGGAGGGAGTTGGAAGTATATGAGGCAAAGGAAGATAGAGCAGGATGTATCATTTTGGTCTTAAATCTATATATATAAATTACATGAAATTTGTTCACTTAATATGAATTCTAAAATATAAACTTAACACTAGAAGAAAAAGACCTGATCAGTGTTTTCTGGATCAACACTAATAAAATTTAGTCTTCATTTATGTCTGACCATATTTGATTTTATATTTATTTATTTTATAAGAAAATTAACATCACCATTCCTAATGAGGCATCCTGAATCATCTATATCTATTGGCTCCTACTATGCTAATACTTTCTCATGAACTTACATCCATATCATCTTTTTTTTTTTTAAGGGAGAGTGGACAGTGAGAGAGAGAGACAGAGAGAAAGGTCTTTCTTTTGCCATTGGTTCACCCTCCAATGGCCACCACGGCCCGCGCGCTGTGGCTGGCGCATCGCGCTGATCCGAAACTGGGAGCCAGGTGCTTTTCCTGGTCTCCCATGTGGGTGCAGGGCCCAAGGAATTGGGCCATCCTCCACTGCACTCCTGGGCCATAGCAGAGAGCTGGCCTGGAAGAGGGGCAACCAGGACATAATCTGGCACCCCAACTGGGACTAGAACCTGGTGTGCCGGTACTGCAAGGCAGAGGATTACCCTATTGAGTCACGGCACTGGCCCCATCTATATCATCTTAAAAAGATGCAATGTGCGACCGGCACTTTGGCATAACAGGTAAAGCTGCTGCCTGCAGTGCTGGCAACCCATATGGGTGCCAGTTCAAGTCCCAGCTACTCCACGTCTGATCCAGCTTTCTGCTAGGGCCTGGGAAAGCAATAGAAGGTGGCCCAAGTCCTTGGGTTCCTGAATACATGTGGGAGACCCAGAAGAAGCTCCTGGCTCCTGGCTTTGGCCAACTGGGAGTAAACCAGCAGATGGAAGACCTCTCTATCTATCTCTGTCTCTCTCCCTCTCTCTGCCTCTCCTCTGTTGGTGCAACTCTGATTTTCAAATAAATAAATAAATCTTTAAAAAAAAACCTGATTCATGTTATTATTTATGTGTTGGAGGCTTTTCAGATATTGATTACATGTGCCATTAAAATGCATTAAAATGCAAATCCTATAATAGGCAACTCCATATTCACTACACTGGTAAAATCCAGGGCATGTGTTGAAAAGAACACACTAGAAATAAATTTGAAAAAGTATTATAAGTGGCTGTCAAAGAGCTAAAACTCTGACAATGACTCATTATGTCATTAATTTAGTATATAATGCTGAGAAAATCACAAGTATTTGTTAAAATTTCTGCTCCAATGCACTAGATTTATAATTTTTGAATGTGTCTTTCCTACATGTAATGTAGTCCTGAGCTAGGTTAGAGTATCAGAAATTTAAAATGTTGGGCTGGCGCTGTAGCAGGGCAGATTAACGCCCTGGCCCGAAGCACCTTCATCCCAAATGGGCGCTGGTTCGTTACCTGGCTGCTCCACTTCTGATTCTGCCCTCTGCTATGGCCTGGGAAAGCAGCAGAAGATGGCCCAAGTCCTTGGGCCCCTGCATCCATCTGGGAGAACTGGAAGAAGCTCCTGGCTCCTGGCTTTGGATAGGTACAGCTCCAGCAGTTGCAACCAATTAGGGAGTGAATGTCAGATGGAAGACCAATCTCTCCTCTCTCTATAACTATGACTTTCAAATAAATAAATATTTAAAAAGTAAGAAATTTAAAATGTGAAAGGTTTTTGAAAAATTTATTAATTTATTGTGAGGCAGAGTTACAGATATAGAGAGGAAGAGAAAGAGATGTCTTCTATCCACTGGTTCACCCCTTAAGTGGCCACAATAGCTGGAGCTGGGCCAATCTGAAGCCAGGTGCCAGAAGCCAGGAGTCAGCAGCTTCCTCCAGGTCTCCCATGTGGGTGCAGGGGCCCAAGCATTCAGGCCATATTCCACTGCTTTCCTAGGCCATTCACAAAGAGCTGGATTGGAAGTGCAGAACAGGGACTCAAACTGGTGCCCACATGGGATGCTGATGCTGCAGGTGGAGGTTTAATCTACTATGCCACAGTGTGTGCCAGTGAAAGATTTTAGGAAGACACCTTTCATGTAGACTAGGCTGCAATATTGTAAGGTAAGGTTTAGCTTTTATTTTCCACATATCAGTATTCTTCTTTTAGCAACTATTAATATTCAATATCATACATATATACATAAATATAGGTACCTGCAGATTTTGTTGTCATTCTTTCTAATTCTCTTTTTAATATCTGCTTATAGGCTTCTGGAAAAATCAAGGCTATTAGGACCTTGATTTTGTAGTTTCAACCTCCACAACCCTCAGAAGTAAAATTCCATGATTTAAATCACAGTATCTGTGGTATTTTGTCAGCAAATTAATACATCCTCATTTCTGCCAGCATTTTCTGCAGTCATCTAGAAGGTCCTCATGATTAGCAGAGAAATATAGAAACTAAAAACTATGACTTTAGATTACCAGGTATCTCCTAATGTAAACAAACATATCCCAGAAGCAACCTACCACCATTCCCCAGGACCCACAAAAAAACAAGAATGAGTCAAGTTGCAGGGCAGCAGAAAAACATGAATAATGAAAGATCACTGCAGAAATAAATAAGGAAGGGGCTGGTACTGTGGTGCAATGGGTTAGAGCCATGACCTGCTGTGAATGCATCCCATATGGTGCTGCTGGGAGACCAGGTGCTCCACTTTCAATCCAGCTCCCTACTAATGCACCTAGGAAATTGGTGGAAGATGGCCCATGTTCTTGGGTGCTGGCACCCACATGAGAGACTTGGAAGAAGTGTCTGGCCTTTCAAATAAATAAATAAATCTTTAAAAAAAATAGAAGCAGTGTTTGTACTTTTGTAAAAACAGACACATAGTTCAATGGAAAATAGGTTGCCAAAATAAACCGACGTTTCTACAGGCAACTCACATTTAACAAAGGAAATAAAACAGACAGGAGAAAGAAGAATCCCTTTAGCAAATGGTTTAGAGGAAAGTGAATATCCATATATAGAAGCCTGAAAATATACCCCAACACCTCATACACTATGTTAAAGCAACTCAAGGTGAATTAAAAGTCTAAATATAAAACCAAAACTAAGTAATCATAGGAGAAACTGTAAAGCATTAGCATAGACAACAGTTTTGGGTAAGAGTCCAAAAGCACAAGTAACAAAAATAAAAACATACAAATTTGAGTGTATCAAATTAAGATACATCTTCACAACAAAGTAATCATCAGAGTGAAGATACAATGAACGGAATGGTAGAAAACATTGAAAACTCTGAATATGAAAAAAGATTGATAGGCAGAACTTACATATACAGAACTGTAAAAGCCCCAAACAAGAAGCAAAATGTACAGTTAAGAAAGAGACCCGGAGGAAGCACCTGGCTCCTGGCTTTGGATAGGCACAGAGCAAGCCATAGCGGCCATTTGGGGGGGGTGAACCAACAGAAGGAAGACCTTTCTCTCTGTCTCTCTCTCTCACTATCTAACTCTGTCAAATAAATAAAAAAATTAAAAAAATTTTCATGAAATCATATAACTGGTGCTCATAGAATGTTCTCATACAGGAAAAAGGTAATACTGTGTTTTCATTATGAGATATGGTTGATATTAGTTAAAAATTAATAGAAAATACATACTATAAAATTTATGCTTGGAGTTAAATATTTTTGCACAAAGTACATGTCTTTTAATCCCATTTTCCACAATCTCAATATTCCCTTGTGTGTATATGCTAAGCAACCTCCTATGAATCCCATGTTGTTTTTGCACTACCCAGTATTCAAAGTGAGTCTTAACATACTGTTCTAAGGTTGTACATTATGACTAAATGAAATAAAATACCACATCTGCAGTTGTTAAAGTTTGGACTTTTTATTTTTAAAGATCTATTTATTTATTTGAACGGCAAAGTTACAAAAGGAGAGGGAGAGATAGAGATCTTTCATCCTCTAGTTCACTCCCTAAATGGCCACAGTGGCCAGAGCTGGGCTGTCTGAAACCAGGAGCCAGGAATTTCTTCCAGTTAACCCATAAGGCTGCAGGGGCCCAAATAGTTGAGCCATCCTCCACTGCTTTCCCAGGCATATTAGCAGGGAGCTGGATGAGAAATGGAACATTCGGGACTCACACCAGCACACATATGCGATTCCAGCACCATGGTGGCAGTTTTACCTGCTGTGGCTCTGTGCCAGGTGCCAAAGGACTTTTCAATCAGAGACCTCATTGGTTGGAAATTAAACATGTTGATCTTCCTTTTTCTCACAAATATTTGTTAGTGATTACCAATAAATTCAGGGTGCCAACCTCACTTTTTGAATTGCTGTCTATGCTGATATGCATTTATTGCCAGTTGTCTCTTTTATGTGAAATTTGGTTGTATTTAAACACAAAGCAACAGAAATACCAGTACTGATGACACACATACAATTTATGATGAATTACACAATACCTAAACCTTCAGTTGCAACAATCTGTAGTTTCATCCTGTAAATTTTCAAAGCAGCCAAAGCCAACAAGAATAAAATGAGGAACAATAAGACTCAAAGACAATACTTAGCAATACTATTAATGTCAATGATGCTAACATTTTAGTTACATGCCCTATACTAATTAACTTCTTTCAAATTCTGACCCAAACACACAGATCCCCACAACTACCTTAATGTATACTTAAACATATGAAATCCTATGTAGAGAGCCGGCGCCGTGGCTCAATAGGCTAATCCTCCACCTTGCGGCGCCGGCACACCGGGTTCTAGTCCCGGTTGGGGCGCCGGATTCTGTCCCGGTTGCCCCTCTTCCAGGCCAGCTCTCTGCTATGGCCAGGGAGTGCAGTGGAGGATGGCCCAGGTGCTTGGGCCCTGCACCCCATGGGAGACCAGGAAAAGCACCTGGCTCCTGGCTCCTGCCAGGATCAGCGCGGTGCGCCGGCTGCAGCGGCGGCCATTGGAGGGTGAACCAACGGCAAAGGAAGACCTTTCTCTCTCTGTCTCTCTCTCTCACTGTCCACTCTGCCTGTCAAAAAAAAAAAAAAATAAATAAAAAAATAAAAAAAAAAAAAAAAAAGAAATCCTATGTAGAAAAGTGCCAATGTAAAGCAGCCTTCATTTGACAAGAGAAGACTTGGAAGTCTACCATATGCACACTGATTTAGCACACTAACAGGGAAAGAAAGCCGATGCAAAACAGTCCAAATGAGGAAAACTCTGCTTATTGTGATTTCAGATAATAAAGCTTTTTTTTTTACTTTTTGACAGGCAGAGTGGACAGTAAGAGAGACAGAGAGAAAGGTCTTCCTTTTGCCGTTGGTTCACCCTCCAATGGCTGCCTCGGCCAGTGCGCTGCGGCTCGTGCACCGCACTGATCTGATGGCAGGAGCCAGGTGCTTCTCCTGGTCTCCCATGGGGTGCAGGGCCCAAGCACTTGGGCCATCCTCCACTGCACTCCTTGGCCACAGCAGAGAGCTGGCCTGGAAGAGGGGCAACCGGGACAGAATCCGGCACCCCGACCAGGACTAGAACCCAGTGTGCCAGTGCCACAAGGCGGAGGATTAGCCTAGTGAGCCGTGGCACCAGCCTCAGATAATAAACTTTACAGTTGTTCTCATGGATAATCCACACATACATAATTATTCTTCATTTTCATATATTTCATTTTCCACATGAGGACAAAATGGTGTCTGTAAGCTTTTTGAAGGGCATTATAAAAATCTATTAGCCGGCCAGCTATATATTATTATCCTGACAGCTTTGTCAGAGTACGTTGAGCCTGGTGTCTGAGCACTGCCCTTTTGCTGGAACTAGCATGAGGCAGCTCATGGAATTCAAGCAGTCTTATGCAAGAGAGAAAATTGCATACCCATTTGCTTACATGTTCACTCTTCTTTTGCTTCTGAAATAATCTTGTAAAATATTCACATCACTTTTATAGAGATTAGCCAAATTAGATTGGTTATTGAAAGTGTTTTCTCTTTGATACCAGCAGTATAATGATATACGCATAACTTAAAATCAGCAAAAAGTTGGATAGAGAGAACACTTCAGTTTTCATAAATATAATAGTTTATAAATTGTTTTTCCTTTCTTAAATAGAGAGAAACCTCCAGAGCACTTTGATAACTTCTCTGAAGACAAATAAAGCAGTGTCTGAACAGTAATACTGACTTTCTTCACCATTACTTTGATGTGTAGATGATAGAGAATAAAGCAAAAATAATGCCCTGTGTTGCACTGTTATCTTTTTTTTATCTTTTATTTAATGAATATAAATTTCCAAAGTACGACTCATGTGTTACAATGGCTTCCCCCCCATACCGTCCCTCCCACCCACAACCCTCCCCTTTCCCACTCCCTCTCCCCTTCCATTCACATCAAGATTCATTTTCGATTATCTTAATATACAGAAGATCAGCTTAGTATACCTTAAGTAAGTATTTCAACAGTTTGCTCCCACACAGAAACATAAAGTGAAAAATAATAGATGATTTTTTTTAAATGATGATGAAATCAGATCAGACCTATTGTCATGTTTAATCCCAGTGAAAGTCAAGTTGGGAATTGATAATTTCTTTCTTTTTTTTTTTTTTACAGAAGATCAGTTTAGTGTACATTAAGTAAAGATTTCAGTCGTTTGCACCCCCATAGAAACACAAAGTGAAATATACTGTTTGAGTACTCATTATAGCATTAAGCCTCAGTGTACAGCACGTTAAGGACAGAGATCCTACATGAGGAGTAAGTGCACAGTGACTCCTGTTGTTGACTTTACCAATTGACACTCCTGTTTATGGCATCAGTAATCTCCCTATGCACCAGTTATGAGTTTCCAAGGCTATGGAAGCCCCTTGAGTTCTCCGACTCTTATCTTGTTTAGACACGGTCATAGTCAAAGTGGAGGTTCTCTCCTCCCTTCAGAGAAAGGCACCTCCCTCTTTGAAGACCTGTTCTTTCCACTGGGATCTCACTCACAGAGATCTTTTTGCCAGAGTGTCTTGGCTTTCCATGCCTGAAATACTCTCATGGGCTTTTCAGCCAGATCCGAGTGCCTTTAGGGCTGATTCTGAGGCCAGAGTGCTATTTAGGACATCCGCCATTCTATGAGTCTGCTGAGTATCTCACTTCCCATGTTGGATCACTCTCCCCTTTATTTATTCTATCGGTTGGTGTTAGCAGATACTAGACTTGTTTATGTGCTCCCTTTGACTCTTAGTCCTTTCATTATGATCAATTGTGAACTGAAATTGATCACTTGGAGTAGTGAGATGGCATTGGCACATGCCACCTTGATGGGATTGAATTGGAATCCCCTGGTATGTTTCCAACTCTACCAATTGGGGCAAGTCAGCTCGAGCATGCCCCAAATTATACATCTCTTCCCTCTCTTATTCCCACTCTTATGTTTAACAGGGATCACATTTCAGTTAATTTTCAACACTTAAGAATAACTGTGTATTAATTACAGAATTAAACCAGTCATATTAAGTAGAACAGACAAAAAAAAATACTATGAGGGATAATGTATTAAGTTGTCCATTAGCAGTCAGGGCTATGCTGATCAAGTCACCATTTCTCATAGTGTCCATTTCACTTCAGGAGGTTTCCTTTTTGGTGTTCAGTCAGTTGTCACCGATCAGGGAGAACATATGGTATTTGTCCCTTTGGGACTGGCTTACTTCACTCAGCATGATGTGTTCCAGATTCCTCCATTTTGTTGCAAATGACTGGATTTCGTTGTTTCTTACTGCGGTATAGTACTCTAAAGAATACATCTCCCATAATTTCTTTATCCAGTCTACCGTTGATGGGCATTTAGGTTGGTTCCAGGTCTTGGCTATTGTGAATTGCCTGTGTTGCACTGTTATCTTTAAAACTAACTTTAGTTAGTGAGATACACACACACAGAATAAAACCATTTCAAATAGACAATACATGCATAGGGCTGCATATTTCAAATATATTTATAGTAAAAATAATTTTTGTGGAGTTACATAACTCCCAGCATTCTTATTCCTGTCAAGGGAACATAGAATTTCAGTATTTCACAAATTTTGATGGAGCATAACTATTAACTTAACTAGAGAGAAACAATTACAATTGGAAAATGTTAACAGTTGGAAAATCAAACCTTATAAGTATGCTAGAAGTTCCCATACCATCTGAACACTTGAGCCTGAAATGGTATCCATTCCACACATTTATATTCAGTAGTACAAGCTCAAACCTCAACTGCTCAACTCAGAGCCAACTATCCCACAGACAGAAAATAATCAAATTTGATAAGAGTTGAATATTATACTATGGGTTGCAATAATGATGAGAAATATCATGATTTCTCTGATTTTGTATCTCATGCTCATTTAAATTCAGCATGGTATCTTCAAATTCATCAAAGTACTCCATTAAAATTCATAACATTTTTGGAAATAAGGTGAAAACTGTAGTTTGACAGTTATACAATTATTCATGGGCAGGTAAATACATCTGAAAATATATTTAAATTATGCCTTAAAATATGTTGTATATTAGTAACACTGAACAAATCAAATACTCTGATTAGAAAAGAAAACATATCTAGCTTTTGATGATAAAGTAAAATGTAATAATATTTTCTGAGGCTTAATAAGTACTGTAAGTTTGAAATTTTAGAAATTCAATACATGGGTCTGGCACTATGGCACAGTAGATTAAATCTCCACCTGTGATGCCAGCATCCCCATATGGGCACTGGCTCATGTCTTGGCTGCTCCTCTTCCAATCCAGCTCTCTGGTCCAAGGCCTGGAAAGTCAATGGAGGTTGGCACAAGTGCTTGGACCCCAGCACCCACATTGGAGACCCAGAAGAAGTTCTTGGCTCCTGGCTTCAGATTGGCCTAGTTCTGGCCATCATAGCCTTTGGAGAGTGAATCAGTGGATGGAAGACCTCTCAGTCTCTCTTGCCTTCTCTCTGTAACTCAGCCTCTCAAATTAATAAATAACTCTTAAGAAAAATCAAGTCTCAAAACAGCATGATAGGCTGGTGCCATGGCTCAATAGGCTAATCCTCCACCTGCGGCACTGGCACACCAGGTTCTAGTCCTGGTCGGGGCACCGGATTCTTTCCCAGCTGCCCCTCTTCCAGTCCAGCTCTCTGCTGTGGCCTGAGAAGGCAGTGGAGGATGGCCCAAGTCCTTGGGCCCTGCACCTGCATGGGAGACCAGGAGAAGCACCTGACTTCTGGCTTCAGATCAGTGCGGTGCACTGGCCACAGTGGCCATTGAACCAACAGAAAAGGAAGACCTTTCTCTCTGTCTCTCTCTCACTGTCCACTCTGCCTGTCAAAAAAAAAAAAATCCATCTACCCATTAAAAAAAAACAGCATGCTAAAGATTGAATTTTTTTTTAATAGAAAGAAACTGAATATACTTGGGGCCAGCTTTGTGGCATAGCAGGTAAAACTGCTGCCTGTGATTTTACCATCCCACATAGATACCGCTTTCTGTTCCAGGTGCTTCACCTCTGATCCAGCTCCCTGATAACAGTGTGGGCAAAGCAGTGGAAGATGGACCAAGTATTTGATTCTCTGCCCCTCATGCAGGGTAGCTGGATGAGGCTCCAGCTCCTGGCTTTCACCTGGTCCAACGATGGGAGTTATAATCATCTGGGAAGTGAACCAGCAGACAGAAGATTTCTCTCTGTGTCTCTCCTGATCTCTTTAACTCTGACTTTCAAAATAAATAAGTAAATCTAAAAAATGAATGCACTCATCAAGCTGCACCTACTGTTTTATCATAAACTTAATGAATGCACTGATAATTCTAACAGATGGAACTAGACATAAAGAATTAGAATTTTAATACTTACTAATGTATAGAAACCAAGGTGAGGGATTACATTCAAAAGATGAGTATAAAAACATATTTGACTTTGGAATGTGTTGCTGTTATATTAATATGCATATAGTTCATACTTCAGAAAATTCACTTTCTGCAAAATAGTCTATAAAATCAAAGCTTTGAAGGAATCTATCTCAATCAATCATCTCTTTGTATAAAGAACTTTCGAGTGCCCTTGGTAGATACCATTTTGTGCAATAGTTCTAAACGTGAAAATCAGATGATTGACTTGTAAATATCCATTTTATTTTTTCAAGTGAAACTATACTTGAATGCCAATATATGGACAGGAAAAACTTGCTGAAATGAGAAGCCTAATATGCTATCTCTCATCAGCCTCTCCTTTTCTTAGGGGTTGTTTCTGAGCTATTTGTGAGGATGGCTAAGATTTGTAGAACCATTTAAACTTTAAACTTTAGGGAGATTTTTCTTTCTCTAAGATTTTGCTTTAGTTATAATCTAAAAGTGAGTTAAGCATGCATCTACATTTTTATTGAGAGTAAAGTTTGGACTTTCACAGACTGATTTTTGATTTTGTAAATAGATGGCAATAACGAATCTGAGTTTTCATTAATATGTTGTATTTTATTTTTGTAACATTGTACCAAATCTATTTGTTTCAAACAAATAATTTTGAAAATTACTTCTTCCTAAGAGAAGAATTTTAAAAATTATTTTTAAATAGATCTATCTATCTACCAGAAAGGCAGAGTATTAGAAAGGGAGAGACAGAAAGGTCTTCCACCTTCTGGTTAGCTTCCAAAATGACTGTAACAGCCAGCACTGGGCCAGGGTGAATTAAGGAGCCTGGAACTTCATTCAGGATTCCCACATGGGTTATCAGTGGCTGAGTACCTTGGCCATATCCTCTGCCTGCCCAAGTGCATTAGCAGGCAGCTAGATTGGAAATGCAGAGGACTAGGACTCAAACCAGGATTGTGATGTAGGATGGTGGTGTCCCAAGTGGCACTTAACCTGCTGCATCTTAATGCCAACCATAACAGGAGTAATTCTGAAATAATTTTCAGGCTTTCATATTTGCTTACTGCACTTTTCAGAAAGAATTCTTTAAAGTCATCCTGAGTTTTATAGTATGTTTTTATGTGGAATATAAATAAATAAATAAATATGGAAACATATTAGCTACAGCTTCTAGTTTGACAATATTATGTGTTGATTTCAGATTTTGATTGTTCATATGCTGTGCTGTCTTATATTAAGGTGTGATTTGAATTTATTACAGGTGCTGTGCTAGAGATGTTAGCAGTTCTCAAAAGCAATGTTGAAGGCACTAAGCATGTCATGTCTTCATTTTCAATATTGCTTTAAATAGAAATAAATTGTGCTTGTCACACAGAATTGGAAGGATTTACAGGGAAATGGTTTGATGAAAAAAAGTGCTGAAAACATAAACATATCAACATATCAACATGAAAAACACAGCAGTGTTGGATTGTGTTGGGGTGGGATGGTTTACTACAATGAGGCATACAGAGCTCTTATTTGTGCACGGCTGCTTAACATTACAATGTTAGAAGTGAATAGTTGATGGAGAATGGAAATGCACTCATAAGTACATTCCACTGGAATTTCCATAAACTAACATAAGTACTCTTCAATAAGCTCATATATAGTAACCATATATTTAACACTGTAAGTAAATCATTGGCACACATTTTCTTTTTCTTTTTCTTTTTTTTGGACAGGCAGAGTGGACACTGAGAGAGAGACAGAAAGGTCTTCCTTTTGCCATTGGTTCACCCTCCAATAGCCGCCATGGCTGGTGTGCTGTGGCTGGCGTACCGTGCTGATCTGAAGGCAGGAGCCAGGTGCTTCTCCTGGTCTCCCATGCGGGTACAGGGCCCAAGCACTTGGGCCATCTTCCACTGCACTCCCTGGCCACAGCAGAGAGCTGGCCTGGAAGAGGGGCAACCAGGACAGAATCTGGCAAACCGAATGGGACTAGAACCCAGTGTGCCAGTGCCACAAGGCAGAGGATTAGCCTAGTGAGCCGCAGCACTGGCCAGCACACATTTTCAAATTTTAAAAATGCTGCTATAAAAAGTTATACTAATTACACATCTAAAATTAATGTTGGAGCTGGTACTGTGGCACAGCATGTTAAAGCCCTGGCCTGAAGCACTGGCATCCCATATGGGCACCAGTTCTAGTCCCAGCTGCTCCTCTTCTGATCCAACTCTCTGCTATGGCCTGGGAAAGCAGTAGAAGATGGTCCAAGTCCTTGGGCCCCTGCACCCATGTGGGAGACCCAGAAGAAGCTCCTAACTCCTGGCTTTAGATTGGCACAGCTCCAGCTGTTGCAGCCATCTGGGGAGTGAACCAGAAGATGGAAGACCTCTCTGTCTCTACCTCTCTCTGTAACTCTGTCTTTCAAATAAAATAAATCTTTAAAATAATCTGAAAAAAAAAAGGTTGAAAATGAATAAATAAATAAATAAATGAATATTTTATTTCCTTTCATTCCACAGCCTACCAGAACAAACCTTATGCCTTAAGTAGGCTTACACATACTCTGAGATCATCTGAATGTCTTATGAGCAAGCTGGGAGGAAAATGACACTGAGAAGCTCTTATACTATATTTGACAGCTGGGACAATTGGCCCACTTTCAGGCACTTAATCAAGACAACCAAACAACCACTCCTTCAAAGGATTGCACAGCAATATTCCAAGTGGCTGTCTGTTTGCCATTACCTGTACTAGACACAATTCAAGTGTACATCAACACTGGGTAGTTAAAACATATTATGGTCCCATCACTGTGGCATAGTAGGTTAAACTTCTGCCTGCAGTGCCAGCATCTCATATGGGCACTAGTTTGAGTCCCAGCCATTCTACCTCTGATCTGGCTCCCTGCAATTAGCCTAGAAAACAGCAGAAGATGGCTCAAGCACTTGTACCCCTGCACCCGTTTGTGAAACCTAGAAGAAGCTCCTGGCTCAGGGCTCCTGATCAGCCCAGCTGCAGCCACAAAAGAACCAGACTTTTCTGGTTTAATCCACATATGACCAGGCAAATTGCTGTAGAATTCTTATTGATTTTAACAAAAAAAATCACAGGCAAACTTGTTTTGGAAAAACTAAAATTCCACTGGTGCCATGGCTAATTTGGCTAATCTTCCACCTACAGCTCCAGTACCCTGGGTTCTAGTCCCAGTTTGGGCACCAGAATCTGTCCTGGTTGCTCCTCTTCTAGTCCAGCTCTCTGCTGTGGCCTGGGAAGGCAGTGGAGGATGACCCAAGTCCTTGGGCCCTGCACCTGCATTGGAGACCAAGAGGAAGCACCTGGCTCCTGGCTTCAATTGGTGCAGTGTTCATAGTAGTGTCCATTAGTGGAGTGAACTAATGGAAGGAAGAGCTTTCTGTCTCTCTCTCACTGTCTAACTCTGCCTGTCAAAAAAAAAAAAAAAAAAAGAAAGAAAAAAACTAAAATCCCTCAGGTCTACAAAAGCCTTAAATATCATTTCCACAAACACAAAAATCATCTTGGTCGGTGCTGGCTATAGATTTTGAATCATAAAACCACAATTTGTAGTGTTTCTGTGTATCTAATGGGTACTACATCACAACTGTTGTTTTGGGTGAGAATAAAAATGAACGAAAGAGATACGGCAGGAAACAAATAAAAAACCAGAAAAACTAGAGTGATGTGCTGAAGAACAATGGCATAATTGGCTGATGAGCCCAAAACAATAAAACCAACATTGAACTCCAGAAAGCCAAATCATGTGCCCTGATTTGAAAAGACCATTCATCCAGTTACCTGAATTCCATTAGTCAGCATGAAAACAAAATGTAACATCATAAAATTCTTTAAAATAGAGAAATACATGAAAAATATGCAAGAAAACACAAAACAAAGGGGGTATTGCAAGACTTGATACTGGAGCCAAGATGGCGGAATAGTGAGGGCGCGCACCGATAGTCCGGGAAAATTTAGTTTAATAAAAGGGAAGTTACGGTAGCCACAGAAAATAGAACCAAAAAAAAAAATTGCAGGGGAAACCCTTCTGGATGGAGCAGCCGTGAATCGGAGGACCTACTGGGAGAACAAGGTCGCCCACCGCGCGGAAGCCAAGTCGCGGGACCGAGCCACAGAAGCCCCAGGGTCTGCGCGCCAGTGCTCCAAGGGGAGTGCATGCCACACAGACAACAGCGGGGAGACTTGGGACGCTCAGGTCTCCGAGTCCACACATCGGCACTGGAAGGGGAGGTGAGCTCAATAACCCGAGACATTGGTGGGGAAACGGGGGTCAGAATCTAGAGGGGGGCCGGAAAGTGCAGCAAACTCACTACCAGAAAGAAGGAAAAAAAAAAGCTTCGGGGTTTCTCTTCCCCCTAACCTTGCAAAGGTTACAAGGCTGCAAGGCTTGAAGAATTCCCAAGAGACAAAAAGCAGGCCTCCTCTCTGGATTTACATATCAATGGGGGAGAGTTAAGGAACTGAGTCACTACAATTCAGTAGCCTAGGCAACCCAGTGGGAGTCCAGAGGAGCCAAAGACTGGAAGCTAAATACCATCAATTCTGCACAGCCCTGCCCTGCAGTGTTACTTACCCCCTGAATAAATAAAATAAATAAATAAATAAAAAGAGAGAGATTTACCACGCATAACTTGAGGGTGTCACCTTTGCACACCCTTAACCAGGAAGAACCAGGCAGAGCTCTCAGGCCGCACCCATCTCAAGCCTCCAAGGCTCCTCCAACAGCAGGCAGTCCACTTAACACAGACACAGTATAAAAAAAAAAAACGCACAGTGACAAAAGAAGAATTAACTATGCCGAGTAACAAACACAGAAATAGAGGGAGCAAGATCAACGATGACACTATGATGCCTCCAAATAAGCAAAACACCCCAAGCCAAGAGTATGAAGATGATGAGATAGAAGAAATGCAAGATACAGATTTCAAAAAATTTATGATAAGAACATTTAGAAGTTTTCAAAAGCAAATCCTTGAACTACAGAAATCCTTAATGGACAAGATTGAAAATCTCTCTCGTGAAAATGAAATTTTAAGGAAGAGTCAAAATGAAACTCAGAAACTAGTAGAACAGGAAAGTGTAATAGTGAAGAGAAATCAAAATGAAATGAAGAGCTCAATAGATCAAATGACAAACACATTAGAAAGCCTTAAAAACAGAATGGGTGAAGCAGAAGAGAGAATATCGGACTTAGAAGATAGAGCACAGGAAAACATACAGTCAAACCAAAGAAGAGGAAATTAGAAATCTAAAAAATATTGTTGGGAATCTACAGGATACTATTAAAAAAACCAACATTCAAGTTCTAGGAGTTCCTGAAGGCATGGAGAGAGAGAAAGGATTAGAAGGCCTTTTTAGTGAGATACTAGCAGAGAACTTTCCAGGTTTGGAGAAGGACAGAGACATCCTAGTACAGGAAGCTCATAGAACCCCCAATAAACATGACCAAAAGAGATCCTCACCACGACACGTGGTAATTAAACTTACCCCAGTGAAACATAAAGAAAAGATCCTAAAATGTGCAAGAGAGAAACGTCAGATTACTCTCAGAGGATGTCCAATTAGACTCACAGCAGACTTCTCATCAGAAACACTACAGGCTAGGAGGGAATGGTGAGACATAGCACAGGTGCTAAGAGAGAAAAATTGCCAGCCCAGAATATTATATCCTGCCAAGCTCTCATTTGTGAATGAAGGTGAAATAAAGACCTTTCATAGCAAACAGAAATTGAAAGACTTTGCCGCCACTCGTCCGGCCCTGCAAAAGATACTTAAAGATGTGCTACACTCAGAAACACAGAAACACGGCCATCGATATGAAAGAAGGTAAAGGAAGAAAACCTACCAGTAAAAGAGCATGGGAAGCTCAATGCATATACTAGAAAATATCTCTGGGAAAATGGCAGGGCAAAGTCACTATGTATCAATAGTCACATTGAACATTAATGGTCTAATTCTTCAGTTAAAAGACACCGATTGGCTGATTGGCTCAAAGAACACAACCCAACTATTTGTTGCCTACAAGAAACACATCTCTCTAACAAAGATGCATGCAGACTGAAAGTGAAAGGTTGGAAAAAGATATTCCATGCCAACAGAAACCAAAAAAAGCAGGTGTAGCCATATTAATATCAAACAAAATAAACTTTAATACAAAAACTGTTAAGAGAGACAAAGAGGGACACTATATAATGATTAAGGGTTCAATTCAACAGGAAGATGTAACTATTATAAATGTATATGCACCTAATTACAGGGCACCGGTCTATTTAAAAGATATGTTAAGGGACTTAAAGGGAGATTTAGATTCCAGTACAATAGTACTGGGGGACTTCAATACTCCACTCTCAGAAATAGACAGATCATCCGGACAGAAGATCAACAAGGAAACAGCAGATTTATTCGACACTATTGCCTAAATGGATCTAACAGATATCTACAGAACTTTCAACCCTACATCTACAGACTTCACATTCTTCTCAGCAGTGCATGGAACCTTCTCTAGGATTGATCACATACTAGGCCATAAAGCAAGTCTCAGCAAATTTAAAAGAATTAGAATCATACCATACAGCTTCTCAGACCACAGCAGAATGAAGCTGGAAATTAGCAACTCCGGAAACCCTAGAAAGTATGCAAACACATGGAGACTGAACAACATGCTCCTGAATGAACACTGGGTCATTCAAGAAATCAAAAGAGAAATCAGAAACTTTCTGGAAGTAAATGAGGATAACAACACAACATATCAAAACTTATGGGATACAGCAAAAGCAGTACTGAGAGGCAAGTTTATAGCAATAGGTGCCTATATCAAGAAATTGGAAAGGCACCAAATAAATGAGCTTTCAGCGCATCTCAGGGACCTAGAAAAACTGCAGCAAACCAAACCCAAATCTAGTAGGAGAAGAGAAATAATTAAAATCAGAGAAGAAATAAACAGGATTGAATCCAAAAAAAACACTACAAAAAATCAGCCAAGGGAGAAGCTGGTTTTTTGAAAAAAATAAACAAAATTGACACCCCATTGGCCCAACTAACTAAAAAAAGAAGAGAAAAGACCCAAATCAATAAAATCAGAGATGAAACAGGAAACATAACAACAGACACCACAGAAATAAAAAGAATCATCAGAAATTACTACAACGACTTGTATGCCAGCAAACAGGAAAATCTATCAGAAATGGATAGATTCCTGGACACATGCAATCTACCAAAATTGAACCATGAAGACATAGAAAACCTAAATAGACCCATAACTGAAACAGAAATTGAAACAGTAATAAAGGTCCTCCCAACAAAGAAAAGCCCAGGACCAGATGGATTCACTGCTGAATTCTACCAGACATTTAAAGAAGAACTAATCCCATTTCTTCTCAAACTATTCAGAACAATCGAAAAAGAGGGAGTCCTCCCAAATTCTTTCTATGAAGCCAGCATCACCTTAATCCCTAAGCCAGAGAAAGATGCAGCACTGAAAGAAAATTATAGACCAATATCCCTGATGAACATAGATGCAAAAATCCTCAATAAAATTCTTGCCGATAGAATACAACAACACATCAGAAAAATCATCCACCCAGACCAAGTGGGATTTATCCCTGGTATGCAGGGATGGTTCAACATTCGCAAATCAATCAACATGATACACCACATTAACAGACTGCAGAAGAAAAACCATATGATTATCTCAATAGATGCAGAGAAAGCATTCGATAAAATTCAACACCCTTTCATGATGAAAACTCTAAGCAAATTGGGTATAGAAGGAACATTCCTCAATATAATCAAAGCAATTTATGAAAAACCCATGGCCAGCATCCTATTGAATGGGGAAAAGTTGGAAGCATTTCCACTGAGATCTGGCACCAGACAGGGATGCCCACTCTCACCACTGCTATTTAACATAGTTCTGGAAGTTTTAGCCAGAGCCATCAGACAAGAAAAAGAAATTAAAGGAATACAAATTGAGAAGGAAGAAGTCAAACTATCCCTCTTTGCAGACGATATGATTCTTTACTTAGAGGACCCAAAGAACTCTACTAAGGGACTATTGGAACTCATAGAGGAGTTTGGCAAAGTGGCAGGATATAAAATCAATGCACAAAAATCAACAGCCTTTGTATACACAAGCAATGCCACAGCTGAGAAAGAACTGCTAAGATCAATCCCATTCACAATAGCTACAAAAACAATCAAATACCTTGGAATAAACTTAACCAAGGATGTTAAAGATTTCTACGATGAGAATTACAAAATCTTAAAGAAAGAAACAGAAGAGGATACCAAAAAATGGAAAACTCTTCCATGTTCATGGATTGGAAGAATCAACATCATCAAAATGTCCATTCTCCCAAAAGCAATTTATAGATTCAATGCAATTCCAATCAGGATACCAAAGACATTCTTCTCAGATCTAGAAAAAAATGATGCTGAAATTCATATGGAAGCAAAAGAGACCTCGAATAGCTAAAGCAATCTTGTACAACAAAAGCAAAGCCGGAGGCATCACAATACCATATTTCAGGACATACTACAGGGCAGTTGTAATCAAAACAGCATGGTACTGTGTTGCTCCCCCTCTTCACGGAGGAACGACACTAGACACTGCATTGTTCTTTTGTCTACTCGGCCCTTCCCGGGTTTGCTGCTGGTTCTTCCCGGGTTGGCTACCGTCCTTCCACCTCCGTGGAAGGGCGGTTCCCCCTGTCACTTTCCCCACTTCCATGGGGGAGCGGCACACCGCCGGCCAGCTCTCTCGGGGGCTGCTCAGATGTTATTCGGATGTTCCCCTTAGATGTTCCTCGTGCATATTGTCTCTCTCCTCCTTTATAGTCCTCTTCCACCAATCCCAACTCTGCTACCCACACGCCGAGTATGCTGCTCTCCTCCAATCAGGAGCAAGATCAGCTCCTGCAGGTTACTGGTCGAACTGGAGGAGCTGTGTAAAAGTTGTTTACTCCTCTCCCAGTGCCATATTGTGGGAGAGCAGATGCATAGAATAAGTCTTAATTCCTGTAACTTAGTCTAGTCCGAGTTGTTCCCCAAAGTACCGGTACAGAAACAGATGGATAGACCAATGGAATAGAATTGAAACACCAGAAAGCAATCCAAACATCTACAGCCAACTTATATTTGATCAAGGATCTAAAACCAATCCCTGGAGCAAGGACAGTCTATCAATAAATGGCGCTGGGAAAACTGGATTTCCACGTGCAGAAGCATGAAGCAAGACCCCTACCTTACACCTTACACAAAAATCCACTCAACATGGATTAAAGACCTAAATCTATGACCTGACACCATCAAGTTATTAGAGAACATTGGAGAAACCCTTCAAGATATTGGCACAGGCAAAGAATTTCTGGAAAAGACCCGGGAGGCACAGGCAGTCAAAGCCAAAATCAACTATTGGGATTGCATCAAATTGAGAAGTTTCTGTACTGCAAAAGAAACAGGAGAGTGAAGAGACAACCGACAGAATGGGAAAAATATTTGCAAACTATGCAACAGATAAAGGGTTAATAACCAGAATCTACAGAGATCAAGAAACTCCACAAAAGCAAAACAAACAACCTACTTAAGAGATGGGCCAAGGACCTCAATAGGTATCTTTCAAAAGAGGAAATCCAAATGGCGAACAGGCATATGAAAAAATGTTCAAGCTCACTAGCAATCAGGGAAATGCAAATCAAAACCACAATGAGGTTTCACCTCACCCCGGTTAGAATGGCTCACATACAGAAATCTACCAACAACAGATGCTGGCGAGGATGTGGGGAAAAAGGGACACTAACCCACTGTTGGTGGGAATGCAAACTGGTGAAGCCACTATGGAAGTCCGTCTGGAGATTCCTCAGAAACCTGAATATAACCCTACCGTTCGACCCAGCCATCCCACTCCTTGGAATTTACCCAAAGGAATTTAAGTTGGCAAACAAACAAGCGGTCTGCACCCTAATGTTTATTGCAGCACAATTCACAATAGCCAAGACCTGGAACCAACCTAAATGCCCATCAATGGTAGACTGGATAAAGAAATTATGGGATATGTACTCTTTAGAATACTATACCACAGTAAGAAACAACAAAATCCAGTCATTTGCAACAAAATGGAGGAATCTGGAACACATCATGCTGAGTGAAGTAAGCCAGTCCCAAAGGGACAAATACCATATGTTCTCCCTGATTGGTGACAACTGACTGAACACCAAAAAGGAAACCTGTTGAAGTGAAATGGACACTATGAGAAACGGTGACTTGATCAGCATAGCCCTGACTGTTAATGAACAACTTAATACATTATCCCTCTTAGTAGTTTTTTTGTCTGCTCTACTTAATATGACTGGTTTAATTCTGTAATTAATGCACAGTTATTCTTAAGTGTTGAAATTTAATGAAATGTGATCCCTGTTAAACATAAGAGTGGGAATAAGAGAGGGAAGAGATGTATAATTTGGGACATGCTCAGGCTGACTTGTCCCAAATGGTAGAGTTAGAAACATACCAGGGGACTCCAATTCAATCCCATCAAGGTGGCATGTACCAATGCCATCTCACTAGTCCAGGTGATCAATTTCAGTTCACAATTGACCATAATGAAAGGACTAAGAGTCAAAGGAAGAAATAAACAAGTCTAGTGCCCGCTAATACTAACCGATAGAATAAATAAAGGGGAGAGTGATCCAACATGGGAAGCGAGATACACAGCAGACTCATAGAATGGCAGATGTCCTAAACAACACTCTGGTCTCAGAATCAGCCCTAAAGGCATTCGGATCAGGCTGAAAAGCCCATGAGAGTATTTCAGGCATGGAAAGCCAAGACACTCTGGCAAAAAAAAAAAAAAAAAAAAAAACCTAAATGAAAGATCTCTGTGAGTGAGATCCCAGTGGAAAGAACAGGTCTTCAAAGAAGGAGAAGGAGGTACCTTTCTCTGAAGGGAGGAGAGAACCTCCACTTTGACTATGACCTTGTCTAAACAAGATAAGAGTCGGAGAACTCAAGGGGCTTCCATAGCCTTGGAAACTCATGACTGGTGCATAGGGAGATTACTGATGCCATAAACAGGAGTGTCAATTTGTAAAGTCAACAACAGGAGTCACTGTGCACTTACTCCTCATGTAGGATCTCTGTCCTTAATGTGCTGTACATTGAGATTTAATGCTATAACGAGTACTCAAACAGTATATTTCACTTTGTGTTTCTATAGGGGTGCAAACTGTTGAAATCTTTACTTAATGTATACTAAACTGACCTTCTGTAAAAAAAAGAAGAAATTATCAATTCCCAACTTGACTCTCACTGGGATTAAACATGACAATAGGTCTGATCTGATTTCATCATCATTTAAAAAATCATCTATTATTTTTCACTTTATGTTTCTGTGTGGGAGCAAACTGTTGAAATCTTTACTTAATGTATGCTAAACTGATCTTCTGTATATAAAGAGAATCAAAAATGAATCCTCATGTGAATGGAAGGGGAGAGGGAGTGGGAAAGGGGAGGGTTGTGGGTGGGAGGGACGGTATGGGGGGGAAGCCATTGTAATCCATAAGCTGTACTTTGGAAATTTATATTCATTAAATAAAAGTTAAAAAAAAAGAAATATGATAGCCAAATTGAGGAGAGAGTGCTTAGAAGAAACCAAAGGCTACCAGCATCTTGATCTCAGACTTCTGGCCTCGAGATCTGTGAGAAAAGCAGTGTCTATGCTTTACGTTACTTTATTATAGGAACTTTAGCAAAAATAATACAGGGAGTATACTCTCATATGTGTTCTTCCAATTATCTTCAAATGTGTTCTTCAGATTATCAAGTGATATGTAAACGCAAAGTAATGTTGATGACATTGAAAAAACTGTTATATTAAAATATGCTGGGCTTCATGAGAATATTTTAGGCATGGAAAGCCAAGACACTCTGGAAAAAAAAAGAAGACCTAAATGAAAGATCCCAGTGGAAAGAATGGGGCCATCAAAGAAGGAGGTACCTTTCTCTGAAGGGAGGAATGAACTTCCAGTTTGACTATGACCCTGTCGGAATAAGATCGAAGTCGGCGAACTCAAAAGGCTTCCATAGACTCGGCAACTCATGACTAGAGCCTAGGGAGATTACTGACGCCATAAACAAGAATGTCAAATGGTTAAGTCTTTACTTAATATATACTAAATTGATCTTCTGTATATAAAGATAATTGAAAATGAATCTTGATGTGAATGGAATGTTAGAGGGAGCGGGAGATGGGAGGGGTGTGAGTGGGAGGGAAATTATGGTGGGGAAAGCCATTGTAATCCATAAACTGTACTTTGGAAACTTATATTTACTAAATAAAAGTTAAAAAATATGATGGGCTTATTTTTATTATTGAGACTAATAAGAATTATTTAATTTGAGACTGTATTACGTAAAAACATTATCTAAGCCTCACATTGTGTACCATGTTGTAAATACTGTAAGTAAGCCAACATAGAAACCTGCAGCTGTCTGGAATCCTCATCCAGTCTCCGGGAAGCCCAGCAAGTACAAAAGTCTCTATTTGTGATTTCTCCCTGTTTATATCCAACACTCACATTCAAATCAACATCCCCCTCCCCCAGTTATAAAATGTGACCAGCATGGGGGGAGTTTCTGTGACCCTACTGCCTAGTACTGTGCCGGTGCTCAGCTGGTGCTCAGTGAACAGTAGCAGCCACCGCCTTTTCCCATCAGTGTGATCATCACTGCTGTTGTTAGAGTCTGAAAAAGCCCACCGCCCGAGGAACGACTCCAAGAGACTTTTCTCTCATGCAACCAGCAAAGGGTTAAAGATTTATTGATTATCCAGCATGCTGGGGCTGTCTGATCATACATGAACAGAGCAGCCCCGAATAACCAAAGGTTAGGGTTTATAAAGGCAAAAACCGCAAAACCGGGAAGGGGGGAATACACGGTTGCTATGCACGGTTGCTATACACAGTTGCTAAAATCAAAAGAGAGTACATAAAATCAAAAGAGAGTATATGGTTACTGGGGTCAACATAACCTAAAACCTAAGTGAAATTAATATTTATCATAATCTTGACAATACCAGTTGCAATAATACAATTAGCAATTAGGACTTGACATTAATGCAAGACACAGACAAATCACATCTTTATTATTAGCCCAGGTAACCCAGGTGCAACCTTTCTACTTTTAAGCTTGAGCAATCATGCTAGGGGGTTTTTGTGCTCTGCCAAGGGTGATGTAGTGCACTGCTATTGTCCGACTATTTGAGATCATGGTTGCAAACCAGAGTCTCACGGTGGGGGGGGGGGGTGCTTTCCCAGAATGGAGTCTCAAGTGCTCCAAAATGGAGTCCCTACTGTCAAGGTGCTACTTCACTCTGTCTTATTTTTACAGCTGTATCAGGAGGTTTAAACCTGTACGCTTAAGCTTAACTTTTTACACCTGCACATATACAATTTTAACTCTTCACTGTCACCACTTTGGTGGCTCTTCTTTTTTTTTTTTTTTTTTAAAGATTATTTATTTGACAAAGTCACAGACAGAGCGAGGGAAAGAAAGAGAGCTCTTCCATCCTCTGGCTCATTCCCCAAATGGCCGTAAAGGCTGGAGTTGGGCCAGTCCAAAGCCAGGAGTGAGCAGTCAGGAGCTTTTTCTGGGTCTCTCACATGGGTGCACAGGCCCAGGCACTTGGACCATCTTCTACTGCTTTCTCAGGCCATAGCAGAGAGCTGGATTGGAAGAGGGGCAGCCGGGACTAGAACCTGCACCCATATGGGATGCCAGCACCGCAGGTGGAGGCTTAGCCTACTATGCCACAGCACCGGCCCGGTTGTTCTTTTTCTCTATCCCTGTGCCCTACAGCAGGTCCCAGAGGCTTTGGAGTCTAACAGCCCTGGGTTAAAATCCTAACTCTTCTCCTGGCTTCAGACTGGCACAGCTCCAGGCATTGAGGCCAATTGGGGAGTGATGGGAAGACCCTCTCCCTCTCCCTCTCCCCCTCCCCCTCCCCTCCCCCTCCCCCTCCCTCTCCTCCTCTCCCTCTCCCTCTCCCTCTCCCTCTCCCCCTCCCTCTCCTCCTCTCCCTCTCCCTCTCCCTCTCCCTCTCCCTCTCCCTCCCTCTGCTCTTTCTGTGTAACTCTGACTTTCAAATAAACAAATCTTTAAAAAAAATCCTAACACTTTTGGATGTGTGACTTTGGGCAGGTCACCTCCATGCCTTGAGCCGTGTTTCTTTATCTGTAAAATAATAAAGGCATTTGCTCCCATGGATTGCTGGGATACGTGATACAAGAATGTAAAATGCCAGACATAGAGCCTGGCACAAATTAGGAAAATCCCGAATGGCAGTGGCTGCTGTCACTGCCCATTGGTTTTGGTTTTAAAAAGATTTGTTTATTTACTTTAAAGGAGAGTTACAGAGATAGAGATAGAGAGAGAGAGAGAGAGACAGAGAGAGAGAGGTTTTCCATTCGCTGGTTCACTTCCCAGTTGGCTGCAATGGCCGGAGCTGAGCCAATCCAAAGCCAGGAGCCAGAAGCTTCCCCTGGGTCCCCCACATGGGAGCAGGGGCCCAAGGACTTGGGCCATCTTCTACTGCTTTCCCAGGCCATAGCAGAGAGCTGGATCAGAAGTGGAGCAGCTGGGACTTGAACCAGCTCCCATATGGGAGGCCGGCACTGCAGGTGCCAGCTTGACCCACTACGCCACAGCGCTGGCCTCTGCTCATTGTTATTAGTACCATTTCATCTTATATTTTAGACTCAGGAATACTGGTAGCTTGCTGAAGTGCTTCTCACTCCCAGTGACAAACTTTGGACAGTGACTTGGGAGGTATTAAGATCCAAATATTCTGACCACCCCAAGGCCCTCCGAGACCGACCAGAGGAAGCGGGTCCTCTGTGAGCTGGAGGTCTAATCCCCCTCTGTTGATTGGTTCTCAGTGATCCAGGGGAAAGAAAGCACCAGAACACCCGGTATTTGATTTAAAAGTCTACACCTTGGGGATGTGTTTTCGGGTTCTTGGAGACTGACTTAATGGAAGAAGAGAGGTGAGAGTTCTTGCTGGTGCTGTGCCCCTGGGGAGGGCTTGACTCCCTCGGAGGCTTCTAGAAGCAGTCCTGCTTTTCTTGCCTGTGGCCCCTGTTACTGCATACAATAAATATTTGACAACATTTTAATTTCTCGCCACCTGGCTAGAATTGCTTATGAATATCACACCCATGAATGTAAGCAATTAAGTATTTTATAAGCACTGCTGAGATGCCAATATCAGAAAACAGGACTTGCAGGTGACAGAGGCGGGACGGTCACTCCGTGTTTTCCTCGGGGGCTTCGCTCTCTTCACCTTCTGCCGAGGACTCTGGAGGGGGCGTTTTCTTGGCGGGGGCCTCGCTGAGCTCCCTGTGGGAAGAGAGCAGAGCAAGGCTTCCACTCCTGCCACTCTCCCCGCCTCCCCAAACTCAGTACGGTGAAGTGGCCCTGTCAAGGACCCTGCGTCCTTGTCAGGAAACTCTTCCTTTACGGAAGGCTCCTTGTCTGGGGGCAAGTCCTTGGCTTTCTTGCGTGTGCCACCGAAAGGGCTGAGCAGACGCCTCAGCCAGAGTGGCCACCTCAGCCGGAAGAAGCCCTAGGAAAGACAAAAAGACATGTGAATTGAGCATTTTCCCTGTCTCCAGCCACACACTGCAGCCTCCTCCCATTTACCTGAGTCTCATCTTCCGAACACTTTCTAGGCACTGATTGGTGAAAGCTCCTTGGGGAAAAACACACACAAGACCATTAGAGACGAGTGCCATTGTTCACTTCTCACAGTGTGCATCTCCGGTCTTCCTGGGACGACACATGCACCTCAGCCATCACTGCAGTGAGTGCTCACTACAAGCCTGGGGTCTCAGATGCAGTACCCAGGGCGCTGGGCTTCCAGGAGCCCTCTGTCCCTACAGACCTGCAGTGTCTCTGGGGAGACTTTTGTCTGTTGTCAGTCCCAGTGCCTTTCTCAGCCAAGTGTGCTTGCGCAGTGGGACACACTGCACCACCACATGGGGCAGAAGTATTTTCTCTCTCCAGAGGCATTTGACACCTGCCCCTTTAGGATTTAGCCTCACAAGCATCATTCACTGGGGTGTAGGGAGAAAATGCTTGTGTTTCCATAGCTGCTCTAGTCCCCTATAAATTGAATCCTATGAAGCAATGCCCGAGTCCAATAGCAACGTTACCCAGCTCAAAGATTTTTCTCACTGCAGGGTGTCTGTCACTGATGGAAGATTGAGTTGTGAAACCAGTTTAAAGGGCAAAACCAGCGTGGAAATACAAGGTACCCTTTTTGAATATGATTAAAACAGAAAAAGAGTGCATTGTTTCAGCAACTGCTTGTGTCTACAGAGCGTGTGGGTATTGATTTGCAATAGAAATTGTAGCACACAGCCCAAGCTCACTATGACCAAGGGAGAAGTCCCTGGCTGGGGAGGAACCTTCCTCTCTGTAATACTCACTGGCAGTGTGACTATGGGACCAGTATTGTCCCTTTCTCCTTGTATCCTTACCATAACAGGGAGAGACAAACGGTCTGAGAAGGTGTGAATAAAAGGCATAGGCAGTGGGGGTCTGGAAACCAGTAAGTTTTCCAGCCACCTCATACATTTTACTCTCCAGCAGCCTTGAGGGCGACTGTCCCCCTTCCCCCAGTGTCATGTGTCTTTCCATAGCCCTTCTCCGAGCCTCTGGAAAGGCCTCTGAACTGGCCAGATGCCACCAGCAGCAGGAACAGCACAACCAAAGCCCCTCCCTAGCTGCTGTGTCTCGGAAGGACCACTGACAGCACATGTGTCCGTGCTGGTGCCGTCTCCCCAGCCATGGCTGGGGACCAGATTTGCTGGAATCAGGCAAAACACTCAGATGGATAGTCTTCTGCCTCTGGCAATGTCCTCATTCTAAAATGAGCAGGTTTAAATAGATGAGTTCTCAGTACTCCTCTACTTCTAAAATTCTAATGTAACAATTGTCAGACTGATACTTACGTTGAAGATTTTTCTAACAATTGTCAGACTGATACTTACGTTGAAGATTTTTCTATGTCTTCTCTTCCTCTTCCTCTATGAGAGTAAATCTTTTTTGTAAGGAAAAGCAATCATTATTCACCATAATGATTCTATCTCCAAATCATTTACCTTCCCTTTCTTTCTCTAAAAGCCTTGCCTGCCCAATAAGATAACTTTTTTGAGGACAGGAATTCTGTCTTGTTAATAGTTCTCACTCTTCCACAGTCCTTGGTCTTGAATGCCTCTGGGACTTAATACATTCTATTGACAGCCAGTCATCAGTGAGTCCTCTTAAAAGTGGAATGGGAGTGCAGCGTCATGCATTTAATCTATACTAATTTGGGAACATGGAAGTTGTAGTCCTTAAACAAAATTTAAAAAATCTGGAAGAAAAAAAAGTGGAGTAGTAGGAAACACCCTTAACCTGCTGAAAGTATGGACCAGAAACCTAAACAATGGTGTTTTAAAGGCAAGAACAGGAGTAGGATACTTATTAGACTGCTACTAGTCATCATTGTTGAAAAGGCTGAAATTAGTGCAATAAGAAAAATAAATGGGGTATAATTACTGCAAAGGAAGAGACAAAACTGTCATCATTTGCATAGGAGATGGTGGACAACCTAAAAAAAAAGCCCAAGATAATCAGCTGACATTTTGTTGGACGTAACGTGTGGGTCCGGGGAGGTGACTAGGTGCTGAGTCAGGAGAGTAGTACAGTGAATCTCCTGTTTGTTGTGCACCACCAGTGACTAGAGGGAAAATGGAGTACAGAGCCCTTCTTTAATAGCAATAGAAAGGAATAAACTATCTTGGAATAAACTCAACGAAAGTTGTGTAAGATTTATGTGATTAGGATGCTCTTCTGAAGTCCATAAAATGTCATGTTTCTAGGGTATCATAAAGATGTCAGTTCTCAAATTAATCTACAAATTCAAGGCAACTTAACTCAAACCCCAAGAAAACTTTTTACAAACTCTGACCAGCTGCCATCTTTTAGGAAAAAATAGATGATAAAAACTACTAAATTTATGAAGCAGGAGCTGCCCTACACTGAAACTGTGTAGTGTTAGGGTGGGCACTGCCCATGCTGGTCTCTTTCTCATCTCTATGCTGTGATCACTTACTTCTTGTGGCTAGACATGTCTTTTAAAAAACTTTCATTGAAGATAGACAGATTTCATGTATACAGATTCAGGAACATAGTGATACTTTCCACCTTACCCTCCCTCCTGCCCACACTCCCATCCCTTATTCTTCCCCCCTCTCCTATTTCCATTCTTATTTTTTATGAAGATCTATTTTCAGTTAACATTATACTCATAAGATTAACCCTACACTAAGTAAAATGTTCAACAACTAGTATGAAGAAAAAAATTCACTGTTCTTCAACAGTTCACACAAGGGCTATTTAAAATCATCACATCTCAGGGATTTTTCAAGATGGTGGCATAGGGAGGCAGCTTGCTGCTCTAGTCTAGGGGTGGATAGTTAAAAAAAAGTGGAAGGAGTGCAATCTCAGGGAAGGTTTAGGGAGAAAATGGTAGAGGAAACTCCATGCAAATTGGATGGACGCTGTGGACCTATGTGGAGGGTGTGGACTTGCACAGTTTGAGACCCCAGCAGCTGAGAGCCTCAGCACCAGCTTTGGAATGAGGCAAGACCATACTGCAACAGCTCAAGCCACTGGCAATAAAGCTGTGGGAAAAGCCTGGCATGGGTCTGGCTTGGAGCTCTGTGGGGGATGATGTACCTGCCAACCTAGAGCAAAAAAAAGTGGGGGAGTTCACGTTTCTCTCTGCCCGACCTCAGGCACTGGCATGCTGTAACTAGCCAAGAGAGGGCAGGCACCATTTTGGAGATACGTAACAGCTGCTCCAGCTAGTGACCGTGAACCCAGAAACCAACCTAGAGGAGATGCCAGACTCTGGGAGAATTGACAGGGGGCTGGGTGCTTGTGGCTGTGGGAGCCTTGTGTGGTGGGACTGTGAAAACACTGGGCTGTGTGGGAGGGTGCAGGCAAGCTCCAGGGAGGGAACACATCTTAGAGCAGCTTGATGCAGGAATCAGCTGCAGTGCATCAGCTGAACTCATTTAGACAAAGTCTTAGACATTGGAGCAGTGGGATGCTACGTAGATCTAATGACTCTGTAAGACAATACTTTTGTCTTTTGGCTGCATCCTTTCTCCCAAGGGCAGAGACAGTTCCTCGAGGGTGGAGAGCATATAATCTCATTGTTTCAGCAATGAGGAAAGAAATCAGTGGTAGAAGAGAGTACATCAAATCCCTGACACAATTTTGGAGAACTTCTGCCACTTTACTCTGGCCTTCTTACACTTAACCTCTCCAAATGTCCAGTCCCTTGTTATCTCGGTTCCAGTTGCACAGAGATTTCCCACGAGTGGGGTTCCTTTAAAAATCTGTGGAATGTGCTTTTCAAGGGAAAGAGTAAAGCGCATCTCGGTCTTGGTGACTAAAGAGGAAGGTCAGCTCATGGTACGTGGAAAGTGGCATTGATGTACAGTCTGTGGATTCCGAATCTATTACAAAGGAAGGATGCACTCTGGCAACCTGAATGAGTCGTCCCTACCTCAATGAGACAGAAGATGATAACCAGCATTGTGACCACTGCCGTCACAGATATTGCCACGATGAGCTTGTTGTGATAGCCGTGTTCTTGAGCTCCTTTTGCGAGCTAAGAAAGAGCACAGTTTAAAAAGACAGAATAAAGAGCTGGAAAATATGGATGCTAAATATTCAGAACCCCGTTCTTCAGGTGAGTGGCGTAAAAGATCTTAAAAGACCATACAAAATCTGCTGTATTATATATAATCTTGGTATTACTCATTTTCTCTACAGTGTGTTAGGTCTGCCTCCTAACAAAGTGTCACCGTCTTGGCAAAAGTTACATTACCGAGACAAGATCTGGACTGGGAGCCCCTGGTCTTCCCGCTTGGGGTCTCCTAAGTGATGGGAAAGTGCAGATCTCCTGTCCTCACCTTACTCGACTCCTGCTCTTTCTGTCCACTCGGGGCTTCTGTACTCTCATTGATATAGGTCTCAGTCCTCCACTGCTCTGTGTCCCATTCTTCCTTGGCTATCTTTTCTTCCTGCTGCTCACTGAGGAGCTTCATCAGGATGCCTGTTCTGGAGATGAGCTTGGCACAGGGCAGTTGCACCTGGGCCTCAGAGCAGTCCATTTTCAGAGTGCGGATGACGTGAGAAATGAGCTTTTTCATGTCCGTGTTGGGGATGAGGGACTGTAGCTGCTGATTCAGCTGAATTTCAAACTGTTCTCCCTGGGACAGCATCACAGGGTAGGTGAAGCCTACGGGCATGGTGGGGGCTTCAGTGCCCTCGCTGGGGTATTCCCACTGTGTTTCCTTGGTTTGGTCCACAGTCGGCATTAGGTTGAACTCGGTCCCAGCAGAATCTGTAGCTGAAGGATCTGTGTGCATTTTGTCACCAGGGAGCGTTTCTTCATGTGCAGTGGTGTTTTCTGGCAAAATGTTTTCTTCAAAAACACGCCCTCTGGAATGGTTTTCCTCCCTAGTGTCTTCTATAGAAGGTTCTCTCAGAGGAGGACTCCCCTGAGAATGCAGGCCTCCAGGGGATGAGAAAGCCTCTCCGGAGGGGGAGTTTATGAGACTCCGCAGTGCAGGGAACGGAGGCCTCTTCCCAGCCATCTGCCTGTTGAGGGAATTTTTCCTTCTGAACTTCCGACTCAGTTTGGCCTTGGGGGTTCGGAGGACCAGGTGAGAGCGAGTTTTGTGAAAGCGGTAATTTTGTCTGGAATGCGAGATTGGTTTCCCTGCCGCCTTATTTTTAGCTCTAGCATTGGCATCTTCTAAGACAAAAATGGTGTAGGTTAAGTCTTTTCCTTTGTTGTTGATCTCAGAGATTTTGCAGGGGAGGTAGAAGGCCTGCCCAGGATGTGTTTCTTCAGGAAAGAGGGGGCTGCAGCCTCACGTTCCTTTGTGAGCAAGGGCTCCGTGTGCAAGGAGTTTCCGGCCACCTGCCTGGGCCTCTGAGCCACTTGAAGCTCCTTCAGCTCCCTGGAGCCTGCTCTCCCAAGCCTTCTTCCCCCAATGCTCTCCGCAAAGGGCCAGGTGCCCCGTCTCCTCCCGAGGCTCTTCCTCATCTCCTGGAGGTGCCTTTCCCGTAAGCCCTTTGGCCCCTTGATGACTTTTTTCACTCTCTGCAGCCTGTACCCCACACTTGGCATGGTTGCCAGGCTGTTCTCCTGTGACGGGGCAGTTTCTGATTTCTTTTGGAGGATTTGAGGGTTAAATTGATGACCTAACAGGATAGGCTGCATAAGCATGGCCTTTTCTTCCTTCTTAACCTTATCGATTTTTTTCTTGAATTACTTCATGTAACAAATTCTCCAGAAAATAGAGCTTTCTCAACTTATTTCTGTAAGGATGAGAGGGCCTTCTTATGTGGGTTTTCACGTAGCTCAGGGACTTATCTCTATCTTGCACATTTGAAAAAAGCAGTGTAATGAATGGTAATAATGTTGATTCTACATTTTGTAGATTTTCCTCTGAGAAATAAGGCAATATATAATTCAGTGCACTAATAACATCACTTTCATCGTTGAGGTCCCGCTGTTCACTCATGCGGCCTGGGAAGTCCACACTGTTTCTCTCTGATACTGAGTTCTCTGGCTCAATAGTCAGCTGCTTGCTGGTGTTGTTCTTCCGGGCTTGCAATATCTTCATGAATTCCCCCTTTGGGTTCCCTATAGATGCTTCTTCAACTGTCAAAAAAAGAAGAGACTGCTTTTTGGTACGGAAGACTGATGGGACAGCTTTATGTCAGTCCACAGCCCTACACTCTCATCAATTAAATTAGGAGTCAAATCCAATATTTGGGGTACCATTGAGACTTTAGAGAGAAAAGTAAAACCACACTCAAACCTATGAAATGGCAACAACAAAGGAGAAAAAGATATTTTTGAGAGTGGCATTCAGAAGAGTTCGCAGTGTTAAAAAGCAGTAACTATGATCAGTATTATTTCATTGGTTTCCAATGACCAACCACTCCAGGCTTAGAATAAGGCTGGAGGACAAATGGCCCCACCCAGCTGCCCCTTCTGTGGCTCTGCCCCTGCTTCTCAGCCACATCATTCCACAGTCCTGCCTCATGCTGAGGGAGCCCAAGGCTTCCTCCCTCCCTTCCTCCCTCCCTGTGGCCCTATGTTCTTGCTGCCATCACAGGTGTCCATGGCAAAATATAGGCATGTAAGGGGAGTGAGGGCAGAGGTGGTCAAGCCAAGGGGCCTTGCTCCTCACCTCAATGTGTTCTTTCCCACCCTTGTAAAGGGAGATTAACAATGCTTGTCCTTCTCACCTCTTGAGATGAAGGGAATAATATAATTGGTAGAATAATATAACTGGTCTGGAAGGTGAGCAACACTGTGTAGATGGGTATACAGTTATCACTGTGCTAATGCCTCAGATCCCTGACTGAGATCCGAATTCAAGCTGTCTAAGGAAGAAAGCGGTCACATTTTGGAAGTCACGACATCAGTGGTAATAACCCTCATCTACAGAAGGATACTTAAAAGTACCCGAGTGTTCTGTGGATAGAAAAGCGTGAGACTCAGAGCAGGTTCAGAGTTGGACAGTCTACAAGTGCATGGAGGAGCCTTCCGACTCCATCAGAGGAGTCAGGCAGCCATTTCTGGTTATGGAACCAGAAACTCCCCGGCTCCAAATAAAACAGCATCACTTGTACTCTTTTATACAAGTGCAAAAACAAACAACCGCGGTGAGCAGTGTAGACCTGTTCTATAAGACAGAGGGCCCTTGAGGCCCAACACATAGAAAACCAGTTTATAGACTGTGTGCAAATGAGTTATCATTGAAAAGCAAAGCACCCAAGAGCACAGAACACCACGTGTGTGGTTCCCAACATTGCTTCCTTCCCCTTCCACCTCTTTTCCATGATCCTTTGTGCATATGTAAATTACATAGCGGTAACTATGTTATTAAATTACATAGCGGTGATTGCGAACCTGACTTTCAGCAAGGGAGCAGTGTAGCAATTTAGGGAGTTTAAATCTGAATGAATGAATAAAAATTCAGCAATTAATTACATTGTTACTTTAAACTTGACCCTAAAATTTTAAAATAAGAAATTTAAAACAAATAAAAATTAAAAAAAGATCCTCAGGAAGTTCCGACTCACGGCAATGTGTCGTATTTGGCAGGCATTCATTGTCACAGTGAAGCTTGACGGTGTTGCAGACAACCTCGATAGTATGTTTAAATTGGCAGAGGCAGCAGGCCATATGGCTGGGTAAGATCCTATGAATAGAGACAGAGAATTAAGTTACCTGTAAAGGGGTTCCTTGGGTGGGTCAAACAGGTGAGCCAAGGTGCCAGCAAAGGAGTTCTTGAGGTATGTGGCCAGGACATTTGGGTAGGAGCCTGGTGGCCAATTGTTGGTCTTGAATATGAGAATAAAGGAAGGAGGGAGAGGTGGCCCAAGGAGGCATAGGCATGGAAGTGGGTGTGGTGTATCCAAAATAAAGTCAACAGGGTGAGCATTGGGCACCATGGATCTGTCGTTTGACTCAGGGGTGTCTCCTTCCAGTTCACAAGTCTCATTGTGGGTTGGGAGTGCACAGGAGGACTTCCCCCAACCTCTGGAGTACTCTTCTCCATCCCTGTTGGAAGTGTTCACTATTAGAAACTACTCTGGTCCCAGAAAAATGACTGACTGCAGTAATTGTTGGAAAAGATGTGGAGAAAAAGGAACACTCGCTCACTGATGGGTGAGTGAAAGTAATTTGACCAGGCAGGTGTTTAGCCCAGCCATGAAGATGCTGCTTGGGACAAGCACATCCACTTCTGGAATGCCTGGCTCCATTTCTGATCCCTGTTTCCTGCCAGGAAGTGCCCTGGGATGTGTCAGGTGGTGCTTCCCTAAATACCCAGAAATGGAAAGACTGCAACTTATGGTAGGTGTGTGTTTTTAAGAAACTGTCAGTCTATTTTCATTATATTTTTTTTTCAAATGTATCATTTCGAAAGTTTCTGTGGAAGGAAGAGAGAGAAACACACACAAACACATCTTTTCTTTTTTTTTTTCTTTTTGACAGGCAGAGTGGACAGTGAGAGACAGAAACAGAGAGAAAGGTCTTCCTTTTGCCATTGGTTCACCCTCCAATGGCCGCCGTGGCCGGCGCATCGCGCTGATCCAAAGCCAGAAGCCAGGTGCTTTTCCTGGTCTCCCATGCGGGTGCAGGGCCCAAGGACTTGGGCCATCCTCCACTGCACTCCCGGGCCATACCAGAGAGCTGGCCTGGAAGAGGGGCAACCGGGACAGAATCCGGCGCCCTGACCGGGACTAGAACCCAGTGTGCCAGCGCCGCAAGGCGGAAGATTAGCCTATTGAGCCACGGTGCCGACCACATGTTTTCATTAGGTAGTTTACTCCCCAAATGTCTGCGACATGCAGGGCTGGGCCAGGCCAAAGCCAGGAGCTCAGAAACTAGTTTGGTTTTCCATGTGAGGAGCAAGAACTCAAGTCCTTGGGGCATCACCCACTGCCTTCCAGGGTACATGTTAGCAGGAAGCTAGGGTGGAGCAGAGCCGGGACTTGGATCCAGGCATTCTGATGTGGGATTGGAGTATCCCAGGTAGTGGCTTAACGGCTGCACCAAATGCCTGCCATCGTAAACAGTTTAATTTTTATTTGTTTTATTTTTTAAAGCTTTTATGTAATGAATGCCAATTTCATAGGTACAACTTTAGGAATATAGTGTTTTTTCCTCCATACCTGCCCTCCCACCCCCACTCCCGTCCTACCTCCTACTCCCTCTCCCATCCCATTCTTCATTAAGATTCACTTTTGATTGACTTTATATACAAAAGAGCAACTCTATACTAAGTAAAGATTTCAACACTTTGCACCAACCCCCCACCCCACAACATAAAAAGTACTGTTTGAGAACAAGTTTTGCAGTTAATTCTCATAGTACAGCTCATTAAGGACAGAGTTCCTACGGGGGGGGGGGGTAAGTGCAAACAGCTTCATTTCTAATACCCCCAAATTGGAACAACCTAAGTGTTCACAAATAGGTGAATAGATAAACTATGGTAGGTTACACGTAGTGGGCCAGGCTCTTTCTAACCAATAGAATAACCAATGGTTGAGTTGTTACAGATGACTAATGTTACTTCTTTGGGTCCAGGGAAAGCTTCATATAGAAAGGAAAAAAAAAAGAAATTATCAACTCCCAACTTGACTCTCACTGGGATTAAACATGACAATAGGTCTGATCTGATTTCATCATCATTTAAAAAAATCATCTATTATTTTTCACTTTATGTTTCTGTGTGGGAGCAAACTGCTGAAATCCTTACTTAATGTATACTAAGCTGATCTTCTGTATATTAAGATATTCGAAAATGAATCTTGATGTGAATGGAAGGGGAGAGGGAGTGGGAAAGGGGAGGGTTGTGGGTGGGAGGGACGGTATGGGGGGGAAGCCATTGTAATCCATAAATCGTACTTTGGAAATTTATATTCATTAAATAAAAGTTAAAAACAAAACAAAACAAAAAAAAAGAAAGAATGCACTCAGAATGCTAAGCTAGTGTTTTACTAGACTTCAATTCTAACAGGAAATTTTCGTTAAGTCCTTTCTACCCCTAACTTCGTATTTTGAAAATTTTCAAGCCTACAAAAATATCCGAAAGATTGGTGTCATGAGTTTACATGTTCTCTCACTTAGATTCAACTGTTGCTAACATTTTGCCACATTCACTTTCCACGTGTGTGTCTCTATGCACTTCTTGGACAAACCATTTGAGAATGAGCTGTAGATATGATGACCTTTTCTTGCTAAACCTGAAGTCTGCGTCTCCTAAGAACAAAGGCATTCTCCTGCATATCCACAACACTATTATCACCCAGTCAGCTTTAACATTAACATCACCGTCTATTGTGGTCCACATGCAGGTGCTCTCAGTTGTCCCAAACATGTCTTGGCTACTTTTAAATCAGGCATTGCATTTTATTTTCATGGCTCTTTAATTTTCTTCAGTTTAGAACTGTTCCTTTTTTGCAGTGTTTCATGGCATTGGGATTTTTGAGGCATTCAAATCAGTTGTTTTACAGCATGCACCTCAATTTATCCTTCTAAGACCAATACTGAATATAATCACCAGGGAACATTTATTTTTTTGAGTGGCTAAGATTTTTTTTAAAAAGTTTTATTTATTTGAAAGGCAGAGTGATGGTTGGGTGCAGGAGAGAGAGAGAATGAGTGGAGGGAGAGGGAGAGGGAGGGAGAGAGAGAGAAAGAATGAACGTGAATAAATCTTCCAGCCACTGGTTCATGCCCCAAATGGCCACCGCAGCTGGGGTTGGGCTGGGTTGAAGTCAGGAGCCAGGATCCAGGAGCCAGGAACTATATTCAGGTCTCTCCTGGGTGGCAGGGGGTCAAGCACTTTGGTCATCCTGTGCTGCTTTCCCAGGTTCATTAGCAAGGAGCTGGATGGGAAGTGGAGCAGCTGGGACTTGAACTGGCACTCCCATATGGGATGCCAGCATCACAGACAACTTCACCTTGTGCCACAACACCAGCCCCACTAGGGACCATTTCTGGCAGGAACACTGCATCTTGCATAGAGAATGTTGTAGTTTTGCTGCTTACTAAAATGGATGCACTAGGGATGATGTCAGTGATAAAATATTTATTTTTTAGATTTTTATTTATTTGAGAGGTAGAGTTACAAACACAGAAAGGGAGAGACAGAGACAAAGATCTTCCATCTTAAGCTGGTTCACGTCCCAAATGGCCTCAATGGCCAGAGCTGGGCCAATCTGAAGCCAGGAGCCAGGAGCTTCTTCCGGGTCTCCCATGCAGGTGCAGAAGCTCAAGCACTTAGGTCATCTACTGCTTTCCCAGGCCATAGCAGAGAGATGGATCAGAAAAGGAGAAGCCAGGACTGGATCTGGTGCCCATATGGGATGCTGGCACCGCAGGTGGAGACAGCCCACTATACCACAGCGCTGGGCCCCAAATCATTATTTTCAAAAATATTGGCAAATCTGGGGCCGGCACCATGGTGCAGTAGGTTAATCCTTCACCTGCAGCACCGGCATCTCATATGGGCGCTGGTTCTAGTGCCAGCTGCTCTGCTTTTGATCCAGCTCTCTGCTATGGCCTGGGAAAGCAGTGGAAGATGGCCCAAGTCCTTGGGCCCTGCACCCGCATGGGAGACTGGAAAGAAGCACCTGGCTCCTGGCTTCGATCAGTGCAGCTCCAGCCATTGTGACCATTTGGGGAGTGAACCATCGGAAGGCTTTTTTCTCTGTGTCTCTCTCTCACTGTCTATAACTCTTATCTGTCAAATAAATAAATAAAATTTTAAAAAATATTGGAAAATCTTTTGAAATTGCTAATGACCTGAGGTATAACTTATTCTTACTAGATAATATTTAAGTATTAAAGACCATTGCACATTAATATGCAATAAAGGGGCCAGCGCTGTGCTGTAGCAGGTTAAGCCTTCACCTGCAGTGTCAGCATCCCTTATAGGCACTGGTTCAAGTCCCAGCTGCTCCGCTTCTGGTCCAGCTCCCTGCTAATGCACTTGGGAAAGCAGCAGAGGATGGTCCAAGTGCTTGGGCTCCTGCTCCCACATGATTCAGAATAAGCTCCGACTCCTGACTTTGGCCTGGCCAAGCCCTGGCTGTTGTGGTCTTTTGAGCTAGGAACCAGCAGATGGAAGATCTTTCTCTCTCTCTGTATTTCTGCATTTCTTTTTTCTTCTTTTTTTAACTTTTATTTAATGAATATAAATTTCCAAAGTACAGCTTATGGATTACAATGGCTCCCCCCCCATAACTTCCCTCCCACCCGCAACCCTCCCCTTTCCCTCTCCCTCCCCCCTTCCATTCACATCAAGATTCATTTTCAATTCTCTTTATATACAGAAGATCAGTTTAGCATATATTAAGTAAAGATTTCAACAGTTTGCACCCACATAGAAACATACCAGGGGATTCCAATTCAATCCCATCAAGGTGGCATGTACCAATGCCATCTCACTAGTTCCGGTGATCAATTTCTGTTCAAATTGATCATAATGATAGGACTAAGAGCCAAAGGGAGCACATAAACAAGACTAGTGTCTGCAAATACTAGCTGATAGAATAAAAAAGGGAGAGAATGATCCAGCATGGGAAGTGAGATACACAGCAGACCCATAGAATGGCAGATGTCCTAAACAGCACTCTGGCCTCAGAATCAGCCCTTAAGGCACACGGATCTAGCTGAAAAGCCCATGAGAGTATTACAGGCATGGAAAGCCAAAACACTCTGGCAAAAAAAAAAAAAACCCTACATGTATTTCTGCCTTTCGAATAAATAAGTAAGTCTTTAAGAATGCATTAAGGACCATCGCTTATGAGTCACGACACAAGTGAGCTGGCCTGCTTTGTCTAAACTCCTGAGGACTTCCAATAATGAACTCCAGTGTAACAATTGCTTTCAGGTTTTTATAGCCTTGGTTGCACATGGCTCCAGAAAATGCTAGCACTTTTCCTGTCCACTGATGGTCAAGTATGAAAAAAGCAGCTAGAACACCACAGCCTTGGCTAACTGAGAAAGCTTGTTGATGATGAGAGCTTTGACTCTTTGGAGAGGAAGGCCTCTCACTGACCTGGGAGGATCCACTGTGGCAGATGCTGCCCAAGGTTGAGGAAGAGGAGGCTAGAGCAGAAACCAGTGGACTTGATGATGTGGGAAAGTTAGTCAAGGAGGTGATCTGACAGAAGTGATTAGGGCAGGGTATGCTGTGAGAGGCCTTTCCCCATTCTTATCTTGTGGAGTCCGCTCAACTAGCCTTATCATAGTTTCTGTTTAGCTTGTCCAATTGGCAGGGGGGAGGTCACAATGGAAGTTGCAGTGAGTTTATGGTAAAATGTCAGAATAGGGCTCTAAGGAAATCCTTTTTAAAACTTCAAAACTTGAGATACTTCAAACTCTGCATGAAAATTAACTAGAAAGGATCATGGACCTAAATGTAACTCTACAGTTTCTACAAGAAAACAGGAGAAAATCTCTGTAACTTTAGATTAGACAATGGGTTATTTGAAAGATTTTTTTCAGGAAAGGCACAATAAAAGGACAAACCATACAAGATAAAAGTTGCTATAGGCTCATCAACATTAAAAAAAATTAACTTCTACTCTTCAGAAGGTACACTTAGTAGAGTGAAATGATAACTCACAACCAGAGAGAAGATATTTACTAAACATACATCTGAGAGAAAGTACTCATACCCAGAGCATATAAAACACTCTTAAAACTCCCTAAGATTACCATCAAATTACTACATGGGAACAGATTTGAATAGACACTTGGTAAAGATATTTGCACAACAGTATCGTCAGTTATTAGAGAAGTCTAAGTTTAAACTGCAGTGAGTGTACCCAAGGTGCCAGCGTTAGGATGACTGAGTCCCGCATTTGAGCACTTGCATTTGATTCTTCTCTCTGGTTCCTGATTCCAGCTTCCTGCTAATATAGTTCTTCTGCCTTTCTTTGGTTGAGTAACTGGGGTTCCTGCCACCTACATGGGAGATCTGGGTTGAATTCCCAGCTGTCAATTCCAGCTTCAGCCCAATGCTGGTCTTGGTGGCATTTGGTGAGAGAACTGATTGACTCTCTAGTAACTATTTTTAAATACTAAAAAAACATATAGAGATTCCACTATTTATCTACTGGCAGAAGAGCTACATTAAAAAAATTTGATTGATTGACCTTCCATCTGCTGGTTCACTTCCCCAAATGCTGATAACAGCCAGGGTTGGGCCAGGACTATGCCAAGGACATAGGTCTCAATGTGTGGGTCTCCTACATGGGTGGCAGAGACCAGAATACTTGAGTTACCATCGGCTACCTCCCAGGGTGCACATTAGCTGGAAGCAGAGTAGCTGGGACTCAAACTTGGCACTCTGATACGGGATGTAGGCATCCCAAGTGGTATCTTATTTATTTATTTATTTATTTATTTATTTATTTGACATGTAGAGTTAGACAGTGAGAGGGAGAGACATAGAGAAAGGTCTTCCTTCCATTGGTTCACCTCCCAATCACCCCCCAAATGGCCGCTACCGCCGGAGCTGCGCCGAACTGAAGCCAGGAGCCAGGTGCTTCCTCCTGGTCTCCGATGCAGGTGCAGGGTCCAAGCACTTGGGCCATCCTCCACTGCCTTCCCGGGCCACAGCAGAGAGCTAGATTGGAAGAGCAGCAGCTGGGACTAGAACCTGGTGCCCATATGGGATGCCGGTGCCACAGGTGGAGGATTAGCCAAGTAAGCCATGGTGCTGGCCCCCCAAGTGGTATCTTAATGCTGTGCCACAATGTCCAGTTTCTAAATGTTTGTTAAAAAAGTTGAAATCTGAGGACTGGGACAACACATGTTGCAACTGCCACTCTCGAACATTGTTGGTGAGAGTGCAGACTGCAGCAGCTACTTGGCAAACAGTTTAGCTGTGTGTTAAACAGTTAAATATACACTTAGTAGGTAATGAACTGTCCTACCCCTAGATCTTTACACCAAAGAAATGAAGACACATATCCACTCACAGACCTCCATGTGAGTGCTGTTAGTGGCTTTATTTATAATTGCAAAAAGTTGGAAAACACAGTTCTATAAGCTGATGAAATGGATAAACTGGTGTAACTACACAATTGGAATATTACTTAGCAATAGGTAGAGGCAGCAACATGAATAGTAGTTTAATCTCTAAAGGATTATGCTGAGTAAAGGATCCAGACACAAGAGGCTACACTTACTACATGATTTTGCTTATAAGACACTGTGGAAGGAAAAACTACAAGAATAGAAACAGGATGAGTGGTTTGCAGGGCCTGGGTCTGGGGATGGGAGGAGACGATTGATTGGAAAGGACCATGAGGGACCTTTTTGGGTTGATAGAAATGTTCTACATCAGGAATTTGGTGGTGGTTACATAACCACGTGTTTGCCAAAACTCAGCAAACTTTACAGTGTGAATTGAAATACATAAAAATTATACCTCCATAAGCCTGACTTAAGAAAACACGTCTACAGACTTACATGGAAATAAACCTAAGAAAAAGATAACTTACAGGTTTTCCAATTGAAGAGTCATCATGAGGATGTTCTCAACTGTGGTAAGTGGTACTTGTGTTGTTCCCAAGTCTCTGAAGGAGAAAGCCCAAACATTCATGGTATGGACCTCAATAAAAAGATCTGTCTTTAAAAAGGTTGTTTCAGGAAGATGTAGTTACATCAGTTTTGGCTTCTCTCTAAAGCAAGACAGCTCAAGAGTTTGTCATGGAGACCGTTCCAGAAAGCCCTGGTTGAAATGACTTTACTATTTGCATCATCAGATTAATGACCTTGGCATTGAAGAGTAGAACCTACACCTTTTTCTGCCATTGTCTTATTTTTCATTTTATACTACACTGACCTCTTTTAATTCTTATTTTTTCTTTAAAAAATTTACATCTATACCTCTTTGCTTGGGATAGATGGTATTCCTAACATGTATTTGCATGTAACACTGTCTCACCCTGCCAGCTGTCTTTCCCATGATAAATTCTTTCTCAGTTCTTGCCTCAGTCAATAACTTTTTTCAGTAACCTAATTTAAAATCATGACTTTTTAGCCTCAATCTCAAATACTTAATGTTTGATGAAAATAAAAAAAGATTATTTTCATACTTACAGATATTTTAATGCTGGCAGTTTAAAAAGATACGAATCTTCAACATTTGTCAGAGGATTACGATTGAGATTTCTGAAAAAGGCAATGGAATTAAAGGTATCGGCCATTTCAGTAAGCACAAGACTGTATGAGAAATTATATTCTTTTTTGTGTAGACATTTTAGGCTTAAAATTACTTTCTGTGTACTTACAAATCACCCTTAGAATTCAAAAAGCACTTGTTCTTTGGGAACTATCTATGTCTCCTAGAGGATGAATGGAGAAGAGAAAGAGAAAAGATACAAAAAAATGCATAATAAACACAAAATATGCAAAAGAACTTTTTAGGTGAAAAGCCTTAGAAGTGGAGCCAGTGTTTTGCCTAGCAATTAACACCCAGATTGGGATACCTACGTCTCAAATCAGATGCCTGGGTTTGATTCCCAGTTCCAGCTTCTCATTGCAACTTCCTGCTAATGCAGACCCTGGGAGGCAGTGGTGATGGCTCAATTGGTTGAGTCTCTGCTATCTACTTGGAGACGTGGACTGGTTTCTGGTTTCCAGCTTCAGCCTGGGCCTGGCCTAGCCTAGCCTGAGCCATTGCAGGTATTTGGGAAGTGAACTAGTGGGTGGGAGCTGTCTGTGTCTTAAAAAAGAAAGACGTATAGAAGTGACCACACTGATAGGGAAGCCCTTTTTTGTGTAGGAAACACTAATCCTGTGTTCTCCATAATTCAAGGTGCTTGCCTTTCATCTTTGGAAATTTTAAACAAGCCATGACTTAATTCATTTAGTTGATGGAAAAAGAACCCACGTCAAAGCCATACTCTTGTCACGTTCTTCCACTGGTGTTCTCATTTCGCATCACACATCATCACATCACATCACATCACATCACATCACATCACATCATCACGTCACATCACATCACGTCACATCACGTCACATCAGTCTTTGTTACGTTGCTTGTCATCACCTGTTGGCCTGTCAGTCTCCTGGCCTGTAGCTCCTTGAGGACAGGGATATTGTTATTGTCTTTGTTATGCCTGTGTGTGGCATAGTGCCTGAAATTTACTGCATGGTTAATAAATATTTGTTGAGTAAAGAATTCACATTTTGTTTCCCTACCAATACAGTGAATAAATTCATGTTGTGGGAAATTTCATTCCTAAATGCTGTAATAGATTTTTAAAGTTTTTAAAGCAAGCAAACAAAAACAAAAACAGGTAAAAAAAAAATTGCCTTTAGTTTAACTCTACTCAAAAACGTACTGTACTGTTACAGACTGTGAAAATAATAACTCTTACAGATGATATTGATTTGGCTGCCAAGCATCTGTGTTCAGCATTCAACACTGGATGTTCCCAGTAACCTCTGTGATAGGTATTGTACCCCAGTAGCCTATTGTGATATATATTGTGCTGAGTCACAGAGGCTGTGTAACTTGTTGTAGGTCACTGCACTTGTAAGAAGCAAAGCTGGAGCTGGAGCTCAGTCCTGCCCCCAGACTGTGTCTAATATGTGTGCAGAAAAGGGTCCAAATATTTGTCACTTTAATCTGAAGCTTGAGATGACTAAATATAGAAGTACTTTGAAAATTTCATCAACCTTCTCAGGATAGCGCTCATGAAAATTAGTTTCTCTTTTTATTCCTTTTCCCTAATCTTATCCCACGATTAGATATTTAGCTCAGAGTCATTGAGACTAGAGATTTAAAAGCATGTTGTAGGTGACATCAGTGGAAACCTATGTAAACAGTGGAGTGAGAACATCTGAAAATTTATCCCTTCATAAAGGGAACAACAAAATGGTAAAAGTGGTCAGAATCAAGTTTTTGATAATTCTGGAAATTTAACCAAAGGCTTGCAGCAACCTGTGGGGCATTTACTCAAGAAAATTGGCTGACTTTCTCTAAGAATAGTGAGATTTGTGTGGGTTTCATGTATTTAACTTGCCCTAGACAGTTCCTCCCTGGCAAGCTCAGTGGTAGCCTTAAAAATAGGCTTGGCAGCTTATGACAAGAGCCTCGGGTGATGACTGACATAAATAAGAGTGTCAATTGTTAAATCAACAACAGGAGTCACTGTGCACTTACTCCCCATGTAGGATCTCTGTCCTTAATGTGTGGTACTATGTGAATTAATGGTATAACTAGTACTCAAACAATACTTTATACTTTGTGTTTCTGTGTGGGTGCAAACTGTTGAAATCTTTACTTAGTATATACTAAGTTGATCTTCTGTATATAAAGAGAATTGAGAATGAATCTTGATGAAGAATGGGATGAGAAAGGGAATGGGAGATGGGATGGTTGCGGGTGGGAGGAAGTTATGGGGGCAAAAAGCCACTATAATCCAGAAGTTGTACATTGGAAATTTATATTTATTAAATAAAGGTTAAAAAAGAAACATCTGCTTTAGGAATAGACTGATGTCTTAGTAATATTTGGGTTTAGGTTTTTGGATTGTGGGTGAATTTTGTTTTTAATTTGTTGCTTCTCAATTTTTTTAAAATTATGAGATGTATTACTTGCATACTCAAAGTCATATGTAACCATGTGAATGTTGGATAATGTTTGAACTTTGTCCAATTTATTTTGTCTACATTTGAACCAAATCAGGAATTATAATGAGAGAAAAGAGAAGTATGTGTAAAATGAGCAAAAAAAAAAAAAAACCTCCAAGCTCTCCAAAATAAAAAAAAAAAATAGCCTGTATGCCCAGTATCAGAGAGAGGGAGAGGGATAGAGGGACAGAAGGAGGGAGGGAGGGAGAGAAAGAGAGAGAGAGACAGAACAGAGACAGAGAGAATGGAAATGAATGGAGATAAACATGCAGAATGAAGCCTCTCTCAGAGGCTGTTTTTGGGAAATAACTACAGGCAAGTGCTTCACCATGGAAGCTGTGTGCGATACTGGATAGCAGTTGGGACCAAAAGATAGTCTATTCAAAAAGCTTAACATGGGAAGCTGAGGAATAAGATGTTCATTAGAACTTTGAAACACACAATATACCCTCAGGACACTGGAAGATGGTGGAATGTATTCCTGTGAATTTGGAAGGCCTTACACATATCTAGGGCTATAAGCTTTGCCAGGAAAGACCTGAAGAGGCCCTGACTTCTTTATAACTGGCTGATCCTGAGGTTCTATGCATGCAGGAAGTAAAAGAAAAGACAGCCCTGGACTGCCTGGCTAAGAACAGAAAGGACACAGTACAACGTGTACTTGGAGCTCTTTGACAAAAGCTGGGAGAATTGTTGATTCCAGACTTGTAGGGAGTTCTCTATTCAGTCCTGACCCCCAGGCTAACCAAGTGGAGACTTCAATGGCCACACATCATAAGTAATACAAACTTTATAGCATTGGTTCAGAAAAGTGGCTAGATAACAGCAACTGCTACAACAAGCATTAGTAACACCAAACTGGAGACAGGAATCTAGTTTTTGGAATTGCTATATTATTTAAAATGTTCATTTTTTTATGAGAGCGAGAAGGAAACAAAATATGGCTCATACTCAGGGGAAATTCCAGTTTCAGTAAAAAACTATCCCTGAGGAGCCCAGACATTGGACTCACTAGACAAAGACTTGATTCAGTTACTGATAATAAGTTCAGAGGTGGGTGTTGTGGTGCAGAGGGTTAAGCTGTCACTTGGGATGTCCACATCCTGCCTGGCTTCTGACTTCAGCCTCCTGCTGCTTCACGTGCTGGGAGACAGCAGCTTTGCCTCAAGTGTGGGAGCCCCTGCCAGCCATGTGGGAGACCCAGATGGTTTTCCAAGCTTTTGGCTTTGGTCTGGCCCAGCTCTGGCTTTTGCAGGCATTTAGGGAATGAACCAGCAGATGGAAGACCTCTCTGTCAGTCACTACCTTTCAAACAGATGTTAAAATGGAAGTGATGAGTGAGGACACCCTTGTTTAAGAAAGTATAAAGGAAACCATTTAGTTTTGTTTAGTAAAGAACTAATGAAAACTATGCCTCATCAAATGGACCATATTAAATATGGAAATTACTTTAAAAAGAGGGACAGCTGATTGGTGCAGCAGTCAAGACGCTGCTTGGGACATCTGCATCCCATAGCAGAGTGCCTGGGTTCAAGTTCTGATTCCACTCGCAACTTCAGCTTCCTGCTAATGCAGAGTATTGGAGGAAGCAGGTAATTTCACCCACAGAGGAGACCTGGACTGAGTTCCCCATTTCCTGTTTCAGCCTGCCCCAGCCCCACATGATAGAGATAGTTGGGGAGTAAAACTGTGGGTGGAAGATCACCATCTTTGTATGCTTTTTAAATTAAAAAAAAAACACACAGAAATTATAAAAAGGAGCCAAATAGAAATTGAGGAGTTGAAAAACATAGTAATTAATATGGAAAATTCACTAGTGAGTGTCAGTGGCAGATCTGACTAAGCAGAAGAAAGAATCAGGAATTTGATGATAAATTGAGATTGTTGAGTTGAAGGAACAGAAAGAAGGAAGAAAGAAGAAAGATGGATGCAATCCTAGAGAGTAGGACACCATCAAGCTTACTAATTTCAGAAGGAGAAAAGAGGAGAAAGAATATTTGAAGAAATGGTGGCCTCAAACTTCCTAAACCTAATAAAACATATGGATCTATACATGCAAGAAGTTCAAGGAATTCTTAAGTAGGATGAACTGAAAGAGTTTCACATATAGGCGTATCATAATCAAACTATTAGAAGCCAAACACAGAACATCTTGAAAGCAGCAAGAGAAAATAACATCATATACTAGGAATCGTCAAAAGATTAATAGCTGATGTATCATCAGAAACAATAGAGGCCCCAAGGCAGTGAGATGGCACATTCAGTGTGCTGCAGGGAAGAAATGTCAACCAAGAAGTGCATAGTTTTTCCATAGTACACATTTCTGTAAACTTTTGAAGACTCATCAGATGCATGGATTATCTAATATGTTTTAATTCCACTTTCTCAAACTTTTTGTCACCCTGATGGGTAAGAATAGCAGGATATGGTTGAACTCTGTAATTAATACACAATTATTCTTAGGCATTTAAAATTAACAGAAAAATGATCTCTGTTAAATAGAAGAGTGGGAATAAGAGAGGGAGGAGATGTACAGGTCGGCACATGCTCACTCGGGCTTACCTCCAATGGTAGAGCTAGAAATGTGCCAGGGGATTCCAAATCAATCTTATCAAGGAGGCATGTACCAATGGCATCTCACTTGTTAAAGTGATAAGTTTAAGTACATAATTGATCAAAAAGGTAAGTGTCGAAGAGATTTCACAAAAAAGACCAGTGTCTGCAAAGAATGAAGGATAGAATTAAAAGGGAGAGAATGATCCGGCAGGGGAAGCAGGACACACAGCAGACTCATAGAATAGCAAATGTCCTAAACAGCACTCCAGCCTCGGAATCAACCCTTGGGGCATTCGGATCTGGCTAAAAGGCCCATGAGAGTCTCACAGGCATGGAAAGCCAAGACACTGTAGCAAAAACAACCTGAATGAACGATCTCAGTGAACAAGATCCCAGCAGAAAGAATGGGCCATCAAAGAAGGAGTCACCTTTCTTTCTCTGAAGGGAGGAAGGAACCTCCACTGTGATATGGCCTTGACTAAGTTCAGAGTTGGTGATCTCAAGAGGCTTCCATAGCCTTGACAGCTCATGGCAAGAGCCTCAGGTGATTACTGACGTCATAAATAAGAGTGTCAATTGTTAAATCAACAATGGGAGTCACTGTGCACATGCTCCCCATGCAGGATCTCTGTCCTTAATGTGTTTTACTATGAGAGTTAACGATAAAACTACTAGTCGAACAGTACTCTATATCTTGTGTGGTTGTGTGGGTGCAGTCTGTTGAAATCTTTGCTTAGTATATACTAAGTTGATCTTCTGTATATAAAGATAATTGAAAATGAAACGTGATGAAGAGTGGGATGGGAGAGGGAGTGGGAGATGGGATGGCTGCGGGTGGGAGGGAGGTTAGGGGGGGAAAGCCACAACAATGCAAAAGTTGCACTTTGTAAATTTACATTTATTAAATAAAAAAATAGTATAAAGGTAGGGGGAGAATGGAGCTATAGAGAAGCAAAGTTTCTGTATACTATTTAAGTTATTTTGATAGTAATCTGAAGAAAAATGTTATAAACTAAGATGTTAATTATAATTCTAGGACAACCACTAAGGAAATAACTTGAATATATTGTAGAAAAAAAGTGGATGGCCATTTGGTCTAGTGGTTAAACCACTGTTTGGGTTGTCTGCATCCTGTATTAGAGTGTCTGCAAAGGAGTCTGAGTTTTGCTCCTAATTCCAGCTTCCTGCCAGTGTGGACCTTGGGAGGCGGCAAGTGGTAGCTCAAGTGGTTGGCTTCCAGTTGTCCATGTTGGGTAGACGTGGACTGAGTTGCCAGCTCCTGGCTTTTGCCTTACCCAACCCTGGCCAGTACAGGCATTTAGGGAGTGGGCTGGGAACACCTGTGCAGCCCCCGAGAGAGCCGGCCGGCGGTGTGCCGCTCCCCCGCAGAAGTGGGGAAAGCGGCAGGGGGAACCGCCCTTCCACGGAGGTGGAAGGGACGGTAGCCAACCCGGGAAGAACCAGCAGCAAACCTGGGGAGGGCCGAGCAGACGAAAGAACAATGCAGGGTCCTGTGTCGTTCCTCCACGAAGAGGGGGAGCGACATAAATGAATGAAGCAGAAGAAATAAAGTATACTTAATGTTTAGAATTATCAATTACTGCTGATTTTCCATAATATATTTCATTTCTGATTTCACTGAATGATTTGATGAGTATTACTATTCAAAGAATGTTATGTCACTGGTAAGCTCTTGGCATGTCTTTGAGGTAGATTTCATATTCACAATAGATTGAACCTACCACACTGCTGTTTTACACAGAGACTTCATTCAGAAGAATGTTTACTGGGCTGCATGTAGTACATGCAAAGTAAGGGTGAATGCAGATTTTGCTGAGCATGAGCCTAACCTAATTTGGGGAATCCCTTATAATGAAACATGCAGAATTATGAATATAAAAATTGCTCCAGCCCCTCCCAGGACCTTGGAAGGGGCACGTGCAAGCGTAAAGCCTTGAAGCTTAGGCTCCAGTTCATGATGAATCCAGCTCAGCTGGCACTCTTTTCTGGACTCTGTAATGCAGTGAACAGCATTGTTTTCACTTTAAAAACCCTCATCTTTGGTCATAAGATCACTGGTGTCTTCCTGGGGCAACGGGGATAGCAAAAGTTTCCTTGAAGCAGATTAGCTTTGTCTAATAAAAGAATATGTCCCCAAATAAAGGAGACCCGCTCCCAACACACACTTGGTGTATTACAGCCATTGTGCCAATTTTTGAAGCAACCATGAGTTAGATATGTTCAGATCGCATGATAAGAGGATTAGTTTCCAATACCAGCTAGCTCTGGTTTTTGCATCACCATGAAGCAAATGCTTTTTTTCTTTGGCTTAAGATGGACACAGAAACTTGAGATAAATGAACTGGTGCCTCGTGCACTGTGCGCCATCCCTAGCTCTGCTCCTACTTTTTCAGCTCATCTCTCTGGCCTTGCTGCACAGATGCTAGCATGGCTGTCACTCATTTTCCCATCAATGTCCAACTTCCCCCTGCTGGCATGAAAGTCTCTGGAGACAAAGCTTCTGTCCTGCTCCAGTTTGTACTCCCAGCACTTAATACAGCACCTGGCACTCGGTGGGCCTGGCACTCAGTGAATGTTCTTAAATGAATTCATTACTTTTCATCCACTGTGATTCCACAGATTTTCTCCCTGTGTTGTCTACAGAAAACTGTACTGGAACTCGGCCCCTTAGGAGGGAATCTAATGGAATGATATATGTTGAGGCCATTTTTACTGATGCTACCAAAACCACTTGGTGTTGGGGCTCCAGGAACCAGCTCCCGGTGTGTGGGTGAAGTAAAAACAGACTCTCAGTGTTCTTCCTCAAGATCTGCAGGCACTGTTGGTCCATCCCCAACACATCCTAAAACCTTCCCTCATAACCAGAATGAATTGTGTTTGGCTGGGATTCTGAACCACAGAACAGGTGGATAGTCTTTCAACATCAGGTTTAGTGGAGAATCTGTATCTTGAATCTAAAATTCCCTTGGGCCATTGAACATCACAGAATTGTTGAGTTGAAAGTGAATAAAACTCACTTTCTGTTGCAGTTTAGTCAGGACAAAATATGTGGGATTAGGCTAGAGCAGTGTATTTTCTTATTTTTTTAACACTACAGTTTAACATATATGCCACTTCTTCCTATTTCAAAAGTTATTAGTATCCACAGATAATTTATAAATTGAGAGCTAAATACATTTTGGAAAAAGCTTATGATCTGGGTGGGTGATGGGGAGAGATGTGCCCTTTGGCTGGGTCCCAGGAATTATTTTTGCATTAGGATTTAAAAGCAGGTAACCCTGAGAAAGCACCAGAACCTTTTTCTCCCAGAGTACTTTGTGTTAGATTTTTGGAAAAAAAAATGGAAATGAAGACCTTCTTTGCAGAGTTTATATACAGGGCTTAATACCCAGATAAGCATAACTATATACAATTTTTATACACAAATGGTTTTTAAATATGTATTCATCATCTATTGCACTTACACATTGTGCAAAAACTGCATTCCATGCCACGCCTGAAATGTCCCAAAGCTCAGTTCTGTCAGTAAATTGCAACCAAGATTTCTACAAAAAAAGACACGAGTGAAAGAGAATGAAGAAGAAAAAAAGAAATATTTTCAGAATACTCTTCTTTCAGGAGTGATTCTAATTTTTATAGATGAAACAATACTTCCACATTTTATCTACACACTAAAGAATTTACTGGTACTGGAAGATTTGGTTTCTGAATTATACTTGCACATTTACATTAAATTTCATCATATTATTTTCATATTACATGACATACTTGTACTGTGTGATCTTTACTTCTCTGGAACAGAGTTTCACAACTTGAATGCTATTGACATTTTGGACTCGATAATGCTTTTCTTGTGGAGGTTTGTCCTGTACATAGTAAGTGGCTTAACAGCAGGCTGGGCTTAGCTCACGCAGTGTCAGCAGCACGTGCAGGGCTGCAAGCTGTTACCTGAATGCAAAATCATGTTGGCTGAGAAGCCCTGCTCTGTGGGATTCACTCTGACTTTTGTACCTGATAGTATTTTTGCTAGAGAGGAAAAGGACCTGTTACAGAATTTTAGCAACCTTCTACTACAAATGTAAAGTAGAATCTTAACCCTATTTCAAGGTGAACAGTGAAGATTTATTAAAATTCCAAATGTGATGAAATTGTAACTTACATAGACTGCAAAAAAGGGAGTGACTCAAATGCACGTCTTTCGATAAACTCTATTTTATTGCAGGATAAATCTCTAGGAAAAGGAAAACATTGCCTTGGTTAGCTATTACCTATATAGTCAGTGGGGATAATAAAATTTGCATTTGATAATGTTGGATATGCAGTTTTTACCTAAACTGTAAAGCTTTGGACTTGTATTTGACCCTCTGGAGATACTACCCCTTCTTACAACCTCTCCTAATAGTCTCACTGTTAGAACCTTCATCAATGACATACACAACTATAGATCTTGATAGATTGTGGTGGTAAACTTTCCTGAGTGCAGAATTGATTAGATGAACTTTCATAGTCTTCATCCATTTGAAACAAGGAGCAAAGCTGTCATCTCCATTTTTAATGTCTAATATTCCAAAGAATACTCACATTTTCACATCTTTCCTGGTTTAGTCCTAGTTTTCTAACTTCATCCAATACCAGAAAAAAAGATGCCCTTTTGAATCATTTGAAATGAAATTGGTTCTCTAATTAATTCATTATTTTGAACTGATTCAGAATTACACTTTCTGTCATACTAAAGGAAATTTATTTGTTGCTTGTTGCTTGATAGTCCATGAAAGCCATGATAGAACCGTCAGAAAACAGCACGACACTGGATTCCCACTTGAAAACACTCTTGGTGGTAGAGGACTCTTACTTCCACTGATTACAATTTGACCCTCACTTTTCACCTGCAACTCATCTGTTGGTGGCTCCATCTCTAGAATCTCCTTCTCTCACCTGTCCCACGCGCAGTCACCAGTGGGACTTGCCCTAAGTGACTCTCCGAGGCCAACATCACTAGGTGCTTACAGAAGAGGCAGATTCTCAGCCCTGTTCTAGACCGACTCAGGCAGTTACTGTGGGGGTAGGGTTCAGAGCCCCAGGTAACTGTGGTGCAAGCTCAAGTCTGTTTTAGAGCACTGCTGTGAGAGCATGGTTCCCCGTGGTGACTCTTGCTCAGCATTCAAAGGCCTGGAAGACCTGGCTTCACCCTCCAGCTTTCCCTGCATCTCTGTGCCTCAGAAGCTTCCATGTTTTCCCTTTCTCCCACGATATTCTCTCCAAGACGTCTGATGATGCCCACTGCCCCCTTGGAAGTCCTGTTCAACTGGCATTGCTCCCTGGTTCCATCGTCCCTGACCCAGCCCAAAGTCTTCTCCCTCGTCTGGACTCTATATCCATTTCTTTTGATATCGTTACTTGTGCCTTCCATTTCCCCAGAGCATAAACTTCTTGAAAGCATGGATTTGGCCTTGCTCATCTACATTGCCCACTATGTTTAAAACTGACTCATGGAAATAGACTCAGGTGTTTATTAAATGAAGGAATGGTTGAGTAGGTAGAAGAAGGAAAAGTGAATTTTTAAAAAGCAGTGTGGTTTTATTATTCCCTGGTCCCTCTGCAGCACTCTGTCAGCTACATAGTGCTTATTGGGTATTGGTTTGAGCTTGTGTATTTGTTTCCCCTGCAAGATTGTGAGCTCTTGGGAAGGTGGGATCCTGTCTTACTCATTTATGTGTCTCCAGTACTAGGCAAAGTGTTTGGCTTTCTCTTTCAGCTTTAGACAATTGATTGGCATTTTGAAAATGAAGTGAATACATACACTAGCATAAACTAATTAGGCTACAAAGGATTTTCCAGCAGAAACAATGAAGGGCCTATTCTACCAGCAGTAGTCTCATTTGTTTTTCTCCAAACCATGTTTGCAAGGTTCCGGAGCCCAGATGGGAAAGGTGCTCAAGAGGAACCATGCAGATGTGTGTCGCTCCCCCTCTTCGTGGAGGAACGACACAAGACCCTGCGCTGTTCTTTCGTCTGCTCGGCCCTCCCCGGGTTTGCTGCTGGTTCTTCCCGGGTTGGCTACTATCCCTTCCACCTCCGTGGAAGGGCAGTTCCCCCTGGCCGCATTCCCCACTTCCGCAGGGGAGCGGCACACCGCCGGCCGGGTCTCTCGGGGGCTGCACGGGTGTTCCTTCAGCTAGATGTTCCCCATAGATGTTCCCCGTGCATGCCGTCTCTCTCCTCCTTTATAGTCCTCCTCCGCCAATCCCAACTCGGCTGAGTACGCTGCTCTCCAATCAGGAGCAAGTCCTACAGTTAATTGGTTGAACTGGAGGCAGCTGTGCGGAAGCTGTTTACTTCTCTCCCAGCGCCATATTGTGGGAGAGCAGATGCATAGAATAAGTCCTAATTCGAGTAACTTAGTCCAGTCCGGATTGCTCCCCACAGATCCCCCTTTTTATTTTTTAGCGTTGATACGCGCCTGTCTTCGGTGTCCCGCGGAACACACTCTGCTCTACTTGCTAGAGTTGCCACAGGCTCTTACAAGTCCTATCAATCAGGAAAACCGAATCCGGGTCCTCTCTTCGCCATTGTGAGGAGGTTTTTAGGCGCTGATGCATGCCTGTGTTCGGTGCCCTGCAGCGCATGCTCTGCTCTGCCCGCAGGGGCTTACAAAACCTATCAGGCAAACCGAATCCAAGCCTTCTCATTGCCTTATTGTGGGGGAGACTTATTAGTGTTGGTTCGTGCCTATCTTCGGTGACCTGCAGCTCATACTCTGGTCGAGCTTTGCTGGCGCTTACCGCCTTAAATCAGGCAGACCGAATCCAAGCCTTCTAATTGGCATGTTGAGGGGAGGCCTTATTTTTCTCTATTTCTCTATCTCCGGGCATTCCTACCTCTCCCATTTCACTTCTATCTTCCAGCATTCCCATTTCTCTTTTACTTCACTTCCAAACTTCTGTTTCTCTTATCCCCGCGGCTTTCCGGCACCTCGCCCCGCCGGCGGGTTCCCGGCTCTGCGCCGCTTCAGCCCGCGCGCCTCTCTCATCTGCGCAGCTTCCCGGCTTTGCGCGGCTCGGCTTCGCGGTCTCCACGCTTAACCCTTTCGCGTCTGAACCACGGCCTACGCCAGCGTTCCCTATCTATTCACGCCCCGTGCTCTCTCTGCACGCGGCGGCTTCCGCGAGTAACACAGCGTAGCTTGCGTCTCCGCCACTAGGATTCAATCTAAGTTCCCCGGGCTAGCCTGGCGAATTCAACCCAGCGTACGTCTCCGCCCCACGATCTGGCTTCCCGTCCTTTGCTCCCCGGGCTAATCAGACGGATCCCAATCTGGCTTGCGTCTCAGCTTCTGGTTTCAACTTTTCGCCCCCTATTCCCGGGCTAACTTGAGAACCCCAAAGTGGCTTTCGTTTCCGCCTCGGCCTGCCCCCCGCGGCTTCAATTTCCCTAACATTTTTCTCTACCCGGTATGTTTCCCCAAACTTTCCTCCAACGATATTCCTCCCTCATTTCTCCTGGCCTCTCCCCACAGTCCGCGTCCGAGTCTGTTTGTTCTAGCTTTCACTTTCGCTTTCGACCTTAGAGATTTCTCCCAGCTTCCCCCCGTAGTCCGTATCCGAGTCTATGCCTAGGCTTTCAATAGCTTCTTCCGGCTCCTTTTTCGTCCGGCTTTTCCCTAGGCTGTTTGCTAATCTCTCTCTCCGGTAATTTCCCAGTTCTTCCCGTTTCTTCCCTCCTAAGTTTGCTATCCGTTCTAGGTTTCCTATCCAAGCTAGGTTTCCTATCCGAGTCACGGCACCATTATGTCGCTCCCCCTCTTCGTGGAGGAACGACACAAGACCCTGCGCTGTTCTTTCGTCTGCTCGGCCCTCCCCGGGTTTGCTGCTGGTTCTTCCCGGGTTGGCTACTATCCCTTCCACCTCCGTGGAAGGGCAGTTCCCCCTGGCCGCATTCCCCACTTCCGCAGGGGAGCGGCACACCGCCGGCCGGGTCTCTCGGGGGCTGCACGGGTGTTCCTTCAGCTAGATGTTCCCCATAGATGTTCCCCGTGCATGCCGTCTCTCTCCTCCTTTATAGTCCTCCTCCGCCAATCCCAACTCGGCTGAGTACGCTGCTCTCCAATCAGGAGCAAGTCCTACAGTTAATTGGTTGAACTGGAGGCAGCTGTGCGGAAGCTGTTTACTTCTCTCCCAGCGCCATATTGTGGGAGAGCAGATGCATAGAATAAGTCCTAATTCGAGTAACTTAGTCCAGTCCGGATTGCTCCCCACAATGTGGTTGTCCCCATATGGCCTAGAAGTTCTGATCATCATTCAAAGGAGTGTTGTGAGTATCACATGCTATGTTCCTTAAGCCTTGTACTTTTGAGACAAGAATCTATTTGCTGAAGAGGCCCAGTAATTAGCCTAATAAGGATTAATGATGTACACTTCCCAATACTATGTAGCTATTGTTTTAATTATCTATTTCCAACATGGGTATAATAGTTCCTTAATGGAAATCATTAATGCCAAATCTGTTCTCTTGGTAGCTTAGTATTCTTGATAATATTGTTTATATAATTTACCTGTTTAGCAAGTCACTTAATGGCTAAAGGTTAACTTATTCAAGATTAGATCATCTAACAACTTTCAGTTGATGGCATTCAAATTAATGTTGTTGGTTTATGTTTTCTTCCCTTTGTTGTATTAAACCAACTTGTTCAAACCTTGTTTGTAAAGGCCAGATGATAAATGTTTGAGACTTGGTCGGCCACATATTGTCTCTGTTGTATTTTCTTGTTTCTTTGTTTCTCTTTACAGTCCTTTATAAATATAAAACTCATTCTTAACTTAGGACCTGTATGAAGACAGACCTTGGATCCAATTTCATCCATTGCTTGTAAATTAAATACAAATATAATCCGCGGCTCACTAGGCTAATCCTCCGCCTTGCGGCGCCGGCACACCGGGTTCTAGTCCTGGCCTGGGCGCCGGATTCTGTCCTGGTTGCCCCTCCTCCAGGCCATCTCTGCTGTGGCCAGGGAGTGCAGTGGAGGATGGCCCAGGTACTTGAGCCCTGCACCCCATGGGAGACCAGGAGAAGCACCTGGCTCCTGCCATCGGATCAGCGCGGTGCTCCTGCCGCAGCGCACTGGCCGCGGCGGCCATTGGAGGGTGAACCAATGGCAAAGGAAGACCTTGCTCTCTGTCTCTCTCTCTCTCTCTCACTGTCCACTCTGCCTGTCAAAAAAAAAAAAACCACAAAGCACATAGTAGGTATTCCATGTTAGAGATATGAGACCCTACAGTGTAGACTTCCAGAAGAAACCTTGGAGATTATCCAGCTGGGACCCATATTTGTTTTCTAGATAATGTAACTAAAATCTCATAAATAAGTATGATTAACTGACTTACAAGTGTTGGAGGGACAGCAGGCCTTCAAATGAGTCCTTATGTAATTCAGTCAAGTCATTTTCACTGAGGATTCTGGAAAATGAAAGAGGTACTTCTGAATCAAAATGACAACTGCAGCTGTTTGCTTCATAGGACTAACTCTGTATGTAGAGGAAACTTTGGTAATGGTGCTGTTTAAATACCCAGATTCTAATTTACTTCTAGGGTGGCAATGTCTGTTGTATTTTAATTTAAACCATTTTTCCCACTCTCCCTTTTTTGTCCATCTCTATACACCTATCCGTCCTTCCCACCAAATCATAAATGTAATGTCTGCTCTGTAGGTCACAATGTCCCTGTTAGAACCTAACACTGGGAGGCACCAAGATTGGCAGAACTGCCATTTCCTTCTGTTTTTTCCCCAAGCCCTACTACCGAAGCCCCATGTTTGAGGTATGCCGGGGCTACAAGTTAAGGTTGACCAGGGAGGCAGTAATGATGGCTGAGTATTTAAATCCCTGCCATCTATGTAGGAGAACAAGACTGAGTTTGAGGTTCCTGAGTTTGACTGACCCAGTCTCACCACTACAGGCATCTGGGGAGTGAACAGTGTATGATAGCATGCTGCCTTTGCCTCTCAAATAAGAAAAATTAAATTTTCTTCCCCTTCCCTTTATCCCTTAGCCTTTCCAACTCCCGTCTTCACTCTTCAGAGGAAACTAGTGTTATTTACTTTTGTGTCAGATGACTCTGATTTTTCCTTTTTCCAAAGATTTATTTATTTATTTGAAAGTCAGAGTTACACACAGAGAGAAGGAGAGGGGAGAAGGGAGAGGGGAGAGGGGAGAGGAAGGTCTTCCATCCGCTGGTTCACTCCCCAATTGGCCACAAAGGCTGGAGCTGTGCTAATGAGGAGCCAGGAGCTTCCTCCAGGTCTTCCCATGTGGGTGCAGGGGCCCAAGGACTTGGGCCATCTTCCACTGCTTTCCCAGGCCATAGCAAAGAGCTGGATCGGAAGTGGAGCAGCTGAGACTCGAACCAGCACCCATATGGGATGCTGGCACTGTGGGTGGTGGCTTTACCTACTATGCCACAGTGCCAGCCCTGACTTTGATTTTTCTTACAAGTTTGGGACATCTTTAAATGAAGCATAACCAAAATATATACAAACTGTGTGTATTGTATTTAAGAAACATCATAAATTAAAAGTCACAACTGCCTGATTCTAGCATTTTCCCATCAGAAATGAGATAGTAGGCTAAGGGGAAACTTTTATCTTTTTTAAAAAAGATTTTATTTATTTGTTTCAGAGTTATAATTACAGATGGAGAGAAGGAGAGACAGAAAGGTCTTCTCTCCACTGGTTCACTCCCCAAATGGCTGCAATGGCTGTAGCTGGGCCAATTGGAAGCCAGGAGCCAGGATCCATGAGCCTCTTTGGGGTCTCCTACATGGGTGCACAGACCTAAGTGCTTGGGCCATCCTCTACTGCATTCTCAGGCCATAGCAGAGAGTTGGATTTAAAGTGGAGCAGCTGGGACTAGAACTGGTGCCCGTACAGGATACCAGCGCCACAAGTAGCAGCTTAGCCCACTGCACTACTGCAGCACTGCACAGGCCCTGGGAAAATTTATCTTAAAGTGATCATAACCCTTCTCCTTTGTCTGTTATATGTCTTGTTTGTATTCAGAAATAATTTATGATGTCTGTACAAGTTGTCCCAGTGATATAACACGCAAACTGTCGTGAAAAATGTCAATTAATTCCTTTTTTTTATTATGTTACACTCAGCACTTCAAAATTTCTAGTTCACTGGCCTAGGTGACATGATAGATTTTTATTTTTAGTTAATTACTTTGAATGTTAAGTATTTTCCCCCAAAATTGGGAGTCTAAACTGATTCCTTTCAAAAATCAGTAAGGAAAAGATAATTCAACAAATGGACAGTGGACAAAACCTCAACGAAACATAGATGTTCAATAAGTATATAAAGACATTTAAATTTATGAGTAATCAGAGAAATCCAGATTCAGCTGGGCACCCTTTTATTTGCCAGTCACATTAGCAAAAAGACAAAGAGCATCCCGAGGTGAAAAGGTGAAGGGAAGAGTCAGTGTTGGGGCATAGCAGGCTAAGCCGTCACTTGAGAAGCGTAAATTCCATATTGGAGAGCCTGGTTAAAGTCTTGGGCCCTCTGCTTCTGAGCCAGATGCCTGCTAGTGCACCTAGGAGGCAGCAGATGATGGCCCAAGTGCTTGATTCCTCGTCATCCCTGTGGGAGACCCAGAATCAAGTATTAGATCTTAGCTTTGGCCTGGCCCAGCCATGGCTGTTTTGGGCATTTGGGGAATAAAGCAGTGGATGGAAGATTCTCTCTTTCTCTCACTCTCTCATTTGCTCTCGCTCCATCTCCCCCTCCCCCCACTCCCATAGTTCAAGTAAACAAATACATCTTTTTAAAAAGGATGAAGGGAAATGAATGTTCTTATATTCTGTTAGCTGGAGTGTAAGTAAGTGTGCACAGCTTTTCTGAGGGCAATTAAAATTTCCTATTTCCGTAGTCTTCATCCATTTTCATTCTTTTTTTTTTGAGATTTATTTATTTATTTGAAAGTCAAGTTACACACAGAGAGAAGGAGAGGCAGAGAGAGAGAGAGAGAGAGGCAGAGAGAGAGAGAGAGGTCTTCAATCCACTGGCTCACTCCCCAGTTGGCCACAATGGCCAGAGCTGTGCTGATCCGAAGCCAGGAGCCAGGAGCCAGGAGCTTCTTCAAGGTCTCCCACATGGGTGCGGGGTCCCAAGCACTTGGGCCATCTTCCACTGCTTTCCCAGGCCATATCAGAGATCTGGATCAGAAGTGGAGCAGCCAGGACTCAAACCAGCGCCCATATGGGATGCTGGCATGGCTGGTGGAGGCTTTTCCCACTATGCCACAATGCTAGCTGCCCCATTTTCTTTCTAGACTTCTATTTTGCAAAATGCTTGTCCATGTTCACAAGTGTGCACAAGGATTTTCCTTGCAGCAATACATGAGAAGTGGACATAATCGAAAATCCATCAATAGAGGGATTATTAAGTAAACTGTGAAATGGCCATCCATACTATAGAATATCATGCAGGAGTTAAATGAATAGGGTAACTGACTGAGTACTAGGAGGGAAAGAAATCCAGAAGAAACCATGAAGTGAAAGAACCAAGTTGCAGGATGTTACTATTTAGGTTAAAAAAAGAAAGAAACCACACAACACAACTATTATGCTCTATGTAAATATGTTTGTAGGTAATTTTTTGGAAGGATATATGCCAAACTCAGAGCAGTAATTATTACCTCATAGGTAGGGAGTTAGGACACAATGAAGGTCTTCACTATCCCTATCACTTTTTATCTACTAAGAATGTAATGGTATTACTGATAAAATGCAAATAAATAGAAGTAGTTTCTTATTTCAAATTCTGTGCCTTGTTAAAACAACCATAGAATTATAATCAACAGATGTTGATTGTGACATGGAGAGGGAATACTTTTTCTGACATACTGACCTCAAAATAGTAGAACAAGAAAGCTCTTACAATGCAGTTAGTTTTGTGTATTCATGTTTGGGAGCGTGTACTCACAGTGTCTCAGCCCAGCGGTATGCTTTCCATACATTTTCATCAATGAAAGAAATCGAGTTTCCTTGGAAATTTCTGTAAAGGAACACAGTTCACATCCTTGAATGGGTTGGAAAAGAATGAACAGAATGAGGAAAAAAATCATGGCACCCTCATGGGGGAGTATTGAAATACAGAAATATTATCAGCTTTCTAATAAATACCAGTGCTTTTATGTTCCATAGCTCTCTGCTTCCCAGTTTGCTCACTCAATAAATAATGAGGGGCCACTGACATAAACAATGAAGCATCCTCTCAGAAGCTTAACTTCGTCTCTGTCCAGTCTCTTTGACAGTAAAGACAGTCAATCACTTTGAATATTAAGTATTTTCACCAAAATAACTCAGGTGTCTACACTGACTTCTATAAATCAGTGAGAAAAGGATAAATTATTCAAGAAAAAATGGGCAAAATGTATTGTCACCATAAGAATAATGAAAACCTATGCAGGTATACTAGTGCTTTGGCCAAGCGCCCTCTGCTGAAATCTTTCCAAGTACTGAATGGATACAGACAATTTAAAATCAGAGGGACTAATGTGCTGATGTGGAAAGCCTTTTGGAATACAGCATAGGGTAAAAGTGCCGATCACTGAGCCAGGAGCCAAGCATTACCTCCATAGGAAAAAAAAAAAAGAGAGGAGGTTGGAAGGAAAGACGCACACCTGGGTTACAGGTAATAGAGTGAGGACCAGGGGATGATGAGGGTGTGTGGGGGTTCATACTTTCACATTTTATCCTACATTCTGTGCACTTTTTAAAAAGTGGAAAGGTGCTCATAATCGATACTTGTTTACAAGAAGCTGTTAAATGACTTATATTTAGCTTCAACTTTGAATTGCTGTGAGTGCTTAGCTTTAACTCTGTCCTCACTCCTCAGCAACAATGAACCTATTTGTTTTAGGTACACATTTTCCTGGAAGCAGGAGCAGCAATAAAACAGATACCTGTATGCTCACCTGCCTGGTGGATATGTCCTCTCGGGTTACTTTATGCTCATCAATAAAAAGTGCCTAACACTGAACACATCTCCCACTAACGGGCTCTTCTTTCTGACTGCTGTGCTTCTGCCTTATAGACCACCATCATTCTCGCTGTCATCCAGGGAAAGACTGTGGAGTCACGCATTTTTATTTTCTGTTACAATCCATCACACAGTTCTTTAAGCCAGCTTTACAGATGAGGATATTGAATCCAAGCTAAATAACTTGTCCAAAGTCACAAAGCTAATCACTGGGAGACCTGTGTTCAAAGCCAGGCAACCTGGCTCCAGAATCTATCCTTAAATCTGTTGTATCATCTCTAATAAGTCGGGATGAGGGCTGTGTTGAAGAGTGGGATTAAAGCAATGAGGTAATAACATGGTGAATGTCAATAAATAATGAATCAGGAAAAGCAGTAAGGGCAATCACATGAGACTGTAGAAGAGACAGAAGAGAATAAGAGAAGGAGGATCAGGAAAGCTCACAAGCAAAGTGGCCACTTGGGGGTGAACCAACGGAAAAAGGAAGACCTTTCTCTCTGTCTCTCACTGTCCTACTCTGTCTGCCAAAACACACACATACACACACACAGAGTCAACATAAGGTGGGGACTTGAGGAGGGCTCAGAAGATCTTGGGTAAAAGCTGCTGAGACAGGCAGGCTGTAGGGAACCATGAGGAAGGGAGATTCTTACAATATGCTGAAGGTGCCATTGTAGCTGTTGGGCTCTGGTACAGGAACTCTGTGAAGCTTCTGCACTGGGCTGAGGCCAGTGCATGAAAGTGTCTCATCTTTGCAGGTGCAGAGCTCACAGACATTTATGGTGGCAGCTGCATTCAGGGGTTGATCTGTGACTTCAGTTAGGGTTGAGTGCTGAGTCTGAACCTGGCCTGGATGTAGATCTGTAGTCTTCTTCAGGGATGGAGAATGGCCAGCTTTTGCAGTGGGTACCAGAGTTATGGTTAGCTCCATCTTGGAAGGCTGAGCTATGACACTGGTGATGTTGGGTGCTGAGCTTGATGCTGACCTGCTGTTGGAACTGTCATCTCATTGTCCCCTGGGGACTGAGTTACGAGCTCCTTTAGTGGCTCTGTAGACTGAGTTAGGGTCATTTGCATGGTAGTAGAAGGTGTAGCCTCTGTAGTACGTTGTGGAGTTTGGGTAATTTCCAGGTCCAGAGGCTTGACTGTGACTTGAGGCAGGTTTGTATACTGAGTCTGAATCTGGACTGGAGGTGAAAATGTCACCTCAGGGTACATTGGATAAGGAGGAGGAGATATAGACTTGAAGGCTGTAGAATGTTCATCCTGTGTAGTGGGTACCTGAGTTATGGTTGACTCTAACTTCGAAGGTTCAGCTGTGCCACTGGGTGACATTGGATGCGGAGTTTGATCTTGACTTGGTTTTGGAACTACCATCTCATAATAAACTGGAGGCTGATAGACCACTTCATTATGTGGCCCTGGAGGCTGCCCTGAAGTCTCCTGCATGGTTGGGAGTGGTTCACCCTCCACAATGGATTCTGGAGTTAGGGTAAGTTCTACATCAAAAGGTTGAACTGTGACTTCTGTCAGGGTTGGATGCTGAGCCTGAACCTGGTCTGGTTGTGAAAGTACCTCCTCATGGAGCACGGGAGGTACTTTAGTCTTCTTCAGGGCTGTAGAATGTTCAGCCTTCCTGGTACGCTTTGCATTTATGGTAAGCACTGTGTCCAAAGGCTGAACTGTGATGTGAGGCAATGTTGGATATTGAGCTTGATTATGACCCAGTGTTGGAACTGTCACCTCTTGATGTATTGGAGATTGGGTTACACCCTCCATGGGAGGTTGACTGGAGGTCTCCTGCATGTCTGTAGAGGGTTCAGTCACCATACTGCTGGTTTCTGGAGTTATGGTAAGTCCCAGGTCCAGATGTTGAGTTGTGGCTGGAGTCAGGTTTGGAGATGGAGCTGTAGTCTTGCTCAGGTCTGCAGGATGCTCAGCCTCTGTAGTAGGTTCTGTAGTAATGGTAAGTGCCAGGTCTAAAGGTTGATTTGTGACACTGGGTGATAGTGGAGGTTGATTTTGACCCTCATGATGCACTGGTGGCTGAGCTACAGATTCTTTAGGTGGAGTCTCCTGCACATTTGTGGCAAGTTCAGCCTCTGTAATGTGCTGTGCAGTTATTGTAAGTGCCAGATCAAAAGGTTGAAATGTGATGCGGGGTGATTTTGGAAACGGAGCTTGATCCTGAGCTGGTGTTGGAACTGTCACCCCCTGATATCCTGGGGGTTGAGCTATACCCCCCTTAGATGGCCCTGGAAGCTGAACTGGGGCCTCCTGCATGATTGGAGAAAGTCCGCCTTCCATTCCAGGTTGTGTAGTTATGGTGAGTTCCACATCCAAAGGTTGACCTGTGACTTTGGTCAGGTTTGGTTGCTGAGTTTGAAGCTCCTGCTGTGTTACAGATGATTGAGTGTCAGGGAAGTCTTGTGGCTTGGCTGGGGCTACATTTTGCACTGGAGCTTGTTCTGCATTCTTGAGGGGCTCTAGAGGCTCAGCTGGAGAAAGTTCCATCTTTTCAGGCAGTGCTGGAGGCTTGGCAAGAGGAGGCCCAAGCTGGGTTGGAGAAAATTCAACTTGCTTGGTGGGAACTGTAGGCTGGGCAGGTCCTTCCTGCTGACTCCAGTAAGGATAAACTTCTGGAGTGGGCTTTAGGGTTCTGGTAAGGTCAATATCCACATGTTTTGGTTTGGTTTTAGACATCCTTAAATGCTGAGTTCTGAGTATTTCTTCTGGAATATGAGGTGAAAATGTCATATTCATTGGAATAGCATCACTCATCTCTGGGAAGATATCTGAAGGCTGGTTTGTGTTTCCCTGTTGGAGTGGTAATTGGTAAGCACTCACGGGGCGCTCTAGAGGTGGAACGGAAATCCCCTGCTGGCTTGGTGAAGGTTCCTTCAGTTGTTCAGGCTGAGCTGGGACCCCTGGAAGTGGGGAGTGCTCATCCTCTTCTGGGGGCTTTGGCTGCTGAGCTGTGTCTGCCTCCTGGTCTTTCAAAGGCTCATGCTCCGTAGGGAACACTGAGGCGTGAGCTTGGGCTTCCTGATGGATTGGAGAAGGTGCAGCCTCTTCGGGGGCCTGTAAAATTTCAGCTGTTTCCTCCTGCTGGGTCATAGAGGGTTTCTCATCCTGCATAACTTCTGGAGATTGAATTGGCAGTGGTTCAACCTCTTCAAGAGGCGTTGGAGGCAGAGCTGGGACTGAGGCCTGAGTTGTTGTGACCTCGTGGCTGACTGGAAATGTTTCCACTTCTGCTGCAGGTTTTGGTGTTAGGGTCAGCTGCAGGTCTGGAGGTTTAGTAGTCACATTGGGCAAGTCGTACTGCTGAACTTGATGGTGACCGGGAGGTAAAATGGTCACTGTGTGATGACTTGGAGGCTGGGCTGGGACTTCTGTCTTCTTTCCAGAAGATTCAACCTCCTCAGAAGACTCAGAGGGCCGCCTTGGTTGCTCCTGCTCACTGATATAAGGTTCGGTCTCCATAGGAGGGACTGGAGTCAGAGCTAGGGCCTCCAGCTGGCCTGGAGGAGCTTGAGTCTCCACCAGGGCCTCCGCGTACTGAGCAATCTGCTGCTGTTCTCTGAGAGAAGGCTCTGTCTCCACGGGAGGGCCTGGAGGAGGCTGAGTCTCCACCAGAGCCTCCGCATACTGAGCTATCTGCTCCTGTTCACGGGGAGAAGGTTCTGCCTCCACGGAAGGGCGTGCAGTGTGAGCTCTGGGTGCCTGCTGGAATGGGGAAGGTTCCGTCTCTGCAGAAGGGACCGGAGTCAGCTCTGGGGGTTCCTGCTGGGCTGGAGAAGCTTCTGTCTCCAGGGAAGGGCCCAGAGTTTGATATGGGGTCTCCTGCTGGGCTGGAGAGGGTTTGTTCTCTACAGAAGACTCAACATACTGAGTGGGCTGCTCCTGATCACTAATATAGGGTTCTGTCTCCACAGAAGGGCCCGGAGTCTGAGCAGAGCCCTCCTGCTGCACTGGAGAAGAGTCCCGCTCCATGGTGGGCTCCGGAGTTATGGTCAGCGCCACATCTGCAGGCTTGATGGTAACATTGGGCAGGTTATAACGGTGAACTTGATTCTGATCTGGAGACCAGTCCATCCCCTTCTGAATCTGTGGAGTCTGAGCTATGATAGTCTCTTCAGGAGATTCTAGTGCTTGAGCTTGGGGATCTTGCTGTACTGGAGATTTGACTTCCACAGGGAGTGCCGAAGGCTTCTCCGGGGCTTCCAGTTGGCTTCTAGAAGGTTCGATCTCTGGAGACTCAGAAGGCTGAGCAGGCTGCTCCTGATTGCTGGAGGAATATTCAGTGTTCACAGGCAGGCCTGGAGGCTGAGCTGGGGCCCCCTGCTGGCCTACAGATGGGCTGACTTCCTCAGCATACTCTGAGGGCTGAGCTGTGGCATCGTTTTGGGTAGAGAAAGGTCCAGTCTCCTCAGGGAGATCTGAGGTCTGAGCTAGACCCTCTTGAGTCCAAGATTCCACCCTCCCAGGGAATTCCGGAGTCTGCACTGGGGCCTCTTGTTGGGCTGAGGGGAGTCCCACTCCCTCAGGATGCCCCAGAGGCTGAGCTGGAGCCTGCTCCGTGCTTGGAGTAGACTGAACTTCCTCACCTGCCCCTGAGGCTTCTGTCAGCTCCGTGTCTGCAGGTTTCAGTGTGACGCTGGGGAAGTTTGCTTGGAGAGCTACAATCTGAGGTGAGGATGGAGTGTTAAGATTGTGATTCACTGATGCCTGACCTACTACTTCTGCAGTAGCAAATGGATTCTGAGCGGGGGCCTCCTGCTGCAACGGAGATGCTTCTTCCTCGGGCTGCTGCAGGTCTGCACCTGGGCCCTCTTGCTGGGGTGAAGAAAGTTCATCTGGTTCAACGGGCTATGGAGGCGGAACTTGTTCTTCTTGCTGTGCAGAGGAGGATTGGATGGGCTCCTGAGTCTCTGGATTTTGAGTCTGGCCTTCCATCAGGAATTGAGATGGTTCAGCCTGCTCAGAGGGCTGTGCAGGTTCTCCTGGGTTCTCCTGGGATTCTGTAGGAAAACCACCAGGATAGACCCCATAGTCAGCCGGCAAAACTTGATTTTGACCCTGAAGCTTGGCCGCTTTGTCTGGAGTTCCAACACCAACCTTAGGAAGCCGTCGACACCAAGCTAGATCTTTCTTGGGGGTCAGGGGTGAAACAATCAACTTGTTTCCTTGTGAACTCTGACTGTCTAGAGGCGGAACGAGTGCTTCCAATGACTGGTGAGCATTTCCTTCCAGTCGAGGAGGCAGAGCCGGAGGCTGATCCTGATCCCCGTCTAGCACGGGAATCGCCTCTGGTAGCCTCTGTTGTTGAGGAAACCTATTGAAATACTGGTACGGACCAGGACCAGCAAGCTGTTCTGGCTCTGGGGGCAGTTCCAGAAAAAGGAAGCAAACTCACAGTGGACTCTTGAGGCGAGGCCAGCACCCGGGAGGGAGCAGAAGACCCCAGGTCATCAAAGCCACCAGGGTCTGCCATGGGTGTGAGCGAGTCAGGCGATTCAGGTGGGACATTCAAGGAGTGGGAAGACCAGGGCTCAGAGAGCCAAGGGATCTGGACTGGGAGCCCCTGGTCTTCCCGCGTGGGGTCTCCTAAGTGATGGGAAAGTGCAGGTCTCCTGTCCTCACCTTACTCGACTCCTGCTCTTTCTGTCCACTCGGGGCTTCTGTACTCTCATTGATATAGGTCTCGGTCCTCCACTGCTCTGTGTCCCATTCTTCCTTGGCTATCTTTTCTTCCTGCTGCTCACTGAGGAGCTTCATCAGGATGCCTGTTTTGGAGATGAGCTTGGCACAGGGCAGTTGCACCTGGGCCTCAGAGCAGTCCATTTTCAGAGTGCGGATGACGTGAGAAATGAGCCTTCTCACGTCAGTGTTGGGGATGAGGGACTGTAGCTGCTGATTCAGCTGAATTTCAAACTGTTGCCCCTGGGACAGCATCACGGGGTAGGTGAAGCCTGCGGGCGTGGTGGGGGCTTCAGTGCCCTCGCTGGGGTATTCCCACTGTGTTTCCTTGGTTTGGTCCACAGTCGGCATTAGGTCGAACTCGGTCCCAGCAGAATCTGTAGCTGAAGGATCTGTGTGCATTTTGTCGCCAGGGAGCGTTTCTTCATGTGCAGTGGTGTTTTCTGTCAAAACATTTTCTTCGAAAACACGCCCTCCGGAATGGTTTTCCTCCCTAGTGTCTTCTATAGAAGGTTCTCTCAGAGGAGGACTCCCCTGAGAATGCAGGCCTCCAGGGGATGAGAAAGCCTCTCCGGAGGGGGAGTTTATGAGACTCCGCAGTGCAGGGAACGGAGGCCTCTTCCCAGCCGTCAGCCTGTTGAGGGAATTTTTCCTTCTGAACTTTTGACTCAGTTTGGCCTTGGGGGTTCGGAGGACCAGGTGAGAGCAAGTTTTATGAAAGCGGTAATTCTGTCTGGAATGCCAGATTGGTTTCCCTGCCGCCTTATTTTTGGCTCTAGCATTGGCATCTTCTAAGACAAAAATGGTGTAGGTTAAGTCCTCCTTTGTTGTTGATCTCAGAGAGAGATTTTGCAGGGGAGGTAGAAGGCCTGCCCAGGATGTGTTTCTTCAGGAAAGAGGGGGCTGCAGCCTCACGTTCCTTTGTGAGCAAGGGCTCCGTGTGCAAGGAGTTTCCGGCCACCTGCCTGGGCCTCTGAGCCACTTGAAGCTCCTTCAGCTCCCTGGAGCCTGCTCTCCCAAGCCTTCTTCCCCCAATGCTCTCCGCAAAGGGCCAGGTGCCCCGTCTCCTCCCGAGGCTCTTCCTCATCTCCTGGAGGTGCCTTTCCCGTAAGCCCTTTGGCCCCTTGATGACTTTTTTCACTCTCTGCAGCCTGTACCCCACACTTGGCATGGTTGCCAGGCTGTTCTCCTGTGACGGGGCAGTTTCTGATTTCTTTTGGAGGATTTGAGGGTTAAATTGATGACCTAACAGGATAGGCTGCATAAGCATGGCCTTTTCTTCCTTCTTAACCTTATCGATTTTTTTCTTGAATTACTTCATGTAACAAATTCTCCAGAAAATAGAACTTTCTCAACTTATTTCTGTAAGGATGAGAGGGCCTTCTTATGTGGGTTTTCACGTAGCTCAGGGACTTTTCTCTATCTTGCACATTTGAAAAAAGCAGTGTAATGAATGGTAATAATGTTGATTCTACATTTTGTAGATTTTCCTCTGAGAAATAAGGCAATATATAATTCAGTGCACTAATAACATCACTTTCATCGTTGAGGTCCCGCTGTTCACTCATGCGGCCTGGGAAGTCCACACTGTTTCTCTCTGATACTGGGTTCCCTGGCTCAATAGTCAGCTGCTTGCTGGTGTTGTTCTTCCTGGCTTGCAATATCTTCATGAATGCCCCCTTTGGGTTCCCTATAGATGCTTCTTCAACTGTCAAAAAAAGAAGAGACTGCTTTTAGGCACAGAAGACTGATGGGACAGCTTTATGTCAGTCCACAGCCCTACACTCTGATCAATTAAATTAGGAGTCAAATCCAATATTTGGGGTACCATTGAGACTTTAGAGAGAAAAGTAAAACCAAACTCAAACCTATGAAATGGCAACAACAAAGGAGAAAAAGATATTTTTGAGAGTGGCATTCAGAAGAGTTCGCAGTGTTAAAAAGCAGTAACTATGATCAGTATTATTTCATTGGTTTCCAATGACCAACCACTCCAGGCTTAGAATAAGGCTGGAGGACAAATGGCCCCACCCAGCTGCCCCTTCTGTGGCTCTGCCCCTGCTTCTCAGCCACATCATTCTACAGTCCTGCCTCATGCTGAGGGAGCACAGGCTTCCTCCTTCCCTCCCTCCCTCCCTGTGGCCCTGTGTTCTTGCTACCATCACAGGTGTCCATGGCAAGAGATAGGCATGTAAGGGGAGTGAGGGCAGAGGTGGTCAAGCCAAGGGGCCTTGCTCCTCACCTCAATGTGTTCTTTCCCACCCTTGTAAAGGGAGATTAACAATGCTTGTCCTTCTCACCTCTTGAGATGAAGGGAATAATATAATTGGTAGGAAACTGGTCTGGAAGGTGAGCAACACTGTGTAGATGGGTATACAGTTATCACTGTGCTAATGCCTCAGATCCCTGACTGAGATCCGAATTCAAGCTGTCTAAGGAAGAAAGCGGTCACATTTTGGAAGTCACGACATCAGTGGTAATAACCCTCATCTACAGAAGGATACTTAAAAGTACCCGAGTGTTCTGTGGATAGAAAAGCGTGAGACTCAGAGCAGGTTCAGAGTTGGACAGTCTACAAGTGCATGGAGGAGCCTTCCGACTCCATCAGAGGAGTCAGGCAGCCATTTCTGGTTATGGAACCAGAAACTCCCCGGCTCCAAATAAAACAGCATCACTTGTACTCTTTTATACAAGTGCAAAAACAAACAACCGCGGTGAGCAGTGTAGACCTGTTCTATAAGACAGAGGGCCCTTGAGGCCCAACACATAGAAAACCAGTTTATAGACTGTGTGCAAATGAGTTATCATTGAAAAGCAAAGCACCCAAGAGCACAGAACACCACGTGTGTGGTTCCCAACATTGCTTCCTTCCCCTTCCACCTCTTTTCCATGATCCTTTGTGCATATGTAAATTACATAGCGGTAACTATGTTATTAAATTACATAGCGGTGATTGCGAACCTGACTTTCAGCAAGGGAGCAGTGTAGCAATTTAGGGAGTTTAAATCTGAATGAATGAATAAAAATTCAGCAATTAATTACATTGTTACTTTAAACTTGACCCTAAAATTTTAAAATAAGAAATTTAAAACAAATAAAAATTAAAAAAAGATCCTCAGGAAGTTCCGACTCACGGCAATGTGTCGTATTTGGCAGGCATTCATTGTCACAGTGAAGCTTGACGGTGTTGCAGACAACCTCGATAGTATGTTTAAATTGGCAGAGGCAGCAGGCCATATGGCTGGGTAAGATCCTATGAATAGAGACAGAGAATTAAGTTACCTGTAAAGGGGTTCCTTGGGTGGGTCAAACAGGTGAGCCAAGGTGCCAGCAAAGGAGTTCTTGAGGTATGTGGCCAGGACATTTGGGTAGGAGCCTGGTGGCCAATTGTTGGTCTTGAATATGAGAATAAAGGAAGGAGGGAGAGGTGGCCCAAGGAGGCATAGGCATGGAAGTGGGTGTGGTGTATCCAAAATAAAGTCAACAGGGTGAGCATTGGGCACCATGGATCTGTCATTTGACTCAGGGGTGTCTCCTTCCAGTTCACAAGTCTCATTGTGGGTTGGGAGTGCACAGGAGGACTTCCCCCAACCTCTGGAGTACTCTTCTCCATCCCTGTTGGAAGTGTTCACTATTAGAAACTACTCTGGTCCCAGAAAAATGACTGACTGCAGTAATTGTTGGAAAAGATGTGGAGAAAAAGGAACACTCGCTCACTGATGGGTGAGTGAAAGTAATTTGACCAGGCAGGTGTTTAGCCCAGCCATGAAGATGCTGCTTGGGACAAGCACATCCACTTCTGGAGTGCCTGGCTCCATTTCTGATCCCTGTTTCCTGCCAGGGAGTGCCCTGGGATGTGTCAGGTGGTGCTTCCCTAAATACCCAGAAATGGAAAGACTGCAACTTATGGTAGGTGTGTGTTTTTAAGAAACTGTCAGTCTATTTTCATTATATTTTTTTTTCAAATGTATCATTTCGAAAGTTTCTGTGGAAGGAAGAGAGAGAAACACACACAAACACATCTTGTCTTTTTTTTTTTTCTTTTTGACAGGCAGAGTGGACAGTGAGAGACAGAAACAGAGAGAAAGGTCTTCCTTTTGCCATTGGTTCACCCTCCAATGGCCGCCGTGGCCGGCGCATCGCGCTGATCCAAAGCCAGAAGCCAGGTGCTTTTCCTGGTCTCCCATGCGGGTGCAGGGCCCAAGGACTTGGGCCATCCTCCACTGCACTCCCGGGCCATACCAGAGAGCTGGCCTGGAAGAGGGGCAACTGGGACAGAATCCGGCGCCCTGACCGGGACTAGAACCCAGTGTGCCAGCGCCGCAAGGCGGAAGATTAGCCTATTGAGCCACGGTGCCGACCACATGTTTTCATTAGGTAGTTTACTCCCCAAATGTCTGCGACATGCAGGGCTGGGCCAGGCCAAAGCCAGGAGCTCAGAAACTAGTTTGGTTTTCCATGTGAGGAGCAAGAACTCAAGTCCTTGGGGCATCACCCACTGCCTTCCAGGGTACATGTTAGCAGGAAGCTAGGGTGGAGCAGAGCCGGGACTTGGATCCAGGCATTCTGATGTGGGATTGGAGTATCCCAGGTAGTGGCTTAACGGCTGCACCAAATGCCTGCCATCGTAAACAGTTTAATTTTTATTTGTTTTATTTTTTAAAGCTTTTATGTAATGAATGCCAATTTCATAGGTACAACTTTAGGAATATAGTGTTTTTTCCTCCATACCTGCCCTCCCACCCCCACTCCCGTCCTACCTCCTACTCCCTCTCCCATCCCATTCTTCATTAAGATTCACTTTTGATTGACTTTATATACAAAAGAGCAACTCTATACTAAGTAAAGATTTCAACACTTTGCACCAACCCCCCACCCCACAACATAAAAAGTACTGTTTGAGAACAAGTTTTGCAGTTAATTCTCATAGTACAGCTCATTAAGGACAGAGTTCCTACGGGGGGGGGGGGGTAAGTGCAAACAGCTTCATTTCTAATACCCCCAAATTGGAACAACCTAAGTGTTCACAAATAGGTGAATAGATAAACTATGGTAGGTTACACGTAGTGGGCCAGGCTCTTTCTAACCAATAGAATAACCAATGGTTGAGTTGTTACAGATGACTAATGTTACTTCTTTGGGTCCAGGGAAAGCTTCATATAGAAAGGAAAAAAAAAAAGAAATTATCAACTCCCAACTTGACTCTCACTGGGATTAAACATGACAATAGGTCTGATCTGATTTCATCATCATTTAAAAAAATCATCTATTATTTTTCACTTTATGTTTCTGTGTGGGAGCAAACTGCTGAAATCCTTACTTAATGTATACTAAGCTGATCTTCTGTATATTAAGATATTCGAAAATGAATCTTGATGTGAATGGAAGGGGAGAGGGAGTGGGAAAGGGGAGGGTTGTGGGTGGGAGGGACGGTATGGGGGGGAAGCCATTGTAATCCATAAATCGTACTTTGGAAATTTATATTCATTAAATAAAAGTTAAAAACAAAACAAAACAAAAAAAAGAAAGAATGCACTCAGAATGCTAAGCTAGTGTTTTACTAGACTTCAATTCTAACAGGAAATTTTCGTTAAGTCCTTTCTACCCCTAACTTCGTATTTTGAAAATTTTCAAGCCTACAAAAATATCCGAAAGATTGGTGTCATGAGTTTACATGTTCTCTCACTTAGATTCAACTGTTGCTAACATTTTGCCACATTCACTTTCCACGTGTGTGTCTCTATGCACTTCTTGGACAAACCATTTGAGAATGAGCTGTAGATATGATGACCTTTTCTTGCTAAACCTGAAGTCTGCGTCTCCTAAGAACAAAGGCATTCTCCTGCATATCCACAACACTATTATCACCCAGTCAGCTTTAACATTAACATCACCGTCTATTGTGGTCCACATGCAGGTGCTCTCAGTTGTCCCAAACATGTCTTGGCTACTTTTAAATCAGGCATTGCATTTTATTTTCATGGCTCTTTAATTTTCTTCAGTTTAGAACTGTTCCTTTTTTGCAGTGTTTCATGGCATTGGGATTTTTGAGGCATTCAAATCAGTTGTTTTACAGCATGCACCTCAATTTATCCTTCTAAGACCAATACTGAATATAATCACCAGGGAACATTTATTTTTTTGAGTGGCTAAGATTTTTTTTAAAAAGTTTTATTTATTTGAAAGGCAGAGTGATGGTTGGGTGCAGGAGAGAGAGAGAATGAGTGGAGGGAGAGGGAGAGGGAGGGAGAGAGAGAGAAAGAATGAACGTGAATAAATCTTCCAGCCACTGGTTCATGCCCCAAATGGCCACCGCAGCTGGGGTTGGGCTGGGTTGAAGTCAGGAGCCAGGATCCAGGAGCCAGGAACTATATTCAGGTCTCTCCTGGGTGGCAGGGGGTCAAGCACTTTGGTCATCCTGTGCTGCTTTCCCAGGTTCATTAGCAAGGAGCTGGATGGGAAGTGGAGCAGCTGGGACTTGAACTGGCACTCCCATATGGGATGCCAGCATCACAGACAACTTCACCTTGTGCCACAACACCAGCCCCACTAGGGACCATTTCTGGCAGGAACACTGCATCTTGCATAGAGAATGTTGTAGTTTTGCTGCTTACTAAAATGGATGCACTAGGGATGATGTCAGTGATAAAATATTTATTTTTTAGAAGATTTTTATTTATTTGAGAGGTAGAGTTACAAACACAGAAAGGGAGAGACAGAGACAAAGATCTTCCATCTTAAGCTGGTTCACGTCCCAAATGGCCTCAATGGCCAGAGCTGGGCCAATCTGAAGCCAGGAGCCAGGAGCTTCTTCCGGGTCTCCCATGCAGGTGCAGAAGCTCAAGCACTTAGGTCATCTACTGCTTTCCCAGGCCATAGCAGAGAGATGGATCAGAAAAGGAGAAGCCAGGACTGGATCTGGTGCCCATATGGGATGCTGGCACCGCAGGTGGAGACAGCCCACTATACCACAGCGCTGGGCCCCAAATCATTATTTTCAAAAATATTGGCAAATCTGGGGCCGGCACCATGGTGCAGTAGGTTAATCCTTCACCTGCAGCACCGGCATCTCATATGGGCGCTGGTTCTAGTGCCAGCTGCTCTGCTTTTGATCCAGCTCTCTGCTATGGCCTGGGAAAGCAGTGGAAGATGGCCCAAGTCCTTGGGCCCTGCACCCGCATGGGAGACTGGAAAGAAGCACCTGGCTCCTGGCTTCGATCAGTGCAGCTCCAGCCATTGTGGCCATTTGGGGAGTGAACCATCGGAAGGCTTTTTTCTCTGTGTCTCTCTCTCACTGTCTATAACTCTTATCTGTCAAATAAATAAATAAAATTTTAAAAAATATTGGAAAATCTTTTGAAATTGCTAATGACCTGAGGTATAACTTATTCTTACTAGATAATATTTAAGTATTAAAGACCATTGCACATTAATATGCAATAAAGGGGCCAGCGCTGTGCTGTAGCAGGTTAAGCCTTCACCTGCAGTGTCAGCATCCCTTATAGGCACTGGTTCAAGTCCCAGCTGCTCCGCTTCTGGTCCAGCTCCCTGCTAATGCACTTGGGAAAGCAGCAGAGGATGGTCCAAGTGCTTGGGCTCCTGCTCCCACATGATTCAGAATAAGCTCCGACTCCTGACTTTGGCCTGGCCAAGCCCTGGCTGTTGTGGTCTTTTGAGCTAGGAACCAGCAGATGGAAGATCTTTCTCTCTCTCTGTATTTCTGCATTTCTTTTTTCTTCTTTTTTTAACTTTTATTTAATGAATATAAATTTCCAAAGTACAGCTTATGGATTACAATGGCTCCCCCCCCATAACTTCCCTCCCACCCGCAACCCTCCCCTTTCCCTCTCCCTCCCCCTTCCATTCACATCAAGATTCATTTTCAATTCTCTTTATATACAGAAGATCAGTTTAGCATATATTAAGTAAAGATTTCAACAGTTTGCACCCACATAGAAACATACCAGGGGATTCCAATTCAATCCCATCAAGGTGGCATGTACCAATGCCATCTCACTAGTTCCGGTGATCAATTTCTGTTCAAATTGATCATAATGATAGGACTAAGAGCCAAAGGGAGCACATAAACAAGACTAGTGTCTGCAAATACTAGCTGATAGAATAAAAAAGGGAGAGAACGATCCAGCATGGGAAGTGAGATACACAGCAGACCCATAGAATGGCAGATGTCCTAAACAGCACTCTGGCCTCAGAATCAGCCCTTAAGGCACACGGATCTAGCTGAAAAGCCCATGAGAGTATTACAGGCATGGAAAGCCAAAACACTCTGGCAAAAAAAAAAAAAACCCTACATGTATTTCTGCCTTTCGAATAAATAAGTAAGTCTTTAAGAATGCATTAAGGACCATCGCTTATGAGTCACGACACAAGTGAGCTGGCCTGCTTTGTCTAAACTCCTGAGGACTTCCAATAATGAACTCCAGTGTAACAATTGCTTTCAGGTTTTTATAGCCTTGGTTGCACATGGCTCCAGAAAATGCTAGCACTTTTCCTGTCCACTGATGGTCAAGTATGAAAAAAGCAGCTAGAACACCACAGCCTTGGCTAACTGAGAAAGCTTGTTGATGATGAGAGCTTTGACTCTTTGGAGAGGAGGGCCTCTCACTGACCTGGGAGGATCCACTGTGGCAGATGCTGCCCAAGGTTGAGGAAGAGGAGGCTAGAGCAGAAACCAGTGGACTTGATGATGTGGGAAAGTTAGTCAAGGAGGTGATCTGACAGAAGTGATTAGGGCAGGGTATGCTGTGAGAGGCCTTTCCCCATTCTTATCTTGTGGAGTCCGCTCAACTAGCCTTATCATAGTTTCTGTTTAGCTTGTCCAATTGGCAGGGGGGAGGTCACAATGGAAGTTGCAGTGAGTTTATGGTAAAATGTCAGAATAGGGCTCTAAGGAAATCCTTTTTAAAACTTCAAAACTTGAGATACTTCAAACTCTGCATGAAAATTAACTAGAAAGGATCATGGACCTAAATGTAACTCTACAGTTTCTACAAGAAAACAGGAGAAAATCTCTGTAACTTTAGATTAGACAATGGGTTATTTGAAAGATTTTTTTCAGGAAAGGCACAATAAAAGGACAAACCATACAAGATAAAAGTTGCTATAGGCTCATCAACATTAAAAAAAAATTAACTTCTACTCTTCAGAAGGTACACTTAGTAGAGTGAAATGATAACTCACAACCAGAGAGAAGATATTTACTAAACATACATCTGAGAGAAAGTACTCATACCCAGAGCATATAAAACACTCTTAAAACTCCCTAAGATTACCATCAAATTACTACATGGGAACAGATTTGAATAGACACTTGGTAAAGATATTTGCACAACAGTATCGTCAGTTATTAGAGAAGTCTAAGTTTAAACTGCAGTGAGTGTACCCAAGGTGCCAGCGTTAGGATGACTGAGTCCCGCATTTGAGCACTTGCATTTGATTCTTCTCTCTGGTTCCTGATTCCAGCTTCCTGCTAATATAGTTCTTCTGCCTTTCTTTGGTTGAGTAACTGGGGTTCCTGCCACCTACATGGGAGATCTGGGTTGAATTCCCAGCTGTCAATTCCAGCTTCAGCCCAATGCTGGTCTTGGTGGCATTTGGTGAGAGAACTGATTGACTCTCTAGTAACTATTTTTAAATACTAAAAAAACATATAGAGATTCCACTATTTATCTACTGGCAGAAGAGCTACATTAAAAAAAGTTTTATTTTTTAACTTATTTGAAAGAACGAGAGAGAGAGAGAGAGAGAGAGAGAGAGAGAGAGAGAGAAAGAGATTGATTGATTGACCTTCCATCTGCTGGTTCACTTCCCCAAATGCTGATAACAGCCAGGGTTGGGCCAGGACTATGCCAAGGACATAGGTCTCAATGTGTGGGTCTCCTACATGGGTGGCAGAGACCAGAATACTTGAGTTACCATCGGCTACCTCCCAGGGTGCACATTAGCTGGAAGCAGAGTAGCTGGGACTCAAACTTGGCACTCTGATACGGGATGTAGGCATCCCAAGTGGTATCTTATTTATTTATTTATTTATTTATTTATTTATTTATTTGACATGTAGAGTTAGACAGTGAGAGGGAGAGACATAGAGAAAGGTCTTCCTTCCATTGGTTCACCTCCCAATCACCCCCCAAATGGCCGCTACCGCCGGAGCTGCGCCGAACTGAAGCCAGGAGCCAGGTGCTTCCTCCTGGTCTCCGATGCAGGTGCAGGGTCCAAGCACTTGGGCCATCCTCCACTGCCTTCCCGGGCCACAGCAGAGAGCTAGATTGGAAGAGCAGCAGCTGGGACTAGAACCTGGTGCCCATATGGGATGCCGGTGCCACAGGTGGAGGATTAGCCAAGTAAGCCATGGTGCTGGCCCCCCAAGTGGTATCTTAATGCTGTGCCACAATGTCCAGTTTCTAAATGTTTGTTAAAAAAGTTGAAATCTGAGGACTGGGACAACACATGTTGCAACTGCCACTCTCGAACATTGTTGGTGAGAGTGCAGACTGCAGCAGCTACTTGGCAAACAGTTTAGCTGTGTGTTAAACAGTTCAATATACACTTAGTAGGTAATGAACTGTCCTACCCCTAGATCTTTACACCAAAGAAATGAAGACACATATCCACTCACAGACCTCCATGTGAGTGCTGTTAGTGGCTTTATTTATAATTGCAAAAAGTTGGAAAACACAGTTCTATAAGCTGATGAAATGGATAAACTGGTGTAACTACACAATTGGAATATTACTTAGCAATAGGTAGAGGCAGCAACATGAATAGTAGTTTAATCTCTAAAGGATTATGCTGAGTAAAGGAGCCAGACACAAGAGGCTACACTTACTACATGATTTTGCTTATAAGACACTGTGGAAGGAAAAACTACAAGAATAGAAACAGGATGAGTGGTTTGCAGGGCCTGGGTCTGGGGATGGGAGGAGACGATTGATTGGAAAGGACCATGAGGGACCTTTTTGGGTTGATAGAAATGTTCTACATCAGGAATTTGGTGGTGGTTACATAACCACGTGTTTGCCAAAACTCAGCAAACTTTACAGTGTGAATTGAAATACATAAAAATTATACCTCCATAAGCCTGACTTAAGAAAACATGTCTACAGACTTACATGGAAATAAACCTAAGAAAAAGATAACTTACAGGTTTTCCAATTGAAGAGTCATCATGAGGATGTTCTCAACTGTGGTAAGTGGTACTTGTGTTGTTCCCAAGTCTCTGAAGGAGAAAGCCCAAACATTCATGGTATGGACCTCAATAAAAAGATCTGTCTTTAAAAAGGTTGTTTCAGGAAGATGTGGTTACATCAGTTTTGGCTTCTCTATAAAGCAAGACAGCTCAAGAGTTTGTCATGGAGACAGTTCCAGAAAGCCCTGGTTGAAATGACTTTACTATTTGCATCATCAGATTAATGACCTTGGCATTGAAGAGTGGAACCTACACCTTTTTCTGCCATTGTCTTATTTTTCATTTTATACTACATTGACCTCTTTTAATTCTTATTTTTTTCTTTAAAAAATTTACATCTATACCTCTTTGCTTGGGATAGATGGTATTCCTAACATGTATTTGCATGTAACACTGTCTCCCTCTGCCAGCTGTCTTTCCCATGATAAATTCTTTCTCAGTTCTTGCCTCAGTCAATAACTTTTTTTCAGTAACCTAATTTATTTTTTTTCAGTAACCTAATTTAAAATCATGACTTTTTAGCCTCAATCTCAAATATTTAATGTTTGATGAAAATAAAAAAGGATTAGTTTAATACTTACAGATATTTTAATGCTGGCAGTTTAAAAAGATACGAATCTTCAACGTTTTTCAGAGGATTACGATTGAGATTTCTGAAAAATGCAATGGAATTAAAGTTATTGGCCTTTCAATAAGCACAAGATTGTATGAGAAATTATATTCTTTTTTGTGTAGACATTTTAGGCTTAAAATTACTTTCTGTGTACTTATAAATCACCCTTAGAATTCAAAAAGCACTTGTTCTTTGGGAACTACCTATGTCTCTTAGAGGATGAATGGAGAAGAGAAAGAGAAAAGATACAAAAAAATGCATAATAAACAAAAAGTATGCAAAAGAACTTTTTAGGTGAAAAGCCTTAGAAGTGGAGCCAGTGTTTTGCCTAGCAATTAACACCCAGATTGGGATACCTACGTCTCAAATCAGATGCCTGGGTTTGATTCCCAGTTCCAGCTTCTAATTGCAACTTCCTGTTAATGCAGACCCTGGGAGGCAGTGGTGATGGCTCAATTGGTTGATTCTTTGCTGCCTACTTGGAGACGTGGACTGGTTTCTGGTTTCCAGCTTCAGCCTGGGCCTGGCCTAGCCTCGCCCGAGCCATTGCAGGTATTTGGGAAGTGAACTAGTGGGCGGGAGCTGTCTGTGTCTTAAAAAAGAAAGATGTATAGAAGTGACCACACTGATAGGGAAGCCCTTTTTTGTGTAGGAAACACTAATCCTGTGTTCTCCATAATTCAAGGTGCTTGCCTTTCATCTTTAGAAATTTTAAACAAGCCATGACTTAATTCATTTAGTTGATGGAAAAAGAACCCACGTCAAAGCCATACTCTTGTCACGTTCTTCCACTGGTGTTCTCATTTCGCATCACACATCATCACATCACATCACATCACATCACACCACATCATCACGTCACGTCACATCACATCACATCACATCACATCACATCACATCACATCATCACGTCACATCACATCACACTGATCATCACATCACATCACGTCACATTGCATCACATCACATCACATCACAGTCTTTGTTACGTTGCTTGTTGGCCTGTCAGTCTCCTGGCCTGTTAGCCCCTTGAGGGCAGGGAACATATGTTATTGTCTTTGTTATGCCTGTGTGTGGCATAGTGCCTGAAATTTACTGCATGGTTAATAAATATTTGTTGAGTAAAGAAATCACATTTTGTTTCCATACCAATACAATGAATAAATTCGTGTTGTGGGAAATTTCATTCCTAAATGCTGTAATAGATTTTTAAAGTTTTTAAAGCAAGCAAACAAAAACAAAAACAGGTAAAAAAAAAAACTGCCTTTAGTTTAACTCTACTCAAAAACGTACTGTACTGTTACAGACTGTGAAAATAATAACTCTTACAGATGATATTGATTGGGCTGCCAAGCATCTGTGTTCAGCATTCAACACTGGATGTTCCCAATAACCTCTGTGATAGGTATTGTACCCCAGTAGCCTATTGTGATATATATTGTGCTGAGTCACAGAGGCTGTGTAACTTGTTGTAGGTCACTGCACTTGTAAGAAGCAAAGCTGGAGCTGGAGCTCAGTCCTGCCCCAGACTGTGTCTAATATGTGTGCAGAAAAGGGTCCAAATATTTGTCACTTTAATCTGAAGCTTTAGATGACTAAATATAGAAGTACTTTGAAAATTTCATCAACCTTCTCAGGATAGCGCTCATGAAAATTAGTTTCTCTTTTTATTCCTTTTCCCTAATCTTATCCCACAATTAGATATTTAGCTCAGAGTCATTGAGACTAGAGATTTAAAAGCATGTTGTAGGTGACATCAGTGGAAACCTATGTAAACAGTGGAGTGAGAACATCTGAAAATTTATCCCTTCATAAAGGGAACAACAAAATGGTAAAAGTGGTCAGAATCAAGTTTTTGATAATTCTGGAAATTTAACCAAAGGCTTGCAGCAACCTGTGGGGCATTTACTCAAGAAAATTGGCTGACTTTCTCTAAGAATAGTGAGATTTGAGTGGGTTTCGTGTATTTAACTTGCCCTAGACAGTTCCTCCCTGGCAAGCTCAGTGGTAGCCTTAAAAATAGGCTTGGCAGCTTATGACAAGAGCCTCGGGTGATAACTGACGTCATAAATAAGAGTGTCAATTGTTAAATCAACAACAGGAGTCACTGTGCACTTACTCCCCATGTAGGATCTCTGTCCTTAATGTGTGGTACTATGTGAATTAATGGTATAACTAGTACTCAAACAATACTTTATACTTTGTGTTTCTGTGTGGGTGCGAACTGCTGAAATCTTTACTTAGTATATACTAAGTTGATCTTCTGTATATAAAGATAATTGAGAATGAATCTTGATGAAGAATGGGATGAGAAAGGGAATGGGAGATGGGATGACTGCAGGTGGGAGGGAGGTTATGGGGGGAAAAAGCCACTATAATCCAGAAGTTGTACATTGGAAATGTATATTTATTAAATAAAAGTTAAAAAAAAGAAACATCTGCTTTAGGAATAGACTGATGTCTTAGCAATATTTGGGTTTAGGTTTTTGGATTGTGGATTAATTTTATTTTTAATTTGTTGCTTCTCAAAATTTTTTAAAATTATGAGATGTATTACTTGCATACTCACAGTCATATGTAACCATGTGAATGTTGGATAATGTTTGAACTTTGTCTAAGTTATTTTGTCTACATTTGAACCAAATCAGGAATTATAATAAGAAAAGAGAAGTATGTGTAAAATGAGCAACAACAACAAAAAAACCTCAAACTCTCCAAAAAAAAAATAGCCTGTATGCCCAGTATCAGAGAGAGTGAGGGAGAGGGATAGAGGGACAGAGGGACAGAGGGAGGGAAGGAGGGAGGGAGGGGGGGAGAGAGAGAGAGAGAGAGAGAGAGAGAATGAAAATGAATGGAGATGAGGGCCGGCACCGTGGCTCACTAGGCTAATCCTCCGCCTAGCGGCGCCGGCACACCGGGTTCTAGTCCCGGTCGGGGCGCTGGATTCTGTCCCGGTTGCCCCTCTTCCAGGCCAGCTCTCTGCTGTGGCCAGGGAGTGCAGTGGAGGATGGCCCAGGTGCTTGGGCCCTGCACCCCATGAGAGACCAGGAAAAGCACCTGGCTCCTGGCTCCTGCCACCGGATCAGCGCGGTGCGCCGGCCACAGCGCGCTGGCCGCGGCGGCCATTGGAGGGTAAACCAACGGCAAAGGAAGACCTTTCTCTCTGTCTCTCTCTCTCACTGTCCACTCTGCCTGTAAAAAAAAAAAAGAAAAAAGAAAATGAATGGAGATGAGCATGCAGAATGAAGCTGAGCTCCTCCAAAGTGCATCCCAGTGAGCTGTCAGAATCTTGGGCCATCTTCCACTGCTTTCCCAGGCCATAGCAGAGAGCTGGATTGGAAGTGGAGCATCCAGGTCTCAAACCGGCACCTATATGGGATGCTGGCGCTTCAGGCCAGGGCTTTAATCTGCTGTGCCACAGCACCAGCCGTGTCTCTGACTTTCAAATAAATGAATAAATCTTAAAGAAAAAAGTAAAAGAACAAAAAAACCCTAAAGCCAATGAAGAGAATACTTTAAGAGAAGCATACGGTGCAGAGGAAGAATTACCTTAAGAGAAAAGAAGACCTCTTGCTACACAGATGAGAATATGGTGCAGATGAAAAGATTATGAGAAGAAAAGTGTAATAGTTGCAGGAAGTGACAATGTGAAAACTTGTGAACCCTTACAAAACACCCCCAAAGGGCAGACCTGAGTTGTTCTCTTCATCTGTAAGGTTTATGCCTCTCTCTGAGTTTGGGGAGATGCTGTTTGGATTCCAGGACACACCACAGAGGGAGGACTGTGCCAGCAGTGTGCAAATGCAGGTGTATCCACAGCTTGCCTGAAGGAGGCTATGCCCATGGCTGACCTTCAGTGTACGACCACACCCAGCTCACCTACAGTGTCAACAGTGGGGCGAATATCTGAGGAGGGAGAAAGCCTGGACTCTCCTCCTAGTCACCCACAGTGCTTGTGAGTAACAGACGAGTGAGCATGTGGATGTGCTCTGTCTGGATAAGGGAGCCCCTCTCTACACTCTAGAGTCCTTCCACTACTAAACTATGAAACTTGTTTTGTGAGGACCAATGAAGTGACTAAAACAATTTTTAGAAAGAAGCCAATGAGTTAAGACTTAATGTACATGTGTGGGGAGCAACTGGGAGCAACTCGGACTAGACTAAGTTACTGGAATTAAGACTTATTCTATGCATCTGCTCTCCCACAATATGGCGCTGGGAGAGGAGCAAACAGCTTCTACCCAGCTGCCTTTCACCAACTTGACAAGCTGTAGGAGCTGCTCCTGATTGGAGGAGAGCAGCGTACTCGGCGTGTGGGTAGCAGAGTTGGGATTGGTGGAAGAGGACTATAAAGGAGGAGAGAGACAACATGCACCAGGAACATCTATCTGAAGGAACACCTGTGCAGCCCCCGAGAGAGCCGGCCGGCGGTGTGCCGCTCCCCCGCAGAAGTGGGGAAAGCGGCAGGGGGAAACGCCCTTCCACGGAGGTGGAAGGGACGGTAGCCAACCCGGGAAGAACCAGCAGCAAACCTGGGGAGGGCCGAGCAGACGAAAGAACAATGCAGGGTCCTGTGTCGTTCCTCCACGAAGAGGGGGAGCGACATAATGGTGCCGTGACTCGGATAGGAAACCTAGGAGGGAAGAAGAGGGAAGAAACGGGAAGAAGTGGGAAAATACCGGAGAGAGAGACTAGCAAAGAACCTAGGGAAAAGCCAGATGGAAAAGGTGCCGGAAGAAGCTATTGAAAGCCTAGGCATAGACTCGGATACGGACTGTGGGAAAGAAGTTAGGATTTAAAGTGAAAGCAAGAAGAAACTTAGACTCAGATACGGACTGCAGGTTGAAAGCGAAAGTGAAACCTAGAAGAAACTTAGACTCGGATACGGACTGTGGGGAAAAGCCAGGAGAAATGAGAGGGGATTGCTGTTGGAAGAAAAGTTAGGAAACATACCGGGTAGAGAAAAATGTTAGGGAGGATGAAGCCGCGGGGGGGCAGGCTGAAGCGGAGACGTAAGCTAGCTTGGAATTCTTCAAGTCAGCCCGGAGAGCAAAAGGCGAAAATCTGGAACCAGAGGCAGAGACGTGGGCCGCCAGGTTGGAATCCGTCAGATTAGCCCGGGGAGCAAAAGACGGGAAGCCAAACTGGGGGGCGCAGATGTGAGCTAGGTTGAATTCACCAGGTTAGCCCGGGGAACTTGGACTGAATGCCGGTGGCGGAAACGTGAGCTGGGCTGTGTGACTCGCGGAAGCCGCCACGCGCAGAGAGAGCACGCGGGGCACAAACAGGGAGAGCGCACGGGGTGCGAATAGAAGCCGGTAAGCTGCGCAGAGCCGGGAAGCCGCTGCAGGGCGGGCCCCGGGAAGCCGCACAGAGCCGGGAAGCCGCCGCGGGGGAGGCGCCAAGAAGCAGCCTCGGGGCGGGCGCTGGGAAACCGCGGGGATAAGAGAAACAAGTTTAGAAGTAAAATGAGAGAAATAGGAATGCTGGCAGATAGAAGTAAAATAGGAGAAATAGGAATGCCCGGAGGTAGAGAAATAGAGAAAAATAAGGCCTCCCCACAACACGGCAATGAGAGAGCTTGGATTCGGTCTGCCTGATTAGTAAGACGATAAGCACCTGCGGGCAGCTAGCAGCTTATGCGCTGCAGGTCACCGAAGACAGGCACGAATTAACATCAATAAGTCTCCCCACAATACGGCAATGAGAAGGCTTGGATTCGGTTTGCCTGATTGGTAGGGCTTGTAAGCACCTGCAGGCAGTTCTAGCAGAGCAGAGCATGCGCTGCAGGGCACCGAACACAGGCACGCATCAGCGCCTAAAAACCTCCTCACAACATGGCGAAGAGAGGACCCGGATTCAGTTTGCCTGATTGGTAGGGCTTGTAAGCACCTGTGGGCAACTCTAGCAAGCAGAGCAGTGTGTGTGCTGCGGGGCACCGAAGACAGGCGCGTATCAACGCCAAAAATAAAAAGAAAGGGGGATCTGTGGGGAGCAACTGGGAGCAACTCGGACTAGACTAAGTTACTGGAATTAAGACTTATTCTATGCATCTGCTCTCCCACAATATGGCGCTGGGAGAGGAGCAAACAGCTTCTACCCAGCTGCCTTTCACCAACTTGACAAGCTGCAGGAGCTGCTCCTGATTGGAGGAGAGCAGCGTACTTGGCGTGTGGGTAGCAGAGTTGGGATTGGTGGAAGAGGACTATAAAGGAGGAGAGAGACAACATGCACCAGGAACATCTATCTGAAGGAACACCTGTGCAGCCCCCGAGAGAGCCGGCCGGCGGTGTGCCGCTCCCCCGCAGAAGTGGGGAAAGCGGCAGGGTAAACGCCCTTCCACGGAGGTGGAAGGGACGGTAGCCAACCCGGGAAGAACCAGCAGCAAACCTGGGGAGGGCCGAGCAGACGAAAGAACAATGCAGGGTCCTGTGTCGTTCCTCCACGAAGAGGGGGAGCGACATAAATGAATGAAGCAGAAGAAATAAAGTATACTTAATGTTTAGAATTATCAATTACTGCTGATTTTCCATAATATATTTCATTTCTGATTTCACTGAAAGATTTGATGAGTATTACTATTCAAAGAATGTTATGTCACTGGTAAGCTCTTGGCATGTCTTTGAGGTAGATTTCATATTCACAATAGATTGATCCTACCACACTGTTGTTTTACACAGAGACTTCATTCAGAAGAATGTTTACTGGGCTGCATGTAGTACATGCAAAGTAAGGGTGAATGCAGATTTTGCTGAGCATGAGCCTAACCTAATTTGGGGAATCCCTTATAATGAAACATGCAGAATTATGAATATAAAAATTGCTCCAGCCCCTCCCAGGACCTTGGAAGGGGCACGTGCAAGCGTAAAGCCTTGAAGCTTAGGCTCCAGTTCATGATGAATCCAGCTCAGCTGGCACTCTTTTCTGGACTCTGTAATGCAGTGAACAGCATTGTTTTCACTTTAAAAACCCTCATCTTTGGTCATAAGATCACTGGTGTCTTCCTGGGGCAACGGGGATAGCAAAAGTTTCCTTGAAGCAGATTAGCTTTGTCTAATAAAAGAATATGTCCCCAAATAAAGGAGACCCGCTCCCAACACACACTTCGTGTATTACAGCCATTGTGCCAATTTTTGAAGCAACCATGAGTTAGATATGTTCAGATCGCATGATAAGAGGATTAGTTTCCAATACCAGCTAGCTCTGGTTTTTGCATCACCATGAAGCAAATGCTTTTTTTCTTTGGCTTAAGATGGACACAGAAACTTGAGATAATGAACTGGTGCCTCGTGCACTGTGCGCCATCCCTAGCTCTGCTCCTACTTTTTCAGCTCATCTCTCTGGCCTTGCTGCACAGATGCTAGCATGGCTGTCACTCATTTTCCCATCAATGTCCAACTTCCCCCTGCTGGCATGAAAGTCTCTGGAGACAAAGCTTCTGTCCTGCTCCAGTTTGTACTCCCAGCACTTAATACAGCACCTGGCACTCGGTGGGCCTGGCACTCAGTGAATGTTCTTAAATGAATTCATTACTTTTCATCCACTGTGATTCCACAGATTTTCTCCCTGTGTTGTCTACAGAAAACTGTACTGGAACTCGGCCCCTTAGGAGGGAATCTAATGGAATGATATATGTTGAGGCCATTTTTACTGATGCTACCAAAACCACTTGGTGTTGGGGCTCCAGGAACCAGCTCCCAGTGTGTGGGTGAAGTAAAAACAGACTCTCAGTGTTCTTCCTCAAGATCTGCAGGCACTGTTGGTCCATCCCCAACACATCCTAAAACCTTCCCTCATAACCAGAATGAATTGTGTTTGGCTGGGATTCTGAACCACAGAACAGGTGGATAGTCTTTCAACATCAGGTTTAGTGGAGAATCTGTATCTTGAATCTAAAATTCCCTTGGGCCATTGAACATCACAGAATTGTTGAGTTGAAAGTGAATAAAACTCACTTTCTGTTGCAGTTTAGTCAGGACAAAATATGTGGGATTAGGCTAGAGCAGTGTATTTTCTTATTTTTTTAACACTACAGTTTAACATATATGCCACTTCTTCCTATTTCAAAAGTTATTAGTATCCACAGATAATTTATAAATTGAGAGCTAAATACATTTTGGAAAAAGCTTATGATCTGGGTGGGTGATGGGGAGAGATGTGCCCTTTGGCTGGGTCCCAGGAATTATTTTTGCATTAGGATTTAAAAGCAGGTAACCCTGAGAAAGCACCAGAACCTTTTTCTCCCAGAGTACTTTGTGTTAGATTTTTGGAAAAAAAAATGGAAATGAAGACCTTCTTTGCAGAGTTTATATACAGGGCTTAATACCCAGATAAGCATAACTATATACAATTTTTATACACAAATGGTTTTTAAATATGTATTCATCATCTATTGCACTTACACATTGTGCAAAAACTGCATTCCATGCCACGCCTGAAATGTCCCAAAGCTCAGTTCTGTCAGTAAATTGCAACCAAGATTTCTACAAAAAAAGACACGAGTGAAAGAGAATGAAGAAGAAAAAAAGAAATATTTTCAGAATACTCTTCTTTCAGGAGTGATTCTAATTTTTATAGATGAAACAATACTTCCACATTTTATCTACACACTAAAGAATTTACTGGTACTGGAAGATTTGGTTTCTGAATTATACTTGCACATTTACATTAAATTTCATCATATTATTTTCATATTACATGACATACTTGTACTGTGTGATCTTTACTTCTCTGGAACAGAGTTTCACAACTTGAATGCTATTGACATTTTGGACTCGATAATGCTTTTCTTGTGGAGGTTTGTCCTGTACATAGTAAGTGGCTTAACAGCAGGCTGGGCTTAGCTCACGCAGTGTCAGCAGCACGTGCAGGGCTGCAAGCTGTTACCTGAATGCAAAATCATGTTGGCTGAGAAGCCCTGCTCTGTGGGATTCACTCTGACTTTTGTACCTGATAGTATTTTTGCTAGAGAGGAAAAGGACCTGTTACAGAATTTTAGCAACCTTCTACTACAAATGTAAAGTAGAATCTTAACCCTATTTCAAGGTGAACAGTGAAGATTTATTAAAATTCCAAATGTGATGAAATTGTAACTTACATAGACTGCAAAAAAGGGAGTGACTCAAATGCACGTCTTTCGATAAACTCTATTTTATTGCAGGATAAATCTCTAGGAAAAGGAAAACATTGCCTTGGTTAGCTATTACCTATATAGTCAGTGGGGATAATAAAATTTGCATTTGATAATGTTGGATATGCAGTTTTTACCTAAACTGTAAAGCTTTGGACTTGTATTTGACCCTCTGGAGATACTACCCCTTCTTACAACCTCTCCTAATAGTCTCACTGTTAGAACCTTCATCAATGACATACACAACTATAGATCTTGATAGATTGTGGTGGTAAACTTTCCTGAGTGCAGAATTGATTAGATGAACTTTCATAGTCTTCATCCATTTGAAACAAGGAGCAAAGCTGTCATCTCCATTTTTAATGTCTAATATTCCAAAGAATACTCACATTTTCACATCTTTCCTGGTTTAGTCCTAGTTTTCTAACTTCATTCAATACCAGAAAAAAAGATGCCCTTTTGAATCATTTGAAATGAAATTGGTTCTCTAATTAATTCATTATTTTGAACTGATTCAGAATTACACTTTCTGTCATACTAAAGGAAATTTATTTGTTGCTTGTTGCTTGATAGTCCATGAAAGCCATGATAGAACCGTCAGAAAACAGCACGACACTGGATTCCCACTTGAAAACACTCTTGGTGGTAGAGGACTCTTACTTCCACTGATTACAATTTGACCCTCACTTTTCACCTGCAACTCATCTGTTGGTGGCTCCATCTCTAGAATCTCCTTCTCTCACCTGTCCCACGCGCAGTCACCAGTGGGACTTGCCCTAAGTGACTCTCCGAGGCCAACATCACTAGGTGCTTACAGAAGAGGCAGATTCTCAGCCCTGTTCTAGACCGACTCAGGCAGTTACTGTGGGGGTAGGGTTCAGAGCCCCAGGTAACTGTGGTGCAAGCTCAAGTCTGTTTTAGAGCACTGCTGTGAGAGCATGGTTCCCCGTGGTGACTCTTGCTCAGCATTCAAAGGCCTGGAAGACCTGGCTTCACCCTCCAGCTTTCCCTGCATCTCTGTGCCTCAGAAGCTTCCATGTTTTCCCTTTCTCCCACGATATTCTCTCCAAGACGTCTGATGATGCCCACTGCCCCCTTGGAAGTCCTGTTCAACTGGCATTGCTCCCTGGTTCCATCGTCCCTGACCCAGCCCAAAGTCTTCTCCCTCGTCTGGACTCTATATCCATTTCTTTTGATATCGTTACTTGTGCCTTCCATTTCCCCAGAGCATAAACTTCTTGAAAGCATGGATTTGGCCTTGCTCATCTACATTGCCCACTATGTTTAAAACTGACTCATGGAAATAGACTCAGGTGTTTATTAAATGAAGGAATGGTTGAGTAGGTAGAAGAAGGAAAAGTGAATTTTTAAAAAGCAGTGTGGTTTTATTATTCCCTGGTCCCTCTGCAGCACTCTGTCAGCTACATAGTGCTTATTGGGTATTGGTTTGAGCTTGTGTATTTGTTTCCCCTGCAAGATTGTGAGCTCTTGGGAAGGTGGGATCCTGTCTTACTCATTTATGTGTCTCCAGTACTAGGCAAAGTGTTTGGCTTTCTCTTTCAGCTTTAGACAATTGATTGGCATTTTGAAAATGAAGTGAATACATACACTAGCATAAACTAATTAGGCTACAAAGGATTTTCCAGCAGAAACAATGAAGGGCCTATTCTACCAGCAGTAGTCTCATTTGTTTTTCTCCAAACCATGTTTGCAAGGTTCCGGAGCCCAGATGGGAAAGGTGCTCAAGAGGAACCATGCAGATGTGGTTGTCCCCGTATGGCCTAGAAGTTCTGATCATCATTCAAAGGAGTGTTGTGAGTATCACATGCTATGTTCCTTAAGCCTTGTACTTTTGAGACAAGAATCTATTTGCTGAAGAGGCCCAGTAATTAGCCTAATAAGGATTAATGATGTACACTTCCCAATACTATGTAGCTATTGTTTTAATTATCTATTTCCAACATGGGTATAATAGTTCCTTAATGGAAATCATTAATGCCAAATCTGTTCTCTTGGTAGCTTAGTATTCTTGATAATATTGTTTATATAATTTACCTGTTTAGCAAGTCACTTAATGGCTAAAGGTTAACTTATTCAAGATTAGATCATCTAACAACTTTCAGTTGATGGCATTCAAATTAATGTTGTTGGTTTATGTTTTCTTCCCTTTGTTGTATTAAACCAACTTGTTCAAACCTTGTTTGTAAAGGCCAGATGATAAATGTTTGAGACTTGGTCGGCCACATATTGTCTCTGTTGTATTTTCTTGTTTCTTTGTTTCTCTTTACAGTCCTTTATAAATATAGAACTCATTCTTAACTTAGGACCTGTATGAAGACAGACCTTGGATCCAATTTCATCCATTGCTTGTAAATTAAATACAAATATAATCCGCGGCTCACTAGGCTAATCCTCCGCCTTGCGGCGCCGGCACACCGGGTTCTAGTCCTGGCCTGGGCGCCGGATTCTGTCCTGGTTGCCCCTCCTCCAGGCCATCTCTGCTGTGGCCAGGGAGTGCAGTGGAGGATGGCCCAGGTACTTGAGCCCTGCACCCCATGGGAGACCAGGAGAAGCACCTGGCTCCTGCCATCGGATCAGCGCGGTGCTCCTGCCGCAGCGCACTGGCCGCGGCGGCCATTGGAGGGTGAACCAATGGCAAAGGAAGACCTTGCTCTCTGTCTCTCTCTCTCTCTCTCACTGTCCACTCTGCCTGTCAAAAAAAAAAAAAAAACACAAAGCACATAGTAGGTATTCCATGTTAGAGATATGAGACCCTACAGTGTAGACTTCCAGAAGAAACCTTGGAGATTATCCAGCTGGGACCCATATTTGTTTTCTAGATAATGTAACTAAAATCTCATAAATAAGTATGATTAACTGACTTACAAGTGTTGGAGGGACAGCAGGCCTTCAAATGAGTCCTTATGTAATTCAGTCAAGTCATTTTCACTGAGGATTCTGGAAAATGAAAGAGGTACTTCTGAATCAAAATGACAACTGCAGCTGTTTGCTTCATAGGACTAACTCTGTATGTAGAGGAAACTTTGGTAATGGTGCTGTTTAAATACCCAGATTCTAATTTACTTCTAGGGTGGCAATGTCTGTTGTATTTTAATTTAAACCATTTTTCCCACTCTCCCTTTTTTGTCCATCTCTATACACCTATCCGTCCTTCCCACCAAATCATAAATGTAATGTCTGCTCTGTAGGTCACAATGTCCCTGTTAGAACCTAACACTGGGAGGCACCAAGATTGGCAGAACTGCCATTTCCTTCTGTTTTTTCCCCAAGCCCTACTACCGAAGCCCCATGTTTGAGGTATGCCGGGGCTACAAGTTAAGGTTGACCAGGGAGGCAGTAATGATGGCTGAGTATTTAAATCCCTGCCATCTATGTAGGAGAACAAGACTGAGTTTGAGGTTCCTGAGTTTGACTGACCCAGTCTCACCACTACAGGCATCTGGGGAGTGAACAGTGTATGATAGCATGCTGCCTTTGCCTCTCAAATAAGAAAAATTAAATTTTCTTCCCCTTCCCTTTATCCCTTAGCCTTTCCAACTCCCGTCTTCACTCTTCAGAGGAAACTAGTGTTATTTACTTTTGTGTCAGATGACTCTGATTTTTCCTTTTTCCAAAGATTTATTTATTTATTTGAAAGTCAGAGTTACACACAGAGAGAAGGAGAGGGGAGAAGGGAGAGGGGAGAGGGGAGAGGAAGGTCTTCCATCCGCTGGTTCACTCCCCAATTGGCCACAAAGGCTGGAGCTGTGCTAATGAGGAGCCAGGAGCTTCCTCCAGGTCTTCCCATGTGGGTGCAGGGGCCCAAGGACTTGGGCCATCTTCCACTGCTTTCCCAGGCCATAGCAAAGAGCTGGATCGGAAGTGGAGCAGCTGAGACTCGAACCAGCACCCATATGGGATGCTGGCACTGTGGGTGGTGGCTTTACCTACTATGCCACAGTGCCAGCCCTGACTTTGATTTTTCTTACAAGTTTGGGACATCTTTAAATGAAGCATAACCAAAATATATACAAACTGCGTGTATTGTATTTAAGAAACATCATAAATTAAAAGTCACAACTGCCTGATTCTAGCATTTTCCCATCAGAAATGAGATAGTAGGCTAAGGGGAAACTTTTATCTTTTTTAAAAAAGATTTTATTTATTTGTTTCAGAGTTATAATTACAGATGGAGAGAAGGAGAGACAGAAAGGTCTTCTCTCCACTGGTTCACTCCCCAAATGGCTGCAATGGCTGTAGCTGGGCCAATTGGAAGCCAGGAGCCAGGATCCATGAGCCTCTTTGGGGTCTCCTACATGGGTGCACAGACCTAAGTGCTTGGGCCATCCTCTACTGCATTCTCAGGCCATAGCAGAGAGTTGGATTTAAAGTGGAGCAGCTGGGACTAGAACTGGTGCCCGTACAGGATACCAGCGCCGCAGGTAGCAGCTTAGCCCACTGCACTGCTGCAGCACTGCACAGGCCCTGGGAAAATTTATCTTAAAGTGATCATAACCCTTCTCCTTTGTCTGTTATATGTCTTGTTTGTATTCAGAAATAATTTATGATGTCTGTACAAGTTGTCCCAGTGATATAACACGCAAACTGTCGTGAAAAATGTCAATTAATTCCTTTTTTTTATTATGTTACACTCAGCACTTCAAAATTTCTAGTTCACTGGCCTAGGTGACATGATAGATTTTTATTTTTAGTTAATTACTTTGAATGTTAAGTATTTTCCCCCAAAATTGGGAGTCTAAACTGATTCCTTTCAAAAATCAGTAAGGAAAAGATAATTCAACAAATGGACAGTGGACAAAACCTCAACGAAACATAGATGTTCAATAAGTATATAAAGACATTTAAATTTATGAGTAATCAGAGAAATCCAGATTCAGCTGGGCACCCTTTTATTTGCCAGTCACATTAGCAAAAAGACAAAGAGCATCCCGAGGTGAAAAGGTGAAGGGAAGAGTCAGTGTTGGGGCATAGCAGGCTAAGCCGTCACTTGAGAAGCGTAAATTCCATATTGGAGAGCCTGGTTAAAGTCTTGGGCCCTCTGCTTCTGAGCCAGATGCCTGCTAGTGCACCTAGGAGGCAGCAGATGATGGCCCAAGTGCTTGATTCCTCGTCATCCCTGTGGGAGACCCAGAATCAAGTATTAGATCTTAGCTTTGGCCTGGCCCAGCCATGGCTGTTTTGGGCATTTGGGGAATAAAGCAGTGGATGGAAGATTCTCTCTTTCTCTCACTCTCTCATTTGCTCTCGCTCCATCTCCCCCTCCCCCCACTCCCATAGTTCAAGTAAACAAATACATCTTTTTAAAAAGGATGAAGGGAAATGAATGTTCTTATATTCTGTTAGCTGGAGTGTAAGTAAGTGTGCACAGCTTTTCTGAGGGCAATTAAAATTTCCTATTTCCGTAGTCTTCATCCATTTTCATTCTTTTTTTTTTTTTGAGATTTATTTATTTATTTGAAAGTCAAGTTACACACAGAGAGAAGGAGAGGCAGAGAGAGAGAGAGAGAGGCAGAGAGAGAGAGAGAGGTCTTCAATCCACTGGCTCACTCCCCAGTTGGCCACAATGGCCAGAGCTGTGCTGATCCGAAGCCAGGAGCCAGGAGCCAGGAGCTTCTTCAAGGTCTCCCACATGGGTGCGGGGTCCCAAGCACTTGGGCCATCTTCCACTGCTTTCCCAGGCCATATCAGAGATCTGGATCAGAAGTGGAGCAGCCAGGACTCAAACCAGTGCCCATATGGGATGCTGGCATGGCTGGTGGAGGCTTTTCCCACTATGCCACAATGCTAGCTGCCCCATTTTCTTTCTAGACTTCTATTTTGCAAAATGCTTGTCCATGTTCACAAGTGTGCACAAGGATTTTCCTTGCAGCAATACATGAGAAGTGGACATAATCGAAAATCCATCAATAGAGGGATTATTAAGTAAACTGTGAAATGGCCATCCATACTATAGAATATCATGCAGGAGTTAAATGAATAGGGTAACTGACTGAGTACTAGGAGGGAAAGAAATCCAGAAGAAACCATGAAGTGAAAGAACCAAGTTGCAGGATGTTACTATTTAGGTTAAAAAAAGAAAGAAACCACACAACACAACTATTATGCTCTATGTAAATATGTTTGTAGGTAATTTTTTGGAAGGATATATGCCAAACTCAGAGCAGTAATTATTACCTCATAGGTAGGGAGTTAGGACACAATGAAGGTCTTCACTATCCCTATCACTTTTTATCTACTAAGAATGTAATGGTATTACTGATAAAATGCAAATAAATAGAAGTAGTTTCTTATTTCAAATTCTGTGCCTTGTTAAAACAACCATAGAATTATAATCAACAGATGTTGATTGTGACATGGAGAGGGAATACTTTTTCTGACATACTGACCTCAAAATAGTAGAACAAGAAAGCTCTTACAATGCAGTTAGTTTTGTGTATTCATGTTTGGGAGCGTGTACTCACAGTGTCTCAGCCCAGCGGTATGCTTTCCATACATTTTCATCAATGAAAGAAATCGAGTTTCCTTGGAAATTTCTGTAAAGGAACACAGTTCACATCCTTGAATGGGTTGGAAAAGAATGAACAGAATGAGGAAAAAAATCATGGCACCCTCATGGGGGAGTATTGAAATACAGAAATATTATCAGCTTTCTAATAAATACCAGTGCTTTTATGTTCCGTAGCTCTCTGCTTCCCAGTTTGCTCACTCAATAAATAATGAGGGGCCACTGACATAAACAATGAAGCATCCTCTCAGAAGCTTAACTTCGTCTCTGTCCAGTCTCTTTGACAGTAAAGACAGTCAATCACTTTGAATATTAAGTATTTTCACCAAAATAACTCAGGTGTCTACACTGACTTCTATAAATCAGTGAGAAAAGGATAAATTATTCAAGAAAAAATGGGCAAAATGTATTGTCACCAATAAGAATAATGAAAACCTATGCAGGTATACTAGTGCTTTGGCCAAGCGCCCTCTGCTGAAATCTTTCCAAGTACTGAATGGATACAGACAATTTAAAATCAGAGGGACTAATGTGCTGATGTGGAAAGCCTTTTGGAATACAGCATAGGGTAAAAGTGCCGATCACTGAGCCAGGAGCCAAGCATTACCTCCATAGGAAAAAAAAAAAAAAAGAGAGGAGGTTGGAAGGAAAGACGCACACCTGGGTTACAGGTAATAGAGTGAGGACCAGGGGATGATGAGGGTGTGTGGGGGTTCATACTTTCACATTTTATCCTACATTCTGTGCACTTTTTAAAAAGTGGAAAGGTGCTCATAATCGATACTTGTTTACAAGAAGCTGTTAAATGACTTATATTTAGCTTCAACTTTGAATTGCTGTGAGTGCTTAGCTTTAACTCTGTCCTCACTCCTCAGCAACAATGAACCTATTTGTTTTAGGTACACATTTTCCTGGAAGCAGGAGCAGCAATAAAACAGATACCTGTATGCTCACCTGCCTGGTGGATATGTCCTCTCGGGTTACTTTATGCTCATCAATAAAAAGTGCCTAACACTGAACACATCTCCCACTAACGGGCTCTTCTTTCTGACTGCTGTGCTTCTGCCTTATAGACCACCATCATTCTCGCTGTCATCCAGGGAAAGACTGTGGAGTCACGCATTTTTATTTTCTGTTACAATCCATCACACAATTCTTTAAGCCAGCTTTACAGATGAGGATATTGAATCCAAGCTAAATAACTTGTCCAAAGTCACAAAGCTAATCACTGGGAGACCTGTGTTCAAAGCCAGGCAACCTGGCTCCAGAATCTATCCTTAAATCTGTTGTATCATCTCTAATAAGTCGGGATGAGGGCTGTGTTGAAGAGTGGGATTAAAGCAATGAGGTAATAACATGGTGAATGTCAATAAATAATGAATCAGGAAAAGCAGTAAGGGCAATCACATGAGACTGTAGAAGAGACAGAAGAGAATAAGAGAAGGAGGATCAGGAAAGCTCTCAAGCAAAGTGGCCACTTGGGGGTGAACCAACGGAAAAAGGAAGACCTTTCTCTCTGTCTCTCACTGTCCTACTCTGTCTGCCAAAACACACACATACACACACACAGAGTCAACATAAGGTGGGGACTTGAGGAGGGCTCAGAAGATCTTGGGGAAAAGCTGCTGAGACAGGCAGGCTGTAGGGAACCATGAGGAAGGGAGATTCTTACAATATGCTGAAGGTGCCATTGTAGCTGTTGGGCTCTGGTACAGGAACTCTGTGAAGCTTCTGCACTGGGCTGAGGCCAGTGCATGAAAGTGTCTCATCTTTGCAGGTGCAGAGCTCACAGACATTTATGGTGGCAGCCGCATTCAGGGGTTGATCTGTGACTTCAGTTAGGGTTGAGTGCTGAGTCTGAACCTGGCCTGGATGTAGATCTGTAGTCTTCTTCAGGGATGGAGAATGGCCAGCTTTTGCAGTGGGTACCAGAGTTATGGTTAGCTCCATCTTGGAAGGCTGAGCTATGACACTGGGTGATGTTGGGTGCTGAGCTTGATGCTGACCTGCTGTTGGAACTGTCATCTCATTGTCCCCTGGGGACTGAGTTACGAGCTCCTTTAGTGGCTCTGTAGACTGAATTAGGGTCATTTGCATGGTAGTAGAAGGTGTAGCCTCTGTAGTACGTTGTGGAGTTTGGGTAATTTCCAGGTCCAGAGGCTTGACTGTGACTTGAGGCAGGTTTGTATACTGAGTCTGAATCTGGACTGGAGGTGAAAATGTCACCTCAGGGTACATTGGATAAGGAGGAGGAGATATAGACTTGAAGGCTGTAGAATGTTCATCCTGTGTAGTGGGTACCTGAGTTATGGTTGACTCTAACTTCGAAGGTTCAGCTGTGCCACTGGGTGACATTGGATGCGGAGTTTGATCTTGACTTGGTTTTGGAACTACCATCTCATAATAAACTGGAGGCTGACAGACCACTTCATTATGTGGCCCTGGAGGCTGCCCTGAAGTCTCCTGCATGGTTGGGAGTGGTTCACCCTCCACAATGGATTCTGGAGTTAGGGTAAGTTCTACATCAAAAGGTTGAACTGTGACTTCTGTCAGGGTTGGATGCTGAGCCTGAACCTGGTCTGGTTGTGAAAGTACCTCCTCATGGAGCACGGGAGGTACTTTAGTCTTCTTCAGGGCTGTAGAATGTTCAGCCTTCCTGGTACGCTTTGCATTTATGGTAAGCACTGTGTCCAAAGTCCAGATGGATACTTTTAAAAAAGTCTTTCAGGGGGCCAGTGCTGTGGCTCACTAGGCTAATCCTCTGCCTGTGGTGCCAGCCTCTCAGGTTCTTGTCCGGTTCGGGTGCCGGATTCTGTCCCGGTTGCCCCTCTTCCAGGCCAGCTCTCTGCTGTGGCCCGGGAGTGCAGTGGAGGATGGCCCAAATGCTTGGACCCTGCACCCCATGGGAGACCAGGAGGAGCACATTGCTCCTGCCTTCGGATCAGCGCTGTGCACCGGCCACTGCGCTCTGGCCACGGCGGCCATTGGAGGGTGAACCAACGGCAAAAAGGAAGACCTTTTTTTCTCTCTCTCTCTCTCACTGTCCACACTGCCTGTCAAAAAATAAATAAATACATAAAGTCTTCAGGGGGGCCATCGCCGTGGCTCAGCGGGATAATGCCTTGGCCTTAAGCACCAGCATCCCATATGGGTGCTAGTTAGAGACCCAGCTGCTCCACTTCTGATCCAGCTCTCTGCTACGGCCTTGGAAGGCAGTAGAAGATGGCCCAAGTCTTTGGGCCCCTGCATCCAGGTGGGAGACACTGATGAAGCCCCTGACTTTGCATTGGTACAGCTCTGACCACTGCAGCCAACTAGGGAGTAAACCAGCAGATGAAAGATCTCTCTCTCTCTGGCTCTCCTCTCTCTCTGTAACTCTGACTTTCCAATAAATAAATAAATCTTTAAAAAAAAAAAAGTCATTCCATGGCCCAAGTGGTTGGGCCCCTGCATCCACGTGGGAGACTTGGAGGAAGCTCCTAGCTCCTGGCTTCAGATCAGCACAGCTCCGGCTGTTGCGGCATTTGAGGAGTGAACCAGCAGATGGAAGACCTCTCTCTTTGTCTCTACTTCTCTCTGTAACTCTTTCGAATAAATAAAATAAATCCTAAAAAAAAAAAAAAATGGTTGCACAACCCTGACTATGCTGGAAGCCCAGGCCCTGCCCATTCACAATGGCTCCACTGGTGGTATGTGACCTAGAGCCCCTAGGTATGCAACTGAGGCCTGACATGGCCGGGGCCTCCTGGAAACGCGCTGGGCCCTCTCTCACTACATGTCCCTGCGCTGGCTGCGCTAAGCCCATATCTGGGCCTGTGCAGAGGAGCCAGCGCTTGTCAAGGCCACGCCATCTGCACCGGGGAGGGAAAAGTCTCCGTGCTGTGTGAGGCTGGACCCCGGGGAAGGCCAAGGCTGGCATACCCTCCTCCTCTGAGGAGCCTGACTACTGCTCAGCACTGCAGGGGCTTCCCTTACTAAAGGGAACCTGCTCCTGGAGGACTTCAAAACAACACCAACAGCGTGGGTCACACTGGAACATCATTTACACAGCTTCCTCTGAATGACTTCCGACAGGATGTGCCACGACCACAATGCTGCCCGCTCCCCACGCAGCACAGGTGCTTGGCGACCGACCACGTGCTCTGCTCGGGTCCCGGGTGGGGACAGCCTGCCCCTCTCCCTGTGAGGCTGTGGTGAGTCGGCCCCTTCCGGGCTCTGGTTGGAGTGGACCGGGGTTTACCTCGGTGAGGCCTTTAATCTTCAAGTAGCCACAAAGGTAAGAGTTCCCTGTGTCCACGTGCTGCAAAGAGAAGACACGCAGATGAACAACATATCCAGCGGGGCACACGCCGCGGTGCTGCGAGATCCCGCCAGGCCAGGCTGGGGAAGGCGGCAGAGCCCAAGGCTCCCCACCAGCCCCCGGGGCCCTCAGGAGTCCCCTGTACACATGCACCAAGTGGCCTGTAGACAAAGCCAGCCGGTTCCAGAACGCTGTCAGCTCCCTGCAGCTGAGGACCTCAGACTGCTCACAGACCGCTCAGGCCTCCGGCTGAGCTGCAGGCTGTGGCACGAGCCCTCCCCACCTGTGCACGTGGTGCCCACCACCCCTGACCCCAGCTGACTTCTCTCCCTAGCCCATTTCCACGTCAGTGCTACATGACCGTCCCACGAATGGGCAGAAGACTCCAAGCAGCCTCTTAGCAAACCCCCGTGGCACAGCACGTGCCAGCCACAAACTAAGATGCCAGTCAAGCACCCTGACCACCCTGTGAGTGCCCGCCCTGTCCACACGCTCGTGTTTCTAACGACGAGAGCCAGGAGCCCAGGAGGAAGAGGCGCGAGGGACACAGTGGATTCTGAGGGTGGCAGCCGCCAGCCGATGCCCACCCACCAGCCAATTTCCTCTTCTTCCACGCTGGCCTCCCCCGCCCCAAGAGACCTGCTCAACCCTGCTGGGTGTACAGTAAACTTGCTGCCCTTGGAGGCATTAGGTTAGGGATGGAAGGCTTTCAAAGGGGCGCATGAGCGAGGAAGGGCTCTTGGTACCCGGTGGTTGGAGGCTATTTGTGCAGGGTCCATTCTCGGAGACCGAGACAGATGGGACAGGGAATGTCAGGGTTGGCTGCGAGGGAAGATGGAAGGTTACCAGGCCCGCTGTGGGTCCCGCCAGGAGCCAGCCTGCAACCACACAGGCTCCCCACGCCTCGAGGTGTGCTGTGACAGCTCCAGTGACTTGTTAAGTGGCTCTGAGACCGGCATGGTTACTTTGTGGCCGAGCTCGCAGGGTCCACCCGCAGCCATGGCGTCATCCTGAGCGGGGTCCCTGGCACAGGAAGCCCCGGATTAAAGCACCGTGCTCCCTGGAGCACAGGCTGAGATGTTTCACGTCACGCGAGGGCTCAGGCCGAGAAACTGGACAAGTTTTTGTGCCGTTTATCAGGTCTGAGACGGCAACTACTTCCGGGTTATGCCATAAATCAGACACTAAGGCTAGGCTTCCACGCGGCAATGAACTCGGGCATCCAGAGGATGCCAGCACCGCAGGGACGCCGAGGTGCCTCCAGGCTTGGTGCTGGTGACAAAGGTGTTCCCTGCGAAACCTGCCAGAGCACTTGTAGGTACCGTCATCTGCTGACCTTGGCACTGGGGAAGCGTTTGGAACAGCTGAGCCACACTCGCTCACCCACAGCTCTGACCTGCAGCTCCCGTCCTGTGGGCGATTCTCCCTGAATTCCATAGAGTTTGGGGGTTTCACAGCCGCTCGAGAGGGCGGGGAAGGGCATGGCAGTTAATAAGATGCTGACAGCACCCGGGCGGAAAGTGCCCGGTCTGAGCAGCCAGCAGTCGTGGGTTGCACCGGGAGATCCTGCTCTGCCCGCAGCAAACTCCAGCAGGAGGAGGGCCCCAAGAGGAGGACCCTGGACAGCGGGTCTCGGTCTGGGAGACTCGGGGAGGCTCCCTCAGGGTCTTAGCAGGCGGGAGGACCCGGCCAGAGGGTCCTGCAGCACCACCTCTACGTCGTACGAATTCCCCTTGCTCTTCTGGTGGCCACGGAACTCGGAGCCGCTGTAGAGCAGGCTGGTGGCCACGCCGGGCTGCTGGGTGTAGATGGGGGGCGGCTGGATGAGCGAGGCCGCGGACGCGGCAGACGCACTGGCCGGCGGGGGGCACTCGGTGCGCACCGGCATCGCGGGGTGGGGGCAGGGGGAGGGGAGAGGAACCGCCACCGTCGCCGCGCGGGTGCCGGGGCGTTAGGGGCACAGCGCGCACGCGCGGGGCAGGGGCGGGGGGGCGCCCACTCGCTGCGCACCGAGCGCTCCGGCCGCCCCCGCCCCCCTGAACCTGCGAGCAGGGCCTCCCGGTGCCGAGCTCGGACCCCTACTCTACTTTCCCTCCACCTGCTCCGGAGAGTCGGGGAGGGCGGGAGCAAGCTCACGCGGCGCTTCCGCCCATTGGCGAGCAGAGAAAACACGTGGCGGGGAGCGCGAGGGCTCTTCTGGGAATTGTAGTCTTATTCCGGAGGCGCGGCGCGGAGGAGGGGCGGGGCGAGGAGCGTTTGTGATGCAGGTTCTCCGGCGGGGGCGGGGGCGGTGTGCGCAGGAGGCGCGCGGCGGCTACGGTGCGCCGTAGGGCTCATGCGGAAGATGGCGGCGTCCAGAGGCGGCTGAGGGGATCCGGGGAGGCGTGAGAGGTTTCCGTACAGCCGGACAGCGCGGCTTGGTCTCGCGCCCCGCGTGCTCCCGAGTCCCTTGGGGCGCGATGTGGAGGAGCTGCCTCCGGCTGCGGGACCGGGGGCGCCGCCTCCTGACTCGGCCCGTGGGGCCGGGGCCAGCCCTGGGGTCCCCGGCCCGGGCCTACGCGCCGCCGACAGGTGAGGGGCCACGTCGGGCTGGGGTGGGCTGAGAGCGAGCTTTCGGGCGTGCAGGGCCGGGCGGCGGGACCGGGCTCGCATGGTTAATGGGAGCACGAGGCGTCTGCTAAGGGAAGCGAGGGTCAGCCGAGGTTTCGAACGCGGCAGGTTGGGGCCGCGGGTCAGGACTTGGCCAAGGTCAAGGCTGCAGCTTCCTGGCCGTGTCTAGCCGTCTGTCCTGAACAAGTGGGCGACCCCTCTGCCTCCCAACTCGAGGAGGCCTGTGGGAGGCGGTGACGCTGGTTCCCCGCAGGAGCGGGGTTTGGGGGTGGGGCGGGGGGACGTCGGGAGTGGCGGTCTCTTTCCGCTGTTTTCCTGGGCCGGGGGCGCAGAGGGGTGTGTGTGTGTAGCCGGGTGACCAAGCTGAGCCTCTAACCCGCCGCGCCGATCCGAAGCCAGGAGCCAGGAGCTTCTTCCAGGTCTCCCACGCGGGTACAGGAACTTGGGCCATCCTCCGCTGCTTTCCCAGGCCGCAGCAGAGAGCTGGATCAGAAGTGGAGCAGCCGGGACTCGAACCGGCGCCCATATGGGATGCCAGCACTGCAGGCGGCGGCTTTACCTACTACACCACAGCGCCACCTCCTGGTTGTACAAATGAGATGTGCGGCCCCCCCCCCCCCCCCCCCCCCCCCCCCCCGTCAGGGCCCGCAGGTGTGCCAGGAAGAGCCATTAGCAGAATAGGACAAAGGACGGGCGTCCCCAGTGGGGCCCAGCACCAGCAAAGGGCGCAGAAGGAAAGGGTTGAAATGGAGGCCGCTCACTTGGCCTTGGACCCGCCGGCTTCCTCTGTTGGAGTGCGGATCCCCCGGATGTCCCGGGTGCGTGGTCGGCAGTCAGATGCAGAGAAAACACAGGTGGATGAGGGAACGCAGCAAGGGGCGAGGAGACGCGGAGACCAGGCCCCCGCGTGCACGCGCGCGTGTGTGTGTGTGTGCGTGCGTATGTGTGTGGGTGCGTGCGTGCGCTCATGTGTGTGCGTGCATGTGCGCACGTGCGTGTCTGCGTTCTAGAAGGCTCCTCCAGTTCTCAGCTTCGGCGTGGGGGAAGTCGCGCCAGGCCGGTTGTTCTCGGGGGAGACTGCAGTGTGGCCCTGAGGTCATCAGAGGCCGGGGCAGGGGGGTTAGGAGAGGGTCTCTGAGGCGCTGGGAGACTTGATGTGACAGCCTGGCTCCGTGCTGCCCCGCGTGGGAGGTGTCCTGGCTGCGTGGGCATGCCCAGTGGGGCCTTGTCTGTCGCCTGGGCCACACTGCTGCTCCAAGTGTGTACCGGCACCCCCTACCCCAGCCCCGGCAGCCTCCTAGGGTGTGTTGTGAAATCCAGGCAGGGTTTGTTATGCGTAGACCAGGAAGCTAGCCTGCTACTTGTTTTCTTTTTTTTTTTGGAGCAAATGACAAATAAAGTTTTATTGGCACAGAGACAGTGCTCTTTCATTTACCCGTCATTTCCAGGTGCTTTCACCGAACGGGAAGTTGGGAGTTCCCAGCAGAGACCGCGTGGCCTGCAAGGCCTGGAACGTGTGCCTTGTGGTTCTTGTTTTATTTATTCATTTTTATTTGAAAGGCAGAGTTACGGGGGTGGGGGGAGAGGGAAAGAGACAGAGAGAGAGCGCGCATGAGCACTTGGGCCATCTTCCACTGCTTTCCCAGGCCACAGCAGGGAGCTGGATCAGAAATGGGGCAGCTGGGACTCGAACCGGCGCCCATCTGGGATGCCCGAGTCACAGGCGGCAGCTTAACCCGCCATACGCCACAGCACCAGCCCTGCCTTGTGGTCTTGACAGGAAGTTTGTCAGCCCCAGGCCTGCATGTCAGAGCTGTCTGGAAAATAGCGTGTTCGTACATTGGCCTGGGGCAAAAAAAAAAAAAGAGTTGAGCACTTCATCGAGAGCTGATTCGCTTACGCTGCAGGTCATTCTCTTTCGGTCAGATTCAGGGGGTGTTAGTACATTCCGATCGCGCACTCTGCATCACGCTCAATTTTGGAGCATTTCTGTCACCCCCAGAAGGAACTCTTACCCTGTAGTTATCATCTCCCCTTACCCTGTCCACTCTGCAGCCACGGGCAACCGCTACTGCCCTGTCTCCATTTCTAGATTTCTCTGCGTTGGACATTTCAGGTAAAGAGAGTGTAGTCTTTTAAAACCTATTTAGGGGGCCGGTGCTGTGGCGTAGCGAGTAAGCTGACGCCTGCAGTGCTGGCATCCCATATGGGCGCTGGTTCGAGTCCCGGCTGCTCCTCTTCCCATAAAACTTTGTGCTGTGACCTGGGAAAGCAGTGGAAGATGGCCCAAGTCCTTGGGCACCTGCACCTGCATGGGAGACCTGGAAGAAGCTCCTGGCTCCTGGCTTTGGATCGGCACAGTTCCAGCCGTTGCAGCCATCTGGGATAGTGAATCAGTGAATGGAAGACCTCTCTCTCTCTCTCTGCCTCTCCTGTCTCTCTGTAACTCTGACTTTCAAATGAATAAATAATTTTTTTTAAAAATCTATTTGTAAAACCTTTTTAGCTGATATATAAAAATTGTACACTCTGACGGGGTCCCACGTGATGTGTCAGTGCATCGCACACGCTGTGAGAACTCAAATCAGTTACCATGGGAGTCCCGGGGCTGGCAAGGTTTCAGCCCACAGGCCGTGTAAGGAACACAGAACCATGTGGTCTCAGCAGGGCTGGACAGAAATTCAGTAAACCTGCAGCAGGCTGAGTTTCTTTCTTTCTTTTTTTTTTTAAAGATGTATTTATTTATTTGAATGTCACAGTTACACAGAGAGAGAAGCAGAGGCAGAGAGAGAGAGGGCAGGTCTTCCATTCTCTGGTTCACTCTCCAATTGGCCACAGTGGCTGAGCTGAGCCGATTTGAAGCCAGGAGTCAGGAGCTTCCTCCAGGTCTGCCACGCGGGTGCTTGGGCCATCTTCTACTGCTTTCCCAGGCCACAGCAGAGAGCTGGATGGGAAGTGGAGCAGCAGGACTTGATCTGGTGCCCATATGGGATGCCGGCGCTGCAGGCAGCGGCCTCACCCACTCTGCCATTGCGCCGGCCACCTGTGGTGGTTCTAGCTGTAGTTTCTGGAGAAGCCTTTGTGTTGCCTTGCACCGCGACTGCGCAGATTCCCACCCGCAGCCTCCGAGGGTGCCCTCCCTCACCTCCTCGCCGGTGTGCGTTATCTCCTGCACCTGACAAGGGAGACGCTCTCTCCCCGGGCTGGCTCTGCGCTCCCGTGACGATTCACCGTGCTGAGCCTTTGCTCGGGTCCCTTTGGGCGTCTGTGTGTCCTCCTTCGAGGGGTGTCTGTGTACAGCTCTTGCTCTCTCTCTGGCTCCTTTGGGTGCTGTTTTTGGGCTGAAGTTGCTTCTCTGTGCCCCCTCGTCAGGGGCAGAGTTTGGGAATATTTTCTCCTGTTCTGTGGGTTGTGCCTTCGCTCTGTTGATTGACTGTTGCACTGCTGTAAGAGGGTTTTTAGTTTGATGGGACCCCACTTGTCTGTTTTTTGCCTTCGTCTTTAAGGTCGTATCAAGTATTCGTACTTTTGGTTCTTTAAAGATTGATTGATTGATTTGAAAGGCAGAGTTACAGAGGGAGAGAGAGAAGAGAGAGGTCTTCCACCCACTGGTTCACTCCCTAGATGACTGCAATGGCTGAAGCTGTGCTGATCTGGAACCAGGAGCTTCCTCCAGGTCTCCCACATGGGTGCAGGGGCCCAAGTCCTTGGGCCATCTTCTACTGCCTTCCCAGGTCATAGCAGAGAGCTGGATCGGAAGAGGAGCAGCCGGGACTAGAACCAGTTCCCATGTGGGATGTTAGCACTGCAGGTGGCATTTTAATCTGCTACGCCTCCATTACTTTTTGTCACTTGATGTTCCACTGTGTACATGGACTGTATTTCATTTTATCCGTTCATTCACTGATAAGGCATTTGGATTGGTTCTACTTTTTGCCTATTATGAATAATTTTGCTGTTGACATTTGTGTACACTTTTCAAAAAATTGTATTTTCATTCTGTCTGAAAGGCAGAGACAGACAGAGGTCTCCCACTCACCAAAGGCCCACAACGGCCAGGGCTGAGCCCAGGAGCCCAGGGACTCCACCCCAGTCTCCCCACAGGAGTGACAAGGAAGCAAACTCCTGAGCCATGAGCCTCCGCCTCCAGCACACTGGCGGGAAGCTGGATTGGAAGCAGAGTAGCTGGGGCTCGAATGGGCAGCTCTGATCCAGGGTGTGGGTGTGCCAGCAGCCATCTACGCTGCCGTGCCAGGCACCCGCCCTGTGCGTGCAGGTTTTCTGTGGGCCCTGGAACTGCCGGGTCAGATGGTGACATTAACTTTCTCCCGACGGGGGCTGCGCTGGGTCACAGGCCCCGGCAGCAATGCGTGGGGATTGATTGCTCCACATCCTTGCCAACAGTTACTGCTATTTTTAAAATGTTTATTCGGGGCTGGTGATGTGGTGCCGTAGGTTAATCCTCCACCTGCCGCACCACCATCCTATATGGGTGCCGGTTCTAGTCCCAGCTGCTCCTCTTCCCATCCAGCTCTCTGCTATGACCTGGGAAAGCAGTAGAGGATGGCCTAAGGGCTTGGGCCCCTGCACCCACATGGGAGACCCGGAGGAAGCTCCTGGCTCCTGGCTTTGGATGGGTGCAGCTCCGGCTGTTGTAGCCATTTGTGGAGTGAACCAGCGGATGGAAGACCTCTCTCTCCCTCTGCCTCTCTGCAACCCTGCCTTTCAAATAAATAAAAATCTTTAAAAAGCAGAAAGCCCAGAGCCGGTGGTGGGAACGCAGTTGCGTGAGCCATCACCCCTGCTTCCCGGGGTCTGCACTAAGCTGGAGTCGGGAACGAATCAGGTGTCAAATCGGGGCACTCTGACGGGGGACGTGGTGTCTCAGCCTCTACACTAAACAGCTGCCCAGGTCTTTTTGACAACAGCTATGGGACAGGGTGTGAGGCGGGATCTCCACCTGTGGTCTTGGTTTGCATCTCCCTACTTGTGAATGACCTCACGTGTGTTTGCACGTGCTTCTCGGCCACGTGTATATTTTCTTTGAGAAAAATGTCTATTTTAAAATCCCTCTTCCATTTTTTAATTGGGTTGTCTTTCTATTGTGGATTTGTTAAGGGTTCTTTATGTTATCTCGCCTGGAGATTTTGCTACCTAGAAATACAGCTGCCCCTAGGGGTGCAGACAACAGAGGCGGCCACCAGATGGCACTGTTTTAAAGGATAAAGGCGCTGGGGCTGCGCTGAGACCGGCACTTCCTCTTCCTGGTGCACTGTGGGAGTTGTAGTTCCTGAGACTTTGGGCCGGTCCAAACAGAAGGCCAGCCTGGACACTGGCGGCTGCTAGGTTTCCAGGCCATTAGCAGGAAGCTGCTTAGTTGGTTGGGGACACGGCGTCCCCGTCCTTACTCTACGGGAAAGCAGAGAGACAGAGACCCCCAGTCTGCACTGCCTGCAGCATGCATGGCCGTGCCGGGCTGAAGCCAGCAGCCTGGGACGCAGGCCGGGTCTCCCCCGTGGGTGCAGGGACCCAGCCGCTTGGGCCATCGCCTCCTGCCTCCCAGGCTGCACTGAGGCAGGGAGCCGGGACTCGTGACCCAGGCACCCTGACGTGGATGCCGCCGTCCTGTGTGACGTTCAAGTGCCCACCAAACACCCACCCCGGCTTCCTGTCTTTAACAGGAGTGACACCAGTGTGGCGTGGAAACATGGGAACCCTGTGTCTGGCGAGAAACCCACGCCCTCTGCCCATCGTCCTGGGCCCAGGATGCACACGGCAGGGCCTTTGAATCTTCAGAGTCTTTGGATGAGTGAAGTGTTTAACTTAACATTGTCCTTTTTAAAGCTTGAGAGCAAACTAAGGGATCTCCTTTTCCTCCACACACTGCATTGCCATTTTCTGTAAAGATTTATTTATTTATTTGAAAGACAGAGTTACAGAGAAGGAGAGACAAAAAGACAGACATCTTCCATCCGCTGGTTCACTCCCCAGAGGGCCACAAGGGCCAATGCGGGGCCAGACTGAAGCCAGGAGCCAGGAGCTTCTTCCAGGTCTCCCACGCAGGTGCAGGGGTCCATCTTGGGCCATCTTCCACTGCTTTCCCAGGCCATAGCAGAGAGCTGGACCAGAAGTGGAGCAGCCGGGACTCGAACCGGTGCGCATATGGGATGCCAGCACTGCAGGCAGTGGCTTTACCCGCTACGCCACAGCGCCAGGCCCAGGCCTTAGGTTTTAATCCTTGCAGGGTAAAGGAGTATGTGTTTACAGCATCGTCAAAGATATTATTCAAGTTGTTTTCAAAAGAAAATGCTGAACACTGATTTTTTTTCTTCCCCTTCTTAAAGCAAAGGTTTGGAGTTCCTGCTGAATAGATGCGCAAGCCGGTTAATTAGATTAATTAATTGGGGAGAGGGGGTGGGAGGCGCCCCTGGGAGCTCTACCTCCTGCCCACACACCACACACGCGTGCACACACACACGTGCACTGCACACGGACACACTGGCTTCTCCTGAGAGGCCCAGAGTCTTGCCCGAATGGGTCTATGACTTTCACCCAGTCTGGGATGTGTGCGGGGCGTGGGCGGCCGTGGGGGTGGCCCAAAATCCATCCGCGCTAGCGAGCCGTCTGCACACACAGGGCAGGGGCCCCTAGAGCCGCGGTGGTGTGGTTTCAACTGCCTTAATGAAGCAATCGTCTCTTACAGAGAGGAAGAGGTTTTACCAGAACGTGAGCATCAGCCAGGGCGAAGGTGAGTGTCTGAGCTCTGTGCGTGGACGGCCGGCAACGCGGGCTCCTTTGCTTGCTTGCTTGCTTGCTTGTTTTATTTTTTTCTTCATCCGCTGCCACTTCAGTGGCGGGATTGTCCTTTGCGCTTTCTTCCCTACGCGTTTCCGTAAAGGGACTCCGGCCAAATACAGGCTCAGCCCCCGCTGCCCCGTGACGACCCCTGAGAGGCCTTCATTTGCTGTCCCGAGGTGGCTTTGAGATAAACCTGGACCACAGGAAGCTGAAGACGCCCCAGGCCAAGTTCTTCACTGTGCCCAGCGAGGCCCTGGCCATTGCCGTGGCCACCGAGTGGGAGTCCCAGCAGGACACCATCAAGTCCTACACCATGCACCTGGTAACAAGCCCGGGGCTCCCTTCCACGTCCTGGCAGGGCCCGGGGGTGGGGGTGGGTAGGGCTCTGGCCTGCCCGGGACAGCTGCACGTCTCGCCAGGCTCTCTCCCCAGCGGCCTAGCCACCGGCAGTCCCTTGCGTGGCCCCTCGCATGGCCAGCTCTGGTCTGAGGACATTCGGACATTCGTCACCTCTGCCGGCTGCCCGGCCCTCTTCTCTGTCACGGCGGCTCATCCTGCGTCCGGGTTGTCGCTGTTGCTTTTTTTTTTTTTTTTTTTTTTTTTTTTTTTTTTTTTTTTTTGGCGTCTGCACAGGTCCTGTCTGTCTCCCCTGCTGCCTGCTGAGCGACAGAAGGGCAGGGGCCACGTCCCTTGCACTCTTAACCAGCGACAGCCAGCCCCTGGCGGGAAGCCTCATTGGCACTCAGTAAATCCTGGCTAAAGGCAGCAGGGGCAGGAAGGCTCCCATAGTGTCAGCCCCGCCCGTGCCCGCCGAGGGGGCTGCTTGAGGCCCCCAGGTCCAGCCCGCAGCTGCCTGACGGTGACCCTGGGCAAGGGGCTCCCTGACGGTGACCCTGGGGAAGGGGCTGCCGCTTTCTCGGCCCTGGGCCCCCTGCCTCTAAAAGGTGGGTGAAGAGTGCCCACCTCAGGGAGCCGTGGTCAGCGCAGGGGGCGCCCCGCCTGAGGATGATGGCTCCCACCCTGGCCCACCAACCCGGAGGGCGTCCTGTTGAGGGGCCAGCCTGCTCCTTGGCCAGCAGATGAGCTGGGGGCGACCAGGGCCGCAGACAGAGCACTGAGCAACCTCTTACTGTCCAGGCAGATCTGCAGAACCAGTGTGGATGCGGCCTGGATGTCAGCGTCCCCGCTGCCTGTGTGCTAAGGGCGCCCGCTGGAAAAGCCGTTCTGTCAGATCTGTGTCCCGTTCCTGCCTACGGGTCTTATTCACTGTGTCTGACCGCCCCGGGCCTCAGTCTCTTACATCTGTGAAATGGGTATGATAATTGTACCTACTCCAGAGCTTTGTCATGGGGATTAAATTAGATAGGTACTTTGTTTGTTTTTAAATTTTTATTTATTTTAAAAGTCAGAGCTACAGAGAGAGGGACAGACACAGAGAGCAGTCTTTCATCTGGGGGTGAACTAGCGGGTGGAGGATCTCTCCCGCTGTCACTTCTCTCGTTCTGTAAATGAATGAATCCCGAGACCTCGGGGAGGCCCACCGCGCTGCTGCGAGCATCCCACAGCTGCCCCGGCACACGGGAGCACAGTCCCCACCGCTCCAGGGCTCCCCGCCCTGCTGCCCTGCACCCGGCTTTCGGCCGAGCCCAGCCGGTGCTGATGGCCGCCCCCTCCCCTCACCCACCTCTCCCCGCAGACCACCCTGTGCAACACGTCCTTGGACAACCCGACCCAGCGGAGCAAGGACCAGCTGATCCGAGCGGCCATCAAGTTTCTGGACACTGACACCATCTGGTAAGTGACGCCCTGGCGTGAGCAGGTCCCGGGGGCCCTGGTGGGTGGGGAGGGGCCCGCTGTTCTGCACACGCACGGCCTCTCTCCTCCTCTCCCTTGTGCGAGACCATGGCTTTCCACGGCGCCCACCTGGGTTGGCGGTCTGGGGACACCCCTGCAGCCCGGCTCCCCCTTAGCCAGCTGGGTCTCCGTGTCTCTCGGTCAGCACGAGGGCCACAGCCTGGCCTTGAGGACCGTGTGTCCACACCGAGAGGGGGGTGGGCTCCTGAGAAGGCAACGAGCCATTCGTGTGCGTCTCTGGGAAGGCGGCAGCGACCGGGCCGGGGCTCAGCCTGCGTGCTGTGGCTCTCGCCCCAGAGGGTCCGGTTTCTGTAGATGGGTGGGGTGGGGTGTGTGGCCTGGGAACATGCATTTCTCACGGGCTCCCAGGTGCTCCCGCTGCCGCTGGCCCCAGGACTGCCACTTTAGGGGAGAGCCTTGCAGGGCTGGGGGCGGGGCCAGGGCAGAGCAGCCTGTGCCCTCCCCCTTTGTGGTTTCCTTTGCGGTCACCGAATGAAAGAATTGTACTTTTCCATTAATGAAGGTGGTTTTTGCCATGAATTAGCTACAAGGTGGAAGAGCCCGAGACCTTGGTGGAGCTCCAAAAGAATGAATGGGATCCAGTTATAGAGTGGGCTGAGAACAGGTAAGAGGTGGCACAGACCGGCCGGCCCGGGCAGGCCGTGGAGGCATGGCTGGTACCACACCGCCAGCGCCCCGAGCGTTCGGAGCTCAGGGCGCCCTTGGGACCCGGCTCCCCTCGGGCGTTCTGAGACCGCGCGCCTTGCAGAACAGCGGTCCCTTGGGAGACACGTTCAGCGAGCCCGCAGCAGGCGCAGGGCCAGTCCGGTGCCCTCCGGGAGCGCCAGGATCCAGGCAGGATCCGCCTAGGTCCGGGGCAGGGCAGGGCAGCGGTGCCGGTCTGCGCGCCAGCTCCGCGACCGTGAGCGGGAGCCATGTGCCTCTGGGCCGCTGAGTCCGTCCAGCTTCAGTTCCCTCGTCTGCGAGTGGGGCCGGTGGTGTGGGGAGGACCCCAGGAGTGGGTGCGTTCAGTGCCGAGCCCACACTTAATGCGCAGATTTGGGGGACACTTTTCATTCTTCTCTTCATCGCCACGACTGCAGTGTCAGGCAGAGTGGTGGAACAGCGCGTAGGACACACGCGCATGGAGAGGGTTGGGCGCTGCTCATGCGTCACAGGTCACGTCCGTGCGTGCAGGGTTTAAGGAGTTGCTGATACCCAGCGTCTTCCTTAATGGGAAGAGCTTTTTTTTTTTTTCTTTTAAAGATTTATTTATTTGAAAGGTGGAGTTAAGAGGCAGAGAGAGAGAGAGAGAGGTCTTCCATCTTCTGGTTCACTCTACAAATGGCCATGATGGCTAGAGCTGTGCCGATCTGAAGCCCGGAGCCAGGAGCTTCTTCTGGGTCTCCCATGTGGGTGCAGAGGCCCAAGCGCTTGGGCCATCTTCTACTGCTTTCCCAGGCCATAGCAGAGAGCTGGATCAGAGGTGGAGCAGCCGGGACTCGAACTGGTGCCCACATGGGATGCCAGCACTGCAAGCGGCAGCTTTACCCACTATGCCACGGCTCTGGCCACCCTAAAAGGCTTTTTTTTTTTTTTTTTTTTTTGACAGGCAGAGTGGATAGTGAGAGAGAGAGAGACAGAGAGAAAGGTCTTCCTTTGCCGTTGGTTCACCTTCCAACGGCCGCTGCGGCAGGTGCACTGCACTGATCCGAAGGCAGGAGCCAGGTGCTTCTCCTGGTCTCCCATGGGGTGCAGGGCCCAAGCACTTGGGCCATCCTCCACTGCACTCCCTGGCCACAGCAGAGAGCTGGCCTGGAAGAGGGGCAACCGGGACAGAATCTGGCACCCCGACCGGGACTAGAACCCGGTGTGCCGGCGCCGCCAGGTGGAGGATTAGCCTAGTGAGCCGCGGTGCCGGCCACCCTAAAAGGCTTTTAAAATATTTGAAAAACAAGTATCCCATGCTGTATTTAAAAAAAATTAATTTGATGTATTTTTAAAAATTATTTATTTGAAATGTAGCAAGACAAGATAAAAAGGGTCTCACTGCTGGTTCACTCCCCAAATGCCTGCAACAGCCAAGGCTGAGCCAGGCCAGAGTCAGGAGACAGAAACTCCACACAGGTCTCGGACAGGCTTTAAGCCTTCTCCTTGCAGGTACGGCGTGGAGATCGGCTCCTCCACCAGTATCATGGGACCCAGCATCCCCGCCAGGACTCACGAGGTGCTGGCCAACCACCTGGCGTCCTACAACATGTGGGCCCTCCAAGGTGTGCCCGGAGAACGCGTGCGCAGCTTCCTGTGGGCGGGTGACACACACTCGGCACCCCGAGTGAGGGGTGGGGCCCGGGCGGGGGGAATGTCTGGGAGCTGGCCGTCCTAGCAAGAAAGCGGTGCTTGGCTCTCCAGCCGATGTCTGCAGTTACAAGCCCTTTGGGAACCCGCTGCGGGGCTGTGGGGCGGGGCTGCTCTAGTTGGCCAGGCTGGGTGGAGGAGGATGCCAGGGAAGAGGGCGCGGACCCCAAGGGTGCAGCACACTCTCCCCCTCCCTTTCCCTGCTCGGGGGTGCAGGGGCTGCCTGAGGGCGTGGGCCTGACTCCGCTCGCGGCCCCGCAGGGATCGAGTTCGTGGTGACCCAGCTCAAGTCCATGGTGCTGACCTTGGGCCTGACCGACCTGCACCTGACGGTGGAGCAGGCCGTGCTGCTGTCGCGCCTGGAGGAGGAGTACCAGGTGAGGGGCCGCGGCCCGGTGGGGAGGGGCACCGCACGTTCACCTAACCCTGGCCTGTGTTGCCGTCGAGTAAGTCCAGCCACCAGAATAAGGCCAGTCAGAGGCACTGGCAGGCACAGGAAGTGCCCCCACCTCCTCTTGTGCACAGCCCGGCCAGCTGGGGGCTGTGCGGGTGCCCATTCTACACAGGGGGCCTCTGAGTCACAAGGCTGTCCCTCTGGGACCTGTGGGAGCGGGTTGGAGGGCTGCTGGCTGCCTGTGGGTGATCACCACGCCATCCAGGCCTGACTCAGCCCCTGCTTTGGCCAAGCCTGCCCACCCCGAGTCTCTTCCCGGCAGGGGCTGCTGCGTTCGCGGGCTCGGGGTTGCCGTCTTGCAGCCGTGCCTCCAACCTCGGCTGCCCTGAGGACTAGACAGAGAAATGCCTTCCTGTACCGTGTACCCCTCCCCGGGCCGCTCAGGAGAGCCTCGGGGACAGGCACTGCCTGCGCCTGGCGGAGCATGCTGGGTACTCTGGATGCCAGGACCCACCGCATAGGAATGGGGAGGGGAGTGGCTGGGGGAGCCAGCTCGTGTGGTGTGGCAGAGTCCAGGTCCCTGGGCGAGCGGGGGCAGCAGCCGGGCCCTGGCCGGGGATGAGCCCGCAGGCCAGTTTGGAGTCAGAGATGTTCAGACGGCCACGTCGTGTGTCCGAGGAGCGCTCAGTCACAGCCCACTCCACGCCGGGGTCCTGGGAGCAGGGGCTGCAGGCGGGCTGGGTGCCCTCCCAGGAGATCCATGGGTGGTGTGGGTGCCCAGCCGTGGGCAGCCACCGCCGGCCTGGGCCTACACGCAGTTCCTAGACCACACAGGGAGGGTCGCCTGCTCCAGCCATCCACAGGAGTGGGTGACGGGGGGTCCTCCCCCAGCGCCCCTCAGCCACGCCGGTCTCCCACGTGATGGACCCAGCCAGGCGCCCGTCAGCGGCTGCTCTCCTCCTCCTCAGATCCAGAAGTGGGGCAACGTGGAGTGGGCCCACGACTACGAGCTGCAGGAGCTGCGGGCCCGCACGGCCGCCGGCACCCTCTACATCCACCTCTGCTCCCAGAGCTCCACGGTCAACCACAAACTCCTGCAGGAGTGAGGCCGGGCGTCCGGGGGCGGGGGGGCAGGACAGAGGCTGCACGGCCACAGCCCCCACCCCCCATCCCAGCCTGCACATCCTCCCCGAGTCACCCCAGGACTGCAGCCAACTCGGGGTGCCGCGGGCTGGCCAGCGGCGACGGAGGGGTGGGGCCGAGAGACCAGGCGAGAGACTTCCCCTCGACCCTAACTTTATTAAAATAGCCCTTTGCACTGGCAGTGTGTGGTGCCCCCAGGTCTCTGCTCCCGCCGCGGCTCGGGGTCCCGAGGTGGAGCAACGGGGGAGCTGCAGGCTGCACGTGTGTCCCTGCCTGTGGAAGGGCGCCCCCTCGGGCCAAGCTGCTCGCTTCTTACTGTTCTGGAGAGCGACCCCTCGCTCTGGAAACAGCCCAGCGGGCCGGCACAGTCGCCGGGCGTGGGTGTGTCCGCTCAGCCTCCCCACGGGAGCCCGGAAGCCTCCGTGGCCCCAGGAACAGGCAGTGGGGCGAGCCCAGGCTTCCTCCGGCTGAATGGCCTCCCAGCTGCTCATCCCTGCTTCCCACGCGCTGTCTCCCGGGACCCCAGGACACCCCTGGGGGGAAGGCACTGTCCCGTGTTGTAAAATAGGCCACTCTGCCCACCCCAGCTCAGAGAGCAGCATGGTCGGCGGCACCCGCTCCTGCAGGGGTGAACAGGAGCCACAGCGCCCAGCTGGGCGGCTTGGCCCCGGCACCCAACACTGGGGGCAGCTGCAGCGTCTCCTGCAGGCCTGGCTCCGCAGCACCCACGGGCCTCGGGCTCGGCCCCCCGACCTGCAGCCCGCACTGGCGGTGCCCGGGTCCCAGGGGCAGCCGACGCAGGCCCCAGCCTCTTCCTCCCGTTCATACACGAACGTGGACTCGGGTTTGAAAGCACAGGGGAAGGGCGGCTCGGCCGTTTATTTCTCTCCGTCTCTGGATGTTTTCCCACGAGCAGGGGAAAGACAGGTGCGAGGGGGCTGAGACCCCCTCCCCCCCAGCCCCGTGGCCGTCCTGGGACAGCCGGGGACGCATGCGCGCTGCCGCCGGCTGGGGCTGCCGCAGCCGCTAGTCCATGTCGGGGCTCTCCAGGCTCTCCAGCTCTCTCTGCGCGTGGTCGATGTATTGATTGATCTCCCGCACCCGCTTGCGGTTCCGCGTGATCTCATCCCTGTGAATCTGAGGAGTGAAACCGAACCCCAGCGCCCTCCGTCAGACCCCTGTTAGCCGCAGCCCTCGCAGCGGTGGGGGTGCGGTGGGGGTGGGAGGGGTCCAGCGCTGGCCCCGCGCGAGCTCACCTTGTCCACCAGCTGCGTGCACCAGGAGTTGATCCTGGTCACCAGCTCGTCCTCTCGGTTGTCAATCTTCAGCAGGTGAATGTCGTGCGAGGCCCCGACGGCGTTAACGATCGTGTCCTTGTCCACGAACAGCTGGGGGGGGCGGAGGGGGGGTCAGCACGCTGCTCCGAGCCCACCGAAGGGTCCCCCACCCCCGCCCCGGGTGCACACGTGCCAGCCCTGCCTTGGCTGCCCTGGGCACCAGCAGGTGGTACCCCGCACCCTCCCTGGCTACCAGGGCAACCTCGCTGAGCACGCCTGTTCCCACAATGCTCCCCTCCCTCGGGCACCGACAAGGCTCACCTGCCCCAAACCTGTCAGCCAGGTGGAGACCGCTGGTGGCCGGCGGAGGACAGCGGGAGCCCAAAGCCGCGGGTGCTTGCCCGCAGTTGTCAGGCTACACTGCCTCTCACATCCACAGCAACACACTTGGGAGTCCAGGAGGGGTCTCCTCTTGCCTGCCCTTGCTCCTGACCTTGGTTTTGCCTTACGAAAAGCTGCCAAGGGGCTGGCATTTGGTGTCGCAGAGAAGACACTGCTAGGGATGCCTGCATCCCGGATCCTCCATGCCGGGCAGCGCTCCTGACCCCAGCTTCCTGCTGAGGCAGACCCTGGGAGGCAGCAGTGACGGCTCCAGTCGTCGGGTGCCCGCCACCCATGGGGTAGACCTGGACTGAGTTCCTCCCGGCCACCAGCCTCGGCCTGGCCTGGCCTGGGCTGTTGTTGGGGTATAAACCAGCAAATAGGAAATCTCCGTTTCCCTGCCCGGCAAGTCAATAAAAACTTAAGACACAGCACGTTATGCCTCTGCACCTCATGTCGGGGTGCTGGTGTCAGTCCCAGGAACCCAGATTCCAATGCAGCTCCGTGCTGATGTGCCGAGGAAGGTAGTGGAGGTTGGCCCAAGTGCTTGGGCCCCTGCCACCCACGGGGGAGACCCAGAGGGCACTCTGGGCTTCATCTTGGCCCAGCTGCACCTTTTTTTTTAATTTATTTATTTGAAAGAGTTACACAGAGAGAGGAGAGGGAGAGAGAGGTCTTCCATTCACTGGTTCACCCTCCAAATGGCTGCAACAGCCAGAGCTGCACTGATTGGAAACCTGGAGCCAGGAGCTTCTTCCACGTCTCCCACATGGGTGCAGGGGCCCAAGGACTTGGGCCATCTTCTACTGCTTTCCCAGTCCATAGCAGAGAGCTGGATCAGAAGTGGAGCAACCGGGTCTCGAACCGGCACCCATATGGGATGCTGGCACTGCAGGTGGTGGCTTTACCTGCTACACCACAGCGCCAGCCCCTGAGATGTCACTCTTTCTGCAAAAAATACTCTGGCCAGACAGGTCAGATGCATTTGCGAAAACCGGCACAGCCCGGGCTGCTCCTGAAGATTCCCCAGGCCCAGGGGGTTCTGGGTCTCGGCAGAGTCTGGTGGGACAGAAACCGTTTTCACCTTGTCTGTCTCGTCTCCCTGACTGGTCTGGCCACGGCTCCTTCTCAGAGTGCATGCTAACTTCTGGGGTGCTGGTTTTCTGCACCATGCCACATCGGGGGGACCAGGGGTTGGGGGGCCAGGTCAGCTGCCGTGGGGCATGGGGCATCTGGACCCGGATAGCATAGTCGTGGAGAGAAATGAGAGGAAGTGACCAGGTTCCTTCTCTGTATGTCAGAAAGCCATGCCAGGTGGCAACAAGGGTTCAATGACAATCGGCCGGTGCCGTGGCTCACTTGGCTAATCCTCCGCCTGTGGCGCCGGCACCCCGGGTTCTAGTCCCGGTTGCCCCTCTTCCAGTCCAGCTCTCTGCTGTGGCCCAGGAAGGCAGTGGAGGATGGCCCAAGTGCTTGGGCCCTGCACCCGCATGGGAGATCAGGAGGAAGCACCTGGCTCCTGGCTTCGGATTGGCGCAGTGCGGCTGTAGTGAACCAACAGAAGGAAGACCTTTCTCTCTGTCTCTCACTGTCTATAACTCTCTCTCTGTCTCTCTCTCTCTCACTGTCTAACTCTGCGTGGCCAAAAAAAAAAAAAAAAAAAAGACATACAATCTCAGGGCAGGCGTCTGGCGCAGCAGTTACGTCATCGCTTGGGATGCCCATGTTTCCATACTGGAGCGCCTGGTTCAAGTCCTGCCTACCCTGCCTCCCATCCAGCTCCCGGCTGCTGCCCGTGCGTCCTGGGAGGACAGAGGTGGCTCAGGGACCCGGGTCCCTGCCACCCACGTGGGAGACCCCGATCAAATCCTGGGCTCACGGCTTTGGCCTGGCCCAGCCCCAGTCGTGGGTCTTCGCGGGGAGTGCTCCAGTATACTGATCATCCCACCATTTCCCTCTCTTGCTCTCTCTCTGTCTCTGCCTTTCACATGAAAATGAAAAAAGAACAAGTGTGCCATCTGCCCACCAAGAGCCTCAGGCAAGGGCTCAGAAGTGGGCGTCCTGGTTATTCTAGAAATAGCCGCCAGCGCGTCGATCCGTCCTCCCGGCTCCTCCTTCACCCTGGGAAGTGGGTTGTCGTGGCTGCCCTCTGAAGCCAGGTGGAGCGATGGGTCTCCCCCGGAGCCCGAGCGCAGAGAGGGGCTCTGGAGAGGCCGTGCGCCCGGCCGGCAGCCTGCTTGGATACCATGGCCTGCGTGCCGTTTGTAAGGGGCCAACGAAGGCAGCCTGGACCAAGGCGGTTAGGTAGGAATGGGAGCTGTCAGTTCTGGTCTCCAGGGTACCTGGAGGGGGCGGCTACTTCTGTTCTCTCCTGGACTGTGCTGTGCTTGGGATCGGGCTGGCCTCTGCTGCTCATACCGGAATTATCTTTTTTTTTTTTTTAAACATCTATTTGAAAGGCAGAGTTACGGGGGGCGGGGGATGGTTTTCCATCTGCTGGTTCATGTCCCAAATGGCTGCAATGGCCAGAGCTGGGCCAGTCCGAAGCCAGGAGCCAGGGTCACCCATGTGGGTGGTAGGGGCCTAAGCACTCGGGCCATCCTCTGCTCCTTTCCCAGGTGTATTAGCAGAGAACTGGACTGTAAATGGAGCAGCTGGGACTCGAACCGGCACCCCTATGGGATGCCAGTGTCGCAGGTGGAGGCTTAGCCCATTACACCATAGTGCCAGCCCCCTTTGTGGGCCAGCCCTTCCCCACCCCTGCAAGACAGCCTGCGTTGTTAGGGAGGGCCTGGCTCCTCCCGCCAAAACCTGCTTGCTTTGTCCGACGTGAGGTAGAGCAGCAGCAGGCCCCGCCGGGGCTCTGAGCCTGTCCTGGTATCCTGTGCCCTGGGAGCCCGGACACGCCCCTCCTCTGCCCCACCCCCCGGTCTCCAGTATGCCCCCGTACCCACAGCAGCCCAGGAGTAGTTCTTACGGAGAGACTGTTCCAGACTCCCCTGCAGCTGCTGCAGAGCTCCGGGGCGAGGCAGGGGCCACTGCTGCGCCACCCCCCGTCTGTCTGGGTCTCACGGCTGTGCAGATACATGTCTTCCCAAGCCACTGCTCAGGGGCGCTTCTGAGAGCTGGTACCCCACCCCCACCCCGGAGAGCCCCTGTGGTGCCGGCAATCAATCAGGTCATCCTATCCATCTCCCACCCCAGGGCGCCCAGGACCCCACAAGTCCTCACCCCCACCCACAAAGGAGCCGCTCAGCCTGATGGGGCAGGGACTTGTGCCAGGGGAGGGAGGCAGCCTCCTGGGCCCGGCTGGGGCTCCTCAGGCCTGCAGTCACTTGGGCCCTCCCTGGCCGCCAGCTCCAGGCGAGTCTAGCCCTAGGAACACAAATCCCTTCTTGAGAGATGGCCTCATCCATGGGACTCCACCGGGTGGCGCTCATCACCACGTAAGAGGAGCTCAATTTTTGCACAGTGGACATTGTTGCAAAATCTTGGGGTCGGGCTGGAGCTGTGGCATAGTGGGTAAAGCCGCCCCCTGCAGTGTCCACATCCCATATGGGCGCCAGTTTGAGTCCTGGCTGCTCCACTTCTGATCCAGCTCTCTGCTGTGGCCTGGGAAAGCAGTGGAAGATGGCCAAGTGCTTGGGCCCCTGCACCTGCATGGGAGACCTGGAAGAAGCTCCTGGCTCCTGGCTTCAGATCAGCGCAGCTCCAGCAGTTGTGGCCAATTGGGGAGTGAACCAGCGGATAGAAGACCTCTCTCTCTCTCTCTCTCTCTCTCTCTCTCTCTCTCTCTCTCCCTCTCCTTCTCTAACTCTGACTTTCAAAAACAAAACAAAACAAAAAAGTGCAGTTTCACTTGAGGTCAAGTGGCCTGTGGGCTCAAGTCCAGCGCCTGGACGCCTCCCCCCCAACTGGAGTCCACAGTGAGGGTCCCCGTGGTGGCTCTACAGTGACAACAGCCCAGGCTCTGCTTAAGTCACCCTAGAGCCTGGTCCTTGAAAGCTCTGGCACCTCGGCCAGTACGCCCGACCTCTGCCAGCCCCAGGTGCACCTGCTGTCCCTCATCTGTAAACAAGGGTGATAGACAGGTTGGGTATGCCCCATGCAAAAGTGCCCGGGGCCGGAAGTGCTTCCAGTTTTGAAGCCTTTTTTTGAGATTCTTGAAATATCATTTGCATAGACTTTACCAGTTTGAACATCCCCAGTATGTGTATGTGTGTGTGTGGGGGGGGGGGATTCGTAAATCCAAAATGCTCCCAAAAGTGACAGTTTTCAAGGTGCCTACCGAAGCACCTCTGTGGGTGCAGTGAGTGACACGGATCATGGGGCCCTCGGGGGGGGGGGGCTCTGCACTGCCGGCTGCCTCGGTCAGCAGGTGCCGCCCCAGGGTTCCCAGGCCTCACGAGCCGGCGGTAGATGGGTGGGAGGAGGGGCTGGCCACCGGAAGCACCAGCCCGGCCTGGTTCTCAGCCCTCGGCCTCCGGGACCCATGTTTCTGGCAGTGTTGCGGCCGTGGGAGCGAGCACCTGTCTGTCCTGTACCCACTGGGTGTCACAGAGCTGCGGCAGGGCGGGGCGGTCGGCATTGCTGTGTGGACGATTCCAGAGCGGGCTCTCTCTGGGGCAGCCTTGCCTCCCGGCTCCAGGAAGGTGGCACTCTCCTCTGCTGGCCCACAGCAGTCGGCTGGGGTTAACACTGTGGCGTAGCAGGCAAAGCCGCTGCCTGCAGTGCCAGTATAACCTGTGGGCGCTGGTCCAAGTCCCGGCTGCTCCACTTCTGATCCAGCTGCCTGCTAAGGCCTGGGAAAAGCATCAGCAGATGGCCCAAGTGCTGGGGCCCCTGCACCCACGTGGGAGACCTGGATGGAGTTCCAGGCTCCTGGCCCAGCCCTGGCCATCGCGACCACTTGGAGAGTGAACCAGTGGATAGACGATCTTACTCTCTGTGTAACTCTGACTTTCAAATCAAGAAATAAATCTTAAAAACACCGCCATCAACAACACACAGCACCATTCAGCTGTGGTTCGTGGCTGAGAGAGGCAAAGCCGGGGACAGAGAAGCCCTGTCCCCCATGCTGTCGGGCGTCTGTCTGTCTGTCTGGGACCGTGGGACAGAGGCTGTGTCTGCAGGAATCAGCCGAGCACGTGATGAGGAGGGCGTGGTGCATGCACCTGCACCATCCGGGGACGCCTCCCAGCTTCCATGCTGTGCCCCATGCCCTGCTGCCCGCACAGAGAGACAGACAGAGGGAGACCCACCTACACCAGACAGCGAGGGATGGCAATGCGAGACAGGGACCCCGAGGGTGTCTCCTCCAAGGAGTGGACGCTGGAGCTGGGGTCTCAGGGGCACAGAGACCAGAGGAAGAGCACACCGGAGAGCTGGACTCTCAGCTGTCCAGGAGACGGGACTGGCTCAGGCCGGGGCACTGGGCACCGGGCATGAGAAGGGCGAGGGGCAGTTGCTGACACAGGGCAGGCCCGGTCATCGGCGTATGGTGGGCTGCAGGAAGAGCTTGATCTAGGAGCCACAGGAAGCCATTAGCAGGCAACAGTGTCACAGGCTGGAGGGCAGCCGGAGAGGGTTGTTCTGGGGCTGAACGCACAGGGTGGCGGTGGCCGGGCTCGGCATGACCGGCGGGGCGGGGGAGAGAAGCTGAGAATGTGGAATGCCAACAGCAGGCATGCCGGGACACCTTCCAGGCCCCGGGCCCTTCCCGTCAAAGCCTGGGCTTTGTCCCAAACACACACACAGGCCATGGCTGTGGCCGCGGCTGGGCCCGCCCGTGCACAGGCCCTGGACAAGGAGCGGGGAGCCTGGGCTGCCTCTCGCTTCCTGCCCACGTCCATCCCTGGACCGGGCCGGTGGGAAGCGGGAGAGCGTCCCGTTGCATTAGGAACCGTGCTGCTAAAAGTAAGACAACCTGCACGCGGGGGCCACCTCAGATGCGACACATTTGTAGTGGTGTCTTGTAGAAAGTTCCAGAAGCCCCGGCCTGCTGGAAAACTGACGCCACCCCCTCCTCGCGCCCTCCTTGGCTGACGGCGCCCCCACCGGGCACCTGCTGCGGGCTTCCTGTCTTGGGGGGGGCCCTCCCCCGCGGCCGCACTCACCGCTCGCACGTCGTCGGGCAGGTCCTCGTCCGGCTCGCCCTTGACCATCTTCTCCAGGGTGTTGATGGAGATCTCCAGCAGCTTCTCATGGTGGTGGTTCTCCAGGTCCCGACACTGCGCCATCGTCCCGCCGGGAGTCAAGCAAAGGTCCCAGGACAGCTGGCCGGGGCTGCCCTGTGCCCCTGGGGTGGCGGCCGGGGCGGGGGTAGGGGCTCTAGCAGGTGCATGGCAGGCCGAGTGGCTCAGCCAGGGCCAGGCTGCCAGGGCCAAAGGTGGCTTCATCGCCTTCACTGCCAGCCGGGTAGGAGGAACTTAGGGGGCTGGGTGGGAGGTGCATAAGACACTGGGTAGGAGGAGCTTAGGGGGCTGAGTGGGAGGTGCCTAGGACACTGGGTAGGAGGAGCTTAGGGGGCTGAGTGGGAGGTGCCTAGGGGACTGAGTGGGAGGAGCTTAGGGCACTGAGTGGAAGGTCTCTAAGACACTGGGTGGGAGGTACCTAGGGCACTGGGTGGGATGTCACTAAGACACTGGGTGGGAGGTACCTAGGGAACTGAGTGGGAGGAGCTTAGGGCACTGAGTGGGAGGTGCCTAAGATACTGATTGGGAGGAGCTTAGGGCACTGGGTGGGAGGGGTGAGGGCATGACCCTGCAGATGCTGCCGGCAAGGGGTCCTTGCTGGGTTTGCTTCACCCTTCCTGGCCCTCACTCCCCCTGGAGGCCAGGGCAGCCCTCCCTACCCTGGGCCGCAGCAGCTAGGATATAGGCTTTGCACGTTCTCAATGAAGAGCCCCACCAGGTCGACAATGTTCCTCTCAAACATGCTTATGGTCTCCTGGAAATGAGAACGCACAGTCACCGTGCGTCTTCAGACGCCAGCACCACGGCATAAACACCCTGGGGACTGAGCAGCCGCCTGCCCGCTCACACACCAGCCACCGTGCCCTCTCAGGCCCGACTCACTCGCCGCCAGCACCCTCCGAAGTGTCATGTCGGTGCCCTGTGCGGGGCCCACCTGTCACAGCCTGACTCCTCTCAACCCCCCCCCCCACACACACACACTCAACAGACAAACGCTGGAGGCAGCCACTGTGTGTGACTCTGGGAAAGTCACCTGACCTCCCCGAGCCTCGACTTCCTCATCTGTGAAATGGGTTTCCCACAGAATGCTTTGCAGGCTGCTGAGCAGAGTGCCCCCCCCCCCCGCCACGAGCGCTGGCTGTTACCCCAGAACTCTCCCCATCAGTGTTGCTTCCTGCGCTTAGAAGGGCACAGAGGCCTACGTGGGGACTTCTGCTGGCTCCCTCTGGAGCACGGACAAAACCGCCTGATCCGCGGTGGGCCGCAGCTGGTGCAGGTGCACAGGGGAGGGGGGAGGGGGCCGAGCGCGGGTCTGCAGGCCCAGCCGCTTCCTGGTAACACAAATAGGGCAGTGCCTGGGCTCCGGGGGACACGTGGATGTTGGAACGTGGTCTCCCTGCCTGGACTGCGTGGGAGAGCCGCGGCCCAGCCCTCCCCAGGGCCGCCAGCCGGCCAGCGCTCAGCTGCCTTTGCAAGTCCCCAGCGGGGGGGGGGGGGGGGCGAGCCAGCCTCTGCCTGGGACGGGAAGGGGGGAATCCATCCCCCAGCGGCGGAGGAATCACTTGAGTATCGATTCGGCGCTACCTCTTGGCCCAGCCGTGGCAGCCCCTAATGAGGTTCCAGTCATTGTCACATCCCTTCCCACTCCGGGCCCGCGCTCCTCCTCCCGGGGAACACGCGAGGCTCGCCCGGCTGCTCCAGCAGCCATCCGGTATCATTTCTACCGCGTGCTGAGCGGCAGGTGCTTCGGTCTGGCCCCCAAGCTGCGTGCGCGCGCGTGAGAGTGGGGGTGGGGTGGCCCGCCTGGTCTCGTGGGCACCCGGCCCCGCTCCTGAGGTCGCATCAGAAACCCTTCCCCACGGAGGAGGCTCGGGGCTCTCCCAGGATGTGGGGGAGAAGGTGATGTGGGAAGGGGCTCACTCTTCAGTTCCCCTGCAAGGACCCCTTCCCGTCTGAGTTTTTTAAATGGACGAAAAGCAGACGCCGGGCTGGCAGGCGCCGAGTGTGCAACAGGGGCGCGCGCCCAGGGTGGGTGGGTGGTCTGCGGGTCACAGGTGCGCGCGCAGCTGGGGGACCAGGTGGCACCTGCGCCCGCCCATCCCCCCCGGCCCGCCTCACCTGCAGCTGCTCCACCAGCTGCATCTCCAGGGTCATGAGCGCGTTGAACAGCTCGGTGATGTCCTGGTCGCACCCCGCGATCCTCTCCGCGGTGGGCAGCTCTGATGCCTCGCGGATGTTGCTTAGGCTCTGCGGGACAAAGCCAGGGCCTGAGCCAGCCGCAGCGGGAGAGCTGAGGTTCCCCCCCCACCCCGGCAGGTGCCAGCCCTGCGAGCTTGCAGAAGCCACCGGCCCTCTCCTGCCTCAGTTTCCCTGTCTGTAAAAGGGGAATGCTAGCCGGCGCCGCGGCTCACTAGGCTAATCCTCCGCCTAGCGGCGCCGGCACACCGGGTTCTAGTCCCGGTCGGGGCGCCGGATTCTGTCCCGGTTGCCCCTCTTCCAGGCCAGCTCTCTGCTGTGGCCAGGGAGTGCAGTGGAGGATGGCCCAAGTGCTTGGGCCCTGCACCCCATGGGAGACCAGGAAAAGCACCTGGCTCCTGGCTCCTGCCATCGGATTGGCGCGGTGCGCCGGCCGCAGCGCGCTGGCCGCGGCGGCCATTGGAGGGTGAACCAACGGCAAAGGAAGACCTTTCTCTCTCTCTCTCTCTCTCACTGTCCACTCTGCCTGTCAAAAAAAAAAAAAAAAAAGGGGAAATGCTGAAGCACAGGCTCACGGGCACCAACCGGGGCTCGCCGCTGCTCGCGTGGGTTTCTGTCCCTGCGAGCAGGGCCAGGTGGAAGGTGCCGGGGCTCGGGGGGCTTCTGAGCGCAACCCCCTACGCCACACCACTTTGCCATGTGGATCGCTTTTGAGCCGAAGACGCTTGAAGACCGCAGCTGCAAGAAGTCATCTGTCTCCTCCGCTTTTTTACCTTGAAAGAGCAGGTGAGACGTGCCCTTTCCTGTGCCCCCCCCCCCCCGCCATGAAGAAGCCATTGCTGTCCCCAGCAACCAGAGCTTGGAGGCGGGGGGCCAAGGGACCACTGCGCACGTGAGCCTTCTCTGTCCGTTGGTCCTGCGCCGCCGTGCCCGGCCCTGGTCTAACCACACTGTTTTGGTCGTTTTCACTGTTTTGGTCATTTTCACAGGGTGCGGCTCTTTGTCCAATTTTGTGCTAAGATTCCAGCCCCAGCTGTGTCTTTGGGTCTTCTCGTTACTCTGGTGCGTAATATAGAGATCACTAAATAAAATGTACATGTGCACATCATGGAATAAAATGTGTATGCTTTTCCCCTCTTCATCTGTCTCGTGCAGGTTGCCATTTTTTTTTTTTTTTGGACAGGCAGAGTTAGACAGTGAGAGAGAGAGACAGAGAGAGAGGTCTTCCTTCTGCTGGTTCACCCCCCAAATGGCCGCCATGGCCAGTGCTGCGCCGACCAGAAGCCAGGAGCCAGGTGCTTCTCCTGGTCTCCCATGGGGTGCAGGGCCCAAGCACTTGGGCCATCCTCCACTGCACTCCCTGGCCACAGCAGAGAGCTGGCCTGGAAGAGGAGCAACCGGGACAGAATCTGGCACCCCGACTGGGACTAGAACCCGGTGTGCCGGCGCCGCAGGTGGAGGATTAGCCTAGTGAGCCGCGGCGCCAGCCAGATTGCATTTTTTAAAAAAATGTATTTGCTTTTATTTACTTGAGGGAGACACACACAGAGAGAGACAGAGAGAGAGAGAGAGAGAGAGAGAGAGGGAATCTTCCATCCACTGGTGCACTCCCTAAATGCCCCCAACAGCCCTGGCTGGACCAGGCTGATGGCACGAGCCTGCAATGCCATCCAGGTCTCCCACACGGGTGACGGGGACGCCGGCACTTGAGCCATCAGCTGCTGCTGACTCCCAAGGTGAGCACAAGCAGGAACTGGACTGGAAGTGAAGTAGCTGGGACTCGAACCAGGTACCCTGATACGTGATAGCCTGACTCCAGCGGTGACTTAACCTGCTACTAACATGACACCTGGTCCTCAAGGTATTTCATTCTTGGTCCTGGTCAGAGACCCCTCCCCCCAAAGAGGGCAGACAAGCAATTTTGTCTGTCCTGTAATATCGGAGTCAGGTGGAGCCGAGCCCACGATGTGCAGTGTAAGCTTGGCACGGCCGCTTAGCGTCTCCCAGGCTTCCTGCGCTCACAGGGTCCTGGGGACCATGGGCCTTGTGCGGGAGGCCTGGCACACACCGTGGGCTCCAGGGGCTCCTATAGCAGGCACAGGTCAGGAGAGGTGCTGGACAGGGAAGAGGCAGCCGCACCCACAGGGAACCCCAGGGGGCAAGTGGGAGACGTGGATCCTGGACCCGTCTGAAGGGAGAGGGTGCTCTGGCGGGGAGAGAACGAGCCAGGCTGAGGGTGGCACTGAATGCCAGCTGTCACCAGGGAAGGCCTGGAACGCCCCTGGTGCCAGGTGCCACGTCCACTTGTCTCGTGGATGCTTGGCGTCAGTCCCGGAGGAGGACAGAGTAACTGGGCGTGATTCGGAGGGATGAGCGCTGTTCTCATCATGGTTTCCCCATCGGGAGAAAGACAGAGCTGGCTCCCTGACCTTATGGGAGGGAAGATTCCCATGAAAGACATAAACCCATGGGGGACCGGCGCTGTAGCATAGCGGGTAAAGCCACTGCCTGCAGCGCCGGCATCACAAATGGGCACCAGTTCGAGTCCCAGCTGCTCCACTTTCAATCCAGCTCTCTGCTGTGGCCTGGGGAAGCAGTAGAAGATGGCCCAAGTCCTTGGGCCCCTGTACCCATGTGGGAGACCTGGAAGCAGCTCCTGGCTCCTGGCTTTGGATCAGCGCAGCCCTGGCTAGTGCGGCCAATTGGGAACCAATGGATGGAAGATCGATCTCTCTCTCTCTCTCTCTCTCTCTCTCTCTCTCTCTCTCTCTCTTCCTCTCCTCTCTGTGTAGCTCTTTCAAATAAATCTTTAAAAAAAAAGAAAGAAAGCAAGCAAACCATGGAAGGGCTAATAGAAGAACACGGGGTTTTTCCAATGATCTCTGAGTGAAGAATTCCTTCCCGAATACTAGCAGCAAAACAGACTGACAAATAGCACGTTAAAAAAATTAACACTGAGTGGCCAGGTGGGTGCTGGGTGCAGGAGTTGAGTCTCTGCTCGGGGTGCCCACCTCGCATACCCAAGTGCTAGGTTCGAGTTCCAGCTACTCCCCTTCTGATCCGGCTTCCTGCTGATACACACCCTGGGGAGCTGTTGGTGACCGATACAGCACGTGGGTCCCTGCCCCGCGTGGGAGATCCCAACTCAGCCAGACCCATACCTGGCTGAGGGGACATTTGGAGAGGGAACTAGCAGCAGGGATGGGGGACATTTTTTTCTGCCAAGGGCCTTTTGGGTATTTGTAATATCATTCATGGCCCATACGAAATTAATTAGCCTGCTATAGATCGACTGGATTTTGAGTCCTGCCTATGGTTGCCTCGGCAAGGCCAGACTTAATGATTTGGAGGGCCTTATGTGGCCCCTGGGCTGGATGTTCCTCACCCCTGCAGTACGTGAAAGCTCTCTCTCTGTCCCCACCCTGCTTCAAATAAAGTGAAAATTGCAATAAAAATCGCAATGGTGAGATGCAACACAGACAAGATGGCAAGACGAACAGCAAAGTGGGGGAAATGTTTGCGACTCATCTCACGGAGACAGGGCTCACCTGGAAATCTCTAAAGCACTCCTATATGGTAATTTTTTTTCTTTTTAAAGAAAGAGGCACAGAGAGTGAGAAAGACCGAGAAACCAAAAACCAAATAGAAAAAAAAATGGGTAAGGGCAAACACAGGCAGACGTAGTTGACAGAATAGGAGATAACGATGGTTGGAGGACAGGTGCAGCTCGCCTTGCTCAGGAGAAAATAAAACGGCTCTGCGGGGCGCAGCTGGGCCACAAGCATTGTGGGAGTCACTGTGTACCAGCAGCAGGTGTTACGTGCAACGGGGAGGGGTAGGGGGCCTTCAGGGCCTGTGGGTCCTGGGATCTCCCCAGACAGTGGACTCTGAAACACCTGGGGAGCTCTGGCCAGCCCCAGTGCCCGCAGGCCAGGCCCACAAGGCCTTCAAGGAGGGCGCCCGGCCCCAGGCCCGCTCTGTGCAGCTGGGCAAGCTCCACTGCCCTGGACCCAGGCTCAGGCAAGTCAGCTCATGCCTGGTGGCCTTGTAGGAGGAGGCAGCCACTCCAGACCCTGGGAGCAGAGTCCTCATCAGCCCCGTTCTAGCTGCTCCTGCTTCCCCAGAGGTACCTGTTGCTCCAGGAAGCACTGACCGGCTGACCCCCTGCCATCCCAAACCCAATGGCCACTGGGACCAGAAAAGAGGCGTCACAAGTGTGGGGCCAGGGTCGCGACACTGGCACCCCATACGAGCGCCAGTTCCAGTCCCTGGCTGCTCTGCTCCGATCCAGCTCCCTGTTTAAATGCCTGGGAAGCTCCTGTCCCTGTTTGGAGAGCTTGATGCAGTGGCTGGGATTTCTCTCTCTCTCCCTCTCTCTCTGCCGCTCCGCCTTTCAAATAAATAAAAAAGGACATCCTGGGGCCAGCGCTATGGCGTAGCGGGTAAAGCTGCCACCTGCAGTGCCGGCATCCCATATGGGCGCCGGTTCAAGTCCCGGCTGCCCCACTTCCGATCCAGCTCTCTGCTGTGGCCTGGGAAAGCAGTGGAAGATGGCCCAAGTCCTTGGGCCCCTGCACCTGCGTTGGGAGTCCCGGAAAAAGATCCAGGCTCCTGGTTTTGAATCGGCTCAGCTCTGGCCATTGTGGCCATTTGGGGGAGTGAACCAGGAAGACCTCTCTCTCTCTCTCTCTCTCTCTCTCTGCCCCTCTTGAACTCTGCCTTCCAAACAAATAAATAAAATAAAATAGCGACAGTTAACAGATGAGGTCATGCAGGGCGAGGATGACCTTGAACCCCTGGGCATGTTATAGGATGGAGCCACAGCCCCACCTTCGTGGCCACAGTGGAGCAGCAGGGGAGGCGGTGAGTGGGCTGGGCCTTGGCTCTGCTGCTCGCGGCTGCGTGACCCCCTGGCCTGGGCCGCAAGGGCCAGCAGGGGCACAGGTGCTGCAGCCCTTCGGCGGGCGCAGAGCTGCAGCTTCGGGAGGGGCGGGCCCTACCAGCGAGTGCTTCTCCTCGAACTGGGCGATCTTGAGTTTGCCCTGCTCCTGGTTCTCCTGGATCGCCTCCTGGATGCACTCAGTAAACGTGTCCAGCTCGATCTTCCGCTTTTCCTGCTGTTTCAGGCCGTACTCGAAAATGTTCACGCAGATGGTGACAAATTTGTCCTTGTAGGTGGGTGGGCGTTAAGGAAGCTCAGGGCAGCGTCTCTCTCCCTTGGAGCAGGCCACCGGGGAGGGCCACAAGGGTGCAAGGGCTTGCTACGCTGAACGTGTGTGTGTGCAGGACTCGAACTCAGGGTCTCGTCTGATGGAGGAAGCCACTGAGGGCCCAGAGACCTGGCACTGGAGATTCAGAGGGTAATGGTGTGGCTGAGGTCTCGCCACCATCGGAGGCCTGGTGGGGGAAGGAGCTGGGGACCACGGGCAGAACCCACAGGGCAGAGCAGGCCCCAAACAGACTGCCTGGGGACCTGGCGGGACAGGGAGGGGCTGGCAGCCCGAGGAGCCAGCCCTGGCCAGGGGATGAGGTGGTGTGCATTGTCTCTGGTGTGTGACCGAGATGGGCTCTTGGGCAGAGGGCCCGTTTTGCTGCTCAGCTGTGCTGGGGTGGGGTAGGTGGGGGTGGAGGGGCCAGGGGTGGAAGTGGAGGATCCAGGTTCAAGTCCTGGCCCCGCCACTGCCACTGGGAAAATTGTCAAGATTTGAAAACAGAGTCATCCGTGTCATACCTTGGCAAAGCAGAGCCAAGGCAGGCTGCGGGGCGGGGGGGGGGGGCTGGCAGCGCAAGATGTGCCTGATCAAAGGGACTGTCACACACCCGCTGGGCCACTTTCACGAGAGCACCTGCCGGACAGCGGCTCCACCAGCCCCACCCCCACACAACAGGCTGCTTAGGCCTTGAGGTGTCAAGTCTCGCCCAGTGACTGCTGGTATCCACGAACCTTCTGTTGTAACAACTTAACATGGGGCCGGTGCCGTGGTGCAGAGGGCAAAGCCTCTGCCTACAGTGCTGTTATCCCATATGGGAGCCGGTTCTAGTCCCAGGTGCTCCACTTCCAATCCAGCTCTCTGCTATGGCCTGGGAAAGCAGAAAATGACCCAAGTCCTTGGGTGCCTGCACCTGTGTGGGAGACCCGGAAGAAGCTCCTGGCTTCAGATCAGCCCAACTCCGGCTGTTGCAGCCATTTGGGGAGTGAACCAATGGATGCGAAACCTCTCTCTGTCTCTGCCTCTGCATCTCTGTAACTCTGCCTTTCTAATAAATAAATAAAATTTAAAAAAGAAGATAGCCCTCCTCCGCCTAGCGGCGCCAGCACACCGGGTTCTAGTCCCGGTTGGGGCACCGGATTCTGTCCCGGTTGCCCCTCTTCCAGGCCAGCTCTCTGCTGTGGCCAGGGAGTGCAGTGGAGGATGGCCCAAGTGCTTGGGCCCTGCACCCCATGGGAGACCAGGAAAAGCACCTGGCTCCTGGCTCCTGCCATCGGATCAGCGCGGTGCATCGGCCGCAGCGCGCCGGCCACGGCGGCCATTGGAGGATGAACCAACGGCAAAGGAAGACCTTTCTAAGACCTTTCTCTCTGTCTCTCTCTCTCACTGTCCACTCTGCCTGTAAAAAAAAAAAAAAAAAAAAAAAAAAAAAAAAAAAAAAAAAGAAAGAAAGAAGATAGCCCAAGTGCTTGGGCCTCCGCCACTGACATGGAAAACCCAGATGGAGGTCCAGGCGTCTGACTTCAGCCTGGCCCAGGATGGGGAAACAGTCCCAGCAGGGGCTGGGGGCTCCGTGAGCAGGCTCTGCCAGACAAGAGGCGGCGAGAGCCGGGGCCGATATGTCTCCAGCAGCTCCCCGACGCCGGGCAGGTAGGACAGCTTGTTGCCTTCCACATCTTCAGTGTACATGCTGTCAAACAGGAAGGAGTCGTTCAGGCGGTCCACGAAGGCAGCCTGCGGGCAGAAACAGGGCCCCGCGGTGACCCAGGCGGGCTCCAGGGAGGACGCGCTGGGCACGGCCCCCCGGCTGGGCACTAACACAGACATTACCCCTTGGGCTTCAACCCTCTCCGAGGTAGAGGGGCGGCGGGAGGGGGTGGTGGAGGGGTGCCTCCCAGGCAGAAGGAACAGCAGGTGCGAGGCTGCTTCGGTCTGGCTGCACGGAGGGGTGGGGCTCATGGCGGGAGGCCATGTTCAGCCTGTTTCTGGCATGCCATGCCGTGCTGGAGGGTGTGTGGGGAGGGGACGTCTGCCCGAGGGTCTTAAGGCGCAAGACTGTAGCACCCTCTCGCAGCCCAGAGTGTTGGACGCAGGGGTACGCCAGCAAGCGCGGGACAGGACCGACCGGGAGTCTGCGCTGTGGTTGGAGCCAGCCCCAGGGAGGTGGGCGGGGCGGGGAGGGCTTCGTGGCCTGTGCGTGGGGCACGATTTCTCCCAGGGCGCCCAGGGATCCCGGCGGGCCTGCGTTGAACGTGTCCGTCCGCGAGAGACCTTGTGCGCCTCCAGCTCCGCGCGCTGGGCCTGCTCGGCCTCCAGCCGGGCCTGCGCCAGGTGCTCCCGGTGTTTCAGCTCGTCCATGCTGTACTGGTGCTTTGCCTCTGCGAGTTCTTTCTGGCCGGAGAACAGCAGGTGGCACTGTTAGCAGAGCTCGCCTGGATGTCCCCACCACCACCACTTCCCTCCCTGCCGTGGGCTGGGGGAGGGGCCAGGGCCGGACAGACCCCTTCACAAGGCAAGGTTGGCTGAGGGGTCCCAGGGAAATTAGGGAGCTGAGAAGGCCCCTTCAAGAGCCTGGGTTTCGTTTCCGATTTGTCCGGATGATTCTAGGCGAGGGTCTGAGTCTGGAGGGGGCCTTGGTTTGCTTCTGGGACCCTGAGCGCCCTCCCCTGCCCCTCATCCCCCAGCCCCCGACCCCTGCTGTGCTGGGGGGGGGGCTGGGGCACTGCTCAGTGAGAGGCTTTCTTTTCTAAATTATTTTATTGTTAGATTTTAAAATAAAAAACATTGAAAGGCAGTGAGAGAGAGAGAGAGAGAAAGACATCTTCCATCTGCTGGTTCACTCCCCATATGCCTGTTAACAGCCAGCGCTGGGCCAGACTGAAACCAGGAGCCCAGAACTCCATCCGGGTCTCCCACGTGGGTGGCAGGGACCCAAGTATTTGGGCTGTCTTCCGCTGCTTTCCCGGGATGGGCATCGGCAGGGAGCTGGATCAGAAGGGGAGTAGCCGGGGCTCCCGATATGGGATGCGGGCGTCCCAAACAACTTACAGCTAACACCTTCCTCTGTCCTATTTTTATGATGTTTTTATTACTATAAAGAGAACAGATTTTATGCTCTCTATAGGTGCAGGTCCAAGGTGCCCCATGGTTTCATAACAAGAAGAGCACACTCAAACAGGTATGTGGCCAACCCAGCATCCGAGAGCACCGTTGCCTTTAAAACTGGCTCAGGGGCCCGTGCTGTGGCTCAGCGGGCACAGCGGGTCAAGCACTGGCCTGCGATGCCAGCATCCCGCGTGAGCCCCAGCTGCTCCACTCCCTACTGATGCACCTGGGGAACCGGAACATGACCCAAGTGCTTGGGCCCCTGCCACCCACGTGGGAGACCCGGATGGAGTTTCCGGCTCCTGGGTTTGGCCTGTTTGCAAGCCATTTAGGGAGTGAACCAGCAGATGAGAAATCTCTTCTGTCTTTCTGTAACTCTGCCTTCCAAAGAAACAAATCAACCAATAAATCTTTAAAATAAAAAAAAGGGGTGAGGCACTGCTGTGGCATCACAGATAAAGCTGCCACCTGCAGTGTCCGCATCCCATATGGGCGCCGGTTCTAGTCCCGGCTGCTCCACTTCTGATCCAGCTCTCTGCTGTGGCCCAGGAAGGCAGTGGAGGATGGCCCACGTGCTTGGGCCCCTGCACCCACGTGGGAGACCTGGAAGAAGCTCCTGGCTCCTGGCTTCGGATCAGGCCAATTGGGGAGTGAACCAGCGATGGAAGACCTCTCTCTCTCTCTCTCTGGCTCTCCTCTCTCTGTGTAACTCTGACTTTCAAATAAACACATAAATCTTTTTAATAAAATAAATAAAATAGATACAGCTGTAGTCTCAGCTTCCGGTCCCATGCAGGGACAAGAGAAAGCCTGTGGCGGGAGGAGGGGACTCCCCCTGAGGTCACCTCCTCTCTAAGCCTCCACAGCAGTGCTGGTGGGCAGGGGACCACGTGCTTGGACGGCACCTTGGCCCACCCAGGAGAGAGGGGCTCCTCTCACTGTAGGTTCTAGGGGCTCAGAGTTGAGGCTGGGGGCCCACCCTCCTGCCTGCCTCTCCAGGTGTCCCCCACCCTGGGGGTCATTTTAGTGCTCAACACAGCTCCTGTCTGCAGGACAGGTACCAGCAGGCAGGTCAGCTGGCCCGACTCAAGGTGCCACCCCAGTCCCAATGGGTCAGTACCCCCCACCCCCTGCCACTCCTTCCCACAATGGATGGCACGGCCCAGAGTGAGAAGCAAGGGCTTCACAGCAGGGGATGGGGGGCGGGGAGGGAGGCAGGCAGGGGGCAGCAGGAAGACCCTCCCACAGGCAGGCAGCTCACTCACAGGGAGTGACTCCCAGCTCCAGCCCCGCCCACTGGAGTCCCCGCCCTTGAGCGCCAGTTTGGCCACTGGGACGACAGCAGGGTCCCGGCTGGCTGGTGGTGAGACGGCGCCATGGGCTTGATTGATGAATGCCCAATAACAGCTAGCTCTTAATATTGCTCCCGGGGTCACAGAGACCAGGGTGGAGGGGGTAGGGGGGAGCCCTCTTCACTGTTTCCTTTAGGAAACCACACAGTGGCTGCGAGGTGGCCTTGGGACAATGCGCAGAGATGGGGGAGCCCTGGTTGCTGGGAGCCTGGGCGAGAGGGCACCCACGCAGGTACTGCGGGACCCCACGGGGGTGGGGGAGGGGGAAGACACGTGCCATGTGGTCACCGATGCGCCGGAAGTCCAGGTACACGAGGTCGGGCAGGTAGGCGTAGATGAACATCTTGTAGTCCTCCGCTTGGGCGATGGGGTTCCTGGCGAGGCTGAGCGTGCGCAGGCACTTGAACCGCCGCAGGTAGACGAGCTGGGGAGGAGAGGACGCTCCGTCCTGGCTGCCTGGAAACACACCCCCGCCTTCTCCCTGCAGCCGGGAGGGCCCTGGCACCTTCAGGCCTCAGGCAGGGCGGGGGGTGGGGCACAGGTGCAGAGTGGGTGGGTGGGGGTCCAGGCCTGCAGGTAGGGGACTAGGTATTGCCCTGAGATATTGGATCAGGCACGGACAGACGGGAGCTCCAATCCCAGCTATGGGGCCTTGGGCAAGTTCCCCTAAGCCTCAGTGCGTGTAGAATGAGGAACGAGCGGAGGGATGTTACGTGTGTTACAGCCGTCGTAAAGCAAGGCCCAGATGAAAGGCGCCTGACATCCAGACACAGAAGCCAAGTTAGGGCTGTGGTGGTTGTCGTCTGTGGGCCCTCGGGGCAGGGCTTCGTGGATGCCCCACCCCCACCCCATCTCATCCATCAAATGGATCAAGACCGGCGGCCAGCCAGCGGGAGACAGCCATGCGCAGCTGCGCTAGAACCGCAGCGCACAGCGCCTCCCAGCGCCCAGTGTCGGAACTGCGCCCAAGGCCGTCAGTCATAATAAATAGCATTCACGACCAAGCAGGCAGCAAGCCTCAGGTGTGTGCCCAGGGAGACCAAAGCCCACGTGGACCCCAGAGCTTACACGGTGGGTGGTGCTGGGAGTGTTTTTAAAATTAAGTAGCATCATCACAGACTAGGCAAAGTGCTACAAGGAACGTATAGACAGCACCGACCGTGAGAGGTGGCATTTATGGGAGACGGGAGGGAGCCAGTGGTGGTAGTGCAAGGAGAGCACTTTCTCAGGAGCCAAAACAGCACGGGCAAAGGCCCTGGGGCAGCGACAAGTTCAGGGTACACCAGGAACAGAGAAAGGCTGGGGCAGCTGCAGTATGATGGAGGAAAGACTTGATACAAGTGTGGAGACAAGGTCAGGGGCTGGTTCATGTAAGACCATGCTGGCTGGGGCCAGTGCTGTGGTACAGTAGGCTAAGCCTCCCCCTGTGGCGCTAGCATCCCATATGGGCACCGGTTCAAGTCCCAGCTGTTCCACTTCGGATCCAGCTCCCTCTGTGGCCTGGGAAAGCAGTAGAAGATGGCTCAAGTGCTTGGGCCCCTGCTACCCACGTGGGAGACCTGGAAGAAGCTCCTGGCTCCTGGCTTCAGATCGACCCAGCTCTGGCCATTGCGGTCATCTGGGGAGTGAACCAGCGGATGGAAGACCTTTCTCTCTGTCTCTCCCTCTGTCTGTCTGAAACTCTGCCTCTCAAATAAATAAATAAATCTTAAAAAAAAAAAAACATGCAGGCTGTGGTCGAGGGTTTGGATTTTGCTCTAAGGATGATGGAAGCCAGTGGAGTTTGAAGCGTGTATGAGAAAAGACGGGGCCTGATTTCATTTTTTAGAGATCTCCCGGTGAGATTCCATTTCTCAGCTTGTTGGCAGGCAAAGAGAAAAGCCTCAGAAGCGAGCGCGCTATAGAAAGTTGACAGGCAGCGGGCCACACCGGGAGGTTTATAAACGGTTCCACTTCCCCGGAGGCCGAGCTGGCAGAGCCGTCCAGATTGAAGATGCACCTGCCTTCTGGTCCAGCAACCCTCGCTGTGGGTCAGCATGTGGGCTGACCCAGGCACACGTGACCCCTGCTCGAGGTCATCCTGGGGTTCAAGGACATCTGAGGTGGTCTGTGTGATGCCACCAGCTTGGAGCAACTTCAGCATCCACCTCCAAGGGACGGGGGAAGTACATCGCGTGGCATCGGAATATGGCGCAGGCAGCGGAGTGGGCTGCTAACGGGGGTGGAGACGGGACATGAGGGCGGGGCTTGGAGGGCAGCTGGACAGAGCCAGGATGCCTGGCCGCAGCTGTGGTCTCGGCCAGGGACGCAGGTACAGAGGGTGAGGGGGTAACAGAGGCTCTTTCCCGGGGGCCCTGATTTTGCTTCAAAGTCCGCGTGTTTTGAAATGGGCGCTGTGGCTCATGGGTTGAGATGCTGTCTGGGGACCCCACACTGGAGTACTGTCTGAGTCCCGGCTGCTTTGCTTCTGATCCGGTTCCATGCCCCTGCGCCTGGGAAGCACCCGCTTGGATCCCTGTCACTCAAGTGGGGGATCTGAATGGAGTTCCCGGCTCCTGGCTTCGATGTGGCCCTCCCCTCGGCTGTTGTGGCCATTTGGGGAGTGAACTGGCAGAGGAGAGCTCGCTCTCTCTCCCCTCCCCTCTCTTTCTCTGCCTTTCAAAGGCGCACGCACACACGTGCACACACACACAGACCTTGCATTCACTGTTTTCACTCCCCACATGGCAGCAACAGCCAGGGGCTGGGCCAGGCCGAAGCCGGGAACCAGGAGCTCCATCCGGATCTCCCACGTACGTGGCACGGAAGCCGTCACCTGCCCACCCTCCCAGGCTGCACAGCATAAGACGCTGGAACTGACAGCAGAGCCAGGACCCAAACCCAGGCACTCGGATACAGCTAGGTGGAGACAACCGGGGGTCTCCAGGACCCGGGTGCAGCCTGGCCGCAGGAGCTTCTGGCCCTGGCCGCTTCTCCCTAGGGGCCTTCTCTCTCCCCGACTCTGGGAACCAGCAACCCTGCCTCTCACACATGTCAGGTACTGAACACTCTGGGGTCCACTCGGTCCTCGCTACAGCTCTACTGGCTGAGCCCATTTCACAGATGGGCAAGTGGACGCTGGCCCCAGCTCAGACAGCTGGGAGGTGGCTAAAATCTCAGCCCTTGATCCAAGGCCACGTCCTTGGTCCACGGTGGATCTCCCCCACCCCCACCCCCACCCCAGCAGAGCAGGGAGGGGGCAGGCTGTGCGACCAGTTCTGGACCCCCGACAAGCACGCTGGCTTCCATGGGGCATACAGGGCAGACTACTGAGACTACACTGCCTCCAGGATTTGCCCCGTCAGATGGATGGATTTACGTATAGGGACCATCTGGGTGACTGACCTCCTCCCCCGCCGCCCCGGGCCATCCATCTCAGTCAGCCTCACGTAGAGCTGGGATTCCAGCCCAGGCCATCCATCTGACCCAAGCAGTAATGGAATTCGGGGCAGCTCCCAGGGTCCCTGGCCAGGAACCACAGGGGAAGGTCTCTGTTGGGTCACCTCTGATGTGGGCCCCTTCCCGAGGCTGCCAGACCCCCAGCTATTGCGGGGGGGCGGTCTCAGCCCCAGCCTGCTGAGCTGGGAGCCCCCTGTGGGGAGTGCAGGGGCAGCCAACCAGCCTTCCCTGGAGATGACCACTGTCAGTGTCGCACAGATGCCCCCGGCGTCCGCGGACACGGGACACCAGGGGTTCTTTTAACCTGTGGGCTGGTCAGCCCCGAGGGGAACCCGCCTTGTCCGGCTCTGTCCCCACTGAGAACAGAGCAAGTGCACCCAGCAGGCAAACGTTGGCTAAATGAGCCAGAGACCGAGGGGGCAGAACGAGACGTTGCCGTGGCAAAGGCTGTGAACGGGCAGCCACAGACAGATTTTGTGAAGCGTGCTGTCCCAACACGATCGGGTCCCTGGTGGACTAAGCCGGCTTGTCAAGCGACGCGGAGGTGGGTTAGGGGTAGGGGGGAGAAGACTTGCGATGCTCCAGGTGCACCTGCCCACGCGGCAGACCCCGCCCTGTCCGAGCCCCGCGCATGCGCACGGGTGTGTGCGTGTCGTCCACTCACATTCATTATGTTGTCGATCTGGTTGTTGCCCAGCGACAGCACCTGCAGCTTGCCCAGCGCGTCCAGGGAGTCGATCCTGGAGATCCGGTTGTTGAACAAGCTCAGGTCCTCCAGGTTCACCAGGCTGTCCAGGCCCTTGATGACCTCGATGTTGTTGAAGGACAGATCTGGGGGAAGGGAAGGGGCGGATCTGTGAAGAGGCTTTGCTGTCCGGTGCCTGGGCTGGGCGGTGGGCGCTCCTCGAGCGAGGCCATCAAGGGGACTTGGTGCTCTGCGGACCGGCAGCAAGCGGCATGCCCTCCACACCCCCGGGGCAAAGCCTGCGATTATTTCTGGAAGCCTCACACGCTCACCACATCACCCCTGTGGGCGGCGCTCACTGGGTCAGAGCTCGGAGGAGACCGGCAGCTCTGAGGCAGCAGACCATGGGCTCAGGGACGCCCCTAGCCTCAGGCCTCCCATCCGCGTAGCAATTCCGGGTTTATCCAGTGCTCTGTGTGTGTGCATCTCATCTACCCCGCTTAGGTATTGTGAAGTAATCCAGAGATACTTTAAAGTACTCGGAAGGATGGGTGTAAGTTACACACAAATATAAGGGTACTTTAAGAAGTTCACGGATGGGGCCGGCGCTGTGGTGTAGTGGGTAAAGCTGCCGCCTGCAGTGCTGGCATCCCATAGGGGCACCGGCTCGAGTCCCGGCTGCTCCACTTCCGATCCAGCCCTCTGCTGTGGTTTGGAGAAGCAGTGGAAGATGGCGCAAGTCCTTAGACCCCTGCACCCGCGTGGGAGACCCGGAGGAAGCTCCTGGCTCCTGGCTTTGGATCGTGCAGCTCCAGCTGATGTGGCCATCTGGGGAGTGAACCAGCGGATGGAAGACGTGTGTGTGTGTGTGTGTGTGTGTGTAACTCTTTCATATAAAATTAATAAATCTTTAAAAAATTATTTACACCAAATAAAGTGTTTTTTTTTTTTAAAAAAAGATTTATCTTATTTGTTTGAAAGGCACAATGATGGTGGGAGGCGGGTGAGAGAGACAAAGAGAGGTCTTCCATCTGCTGGTTCACTCCCCAAATGGCTGCAACAGCTGTGGCTGGACCAGGCTGAAAACAGAAGCCTGGAACTCCATCTGGGTCTCCCACACGGGTGGCAGGGGCCCAAGCACTTGGGCCTCTTCTGCTGCTTTCCCAGGTGCATTTGCGGCAGCTGGATCAGAGCAGCCAGGACTGGAACCAGCACTCCAATACGGGATGCTGGTGACATAGGCCTCGGCTTAACCCACTGTGCCAGGACACCAGCCCCAAAATAAAGGTTTCTTTTTAAACACCAATTTATTTATCTGAGAGGCAAAAGAGAGACTACCATTTGCTGTCTCCTCCCTAGATGTCCACAATGATCAGGACTGGGTTGGGCCAAAGCTGGGCCAGGCTGAAGCCTGGAGTCGGCAACTTAGTCCAGGTCTTCTAGGTGGCTGGCAGAGGTCCAACTACCTGAGCCATCACCACTGCCCCCAGAGGCCGCAGTGGGAGGGCACTGGGGTGGGGGGTGGAGCCTGGCAACAATGCAGGTGTCTCACTGCAAGGCTACATCCTGACTCCGAAACTTTTAATTTCACTTTTCCACTAACTTTTTGAAGTGTCCTCCTGTTATGCCATTCCCCCCCTCAGATTTATTTATTCTTATTTATTTACTTGAGAGGCAGAGTTACAGAGAGAGGGAGAGACAGAGAGAGAGGTCTTCCATCTGCTGGCTCACTCTCCAAATGGCCGCAATGGCCAGAGCTGTGCCAATCCGAAGCCAGGAGCCAGGAGCTTCCTCCAGGTCTCCCACATGGGTGCAGGGGCCCAAGCACCTGGGCCATCTTCTACTGTTTTCCCAGGCCATTAGCAGGGAGCAGGATCAGAAGTGGAGCAGCCAGGAGTTGAACTGGCGAACCTATGGGATGCTGGCACTGCAGATGGTGGCTTAACCTGCTGCCCCACAGCGCTGGCCCTGTGTTATGCCATTCTACACAGGGGACTTGAGCATCCAGGGATGTGACCTCAGGGGGTCCTGGAACCCATCTGGCACGAGCTTTCGGGCTTGGCTGGTGGCTGGGGTTGTAACCCTGTGCAGGAGGCCAGTGGGCCAGCGGCCGGCACTGGGGATTTGTCCTGAGCTTGGCAGTACGGACAATCCTGGCAGACAAGCGGTCACTTTGCAAGGGTGAGTTGGGAGTCAGCTTAACCCCAGCATCGTCTGCATGTCCGCGACGCCCATCTGTGCACGGGTGACACTGCCAACATCTCCTTGTCCCCTGCTCTGTGCCAGGCCCTGGACTGGCACCGCCTTATTTAATCCTCATAGCACAGGTGTCGTCATCCCACCGCAGATGAGGGAACTGGGACTCAACGGCGCCCCCTGGCGACCTGCTGCAGATAGCACAGCACAGAAACTGAGGCGATGTCTGCAGTCAGTTCCGAGTCGGCAGGGGCAGGCAGCTGGCCCGATGGTTAAGAGGCAGGTTCGGGGCCAGCGCTGTGGCGCAGCGGGCAAAGCCACCGCCTGCAGCGCCGGCATCCCATAGGGCGCCGGTTCGAGTCCTGGCTGCTCCACTTCCAATAGAGCTCTCTGCTACAGTAGATGTTCCAAGACCTTGTTGGGGAACCCAGAAGAAGCTCCTGGCTTTGGATTGGTTTGGGGAATGAATCAATGCATGGAAGATTCTCTCTGCCTAAATAAATCTAAGAGAGAGAGAGAGAGAGAGATGCAGGTTAAGATGTCCACATCACGTGTTTGATGCCTGCCTCTGGCTGCATCCACTGGTTCACTCCCCAAATGGCTGCAACAGCTCGGGCTGCATGGTAGAGGCCCAAGCACTTGGGCCATCTTCTGCTGCCTTTCCAAGGCACATTAGCAGGGAGCTGGATGGGAAGTGGAGCAGAACTGGTTCTCACGTGGGAGGCTGGTGTCCCAGGCAGTGGCTTCACCTACTGCACCACTACATTCGCCCCCAGGTTCTGTTCTTGAGGGGCCTGGCCCAGCCCCTAAGAACGCGTGGTGAGTGTTTAACAGCAGGGGTTGGGGGAAGCCCTGCTTTGTGGTTCTTTCTCAGTTCCGGGGGATGGGTGGGTGTCCATACTCCCACTGTGGCCAATTCCAAGCTACCCACAGAGCATCCCAGGATGCAGGACACTAGGCACACCTGGCACCCTCGGCCCTGTGTCCCGGGTGGGTGTGGGGGCTGGGCTGCTGGCTAATGTGCCAATTAAGATGCCCGCGTCCCATAGTGGAGATCCTGGGTTTCACACCCAGCTCTGGTCCTGACTCAGCTTCCTGCTAAATGCAGACCTGGGAGGTCCCTGCCGTGGGTTCCTGCCACCCACGTGCCTCCTAGCTTTGGCCCAGCCCGGGGCCCTGCCACTGTGCTGGGGGGTGCAGAACTTGTAGATGGAAGCTCTCAATGAAACTTTAAAAGGAAAAAAAAAAAACAGTGGCATTCAGATGGCCCGTGCAGGGTGGCCTTGGGTGGGGGCGGTGGCTCAGGGCTGGCTAGAGAGAGAGAGGCCTCCTGATGGTGTGGACAGGCCACCGTGCCCAGGAATCAGCAGTAAGGAATGCTGGGTAAGGGGTGTGTGTGTGTGTGTGTGTGTGTGCTGGGGGCGGGAAGAACACGGGCTTTGGGGTCAGACTGGTGTGGGTCCAAGTCCCAGCACTGCTACTGCTTGGTCCTTGGCTCTGGGCACGCGCCTTGGCCTCTCTGAGCCTTGGCTCCTCTTGCGTAGACTGTACCAGGCACCTGTATCCTAGGGTTGTTGTGGGAACGCAGCAGGCATTTCTCCCTGTTGGGTGCCTACCTGCCCCTCACCAGATGCCCCTGGGAGGCCAGTGCATGGCCCCTGTTCATCCAAACGGCCTCATCCTCCCCACCCAGGCCTGGGCAGGGAGGGCCAGAGCCCATGTCGCTCTTAGGCACTGTGACCTCTGTTTGCTTATCTGCACAGTGGGGGTGCTGGGTGCTTGTGTGGGGTCACGGAGCTCACGGAGCCCACGCACAGGCCCACCGGCTTCTGCGATGACTATTGCTGCTTTGCTCCCGGGGCCCTGCCAGTCAGTGGCTACCTGTCAATCCGAGTGGAAATTGAAGGGGAGGAGTCTGTAGCAGCCCCCTGAGCGCCCCGCCCAGCCTGAGAGGCCGGCGGGCGGCAGCAGAATGGCCCGTCTGTGCTGTGCTCTGTCCAGTGTGGATCCCGGGTCTTTTGAAAGACAGCAGCCGTGCCCAGGCTAAGGACCGTGCCCAGGTAGCTGAGGGTCAAGTGTGAGAGTGCCGTCTCCCGGGGTGGGGGGCAGAGGCGGGGAGGCGGGGCGGGGCGCGGCACAACCTTGGCAGGTGGGCGGGAGCAGACGCATGCGCAGAAGGGGCCTCACCCAGCCAGACCAGGTGGACGAGGTTTTCCAGGCCCTCGATCCTCTCGATGATGTTGTTGTCCAGCTGCAGCTTGCGCAGGTTCTCGAACTGCCAGAGGTTGTCAATGTGCAGGATGTCTGCAAAGACCAGAGGAGAGGGGCGCGTGGGCTTCTGGGCCGGCCCCGAGACGCCTCACCTTCTCTCGCCCTGCCCTGGAGGAAGAAGCTAGGTGCCCTGGCGGCGAAGGCTGAGCACCCAGGACGGGGGAGGGGCGGTCAGCCACAGGCTTCTTAATTAAAGCCGGCCTGGACCACACCCCGTCTTGCCCACCAGGGAATCCCGCTCCCTCCTTGTTGCTGGCTGGTCGCCTGGGCAGCCTGGAGGGCTCAAGACGGAGCAGGGATGAGGATCAGAGCAGGTGCACAAAGCACGGGGGGTTCAGGATCCCCGCAAAGCTCTCCCCGCTTCCTCTCGAAATGCCCTCGCTCTGCCCGGCAGGGCTGTCTCCCGTCGGGAGCTGCAGGCGCCCATTCCACCGCTGGGGACGCGAGGCGGGAGGGATCCACCTGGTCCCCAGCCCCATCGTCCACGGGCTGCCTCTCGGCCTCAGGCGCCCTGCGCCCTCCTGCTTTCCTGCCCTTTCTTCAGCCACCCCGCCCCCGCCCCCGCCCCCCACCAAGGCTACTGGGCCCCTGCTTCCTATCTCCAGCTGCCGGCTGCATAGGACCCCTAGCTTCTACCTGCTGGGAGCTCCCTGCTGCACACCAGTGTGGGGTCCCCTCGGGGCTTAGACTGGCAGCAGGACGGGTTTCTAATCTGTTCTGTTCTCAATCAGGTCAGGGGTGCTGTGGACAGCCACACGACGACGGCACTAAGTATGGCGTCCTCAGCGCATCCGTGCAGGAGCCCGCAGTGGGTTCCTGGAGGGGGGGGGGAGGGGCAAGGGTGCTGCTCCCGTCCCCGGGCGGGGGGACCAGGGGACATGGACACGCACTCTGGAAGTCCAGCTGCAGGGTCAGGACATCTTTGAAGAGGATGCCCTCCTGCTTGGCCAGCTGCCCGGCCTCCTCGCGAGGCCCCTGCTCGCTCACGGCCAGCTTCAGCATCTCGTCGTCCATCACGCGCGGCTCTATGGAGTTGTGCAGCCGGCTCATGTTCCCTGCAAGACAGCGCCACGCCCTCCTGAGGCCCCGCCCTCCTGAGGCCCCGCACCCCTCCTCCGTCGGGGGACAGGCACTGCTGAGGTCTCCCTTGCTTTTATTTTTTAAATATTTATTTGAGAGGCACAGTTAAAGACCGAGAGAGAGAGAGAGAGAGAGAGAGAGAGAGGTCTTCCATCCACTGGTTCAATCCCTACATGGCTGCAATGGTCAGACCTGGGCCAGTCGAGAGCCAGGAGCTTCTTCCGGGTCTCCCATGGGCATGCAGGGATCCAAGCACTTGGGCCATCTTCTACTGCTTTCCCAGGCCACAGCAGAGAGCTGGATTGGAAGAGGAGCAGCCGGGTCTCAAACCAGTGCCCCTAAGGGCTGCAGGCACTGCAGGCAGCCATGTTACCCGCTACACCACAGCGCCGGCCCTCCCTGAGGTTTCTCTTACGGTTTCTCTCTGTTTCCTGTTTTTTTTTTTTTTTTTTTTTTTTTTTTTTTTTTTTTTAACCCAAGATTTCTTTCTTTGAAAAGAAGGACAGAGAGAGAAGGAGGGGAGGGGGGAGGAGAGAGGGAGGAAGAGAGAGATCCTCCATCTGCTGGTTCACTTCCCAAATGGCCACAACAGCCAGCGCTGGGCCAGGGCAAAGCCAGGAGTCTGGACTCCATCCGGGTCTCCCAAGCGTCTGTTGTTTCTCAGGCGCATTAGCAGGGAGCTGGATGGGAAGTGGAGCAGCCAGGACTTGAACCAGCGCTCCAATATGAGATGTGGGCGTTACAAGCGGCGGCTTAACCCACAACGCCAGGTCCTGTGACGGCGTCTTAACTCGGAGGGCTGCCCCTCAGGGTCCATACATGTGTCCCCAGGGAGCTCTGGGTGCTCCTGGCAAGCACCTGGGCCACCTGCCGGGGTCCATCTCTCGGCCCCACAGCTACAGCTGGTCCCACTGGGCTGTGGCCTGGTGCCAGGCCTCCCCGTCCAGGTCTCTTGGTGCCAACCATTGGCAGCCCCGGTCAAGTTGCCGGCTGGCAGTTGCCTTGTCCCCTGCAGGTCCAGTGCTCGGTGAGGCACTGACCCAAGCTGCCCACTTGTGTCCCTGCCTCCTGAGACTCAGGACCGGGAATGAGGGTGCTCAGCAGAGGTGGGGACCCCACAGCTGGCCTGGCCGGGCACAGGGCGAAGCCAAGAACAGGAGGAACAGACACAGAGGCAGAGAGAGGAAGATGGGGGCTGGGGGGTACACACAGGACAGACAGACTGACACAGACAGACACTGTCTTCCTCCTGCTGGCTTTTCAGTCCCTAACGCGCCCGAGTCCAGGCCTTGCGAGTTCTGTGTCCCCTTCTGTGGGCATTTCCCATCCCTTTCTCTTAAGGTCTCTGTGATCTCTTACATTTCTTTTTGGGGGTTGGCGCTGTGGCATAGCAGGCAAAGCCGCCCCCTGCAGTGCCAGCATCCCATATGGGCACTGGTTCGAGTCCCGGCTGCTCCACTTCTGATCCAGCTCTCTGCTGTGGCCTGGGAAAGCAGTGGAAGATGGCCCAAGTGCCTGGGCTCCTGTACCTGCGTGGGAGACCCGGAAGAAGCTCCTGGCTCCTGGCTTCAGATCAGCACAGCCCTGGCTGTTGCGGCCAACTGGGGAATGAACCAATGGATGGAAGACCTCTCTTTCTTTCTCTCTCTCTCTAACTCTGCCTTTCAAATAAATAAATAAATCTTAAAAAAATTGTTTTTGACAAGCAGAAACAGAGACAGAGGGGGCAGGGCAGGGAGGGGGACGCGAGTGCAAGCAGGTGCTCCCAGTGGAGGGGTGGGCAGGGTGAGAGGGTGAAGCTAAGAGCCCTAAACTCCATCCAGGTCTCCCGCACCAGCAGCAGGGACTCAACCACTCGCGCCATCACTCCTGCTTCTGGGGTGTGGGCCAGCAGGAAGCTGGAGTGGGGAAGCAGAGCTGGAAATCAAATACAGGCCCTGTGAGGTGGGACAGGGGGCATCCTCACCGATTCTTCCTCCTCGCCCCCCGCCTGGATGCACCTGACGCAGGTATGCACCTTCCACTCCCAACCTGGCCCTGGCCACACGTGCCACTGCTATCCCACCTTCTGCCCACGGAAGCAGCACAGCCGTCACATGCCTGTGATGGTGAGGGCTGGGCTGAGCTGTGCTGAGGCCAAAGCCAGAAGAGCTAAAAACTCCATCTGGATCTCCCACGTGGGTGGCAGGAACCCAAGCGCTCGAGCCCTCCCCTGTTGCCTCCAGGGTCTGCATTGATGCGGGGCTGGAGTCAGGAGCCAGGGGTGGCTACTTACCCTGGGCCCTGGTTAAGCCACCCATGCCCAGACTTTAATAATTATTATTTTTTTAAGATTTATTTATTTCAGAGGCAGAGTTGCAGACAGAGAGAGAGAGAGAGAGAGAGAGAGGTGTCTTCCATCTGCTGGTTCATTCCCTAAATGGTTGTAATGGCTGGAGCTGCACTGATCTGAAGCCAGGAGCCAGGAGCTTCTTACGGGTCTCCCACGTGGGTTCAGGGGCCCAAGCACTTGGCCCCTGCTTCCCCAGGCCATTAGCAGGGAGCTGGATCGGAAGTGGAGCAGCTGGGTCTCGAACCAGCACCCATATGGGATGCCAGCACTGCAGGCTAGGGCATTAACCCGCTGCGCCACAGCGCCGGCCCCTGGACTTTAATAATTCTAAGAAGCACATTCCAGCTACAGTACTGAGAACTCCAAGAGGAGTGAGGTTGGTGACGACCGAGGTGGGGGTCACACTTGAGAGCTCCCTGGGGACTCGATTTACACATAGGACGAACCCCAGTTTCCAGGTAAGAAATGGACCCATCTTCCTAAGCATGGCTCAGCTGTACCCAGGGTTCCAGACACTCTCACTGCCACCGTGCACAAGGTTTCTCACAGCTGTCCCGGGTCAGGGATGAGGCCCAAACAGCCCTGTGCTGTGGGGATACAGTCAGTAATTCCCCACCCAGGCCAGGTCCCTGCCGACTTGCCTGTCAGTGGCGTCAGTGAGCCCAGAGTTAGGCGGCAGAGACAGCAGCTTCGAGTCTGACGCCGCTGCGACCTGAAGAGCCTCTTCGCCGGGAAGCAGGTGCAGCAGTTTCCTGGGAAACAGGAACCGTGGGCCAATCGGCTCTGCGACGCACAGTTCCCAGTGCCCATGAATTACTAAGGAGGGGAGCAGCCACTAACAGGGTTTGCGTGGACTCTGCGCACACGCACTATTGAATTACACGCCAGCTCTGCAGGCCGGGACACGGCACAGGGTTCAGATACGCGGTGGAGGGGAAGAAGGTACTTGGCCAAGGTCACACAGCGGAGTAACTAACAGGGACGACCCTGCATTCCCAGCCAAAGCCAAGGGAGAATGATCACACGGACGTGCAGAGGTTGACGATGACAGCCGGAACCTGGAGGAATGATCAGCAGACAGGAGAGCAAGCACACCGTGTATGGAAAGGTTTAAGGGGCTGGCGCTGTGGCGCAGCGGGTTAATGCCCTGGCCTGATGTGCCAGCATCTCATATGGACGCCAGTTCTAGTCCCGGCTGCTCCTCTTCTAATCCAGCTCTCTGCTACGGCCTGGTTCAGCAGTGGAAACTGGCCCAAGTCCTTGGGCCCCTGCACCCGCGTGGGAGACCTGGAAGAAGCTCCTGGCTCCTGGCTTCGGATTGGTGCAGCTCTGGCTGTTGTGGTCATTTGGGGAGTGGGCCAGTGAAGGGGAGACCTCTCTCTGGCTCTACCTCTAACTCTGTCTTTCAAAGAAATAAAATAAATCTTTAAAAAAAAAATCTAGCCGGCGCCGCGGCTCACTAGGCTAATCCTCCGCCTAGCGGCGCCGGCACACCGGGTTCTAGTCCCGGCAGGGGCGCCGGATTCTGTCCCGGTTGCCCCTCTTCCAGGCCAGCTCTCTGCTGTGGCCAGGGAGTGCAGTGGAGGATGGCCCAGGTGCTTGGGCCCTGAACCCCATGGGAGACCAGGAGAAGCACCTGGCTCCTGGCTCCTGGCATCGGATCAGCGCGGTGCGCCAGCCGCAGCGCGCTGGCCGCGGCGGCCATTGGAGGGTGAACCAACGGCAAAGGAAGACCTTTCTCTCTGTCTCTCTCTCTCACTGTCCACTCTGCCTGTCAAAAAAAAAAATTAAAAAAAAAAAAATAAAAAAATAAAAAAAAATCTTTTCTGGCCCTGCGCCCTTACCCTCTCCTTCCTCACCCAAAGAAAGCCCAAGACTAAGTGATGTGGCCGGCTGAAGCCAGCGTGAGGTGGCTGGCCCAGGAGCCGTGAGCTCACTTCGCAGAGGTGGGCGTGGGATTCGGCAGCCCTTAGGACACCGCTGGGGCACCCACGTCTCGTGCTGGGGTGCCGGGGTTCGAGTCCCGGGAGCTCCTGGCTCCCGCTTCCTGCTAACAATGCACACCTGGGAAGGGGCGGGTGCCAGCTCAGGTGCTCGCGGCCCCACCGCCCACGCGGGAGACCTGGGCTTTTGAGGTTATCTGGGGAGCACACTAGTGGACCGACCTCTCTCCCCACTGTCCGCCCCGGGTCTCCTCTCCTCTCCTCTCAGGCGCCGGCTTCTGGGCTGGGTCTGCGCAGCAACAGCGTCCCCCGGTTGCTAGGGAACCAAGCGCCGCCGCTTGGTCGCTAAGGGGAAGTTAAGAGGTAGACATCCTGGGTGAAAGTGGACGCATCACGTGATCAGTTCTCGGGGCGGGGAAATCCTACCACACCAACCAGGCTTAGAGAAAACAAACGTTTACCCAATCAGCACTTTCTGTGGGCGGGGATCTTCGTAGATCCACCTCCTCTCCCTGGCCCTATTTAAGTGATTGACTCGTCTTTTATCCAATAATACTAAGGATTCTCTAGCTTGACCGATATATGGACGAATCAACACACAAAGCCTCTCTTTCGGAGGCGGGCCAGGGGAGGTGCCGCTACGCCTGACGGGGACTCCAGCGACCTAGCTCGCTCTCCGGCCAATCGGACGCCGCGGGGTGGGTGGGAGCTTCACTGAGGTAGAGGCGAAGGCCAATCGGATGAGGGCTGTGTAGGCGTTGCCCAATAGAGACGCGACAAGGGGGCGTGGTCAAGGGCCCGGGGCTCGGCGTTCCTGAGGGTGGGGCGGGGGCAAGTGTCAGTCAGGTGGGGACCGCGGCTGGGGACGGCGGAGACCCGGGCGGGCAGACTGGACGCCCCGTCCGCCGCCGCGCTTTCCGTGCAAGATGGAGTTCCTGCTGGGGAATCCGTTCAGCACGCCGGTGGGGCAGTGCCTCGGTAAGGCCCTGGAGCGGCGAGCGGCGAGCGCCGGGGTGGGCGACGGCGGCGGCTGTCGAGGCTGGTGCGGACCGCGCGGGCCGCTACCGGCTGAGGGTCGCCCGCCTCCAGCCCCGCAGCATCTGTTGGCGTCGCGCCTGGGCCGGGCAGCGGGGCCAGCTCACGGGACGGGTCCGGCATCCTGGTCGCCAGGCCTCCGCTGGGCAGCGGGATGCCCTGCCAGGAGGCGCCCCTGGGGCCCAGCTCGTACTCTTGCGAGACTTCCAGCGGCCCTAGCCATCCGGGCCGGCCCTCCCTGTCCCCTCGAGGTGGTGCTACGCTGAGCGCCCGCTTCCACCCTGCCAGCCTCGCGGCCCTGCCCCCCACCCCGCCAGGACCCGCTCACCCGGCCGTCCCGGACGCCTGTCCCTCCCCGTCAGTTCCAGCAGCCCTCAGACTGGGCGTCTCCCAGAAAATGCCCCGGGTTGCAAGACTCGCTCTTGGCGAGGCGACTCAGCCGAGCTGTAGAGGGGGTCGTGGTGGGGCGGGGTGCCGGGGGGTGGTGGGGCGCCCTCTTCCACCCTGCCAGCCTCGGGGAGAGAGAGAGACAGAAAGGGAGAGAGCATTGTGTGTTCAGCATAGTATTGGGCATTACGTTGACTCCAGAGTAGAATAGAAGTCCTCTCCCTGCGGCTGAGTGCTGAACGTTTATTTTGTGCAAGCGTGGGTCAGCCTCAGTGAGAACTCACCCATGTTACTCATTTCTTTCCCCTCCTCACTAAACTGAGAAGGCCCCCGAGAAGTAGTGATGACGTTTAGAATTACCAGGTTGGTGCTAGCAAAACACTTGTTAATTGCTGTCATTAAAGAGCAGATTGGTGACTGTTAGACACGCTAGCATGTCATTTCTTTCTGTAGTGGTGTCTTATTACCCCCAGCCACAGGAAAGTTTGAAGATTTCTGTATATTTTTGATTACTTCATTGATGAGTAAATTGGAGTGTCTCCAATTTTCATCCTATTAAATAATTATTTTAATAACAAATAATATTTTTGAGATTGCAGATCTTATACTAATATACCTATGTAAAAATGAATTTTGGTGGACTACACATCTGAATATTAATAAAAATAAGACTTGTATATACATGATTTTGAATTAGAGGACAATGATATATCCATCTCTTAGAGTTACTAATTATTACATGCATAATAATAGCAAGCTTTTTCCACGATCACTAGACTTAATGTATACTTTTTTCCTTTTTAGTCACGATATCATTGGAGAATTTACAACAAGCTACCGGGAACTTTCTAGAGGGCAGTCCCAATTCAATGTATACGAGGTGAGAAGCATTTTATTTTAATCACTTCCAGTAACTCTATGTCTTAAAAATATGGATTTTGCAAAGGATAAGGATAAGTGCCACAGGTTAACTTAGCAACAATATATGATTTTAAGAATATTTAAATTCCTTTAGCCAACTTGTTTCTTAGACTAAATGATATTATTTCTCTTCAAGTCCCAAGGCCTTTTAAATCTGGAGTGATTTTGAATTTTTGCATGTGAAACTTTAAAAATTAAGTATGGATATGTTAATTTTTTAAGCTTCATCTTTTATATTTTGTCTTCCTACCAACTTGCCCACCAAAACTTCCCTAATAAGAAAAGAGAATGTGCTTCAGTTGTGATCAGTGGCACTGCACAGTGGCCTGTGATCTGCAGAGTGCCTTCGCTCTCATTCACGTGCAAACTAGAGGGAGTGACAAGGCCATGCACAGTCAATAAGAAATCATGCTGGGGCCTGCAGTGTGGCCCTGGATTGAGCTGCTGCTTGTGACACCTCTGGCGCCCTTATTTGGAATGCCAGTGAAGTCCCTGCTGATCTTCTGATCCACTTCCCTGCTAATGGGCCTGGAATGCAGTAGAGGATGGCTCAAGTACTTGGGCCCACTTCCCATATGGGAGACCAGGATGGAGTTCCTGGCTCCTGGCTTAGGGAACGAACTAGTGAAGAGATCTCTTTTTCCGTCTCTTCCTCACTTTGTATGTCTCTGCCTTTGAAATAAATAAATCTTAAAAAAATCCATTTATTAAAGCAAGTCCACAGTAGTTACTTCTGCCTTAAAACACTCCACTAGTTGATCAGCAAGCATGTGTTGGGACACCTGGCGTAGTTTAGCACTGTTCATCCTTGAGCTGTGGTATTGCTGTGTTCCTATAATTTAATACTTGTGGAGGTCAAAGGAAAATATTATTATTAGTGTTTCATCAAGAATAATAACCTTTCTCTGCCGAGTGGACATTAAAATTGGCCTCTTTTAAGTTAAAAGTGAAGGAGTCTCCTTCACCTACCACCTTCTTACTGCACTAAGTATTCCACACACTAATTTGTACACTTGTAAAAATTACTAAATGTCTTCCATAGTCCATATTTTGTGTATCCCTCTGGGGATACAAAGATGACTAGAAAATGTCAGTGTGTAATGGGAGAGGCAGACATATGAAGTACAGCTGACATAGGCCCTCTGTAGTGGTGGTCCTAATCCAGTTTAATCTGTTTTCTGAGTTCTCCTTGGGAGCCAGGCTTCCTGGCACTGCTTTATCCAGTGCCTCGTTACCTCTTCAGAGGTGGTTAGAAATAGAATCCTGACTGTTGTCTCCAGTTTCTCTACGTGGATCTCTGTGCTGTCGACTGAGTAGACCGTGCTCTGGTTGAAACCTCAGTTGAAGAGCGTCCCAACCCTGCGCTCTGATATTTAGGATCTCCTCAACATGGCTCCCGCTCACTTTTTCAGACTCATTTTGAATCTGTTTGTCTGTGACCTCTGTTTCAGTCAAACCCTTTCTAGACTGCTGTCTTTGTTCATTTCATTTTTATTGGAACCCTGGTTTACGTTAATAAATTCTGGCTCAAATAGTACTTACTCATAAAGTCTTTCATCTTTCTTTCCCGGTCAAGTGCTGTCCCCATGCTGTGGATTGAGAAGAGCTGGCAGAGCCTCTTAAGGCACTACTGTATTTTATTGATCCTGTGAGATTGACAGGTGGCACTCTCTTGTTCCTTGGTGCCTTCAATTTTGTTCAAATGTAGGAGTGCATTGATACTGCATTGATACTTCTTCGCGAAACCAATGGTCAAAAAAAAAAAAATCAGTCTTGTGTCAATAAAATAGACTACCTACTAGGTAGCATGGGCATTCCGTGGAAATTACTAACATGATGAAGCAATTGATAGGTTGGTAAACCTCTTAGATACTCACATGTTGGGTGATCTGTTGTATTAGGGTATTTAATTCTAACAAGCTACATTTCTTAGATATGCATCACTTTAAATTTTCTAGAAAGTAATAATAATTATTGTGGGCCTTGGATGTTAACAACCTGTTCCCAAGAAGCAGATGGTAAAAGATACTCAGTGCATCAAGTGAGTGAGGAGAGTACCTCTGACAAACGAAGCTCTCTTTCCCGAGTCTCCCCAGCAAGTGTGCAGAGAAGCAGTGCCCAGATAACTGGCCAGGAGTCCTCAAAGCATTTGTAAAGCAATACCTGCACCAGACGCCAAGGCAGCCGATTAAACTACCGTCTTCAAAATTACCTAACGGGTTTGAATTGTTTCATCTTTTTTTTAGGTGGTGAATCCCAAAAAGAAAGGAAAAAAGAAAAAGTATACGAATTCTGGAACAGTAAGTCAATTTTTGTGTTACCCATTAAACATTAAAATTAATGAATAAAGCCCAAGTGGACATTTTAAATCAGGCTGGAAACAAGTAAGACTGGGGCTTTGTTTCACGTAGGATTGCACTGTGAACATGACACAGGAGTCGCCTGCCTAGGGAGTGATCACAGGGGAGCACACCCGCTGGGGCTGGTGGCCTGGCTTCCTGCAGGTCCTCCTGTGGGCTGAGTTCCTGGAGGGAAGCTCATGTGTTCTTCAGTGGAGTCAGAGTACAGAGAATCAGGCAGACATGGAAAAGTTCAAGTCATATTTAGAAAGACCTGGGGCCGGCGCCATGGCTCACTTGGATAATCCTCTGCCTGTGGTGCAAGCATCCCATATGGGCACCAGGTTCTAGTTCTGGTTGCTCCTCTTCCAGTCCAGCTCTCTGCTGTGGCCTGGGAGGGCAATGGAGGATGGCCCAAGTACTTGGGTCCTGCACCACATGGGAGACCAGGAAGAAGCGCCTGACTCCTGGCTTCAGATCAGCGTAGCTCCGGCTGTTGCTGCCATTGTGGTGGGGGGTGAACAACGGAAGGAAGACCTTTTTCTCTGTCTCTCTCTCTCTGTCTAACTATATCTGTCAAATAAAATTTTTTAAAAAAGGTAGAAAGACCATACCCTTAATGTTTCCCTTAACTGTTAAGTAGATTTATTTTACGGGTGTGAAGGTGCTTGTTGATAATGCATTAAGCGTTACAACTGTGGGAATGGATGCTGTGCTAAATCAGTGCAGTAGGGTGCAAAGATGAATGTATCTGAAAATTGTGTTAAAAAAAAAGAAATCTTCTTATTGAGTAATAAAATACTGAAATTTTCCCCCTGAGATTAACTTTCCTTTGGAGAGGCAAAATCTGAGTTTTCTCTGCGTTCTTGTGTAAGGATTCCCGAGAGGCAGGACACCCGCAGGGTAGATGATCGTGCACAGAGCCGAGTCAGAAGCGCCGGGCCCCTCCCTCTGCAGGGTGGCTCACTGACTCTGGGTTTTCAGTTTGAACCATTTTCCAGCGCCCTTTCATCTCCCCTTTGATCTAAAATCAGAAGGAGCACAGTGTCCTCTTAGATAATTTTCAAGCTGTTCTTCAAAGCGAGAAAACTGGTCATAGAAAGGAGTTAATTTTTTCTTCTTTTCTGGTCCAGTCTCTTCTGCTAATTTTCAACGTAAGAGCAGTCAGTCCTAGCAGATTTTAATAAACTATCATATATTTAGTGCTTTTTCCAAACGCTAGGAAGTAGGGTTTTCTCTGTGTCCTTTAGGGGAAAAATGTCCTTCGGGGTTACAGTTAGTTCTGCTAGAGCTAATTCTGGGTTTCTTTTCCAGGTAATGTTACGCTCCTTCTTGGTAGAAACGGAAGTTTCTTTGCTTGACTACATCAAGGGATGGTAAGTAATGCTGTGAGATTGTTCGTTGCTTAGGCATTCCTGACGGTGTGTGGCAGGTGCTCCCACGCGGAGCCCAGCCACTGAGCTGAGCTCGCAATGCTGCACCTCTCGCTCTTCTGTTTTAGACTGTGTACATCCCACTGCTGTCATTTGTGGGACAAGCTGCATCTCTAACCAAGAGAAGGGACTTCGTTGTACCATTAATGGTCGTAGGTGGAGCTGTTACGTATACTTTCTTGAGTGTTTTTATTTGCCCAACCTGCAGAACCTTGTGTTATCTTTAAAGGGGGTGAAGTCTGGAGGGCCTGATAGAATGTGGGTGCTGACTGTAGAATGTGAACGGAATGCAGCATATCACAGGGTGACCTGCAGGAGTGGGGGGAACGGTCACTTGCTGTCCCCCAGGCTTCTGGGCAGGAATGCATTTCAGGAACAGACACTGTGGCCATTCTCAGCACCTTCCAGGACCTATCCTGTGCCGGTAATGCGTTGTGCATTCTTGCACTCAGGCCAACAGGGAGATCTTCCCAGTTTTGTTTCTGTTTTTAATCTGGTTGGTCCTGTGTTAACCTAAGCAAGCACAGGTGGAGACGGAGAATAGGGTTCCTTGTTCCACAGGATCAAACGTCCACTTTCCCCTGTATTTACCACACACAGAAACATTGAGAGGAAGGTGGAGTGTGTGGGGGGAGTTGATGGGGAGTGATAGTTGGAGGCATCACCCAGGTAAACCACTTCCGAATGACAGTTCAGCGGATGGTTTCCCAGGCCGCCTCCCTGAGGCATCACCATCAGGCTGAGGAGAGCACCGGGAAGGAGGGGCCAGGAGACCCAGGCCAGTGTCACAGAGGACACAGCTTGGCCTTTCTCGCTCTAATGAGATAAAACAAAGGAACAAATACCAGTACCTGCCTAAACAGGAAGTCCTTGGGCAAGGGAGGGCTTTCGATGGTTTGTGGGCAAATGAAAGGAAAAGATAAGCTTACTTGGGTGCGAGACGCCTTGGGAGTCCATGCACCGTTTTGTTCATAATATGCATCTTCATAAGCTTTTTGGACACCCCTTCCTGTGTGGGTATCTTGAACCCCACTCTGAAGCCTCAGGTGGCATCCATAAAGTTAGAGAAGTACTAACTAGAAAAAGGAGTTTGCCAACTCTCCTTCATCCTCCAGCATCTGCAAATTTTTAATCTTTAGAAGATGGGGAAATCAAGAGTTGATTTTGTTATACAAATAGATCTTTTTTGTCTTGTGTCAAAGGCTTAATAGCCGTAGGAGACAGTTGAAGAAAAGGAAAGGAGGACTATGGATAACCCCAGGCACATGCTTTGTATGCTGAAGGGAGAGGCTCCATGATGAGGCTGTGGTTTGCATGTCAGAGCAACCAAGTCTGAAAGGCTAAGAACGCCCTTCACAATTTGTTCTTTCTTGTCCCTTGTGAGCATGTGAGAGGCATGCGTCTATTAAGAAATTTCCGTGCGTTTGGTCAGTGGTGTGGATCGAGTTGTAGTTTATTGAGTCTATCAGTAATAGTCGCTTGACTGTGTTACCCCTGAAATCACTGTGAGTTAATCATGTTCCTCTTTTGGAAATCCTTTGTGTTAACCTGGGCATGTGGGCTTCTGCAGTGCAAGAACAGTGGTGACCTTAACGAATCTTGTCGTCATACATCTCCACTGCTGTCGACCTCGAGGTTCCTGCTCTCAGCTTGCACGCTTCCTCCTCCCAGTGCTGCCTGTGCTGGCGGGAATGCCAATACCTTTTCTGCTACAAGTCAGTGTGTAAGCAGAGCCCCAGCTTAGGAAGTACCCTTTGTTCAAATCTGACTTTGAGAATTTTATAAGAACCTATTTAAAAAAATATTTATTTGGGGCAGGCACTGTGGCGCAGCAGATTAACGCACTGGCCTGAAGCACTGGCATCCCACATGGGCACCAGTTCAAGACCCAGCTGTTCCACTTCCCATCCAGCTCTTTGCTGTGGCCTGGAAATGCAATGGAAGATGGCCCAAGTCTTTGAGCTCCTGCACCCCTGTGGGAGACCCGGAAGAAGCTCCTGGCTTCAGATTGGCACAGCTCTGGCTGTTGGAGCCGATTGGGGAGTGAACCATCGGATGGAAGACCTCTCTCTCTCTTTCTTCTTCTCCTCTCTCTGTGTAACTCTGACTTTTAAATAAATAAATATATCTTTAAAAAAATTTGGTTAATTCAAAGGCAGAGTTTCAGAGAGACAAAGATGAAGAGATTGTATATTCGCTTGTTTGTTCTCCTAATGGCCACATGGGTGGGGGCTAGGCCAGGTCATAGCCAGGAGCCCGGCACTCTGGGTCTCTCACAAGGGTGCAGGGGCACATAGACTTGAGCCACCTTCCACTGCTCTCCCAGGCACAATAGAAGGGAGCTGAATCAGAGGTGGAGCAACCAGGACTGGAACCGATGCCCAGGTGGTTTGCTGGCATTGCACAGGGCTGCTTAACCCACTCTGCCACAATGCCAAGCCCCAGAAACCTATCTTTGATTTGCAAATGTAGTCTTAAGATTTAGGTTAAATTTCACCACATAACCATTCTAACTGGAATTCAGTTAATTTCTATAGAATCAAATTATCTGCAAAAGATAATGAAAAAGATATATATATATAATGCAGTATTTTATGTGGAATATTTAATAAATGTGTATATATCTTAAATATATTAGAATTTTACATTTATATATCATTTACCACTATTTATAGTATTTGTAACTAAAACACAGAACTTTTTTTAAAAAACTTTTATTTAGTAAGTACAAATTTCATAAGTACAACTTCAGGAATATAGTGATTGTTCTCACCATACCTGCCTTCCCACCCCCACTTCCACTGCACCTCCTCTCTCTCCCATTCCCAGTCCTATTCTCCATTAAGATTTGTTTTTGGTTAACTTTATACACAGAAGACCAACTCTATATTATGCAAAGATTGTAACAATTTGCACACTCACATACACACAATATTTTAAAAAAACTATTTGAGAACAAGTTTTACAGTTAACTCTCCTAATACAACTCAGTGAGGACAGAGGTCCTGCATGGGAAGTTAGTGCACAGTGACTCCTGTTGTCATACATTCTTATGTATGATGTCAGTGACCACCCAAGACTCTTGCCATGAGCTGCCGAGGCTGTGGAAGGCATTTGAATCCACAGTCCCCATTAGTATCTAGACAAGACCATGAGCAAAGTGGAAGTTCTCTCCTCCTGTCAGAGAAAAGTACATCCTTCTTTGATGGCTGCTTCTTTCCACAACACAGAGCTCTTAATGTACAGTCCAAATCGCTAGCAGTAATTATTCTTAAATGACTTTATGTGTTTCTGCTCAAAAGAACTTGCTGCAAGTTACTGAGCAGCACAGTTGAATTGTGAGTTTTTTATTAAGTTTTATTAAGGAGATCATCTCTGTCATGGCAGTCCTTATGTTGTAATGACAGGCAAATCACTTTATAGTTTAGATATCAGTTTTCTGTACTTTACATGACTCCGGTATTCTGAGGTCCACTGGTAAAATGATTTGATTCCAGTAGATCTTCCAAACAAACCTACCGTGGCCTTAATGATACCTGATGTGTTTTTCTTGGTTCTGACCATACTGTTTATGTCCTTATAGAGGACTCACTCCAACGTACGGATGTACCATACATGGTCATTTGCTGACCTCTTATCCTGTGCCTGGCCAGTGAGCTAAGTGCCTTCAGAGAACTAACTGTCCCCTCTCTCCATGGCCCCTTTGCCCTGACCTCTCCTTACTCCTTCCCTCTCTTCCCCCCTTGAGAAATAGACATGCTGATAATTTTCTCTTTCTAGAAATAATTACAGTAAAGTTCATCTCTTTGTACTGTTTACTTTTCGGTATGTGTATACTTGATGTGTAATTTCTGTTCCCTGCTGAAGTCCTGTTTAGTTTACATAGCCTGAGTGTAAATTCATATCTTGACTCTCAGAAAACGTAAGAATGTTATTAGAAGACACTTAGGAAGATTGAATCTTCATTGAGCTATTAGTTACAGGGATTGGTCAAGGCATGTACTTCATGGAATATCTGATGTGTTTTACATGTAAGAAATGAGAACTCAAGTTTCATATTCCAAGGGTTTTAAAAAGATTCAGTTGGATAGGGAGGAGGCAAGATGGCGGAATAGGAAGGGAGCACACTGATAGTCCGGGGAGAGACAGTTTAATAAAAGTGGAGATACTGCAGGTTCAAGGAAGAGTAGGGGAGGAAATAGCAGAAGAAACTCTTCCGGAATGCGTGATTCACAGTGGACCTGCGTGGAGAGCGTGGGAGCCCACAGTTCGGGACACCAGCGGCAGACTCAACACACCAGCGCTGGAACGCGAGGTGAGCTGAACCTCAATAGCCCAAGACACCGGCAGGCAAGCGGAGAGAGGAGACTAGAGGGAAAGACCCCTGGGGGGAAAGTTCACCAGGCTAACTGGAAGAGAGAGAGAGAGAAAAAAAAGGTGACTGGTACGGACACGGGTTTCTCTCTGCTCACCTCTCAAGGGCAATCAAGACAAAGAGCAGGCGCCATCTTGGACATACATCATAAGCAGAGCAACCTCAGGTCTGCACCGGCCCTGAGCCTAGCAGAAAAACCTGACTCTGGATGGGGCGAATTAACAGGAGATTAGGACCTAGTAAATTTGTGGTGCTACTGAACTGAGACTGTGAAAAAAGAGACGGTGGGGGAGAGAACTCACGGAATTCATGTGAGTACTCTCCAGAGACGCTACAATTCCATAACTTTGGCAACCCAGTGGGAGACTGAAGGACCTAAATCTACGACCTGACACCATCAAGTTATTAGAGAACATTGGAGAAACCCTTCAAGATATTGGCACAGGCAAAGAATCTCCGGAAAAGACCCGGGAGGCACAGGCAGTCAAAGCCAAAATCAACTATTGGGATTGCATCAAATTGAAAAGTTTCTGTACTGCAAAAGAAACAGTCAGGAGAGTGAAGAGACAACCGACAAAATGGGAAAAAATATTTGCAAACTATGCAACAGATAAAGGGTTAATAACCAGAATCTACATAGAGATCAAGAAACTCCACAAAAACAAAACCAACAACCCACTTAAGAGATGGGCCAAGGACCTCAATAGACATTTTTCAAAAGAGGACATCCAAATGGCCAACAGGCACATGAAAAAATGTTCAAGGTCACTAGCAATCAGGGAAATGCAAATCAAAAGCACAATGAGGTTTCACCTCGCCCCGGTTAGAATGGCTCACATGCAGAAATCTACCAACAACAGATGCTGGCGAGGATGTGGGGAAAAAGGGACACTAACCCACTGTTGGTGGGAATGCAATCTGGTCAAGCCACTATGGAAGTCAGTCTGGAGATTCCTCAGAAACCTGAATATAGCCCTACCGTTCCACCCAGCCATCCCACTCCTTGGAGTTTACCCAAAGGAATTTAAATTGGCAAACAAAACAGCGGTCTGCACCCTAATGTTTATTGCAGCACAATTCACAATAGCCAAGACCTGGAACCAACCTAAATGCCCATCAACGGTAGACTGGATAAAGAAATTATGGGATATGTACTCTTTAGAATACTATACCGCAGTAAGAAACAACAAAATCCAGTCATTTGCAACAAAATGGAGGAATCTGGAACACATCATGCTGAGTGAAATAAGCCAGTCCCAAAGAGACAAATACCATATGTTCTCCCTGATTGGTGACAACTGACTGAGCACCTAAAAGGAAACCTGTTGAAGTGAAATGGACACTATGAGAAACGGTGACTTGATCAGCATAGCCCTGACTGTTAATGAACAACTTAATACATTATCCCTCTTAGTAGTTTTTTTTGTCTGTTCTACTTAATATGACTGGTTTAATTCTGTAATTAATACACAGTTATTCTTAAGTGTTGAAATTTAATGAAATGTGATCCCTGTTAAACATAAGAGTGGGAATAAGAGAGGGAAGAGATGTATAATTTGGGACATGCTCAAGCTGACTTGCCCCAAATGGTAGAGTTAGAAACATACCAGGGGACTCCAATTCAATCCCATCAAGGTGGCATGTACCAATGCCATCTCACTAGTCCAAGTGATCAATTTCAGTTCACAATTGATCATAATGAAAGGACTAAGAGTCAAAGGGAGCACATAAACAAGTCTAGTGCCTGCTAACACTAACCGATAGAATAAAGGGGAGAGTGATCCAACATGGGAAGCGAGATACTCAGCAGACTCATAGAATGGTAGATGTCCTGCTAAACAGCACTCTGGCCTCAGAATCAGCCCTAAAGGCATTCGGATCTGGCTGAAAAGCCCATGAGAGTATTTCAGGCATGGAAAGCCAAGACACTCTGGCAAAAAAAAAAAAAAAAAAAAAAAAAAGAAAGAAAGAAAAAGAAAAGAAAAGAAAGAAAGAAAGCAAAAAACAAAGCAAAAAACAAAACCTAAATGAAAGATCTCTGTGAGTGAGATCCCAGTGGAAAGAACAGGTCTTCAAAGAAGGAGGTACCTTTCTCTGAAGGGAGGAGAGAACCTCCACTTTGACTATGACCTTGTCTTAACAAGATAAGAATCGGAGAACTCAGAGGGCTTCCATAGCCTTGGAAACTCATGACTGGAGCATAGGGAGATTACTGATGCCATAGACAGGAGTGTCAATTGGTAAAGTCAACAACAGGAGTCACTGTGCACTTACTCCTCATGTAGGATATCTGTACTTAATGTGCTGTACATTGAGATTTAATGCTATAATGAGTACTCAAACAATATATTTCACTTTGTGTTTCTATGGGGGTGCAAACTGTTGAAATCTTTACTTAATGCATACTAAACTGATCTTCTGTTAAAAAAAAAAAGAAATTGGGGGGCGGAGCCAAGATGGCGGAATAGTGAGGGCGCGCACCGATAGTCCGGGAAAATTTAGTTTAATAGAAGGGGAGTTACGGTAGCCTCAGAAAAAAGAAACAGGAAAATATTGCAGACGAAACTCTTCTGGATCCAGTGGGCATGAATCGGAGGACCTACTAGGAGAACAAGGTTGCCCACCGCGCGCGAAAGCCGAGCCGCAGGACCGAGCAGCGGAAGCCGAGCCGCGGGACTGAGCTGTGCAACCTGCAGGGTCTGCGTGCAAGTGCTCGAAGGGGAGTGCAACAGCGGGGAGACTTGGGACGTCCAGGGCTCCGAGTCCACACATCGGCGCTGGAAGGGGAGCAGACCTGCGTGGAGAGCGTGGGAGCCCACAGTTCGGGACACCAGCGGCAGACTCGACACACCAGCGCTGGAACGCGAGGTGAGCCGAACCTCAATAACCCGAGACACCGGCAGGCAAGCGGAGAGAGGAGACTAGAGGGAACGACCCCCGGGGGGGGGGACTTCACCAAGTTAACTGGAAGAGAGAGAGAGGGAAAAAAAAAAGGTGACTGGTACAGACACGGGTTTCTCTCTCTCCGCTCACCTCTCAAGGGCGAGCAAGACAAAGAGCAGGCGCCATCTTGGACATACGTCATAAGCAGAGCGACCTCAGGTCTGCACCGGCCCTGAGCCTAGCAGAAAAACCTGACTCTGGGCGGGGCGAATTAACAGGAGATTAGGACCTAGTAAATTTGTGGTGCTACTGAACTGAGACTGTGAAAAAAGAGACGGTGGGGGAGAGAACTCACGGAATTCACGTGAGCACTCTCCAGAGACGCTACAATTCTGTAACTTTGGCAACCCCGTGGGAGACTGAAGGAGAATTTGAGCCCACTCCGAGGGCCGAACAGATTCCCTGTGTGGTCCTTGGGAAAGAGCTTCTGATCTCTGGCTCCTGTGGGTATATCATTTGCCTGCTAACTACCTCCAACTTCGTTCAGCTGTGCAGAATAACTTCCCTTTTGAATCAAAAAAAAAAGAGAGAGAGAGAGAGGTTTACCACGCCCAACCTGGGAGTGTCACCTTTGGCACACCAAACAGAGCTCTCAGGCCACACCCATCTCAAGCCCTAAGGCTCCATCAAAAACAGATAGTCCACTTAATCTAGAGTCATAGTATAACAAGAAAAAGCACCACAGTGAAGAAACCAAATATCTCCAATATGACAAATAACAAACGCAAAAACCAAGGTAATAAAAACAAGGAAGTCACCATGAAGCCCTCAAATGAAAAAGACACCCCAATTCAAGATTATGAGGATGATGACATAGAAGAAATGCAAGAAGCAGATCTCAAAAAATTGATAAGAACATTAAGAAGTTCTCAAAAACAAATTCTTGAACTACAGAAATCCTTAATGGACAAGATAGAAAATCTCTCTCGTGAAAATGAAATATTAAGGAGGAATCAAAATGAAACGAAACAACTAGTACAACAGGAAACTGGGATAGTGACTGAAGTGAAGAATTCAATAGATCAAATGAAAAACACAATAGAGAGCCTTACAAACAGAATGGGAGAAGCAGAAGAGAGAATATCAGACTTAGAAGACAGAGAACAGGAAAGGATACAGTCAGACCAAAGAAAAGACGAGGAAATTAGAAATCTAAAACATATTGTGGGGAATCTTCAGGATACTATTAAAAAACCCAACATTCGGGTTCTAGGAGTTCCTGAAGGCATGGAGAGGGAGAAAGGATTAGAAGGCCTTTTTAGTGAGATATTAGCAGAAAACTTCCCAGGTTTGGAGAAGGACAGAGAAATCCTAGTACAGGAAGCTCACAGAACCCCTAATAAACACGACCAAAAGAGATCCTCACCACGACACGTTGTAATTAAACTCTCCACAGTGAAACATAAAGAAAAGATCCTAAAATGTGCAAGAGAGAAACGTCAGATTACTCTCAGAGGATCTCCAATCAGACTCACAGCTGACTTCTCATCAGAAACTCTACAAGCTAGGAGGGAATGGCGAGATATAGCCCAGGTACTAAGAGAGAAAAACTGCCAGCCCAGAATATTATATCCTGCAAAGCTATCATTTGTGAATGACGGTGAAATAAAGACTTTTCATAACAAACAGAAATGGAAGGAATTTGTCGCCACTCGTCCAGCCCTGCAAAAGATGCTTAAAGATGTGTTACACACAGAAAGAAACACGGTCATCAATATGAAAGAAGGTAAAGGAAGGAAACCAAGGAAGGAAAGCTCACAGCAAAAGATCACAGGGAATTCAAAGCATATATTAGAACTTATCTTTGGCAAATGGCAGGGCAAAGTTACCACTTATCATTAGTCACATTGAACGTGAATGGCCTGAACTGTCCAGTTAAAAGACACCGTTTGGCTGATTGGGTTAAGGAACAAAACCCATCTATTTGCTGCTTACAAGAAACACATCTTTCCAACAAAGATCCATACAGACTGAAAGTGAAAGGCTGGAAAAAGATATACCATGCCAACAGAAATGAAAAAAGAGCAGGCGTAGCCATCTTAATATCAGACACCATAAACTTTACCACAAAAACCATTAAGAGAGACAAAGAGGGACACTACATAATGATTAAGGGATCAATTCAACAGGAAGATATAACAATTATCAATGTATATGCACCTAACTACAGGGCACCGGTTTATCTAAAAGATTTGTTAACGGACTTAAAGGGAGACTTAGACCCCAATACAATAGTACTGGGGGACTTCAATACTCCACTCTCAGAAATAGACAGATCAATAGGACAGAAGATCAACAAGGATACAGCAGATTTAAACGACACTATAGCCCAAATGGATCTAACAGATATATACAGAACTTTCAATCCTACAGCTAAAGATTTTACATTCTTCTCAGCAGTACATGGAACCTTCTCTAGGATTGACCACATACTAGGCCATAAAGCAAGTCTCAGCAAATTCAAAAGAATTAGAATCATACCATGCAGCTTCTCAGACCACAAAGGAATGAAGTTGGAAATGAACAACTCAGGAATGCCTAGAGCATATGCAAAAACATGGAGATTGAACAACATGCTCCTGAATGAACAATGGGTCATAGAAGAAATCAAAAGAGAAATCAAAAACTTTCTGGAAGTAAATGAGGATAACAGCACAACATACCAAAACTTATGGGACGCAGCAAAAGCAGTGTTAAGAGGAAAGTTTATATCAATAGGTGCCTACATCAAGAAATTGGAAAGGCACCAAATAGATGAGCTTTCTATTCACCTCAAGGATCTAGAAAACCTACAGCAAACCAGACCCAAATCTAGTAGGAGAAGAGAAATAATTAAAATCAGAGAAGAAATCAACAGGATTGAATCAAGAAAAACATTCCAAAAATCAGCCAAACGAGGAGCTGGTTTTTTGAAAAAATAAACAAAATTGACACCCCATTGGCCCAACTAACTAAAAAAAGAAGAGAAAAGACCCAAATCAATAAAATCAGAGATGAAAAAGGAAAAATAACAACAGACACCACAGAAATAAAAAGAATCATCAGAAATTACTACAAGGACTTGTATGCCAGCAAACAGGGAAACCTATCAGAAATGGATAGATTCCTGGACACATGCAACCTACCTAAATTGAACCAGGAAGATATCGAAAACCTAAACAGACCCATAACTGAGACAGAAATTGAAACAGTAATAAAGGCCCTCCCAACAAAGAAAAGCCCAGGACCAGATGGATTCACTGCTGAATTCTACCAGACATTTAAAGAAGAACTAACTCCAATTCTTCTCAAACTATTCAGAACAATCGAAGAAGAGGGAATCCTCCCAAATTCTTTCTATGAAGCCAGCATCACCTTAATTCCTAAGCCAGAAAAAGATGCAGCACTGAAAGAGAATTACAGACCAATATCCCTGATGAACATAGATGCAAAAATCCTCAATAAAATTCTCGCCAATAGAATGCAACAACACATCAGAAAGATCATCCACCCAGACCAAGTGGGATTTATCCCTGGTATGCAGGGATGGTTTAATGTGCGCAAGACAATCAATGTGATACACCACATTAACAGACTGCAGAAGAAAAACCATATGATTATCTCAATAGATGCCGAGAAAGCATTTGATAAAATACAACACCCTTTCATGATGAAAACTCTAAGCAAACTGGGTTTGGAAGGAACATTCCTCAATACAATCAAAGCAATCTATGAGAAACCCACAGCCAACATCCTATTGAATGGGGAAAAGTTGGAAGCATTTCCACTGAGATCTGGTACCAGACAGGGATGCCCACTCTCACCACTGCTATTCAATATAGTTCTGGAGGTTCTAGCCAGAGCTATTAGGCAAGAAAAAGAAATTAAAGGGATACAAATTGGGAAGGAAGAACTCAAACTATCCCTCTTTGCAGATGACATGATTCTTTATTTAGGGGACCCAAAGAACTCTACTAAGAGACTATTGGAACTCATAGAAGAGTTTGGCAAAGTAGCAGGGTATAAAATCAATGCACAAAAATCAACAGCCTTTGTATACACAGACAATGCCATGGCTGAGGAAGAACTTCTAAGATCAATCCCATTCACAATAGCTACAAAAACAATCAAATACCTTGGAATAAACTTAACCAAGGACGTTAAAGATCTCTACGATGAAAATTACAAAACCTTAAAGAAAGAAATAGAAGAGGATACCAAGAAATGGAAAAATCTTCCATGCTCATGGATTGTATCATCAAAATGTCCATTCTCCCAAAAGCAATTTATAAATTCAATGCAATACCAATCAAGATACCGAAGACCTTCTTCTCAGATCTGGAAAAATTGGTGCTGAAATTTATATGGAGGCACAAGAGACCTCGAATAGCTAAAGCAATCGTGTACAACAAAAACAAAGCCGGAGGCATCACAATACCAGATTTCAGGACATACTACAGGGCAGTTGTAATCAAAACAGCATGGTACTGGTACAGAAACAGATGGATAGACCAATGGAACAGAATTGAAATACCAGAAATCAACCCAAACATCTACAGCCAACTTATATTTGATCAAGGATCTAAAACTAATTCCTGGAGCAAGGACAGTCTATTCAATAAATGGTGCTGGGAAAATTGGATTTCCACGTGCAGAATCATGAAGCAAGACCCCTACCTTACACCTTACACAAAAATCCACTCAACATGGATTAAAGACCTAAATCTACGACCTGACACCATCAAGTTACTAGAGAACATTGGAGAAACCCTTCAAGATATTGGCACAGGCAAAGAGTTTCTGGAAAAGACCCGGGAGGCACAGGCAGTCAAAGCCAAAATCAACTATTGGGATTGCATCAAATTGAGAAGTTTCTGTACTGCAAAAGAAACAGTCAGGAGAGTGAAGAGACAACCGTCAGAATGGGAAAAAATATTTGCAAACTATGCAACAGATAAAGGGTTAATAACCAGAATCTACAAAGAGATCAAGAAACTCCACAAAAACAAAACCAACAACCCAATTAAGAGATGGGCCAAGGACCTCAATAGACATTTTTCAAAAGAGGAAATCCAAATGGCCAACAGGCACATGAAAAAATGTTCAAGGTCATTAGCAATCAGGGAAATGCAAATCAAAACCACAATGAGGTTTCACCTCACCCCGGTTAGAATGGCTCACATGCAGAAATCTACCAACAACAGATGCTGGCGAGGATGTGGGGAAAAAGGGACACTAACCCACTGTTGGTGGGAATGCAAACTGGTCAAGCCACTATGGAAGTCAGTCTGGAGATCCCTCAGAAACCTGAAGATAACTATGGGAAACGGTGACTTGATCAGCATAGCCCTGACTGTTAATGAACAACTTAATACATTATCCCTCTTAGTAGTTTTTTTGTCTGTTCTACTTAATATGACTGGTTTAATTCTGTAATTAATACACAGTTATTCTTAAGTGTTGAAATTTAACTGAAATGTGATCCCTGTTAAACATAAGAGTAGGAATAAGAGAGGGAAGAGATATATAATTTGGGACATGCTCAAGCTGACTTGCTCCAAATGGTAGAGTTAGAAACATACCAGGGGACTCCAATTTAATCCCATCAAGGTGGCATGTACCAATGCCATCTCACTAGTCCAAGTGATCAATTTCAGTTCACAATTGATCATAATGAAAGGACTAAGAGTCAAAGGGAGCACATAAGCAAGTCTAGTACCTGGTAACACTAACCGATAGAATAAATAAAGGGGAGAGTGATCCAACATGGGAAGTGAGATACTCAGCAGACTCATAGAATGGCAGATGTCCTAAATAGCACTCTGGCCTCAGAATCAGCCCTAAAGGCATTCGGATCTGGCTGAAAAGCCCATGAGAGTATTTCAGGCATGGAAAGCAAAGACACTCTGGCAAAAGATCTCTGTGAGTGAGATCTCAGTGGAAAGAACAGGTCTTCAAAGAAGGAGGTACCTTTCTCTGAAGGGAGGAGAGAACCTCCACTTTGACTATGACCTTGTCTTAACAAGATAAGAATCGGAGAACTCAGAGGGCTTCCATAGCCTTGGAAACTCATGACTGGAGCATAGGGAGATTACTGATGCCATAGACAGGAGTGTCAATTGGTAAAGTCAACAACAGGAGTCACTGTGCACTTACTCCTCATGTAGGATCTCTGTACTTAATGTGCTGTACATTGAGATTTAATGCTATAATGAGTACTCAAACAATATATTTCACTTTGTGTTTCTATGGGGGTGCAAACTGTTGAAATCTTTACTTAATGCATACTAAACTGATCCTCTGTAAAAAAAAAAAAAAAAAAAAAAAAAAAAAAAAAAAAAAAAAGAAACTATCAACTCCCAACTTGACTCTCACTGGGATTAAACATGACAATAGGTCTGATCTGATTTCATCATCATTAAAAAAAATCATCTATTATTTTTCACTTTATGTTTCTGTGTGGGAGCAAACTGTTGAAATCCTTACTTAATGTATACTAAGCTGATCTTCTGTATATTAAGATAATCGAAAATGAATCTTGATGTGAATGGAAGGGGAGAGGGAGTGGGAAAGGGGAGGGTTATGGGTGGGAGGGACGGTATGGGGGGGAAGCCATAGTAATCCATCATTCGTACTTTGGAAACTTATATTCATTAAATAAAAGTTAAAAAAAACACACACACACAAAAAAAATCTATGGTAAATGGAATTAAAAACTTTATTTTAGTGCAAAAGCAAATGGAAATCGGCACTTCTATTTTCATAATCATTTGCCATGAACTTTTTGACAATTGTTGCACATTGCTGTGTAGCAAGTTGTCACCAATAAATTTTATGCTGAAATTGTCTGCAAAAAAAAAAAAAAAGAAATTATCAATTCCCAACTTGACTGTCACTGGGATTAAACATGACAATAGGTCTGATCTGATTTCATCATCATTTAAAAAATCATCTATTATTTTTCACTTTATGTTTCTGTGTGGGAGCAAACTGTTGAAATCTTTACTTAATGTATGCTAAACTGATCTTCAGTATATAAAGAGAATCGAAAATGAATCTTGATGTGAATGGAAGGGGAGAGGGAGTGGGAAAGGGGAGGGTTGTGGGTGGGAGGGACGTTATTGGGGGGGAAGCCATTGTAATCCATAAGTCATACTTTGGAAATTTATATTCATTAAATAAAAGTTAAAAAAAATGTACACACACAAAAAAAAAGAAAGAAAAAGAGTACTTAAAACTCATGTCCACTCTCACTGTATTCTAAACTTTTCACTCTAGTTCTAAATTAAAATTGCATCAAAATTTATTTTCAGGCTCCATAAATACTCAGAATGTAAGTCTACTGCCTGGATGGGAACATCAGTTGTGGCTGCCCTACATTGCAGTGGGTGAAACATGGGGAGATTTGGAAAGTACATGGAAGGAGACTTAAAAGTATGAGTTTACTTTGGTATAGTTTTTTGGCAAAAAAGACACTTTTTTAATATATGGAAAGTGTAAGCTAAAAATGCATTTTATGAATTCCAAATTGTTACTGCACCAAAATAAAATCATGTATTTAATTTAATTTTATGAACCCTTAAAATATTTTTATATTTGTTTATTTGAAAGAGCAACAAAGAGTCGGGTAAAGCATCTTCTCTTTCTCGGCAGAATTTTTAAAGAGGGATGTGGTAACCTTGAGCAGAAAGACCCAAGGCGGCCTGGGCCATAAGCTGCAGGAACGACGTCGGGGAAAAAGCGAGGCACCGACAACAGCTGTGCAGCAGTATCGGCGGCGGCCAGAGAGAAATGGAGCACCGTGGGCAGAAGAAGAAAGGTGCGGGCCCGGTGAGGAAGAGGATTCGTCCGTGTCACACCGCAGAGCGCCCCAGCGAGAAAGATGAGAAGAGGCAGAGAAGGAAAAGACCAGAGAGAAAAAAGGGAAACGCGACCACGAGGGGAGGCCAAGTATGGTCATCATCTGCCTCCCACTAGAATTAGTATGAAAATGGAGGAGAAGCAGAGGTGGGACTTATCCTCAGCACTCTGCAGTTGTATGTGACATCCCAAATGGTGTGTTAATCTGTTGCACGTCAAGTCAGCTACTCTTCTAGTGGTTTGTAGAACGTGCATACTTTGATATTACCATGTCTCTGATATCCCAGATGTGACTTATTACCCACACAGGACCTCCTTTCCCCTGTCCAGCAAAGAATATCATGAATGAGTACCTTGAAAAGAAAGGTTAGCAAAGACAAAACAAGTCTTGAAACGTGATGATTAATAAGGAAACTAATTTCAGAGGATTAAAACAAAAAGATTTTTCTATGCAGGGTCAAATATTTGGTAAAATTTTTATTTAGTAGATAGAAATAGTGTGAAAGCAGATGATTCCATTAAATAATAGTAAAAAAAATAGTGTTCAGCAATGTGATGATTTCTAGGATGGGAAAATTTGCTTTCAAACCCCAAGCATGAAGCAATCAATTTCATGAGACTTTGATATAAAAACTGAGTAAGAATTTTAAAGAAAATAGTGTGCTCTAGTTTAAAGACCACATTGAAGGAAATATTTCTTACTATCATTTTTCCACCTGTGCTAAGGGCATTTCCATTAATTTGAGATGAAGTATCATGACCAGGAGAGAAGTAATAAAAAGATGGCTTGTGTCTGTCATGAAAATGACTTGTAACAAGGTACTCTTTGGAGCCAAAGTGCCACAAGGCCCACTGAGTCTTTGAAGGCATTATTTTATTAATAAACCATGAGCCCCTGCCTGAATTTTTAGTTTATTTCCCATGAAGGAAAACCTGAGGAGGCTGGGGCCATAGTAGAATATGTGGAGGGTGGTATCAAGATCATTATTTCAAAGTGGTTTTTCTATGTCAGTAAATAGATCCCTAAAGGGACTAAATATGTATATGGCCAATACACATAACCACAATTCTTTTTTTTTTAAAGTAAGAAGTATCCAAGATCCAAAATTCCCAAGAAAAGTGAAGTCTTCATCCTGAGGAGAAATTTGGTGGGATGCCTTTAAGAGAAAAGCTGAAATCAGCTAAGATGTGTTAAAGAGGAGCAGGTTTTCTGTAAGGTTCATTGATGCTGGTGGGGCCTAGGAAGAAGTAACTCACAAAAGTCATAAGCACATACACTTGTTTCTGAGCAGAGATCTACAATGAGGAAGCTCCACTGGGAGGAGAATCCAATGTGAATGTTGGCAAAACTAAAATCAAGGTAAAGAGAAAGTTCTAACCTATGATGAAAAAATAGCAGAAAGGAAGCTTCCAGAAAATAGAGAAGAGCCATGTTTTAGTACAATTCATAAGCTCATACGAAATTTTAAAATATGATGCCAGAAGATTCTTCCCTGCCTGTCTCCTAACAACCTACACAGAAGCCTCCCCATAAAACAGCATAGAGCCATTGTGCTCCAACATGAACATGGAATAGGCACAGTTGCAATTCACACACAGAGCAACAGAGAATAAAAAAGCAAAGTGAAGACACATGAAAGACATTATTACTAAACAACAACAAAAATATATATAGCATTAAAATGATCTGACATAAATAAAAGATTGAAAAAGAACAAATTTGTCAGAATCAGAACAATTCAAGTATGAATAATTAGATTACTATGTAAATACCCAAAAGAAAAAGAATTAGAATTCAGTAAAAATGAATTAGAGAAGAAAAAATTAAATTAAATTAAATAGGTAATACAAGAGTGGTACATAAAGGAAGGTAATATAAGAATGAACATAAATCAAACAGATTTGAGAGGAAACTAAGCATGTACAGAGTTAGACAAGATTATTCAGCAATGGTGACAACACAGAAGCAAGCTGAAGCAATGGAACAGAATACATGCTGAAAATCTAGAAATAAAATACACTGTAAATGCAAAATATGCTTGTACAGTGTAATGTGTTTAATAAAATCACCCCATAACATTAAAAACTTATACTAGCCACTGATGAGGAAAATGCATGGGAACGAGGGTTTTCATATTATCTGAAACTACAGAAAGAAAAATTTGAAAACATAAAGCATCTCTCACACAGATGTGCTAAATGAGAATGTTTTTTTTTTTTTTTTTTTTTTTTTGGACAGGCAGAGTGGACAGTAGGAGAGAGAGACAGAAAGGTCTTCCTTTGCCGTTGGTTCACCCTCCAATGGCCGCCAGGGCCGGCGCACCGCACTGCTCTGATGGGAGGAGCCAGGTGCTTCTCCTGGTCTCCCATGGGATGCAGGGCCCAAGTACTTGAGCCATCCTCCACTGCACTCCCTGGCCACAGCAGAGAGCTGGCCTGGAAGAGGGGCAACCGGGACAGAATCTGGCGCCCCGACCGGGACTAGAACCCGGTGTGCCTGCGCCACAGGCGGAGGATTAGCCTAGTGAGCCGTGGCGCTGGCCAATGAGAATCTTTTTTAAAATTCCACTCGATGGCTGGCGCCGTGGCTCACTAGGCTAATCCTCCACCTAGCAGCGCTGGCACACCGGGTTCTAGTCCCGGTCAGGCGCCGGATTCTGTCCCGGTTGCCGCTCTTCCAGGCCAGCCCTCTGCTGTGGCCAGGGAGTGCAGTGGAGGATGGCTCAGGTGCTTGGGCCCTGCACCCTATGGGAGACCAGGAAAAGCACCTGGCTCCTGGCTCCTGCCATTGGATCAGCGCGGTGCGCCGGCCACAGCATGCTGGCCGTGGCGGCCATTGGAGGGTGAACCAACGGCAAAGGAAGACCTTTCTCTCTGTCTCTCTCTCTCACTGTCCACTCTGCCTGTCAAAAAAAAAAAATAAAATAAAAGAAAGAAAGAAAGAAAGAAAATGGAGTGGAAAAAGAAATTCTACTCGAAAAAGGCATTTACAAATTTTATTCTTTTTTCTGTAAAATAATAGCCATGTCTTTAATGTGGTTTAAAGGACACAAATATACTAACACACTTATGAAGTATGATGAATTTTAAATGGAAAGACAGAACAAGAGAGAAATCTCTCTTACATCTGCTGATTGACTACCCAAATGGCCACAATGGCTAGCATTTCTCGAGGTCAAAGCCAGGATTATGGAACTCCATCCAGGTCTCCCACATGGGTGGCAGGAGCTCAACCATATGGGCCATCTTCTACCTTTCTGGGAACATTACTAGGGAGTTGTATTGGAAACAGATGATCTAGAACTCAAACTGACACTCAGATATGGGGTACCTGCATTGCGAGCAGTGGCTTAGCACCAACCCCAGATTTTTTTTTTTTTTTTTTTTGGACAGGCAGAGTTGGGAGAGAGAGAGAAAGAGAGACAGAGAGAAAGGTCTTCCTTTTCCATTGGTTCACCCCCCAAATGGCCACTACGGCCAGCACGCTGTGCCAATCCAAAGCCAGTAGCCAGGTGCTTCCTCCTGGTCTTCCATGTGGATGCAGGGCCCAAGCACTTGGGCCATCCTTTACTACCTTCCTGGGCCACAGCAAAGACCTGGACTGAAAGTGGAACAACTGGGACAGAATCTGGCACCCCAACTGGGAATAGAACCAGGATACTGGCAACGCAGGTGGAGGATTAGCCAAGTGAGCCGTGGCGCCGGCCCAACCCCAGATTATTTTGACGTTACATCTGGTCATTCAGTGTATCTTCCAGCTATGAAATTCTACAACAGAAAAATATTTATCTTTATCCAGAGCCAAACACTTATAGCACGTTATTAGAAAATTGGTTATCATAATGATTAAAACTTCTGTGCCCTGAAAGCCACTCTAGAAATAATGGTATTTAGGTACAAGACCTTATTATGTTAATTTAGGTGTAAATTTTATTCAATGACTTTCCATTTAATGACCACTGGTGCTGAAGTAATAATCTAGGCTAAATAACTAATTCTTCTGGAAACTTGGGATTTTCAACTGTATTTAAGGTATGCAAGTTTCATGTTTTTCATATATACAGATTATGGAACATAGTTTAACTTGATTAACACAGTAAGGTTGTCCATTATTCATGAGGCCATTTCCATGGTTTAAATCCCCAAATACAAGCCTCCTCTCTCCCATTCACAATCTTTCTGGTTTTCAATTGTCACTCTTATCCATAGTTTTCAGGAAAAATAAATGACAAAAACAGTAGGCAGCATGAATACTTTTAAAAAATATGAAGTCATTTAGGAAAAGTGGTTTATAAGGCAAAAACTCTAAACTTGATAGGATAATAAATTTTTATTCTATAAAAACAGTTAACCATAAGACAAATTGTCAGTAAGACAGGATGCTTGAAATGTAAATGGCCACAAAATATTGTTTGTAATGGTCAAATTTGTCTCTATGAAGTTGATTGTAATGATTACGATTATAATGGAGAATATCACAAAATCAACACATGTGAGATAAGTCAAGACTTTAAAATAATTATTTCTATATTAATAGAATACATTTTATATTCAATAAAACAAAACATAGAAACATTTTTATGGAGGTCCATAAAGAAAATGATACTCATGGATTCCAGTTAAGAAAACACAACATCAAAGCACTGGATTGTGGCACAATGGGTTAAGCTGCTATCTGTGATGCTGGTATCCTATATGAGAACTGGTTTGGGTGCCTACTCCCTCACTTCTAATCCTAACCTCTTCTCTTCTTCCCTTCCTTCCCTCCCCTCCCCTCTCTTCTCCAAGCTTTGCTTCTTTGCTCTGCTCTGCTCTTCTCTCTCTCTCTCAGCTCTGCTTTACAAATAAAATACAACCATAACAAAAAGAAAGGAAAAGCAACATCAAACAAATGTAAAACATTTGTGGCCTTTTAAAAGTATTTACTTATTTATTTGAAAGTCAGAGAGAGAGAGAGAGAGAGAGAGAGAGAGAGAGATGATTATGTAATTGTTCACTCCCCAAAAGATTGCAATAGGTGAGGCTGAGCCAGGCTGAACCAAGAGCCAGGAATAGAAACTTCCTCTAGGTCTCCCATATAGTTGCAGGGGCTCAAGGACACAGGCCATTCTCTGCCACTTTCCTAGGTGCATAATCAGGGAGCTGTACAGGATTGAATGGGCATCCATATGGGATTCCAGCAATGTAGATAGTGACTTAACCCACTGTACCAAGCTCTGGCCCTTAATTATTTTAGAGGCATGGTTGTGGGAATAGAGAGAGACAGAGATAGAGAGAGATGGAGAGAATCTTGCATTCTCTCACCCCCAAAAAGCTCTACATATGTCAGACGATACTTATCTCTCTTGTTTGTGCCTGCTTGTTATTTTTCTACAGTGATTAGTCTGGCTGTGCGTTCCTAATTGTTATGTTACTAGTTGAACACTAGATTAAATAATAAAAAGCACTGGTTGGAGCTATCCAGCAACTCTCTCCAAATGAAGATGGCTGTGCCTCAGCTCATCATTTGAAACTCCACAGCCACCAGCTGTCAGAGGCCAGTCCTCTTTGAAGTTGGCAGAAAAATCTCTCAACATCACACAGCTCCAGAGAATCACTATACACTTCCCCTTACAGAGCTCCTATCCATCTGGTCAGAGGCACAGACAGCCTTAAAGACAGGTGGATGACAGGAGCTAGACACCTGGAAGGGTGACTTAGCCAATAGAAGTGTCAGAGGGAGAGCTAAATAGAAAAAGTCCACGTCTCACCTCCCTGGTCCACAAAGAGGCAGCTTCTCACCCAATTGGCATTGGGTGGCCACCAGTTAAATTGCCACACTCACAGGATTCATCTGTCTGGTGCATTCATTGCAGGCCCATTGCCCAATACTGGGGTCAGTGCTGACTGCCCAAAGACCCATGATCCAAACACAGACACACCAAGTGTACATGCTCACTCACCCCCACAGGGTCATATTAAGGAATGGGAGAAATTTACACAGTCTCAGTGTGGGGGAGGCTGAATCCGGAGAGGCCTAGAGGAACTTCCTGAGCCTGCCTCAAATTTGAAAATCTGTCTTTAAGTTTCAAATCCCTGGTAGCAAACACCCCAGCCCCAGGGCGCTTCTGCTTAAGGATCATTAAGGTGGTATAATAGGAGTGGCTAAGACCCTTGTGCATCTCAACACCCCACCACTTGCCCGCATCTGCTCATCTGCTCTGTACCATTTGCTCTGTAACTCAGCTATATATACACCTCCCTTTTACAATAAAGTGAGACCCTGCTTCGACTGGGCTCCACACCATGCCTGATTGTCCCCCGGGTTTGGGTTTGGGGAAGGCTGAGTGGTGGGTGGCGTACTTCCCCTCCTCGGTCAAGGTAAGCTGTGGGGAGCCTGCCTAATTCTCCAGCGGTGGCGAGGAACAGTCACCGCAGTCTCAGCACACAATAGGCAGCACTAAGGGATCAACTGTCATCAGTCTCAGCAGAAGATAGGAGATCAGGGCTACACACATGGGGATGGCTGTCCCACATCAGCAGGGCATAAAAAGTGCTATTCCCACATATCTGGATCCAGAATCCTCCCGCTCTGCTGATGGTGCCTTCTGCCTAGAGAATGAACACCAGTTCAGTCAGACCCTGGACACACTGGTGGCTTCTAACTGCTACAGAACATGGAGGGAGAGGTGGTAGACAACAGTGACATGATGGAGCTCTGCCAGCCCTGTTACAGTTAAGTTCCCCCTGTCAAGAGTATCCAGGGTCGGCATCCTCAAACCCTCACTACTCACAAATAATCTAAAACTGCTATTGCTGGCTATTCTTGATTTTTCCAAGCCATGATTGAAGAAGACATGTCTGTACCAAGTGTGCTATAGACCCAGATGAGCCACGGTTGTCATCTATTGAACAAGGTACCAAGTCCCCATGAGCCTCCTCCTCCTACCAGTCATTTTCCACCAGCACAATTTTGTAACAACTTTTAAGCCTTCTCATTTTGTGTTAAAGTTAGTATAATGAATCCCCACTCAAATCTCATGTAAATTGCCAAGTGCCTCGTACTGTGTCAAACACTGCAATGGCCAGAACATGAGAGTACCAGACATGACAAGCCTCAGCACTAAAGATACACAATGGGCCCCTGCTCTGATCCTCCCTGCTACTATAGGTGCAGGGCAACAGAGTTCTGGTACTTGGAGAGGGGTGTAGCAGGCTAAGTGCCACCTGCCTCGGATCATAATTCTGGTCTCAGTTAACATAGACCTTGCTTGCCACTTCCAGAAACTGAGTAGCATTCATGCCTGCAAAGCCCTTGAGTTTCTGGAGCTTTTGATGAATGTCAGGCGCACTTTGAGCACAAAAGTGCTGCTGACCTTCTGTTCATTTTCTGGGGCTTCAGGGTTGAAAGGGAAATAAATCTGAATGCCTCAACTAGCCACTCATAAAAATCTTCTGGTGCCTCATTACTCTTCTGGATGACAGTTATAATTTTGGCTGTGTGGTGAGCTTTCTGGATGCCACCCAGAGACCCCTCAAGAGTATCTCTCAGTAGTGGTCTAGGAGGACTATTTCTTCTGGCTGGTAAAGTTTCCAGTATGGAGCCTGGCTAGGAACAACCTGGGGGACCTATGTGTCAGGATGGAATGTCCAAGCTGGGTACTGTTTTTGAGTCCATTTGTGGGCCTTGAGAATTCTCCATCTCTCTTCAGTATTGAACAGGGTCGGGGGTGTTGGCGACAGTCCCTCTATGTTAGATGATGGGTTTGGAAAATGGTCTCAAATAAAATTAAAGTGCCTGCAGTTACTCCAAGGAAGAGGGTATATGATGTTTTCAATTTAAAAGGTTGGTAGTGTTGAATGCCTGATTGTAGATCATGACAGCTGCTGGCTGAACATTGCCATCTGCTTCAATGACAGGGGGTGCCCTTGTCTTTCTCAATGGTATCTGTAGGGCTAGTAGAAGGTTGTTCTGTGATGCCCAGAGACATTGATTTACTGGAAGTTGGGAGACATGGAGCCATAGGAGGTAGAATTGCTTCAGACAGATCCGGGGGTGGCTAGGTGTCCACAAGCCCTGCTAGTGGAGCATGGATACTGAAATTGGTAAGAGTGTGGCAGGACTTTGTCCTCCATTGTTTTGCCCTGGAAAATCTTTGGTGAGGGTTTTCCTAGAGTCAGAGTGAGAATGTTTTGGATCCCAGACCAAAAGAAGCCATGGACAGCCATGATTTGATCTAGGGAAATTGATATGGGTATCTGAGATGTTCTGTAAGGACTCTTCAGACTATTTGATCTATGGCAACATGTTTCATTCCCTCTGAGGGCCAGCCAATACTGAAAGTGGGCCACTCAAACCAACACAAGGTTCTAAGTGTAGCACAGATTGGTTTGATTCCATAATCCTCACTAAACCTGTTTTAAAATGTTTTAACATGTCTAACACAGAAAGGGATCCATCCATTATGCAACCACACTATGATTGTAGACACAGGATAAACAAGGGAGTTGTGCTTCCAATAAAGGTCAGCCAGATGCCTATTTGAGCACATTCCTTATTGGAATTTAGGTGATAATTCACTGTAGCAATGTCAGAATGTGACTCCAACTACCCTTGACCATATGAGGATCACCAGAGAACTTCAGTTTCAGGCCCACTCATAACTCATAGCTTCTACTGGGGACAACAGATTCAAACTGCCAATGCATGCAAAAGCAGCCATACATTCAAACACCTTTCAGAGTGTAAAACATTCCCTCCCTCTAAAGGTGAGTCCCATCTTGAAACCTAAAATAAATATTTCTTGGAGAGTCTGCCATCCACCCATAGGGTCAGGCATGTCTTAGACTCTGGTGACAGGTGATTCTTATCTCATTTGGTGTTTCCAGGTCCAAATGCCCCAAGTCTCTGTGAGTCTGAATGAGCAGCAGTGGTCAGGGTGACAGCAAGCTTTTGCATAGGGAGGAATCTCTCCAAAAGTATTGGAAATGGTGTCTAGTCATCTGTCCTGCAGTGGTCACCTCTGATCTATTTGTCCCCTGTACAAATGGCACAATGGGCCAGCTCATTCAACTTCCTGGTCAGGAAACCAAATGTTACAGAAAAGAGACCAAATAAAATGAAGTCACACATGAGATATTCGGGAAAAAAGACACAGAACTTATTACACGTGCAAACTTGACTGGAATCCTGTCCCAAGTGAACCCTGATTCCCAGCTCTACTTTGTTTTTACATCATAAAATCAGGAAATTGCAGTAATAGGGTTATTCCTTGAGACACCTAAGCATATGTAGATAACCATCTCTAGCACATAGCTTAGCTGTCTGCAAAAGCAATCTCTTGTGGGAATTGCTGACATGTATTATTGAACAGTAAAACAAAACAAAAAAAAATCTCTAAAAAGCCGCTGAGCAGTCTTTGGCCACATCCTGTCTGAGACGATAGTGGTGGGTAATGGGAGCTCCAACCCTATAACAGGAATCATACCCTATTAATGCTAACATATAGGAGTCTTGCAGAAAAAAAGAGAAACCTCTGATTGCAATTAACCTTACCAGGGTACAGCCAAAACAAAGCCTCTAGCAAGATCAGTGTTTGAGAAAGGCAGCAACTTTTACCTCGCATTGACATGAGTTCTCCCATATATACTGAATAAGAGGATGTGTTGTGCTGGTCTCCTCCACTGATAATAGTCTGAGGGGGTGTAGGTACTGGAGGTAGATTCATATAACCTAGTGGGAAAAAAAGTAAAGGAGTATATAGGTCAGAATTTTGAAAGGGATGTGATCCACCAGTTGTAGAATATGAACTGTCAATGGTGTGTCCTAGGAATATGATAAGGTATCATGTTTTGTGTCCCCATGAAGAACCCTGCTTCTCCATGAGTGATGCAGACAGTGGGTGTGGAGGTAGTGGCTAGATCTCATGGGGCAGACTAGGAACAAAGCCTACATTGGACCAAGGATTGTTTCCAGTTATGGTCCATGCTATCTCCACATTTTTGTGATGATTCCATCTCTCAGCAGTGTGTAACTAGTTAATTTGAGGCCTCACTGAGCAGGAGGGGAGATCCAACAGGCTCAGAGAGGCAGTCCAGGGTCATGAATTAGAAAGTGATGGAGCTGAGTGACATGAGTGACTTTATTGGCACTTGTGATTATAGCCAGGGTTACATGGTAAACCCAAGCTAACTCATTTCAAAGTCTTCAACATAAGCACATATGTAAATTTTTTCAAACATAATATTCATAGTTTCCATGATAAAAACACATATTTAGGTGAGAGCTTAGCAATATTGTGGAAATTGAGTTCTGAGTGAAGAAAATACAGAGGCACATGAGGACTTTCTTTGGAGAGTGGGCCAGAGAAGATGAAAGTGATTTTCATGCCCTGCTGGCTGTTGCTCCAGGAGAAGATCCCACCTCCTCTTTACCCAAACTTATAGGTGATTAGAAAGCACAGGGTACCACCTCCATGTTCTGGGTAAGGAGAAATATTTCCTGGAGAAGGGGTTATCTGACTGTCAGGTAGATGGATATAGGAGCATAGGGTGGGTAAAGTGTGGCTTCCAGATCGTGAACTTAAACTATCTAACTTACCCTATATCAACATCACTCGTTTGCACTACAATAATGTTGGGCAAAAATCATGCACAGACATCAAAACTAATGTACAACAAATAAATTTATAATTGATTAAGACGGCATTTCAAAAAACTGTTGAAATAACTGTTGTATCAACTGCTGCAAGTGTTGAATATTTGTCAGCAAACTTTATACATGAAAACACAGTTCATTTGTCTGGTTCCATTCATAATAATGGGAAACTAAAAAATGAAGGTAGTATAAGAGAAAGAATCTCTCAAGAATGGTTAACCAGTCTTCATGGCAATTCATCACACTTGCTGAGGTGTGATTCCAAAAAAACAATTCCTCCAGACACTTCACAGTTTCAGAGACTTTTCTGTAAATGTAATCTTGTTTTCTGGAAATTTGCTTTACAGTAAAGGTACTCCCAATTCCATTACATTCATATGCCTTTGTGTGAGTTATCAGTTTACCATCTAGAGGTGACTGGTCATATAAAACTTTTCTTTTTTTGCAAGTTTTCTCACTTCTGAGCCTCTTCGTGTGAATAGAAGACTGACTTATAGCAGAAGGATTTTTTTCACATTCATTACATTGATTTTTCACTTTATGAATTCTCTGAAGTCTGTTGATGTCTAATTTCTGGCTAATGGAATGTTCATACTTACAGCATTCAAACAATATGACCTGTTGTGAATTCTATATTCATACAAGCCTGAATTCCCAGAAAATGTCTTCCACATTCATTACACTAGACAGGGATGCCCACTTTCACCATTGCTATTCAACATAGTACTGGAAGTTATAGCCAAACCCATTGGGCAAGAAGAAGTTTCACCTCACCCCGGTGAGAATGGCTCACATTCAGAAATCTACCAACAACAGATGCTGGAGAGGATGTGGGGAAAGAAGGACACTAACCCACTTTTGGTGGGAAGGCAAACTGGTCAAGCCACTATGGAAGTCAGTCTGGAGATTCCTCAGAAACCTGAATATAACCCTACCATTCGACCCAGCCATCCCACTCCTTGGAATTTACCCAAAGGAAATGAAATTGGCAAACAAAAAAGCTATATACACCTTAATATTTATTGCAGCTCAATTCACAATAGCTAAGACCTGGAACCAACCCAAATGCCCATCAACAGTAGACTGGATAAAGAAATTATGGGACATGTACTCTATACAATACTATACAACAGTCAAAAACAGTGAAATCCAGTCATTTGCAACAAAATGGAGGAATCTGGAAAACATCATGCTGAGTGAAATAAGCCAATCCCAAAGGGACAAATATCATATGTTCTCCCTTATCGGTGACAACCGAGCACCAAAAAGGAAACCTGTTGAAGTGACATGGACACTATGAGAAACAATGACTTGATCACCACTTGTCCTGACTTTCGAGGGAAATCTTACTACTTTATTACTTTTGTTTTTTTTTTGTTGTTGTTGTTGTACTGGATACCATTAGTTGAACTCTTTATTTAACACACAATTATTCTTAGGTGTTTAAGTTTAACTGAAGAGTGACCCTGTTAAATATGAGTGGGAATAAGAGAGGGAGTACAGGTACAGTTTGGCACATGCTCAACTGGACTTACCTCTAATGGTATAGTTAGAAACATGCCAGGGGATTCAAATTTAATTCCATCAAGGTGGCATGTACCAATGCCATCTCACTAGTCAAAGTGATCACTTTTAGTTCATAATTGATCGTAATGATAGGTCTAAGAGTCAAAGGGATCATATAAACAATAGTGTCTGCTAATACTGATAGAATTAAAAAGGAGGGAACCATAAAACATGGGAAGTAGGATACACAGCAGACTCATAGAATGGTAAGATGTCCTGCTAAACAGCACTCTGGCCTCAGAATCAGCACTTAAGGCATTCATATCTGGTTGAAAAGTCCATGAGAGTATTTCAGGCATGGAAAGCCAAGACACTGTGGCAAAAAAAAAAAAAAAAAGTGACCTAAATGAAAGATCTCTGTGAGATCCCAGCAGAAAGTATGAGCCATCAAAGAAGGAGGTACCTTTCTCTGAAGGGAGGAGAGAACCTATAATTTGACTATGGCCTTGTCTAAAAAAGACCAGAGTTGGTGAACTCAAGAGGCTTCCATAGCCATGGTAGCTCATGACAAGATTCTCGGTTGATTACTGACATCTATTTATGAGTGTCAATTGTTAAATCAACAACAGGAGTCACTGTGCACTTACTCCCCATGTAAGATCTCTGTCCTTAATGTGTTGTACTATGTGAATTAATGGCATAACTAGTACTCAAACAGTACTTTATACTTTGTGTTTCTCTGTGGGTGCAAACTGTTGAAATCTTTACTTAGTATATACTAAATTTATCTGTATATAGATAATTGAAAATGAATCTTGATGTGAATGGGATGGGAGAGGGAGTGGGAGGTTCGATTGTTGAAGGTGGGAGTGAGGTTATGTGGGACAAAAGCCACTATAATCCAAAAGTTGTACTTTGGAAATGTATATTTATTAAATAAAAGTTAAAAAAAAGAAACCCCCATCTGAATTCTCTGATGTATGATAGATTTGTGACAAATGCTTTTTTAACACTATTAATATTTATAAGCTTTCTCCATTACATGCGTCCCTGTTGGATAAGATGTGATTTCCAGCAGAAAATTTTGTCCTAATACTTACATTATTTGAAGGGAAACTCTTCCACATTCAATATATACATTCTCTCCCTCTCTCTCTCTCTCTCTCTCTCCCTCCCTCCCTCCCTCCCTCCCTACCTCTCTCACTCTTTCTATGACAGATAGAGTTAGAGAGACAGAGAAAAAATCTTTCTTACATTGGTTCTCCCCCAAATGGCTGCTGCAGCTGGAATTATGCCGATCCAAAGCCAGGAGCCAGGTGCTTCCTCCTGGTCTCCCATGCTGGTGCAGGGGCCCAAGGACTTGAGCCATCCTTCACTGCCTTCCCAGGCCACAGCAGAGACCTGGACTGGAAGGAGTGACCAGTACTAGAACCTGGTGCCCATATGAAATGCCGGTACCACAGGGGGATGATTAACCAAATGAGCCACAGAGCCAACCCCTTATTATATTCTCAAAGTCTCTCCCATTCAAAATAGATGATGGATTATGAGGTATGACCTATGACAAAAAGCTTTCCCACATTTATTTCATTCATGAGATCTCCACTTTGTGAATTCTCTAATGTTGTACCTGAGATTTTGGCAAAGCTTTCCAACACTCATTACATTCATAAGATTTCTCCCCCATGTGAATTCTCTGATGTCTTGTGGGCTATGACTTCTAAGTAAAGGCTTTTCCACAAGATTACTTTCAAAGGTTTTTTTCCCTGTATGAATTTGATGATGTGCAATGTGGGCTAAGTTATGGTAAAAGACTTTGAGTCATTACATTCATAAGATTTTCCCCATGTGAATTCTGTTATGCTTGATGAGGTATAATTGGCACCAAAGGCATATCCACACTGACTATAATCTTATTGTTCTCCCTTGATGGATTCTGTTATTTAATGAAAAGGAACTTGCACAAAAAGGCAATTGTGTGGAAAATTCCCTGTTAATTCTGTGATGTTTTATTAGTTGAAAATTATAACAAAAGGCTTTCTACTATCATTATTCATGACATTTCTCCCCATGTGAATTCTCTGATGCTTTGTGATGTTTGTCATATGAAGAGGCTTCTGCACAGTCATTGCCATCATAAATTTTCTCTCCTGTGACTTCTTTGATGTTCATTGAGCTCTGAATTGCATAGAAATTTGCAAAGAAAACTTCTCCACAGTCAATACATTCATAAGGTTTCTCCTGTATGGCTTCTCTAATTATTTACAAGGCTTGACTTTTGGCCAAAGGCTTTTCCAAGTCATTGCATTCAGAAGGTTTATCCCCTGTGTGACTTCTCTGATGCCTTTTGAGGTTTGACTTATGGGTAAAGACTTTTCCAGTCTTTACATTCATCAGGTTTTTCCCCTGTGCGAATTCTCTGATGTGGGTGCTAGAGCTGACTTACTCAGAAAGGCTTTTCCAGTCATTACATTCATAATCTTTCTACGCTGTGTGAATTCTCTGATGACTTATGAGGCTTGATTTGTGACCAAATGGTTTCCCACTGTCATTGTATTCATAGGGTTTCTCCTCTGTATTACTTCTCTGATGTAGGATGAGAGATGACTTCTTAAGAAAGGCTTTTCTACAGTCATTGCATTCATAAGGTTTTTCCCCCGTGTGAATTCTCTGATGTAGGATGAGATGTGACTTCCACATAAAGGCTTTCCCACAGTCATTACATTCATAAGGCTTTTCCCCTGTGTGAATTCTCTGATGATTTATGAAATGGGACTTCCGGCCAAGGCTTTTCCACAGTCATTACATTCATAAGGTTTCTTCCCTGTGTGAATTCTCTAATGCTTTGTGAGGGCTGATTTACAGTGAAAGGCTTTTCCACAGTCATTACATTCATAAGGTTTCTCTCCTGTGTGAATTCTTTGGTGATTTATGAGGTGTGACTTCTTCCCAAAGGCTTTTCCACAGTCATTACATTCATAAGGTTTCTCCCCTGTGTGAATTCTCTGATGATTTATGAGGTATGCCTTCTTGCCAAAGGCTTTCCCACACTCATGGCATTCATAAGGTTTCTCTCCTGTGTGAATTTTCTGATGAGTTATGAGCTGTGACTTCCGGCCAAAGGCTTTACCACAGTCATTGCATTCATAAGGTTTTTCCCCCATGTGAATTCTCTGATGTAGGATGAGATGTGACTTCCACATAAAGGATTTTCCACAGTCATTACATTCATAAGGCTTATCCCGTGTGTGAATTCTCTGATGATTTATGAAATGGGACTTCCGGCCAAAGGCTTTTCCACAGTCACTGCATTCATAAGGTTTCTCCCCTGTGTGAATTTTCTGATGCCTTAAGAGGTGTGACTTCTGGCCAAAGGCTTTCCCACACTCATTGCATTCATAAGGTTTCTCCCCTGTGTGAATTCTCTGATGATTTATGAAATGTGGCTTCTGGCCAAAGGCTTTATCACAGTCACTGCATTCATAAGGTTTTTCCCCCGTGTGAATTCTCTGATGTAGAATGAGACATGACTTCCACATAAAGGCTTTTCCACAGTCACTGCATTCATAAGGTTTCACCCCTGTGTGAATTTTCTGATGAGTTATGAGGTGTGACTTCTGGCCAAAAGCTTTGCCACACTCATTGCATTCATAAGGTTTCTCTCCTGTGTGAATTTTCTGATGAGTTATGAGGTTTGACTTCTGGCTACAGGCTTTACCACAGTCATTGCATTCATAAGGTTTTTCCCCTATGTGAATTCTCTGATGTAGGATGAGACAAGACTTCCACATAAAGGCTTTTCCACAGTCATTACATTCATAAGGCTTATCCCCTGTGTGAATTCTCTGATGCTTTGTGAGGGCTGATTTACAGCGAAAGGCTTTTCCACAGTCACTGCATTCATAAGGTTTCACCCCTGTGTGAATTTTCTGATGTGTTATGAGGTGTGACTTCTGGCCAAAGGCTTTTCCACACTCATTGCTTTCATAAGGTTTCTTCCCTGTGTGAATTCTCTGATGATTTGTGAGGACTGATTTACAGCGAAAGGCTTTTCCACAGTCATTGCATTCATAAGGTTTCTCTCCTGTGTGAATTCTTTGGTGATTTATGAGGTGTGACTTTTTCCCAAAGGCTTTTCCACAGTCATTACATTCATAAGGTTTCTCCCCTGTGTGAATTCTCTGATGATTTATAAAATGGAACTTCCGGCCAAAGGCTTTTCCACAGTCATTACATTCATAAGGCTTATCCCCTGTGTGAATTTTCTGATGCTTTGTGAGGATTGATTTATAGTGAAAGGCTTTTCCACAGTCACTGCATTCATAAGGTTTCTCTCCCATGTGAATTCTCTGGTGATTTATGAGGTGTGACTTTAGGCCAAAAGCTTTTCCACAGTTATTACATTCATAAAGTTTATTCCCTGTGTTAATTATCTGATGCTTTATGAGGTGTGACTCCTGACCAAAGTATTTTCCACAGTCATTACATTCATAAGGTTTCTCACCTGAGTGAATTCTCTGATGATTTATGAGATGTGACTTCTGGTAAGTGGCTTCTCCATGTTCATTAAACACATGAGAGTTTTCCACTATGTGAGTACCGTAATTAATTGCACGGCAGAATTTATAACTGAATGATTTTCCACAAGGCTTACATGCATTGGGTTTCTTCCCTATATGTGGTCTATGATTTATTTTAAGAGGTGATTGATCAATGACAGGTTCCAAAGAACTACTATATTCATAAACTTTCTCTCTTCTGGGACTTTGTTGATGCATACTGAGGTTAGAATTTTTATGGAAATCATGTTCTATTTGAGTTGTCTTGCCAATATTGGCAGTTGACTTCTTACTTTCTACCATAAAATGCCTCTCAGATTGACAAAATATATTTTTCCTTTTGAAGACTTTGCCTTTTCCGATTGGTTCAAATGACTGTTGCACAGTCTGATTTTTGTGCTGTTGATTAAGAGCCTCACAGATCTGGAGAGCATTCCCAGGCACATTAGTAGCATCAAATTTTTCTCCAGTTTGTAGTTGAACAGGCCCACAGTGCAGATACACATTGTGACATACATTGCATTCTTCAGGTTTCATTCCTGAATAGATTCTCTTTTTGATACTCAGTTTTGGAATATGGTTTGAACTTAAACGAAGTGTTTTTCTTAATTCAATGATCTTGGGAGTTGATGTCTTATTGTTTTTCATAACATTCTGGTTCAGATTTTTGTCCTGACTTTTCTGGTTTTTCCTAATCAGGTCATCCCTTTTCGTGGCAACTGAAGTGAGAAAAAAAAAATGGTGCTGTCAATAAATCAAATATAATTCTTTTTCCTGGCATACTCATGTAAAAGGAATGAAGTTACTTGTATTTAAGAGGGATAGAATTAACAAAATGAATACAAGTCATTGCTTGGAATGTCTGCATCCAAACACAGTGCCAATTTAAGCCCAGGATACTCTGCTTCAAATACAGCTCTCTACTAATGTATACCAGGGGGCAGGAGATAATGGTTCTTGTGCTTGGGACCCTGTGATACATCAGATTGGAATAGTTGGAATGCCAGGCGTTTGGCTTCAAATTAGTCAGACCTAACTGCTGCAGGTATCTGGGGAGGTAGCTAATAGGAAATCTCTTTCTCACTGTTTCTCCTCTCACTGACTTTCTGCCTTTCACAAAGGTGAAACAACTATATAAGATTTTAAAGAAAGGACATATGTTTGGTAAAAATAATCAGCTATTGCCAAGAAATCAATTTTTCCTTGTCCTATTCATTCCAGTTCATTTTTCTAAAATTGTCTGTTTTGTACTTCTCTGATATTTCAAACATCAATATGGGAAACTTTTGTTGGATCATTTTCTTGCAGGTGGAGAAGAGTTTAATGTGTCTGTATTCCAAGCAGGATCACATTTAAGGGACAAGATTTGCATCTGTGGTTGTCTCATGTTCTGTCTTCCCAGGGAAACAGCATTTGTGGGATTTTTCTAATGAAAAACTGTTTTATCTGCACTCTATTACAGTTTCCCCATATTTCTAAGGAAATCTGATATCCTCAGCCTCTGAGAACTACAATAGTTACAGAAAGTCCCAATATACCACCTTCGGTATACATTCACAAGCAATTTAAAGAATTTGTTTCTGCAGACCAGAATCTGCTTAATTTCTTCAAAATTTATTTCTATCTCATTGTGCAGTTGTCATTCCTGGTGACCTCCTTTCATTTTTTACATAAACACTCCTCTTTGATAATATGCAATTCTGGAGATTTTGATCAGTTGCCGATTTACACATGAAACTTCATTTCCTTTGCCTTTACCAGAGATACTGATCTCCATAGATACTGTAGAATAACTGTAAATTAAGAGAAAGACCACCACTCAACATCTGCTGCAATGATTCTACTTTGGCCTCCCTGACCATTATGTACACACTCACCTGGGAGGCTATGATGTAAGCATTCTTCCCCCATCCAGGGCTCTGCTCCTTGCTCCAACTTCAAGATCAAGTCAGGTTTGGTCATGCAGTGCCCTAGTAATGGAAATAATGTAACACTTTGTGAAATCACTATCTTGGGTTAATTAAAGGTGAACAGCATGGTCCAGGAGCTATGCAACAAATGTTCCAATTTGAATTCCTTCTCAGATGGTATATAATCAGATTCTTCATGGACTCAAATTCTATTCCTGTCCCTCATTTATAAAGTTTATTAATAGTGCTCACTTATTTCTCAAATAGTGAGAAAATGTTACCACTGGGCATGTGATGAGTGTCACTCACCCAAGGAGAACAGGCTGCTGTAGGTCTCCAGCATCACATCCTTGTACAGGATTTTCTGAGCTTGGTTCATGTTCTGCCATTCCTCCCAGGTAAAGTACACAGCCAGGTCTTCAAATGTTATCATCACCTGTGATAGAACACTCCTGGTCAACATGTCAACTCTGTCACATAACAAAAAATGGCAGATGTATAACTACTGCATGCATATGGAGGAAGAAGGAAGGATGCCATTTCATTTCAGATTTGTTGAGCATTTGGACAGCCACACAGAAGCATTCAACAGGGGATCAAACCTGTGGTATAAAGGCTGTGAAAAATGCCCAAGCTGGAGGGAAACAGGAATTTCTGTTCAGAAAGGCCTGACTATGTCAAGGGCAATTGCACAGGAGGCTGAAAGGGGGACAATAGTCACTCTGGAATGAGCAATGTTCAGAAGAATGTAGAAGTATTCAGGGAAAAAGACAAGAAACCATCAGGGAAGCTATGAAGAGTTTGAACAGAGAAGAATTTCCAGGAAAACACCATGCACAGTCAATGCAATTATGGCAGAGAAAAAAAAATTTAAATTGAGACATTACAGACTTAACTTAGTGTTTATGAAGTCAGCTCAGATACTCTATCTCTGCATCAAATTTCCAAAGAAATTTCCTTGAGAAATTCTGTACTATAATCTGCATTTGTGACTGAGGGAAATGCAGAGAGATTTGTTTGAGAACCTGTAGTAGGCACCAGTATTATGGTGCAGCAGATAAGCCTGCACCCTCCACCTGCAATTCAGGCATCCCAATGTGAACAGTTTGAGTCCTTGGTGCTCCACATGGGATGCCTGTGGTCATTTTGTGAATGAACCAGTAGATGGAAGGTATCTCTTACTACCCATCCTTCCATATCTCTATTTGCTTTTCAAATAAGTTAATAAGTAAATCTTGGGGCCAGAGCTGTGGTACAGTGGGTTAACACCCTTGCCTAAAGTGCTGACATCTCATATGGGTGCCATTTCTAGACCCAGCTGCTCCACTTCTGATCTAGCACTCTGCTATGACCTGGGAAAGTAGTAGAAGAAGAACAAAACCCTTGGGTCCTTTAACCCATGTGGGAAACTGAGAAGAAGCTCTGGCTCCTGGCTTCAGACCAGCACAGCTCCGGACATTGTGGGCAGCCAGGGAGTGAACCAGCAGATGAAGATCTCTACTCTCTCTCTCTCTCTGCCTCTCTCTCTTTGTAACTCTGACTTTCAAATAAAAAATAAATTTTTAAATAAAAACTTAAAACATAAAAGAACCTGCAATAGATTTTTTTTCCTCACACAGCCCTTATGCTATCTCTGAATCAAGGTCAGCTCCCCAAATTATGAAGGTCTGCATTACTCTAACAATTAAAAAAATAAATGCAACTGATTTGTGTTTTAGCACTAGCTAACTCTTACTCTTGCAGAATGTTCAGTGTTTATTTCCATGGTGGTACTGAAACACTGCCCACTACATCATCTATATAACAATAATGACTGTATTTGACATCATGACCCCCAATTTCGAATATTATCCTTGAAGCCTCATTTAAAAATATAAATAATATGTATTTTGCTATGGCAACAGAAAGATGAGACCAAATTGCCTTAGATTACTTCAATGCTTGATAGTCATGACAAATTCATTTGTCTTGTTTTTATATATTCCCTAAGAATAAAATTTATCTTTATTTTCCCATTTTTATTAACAAATTATTATAAATCTAAAAAGAAAACTGACAGCAACCTGAGAATAATTAAAAAAAAAAAAACACTTACAGGGCCAGTGCTGTTGCACAGTGGGATAAAGCCCCAGCCCTCAGAGCCAGCATCCCATATGAGTGCCAGTTTGAGTCCTGGCTTCTCCACCTCAAATCCTGCTCCTACAAATATTACTGGGAAGGTACTGGAGGATGACTCAAGGGCGTGGACCCATGCACCTATGTGAGAGATGCAGAAGGATCCTGCCTCTTGCCTGTAGATTGGCTCAGGTCTGACCTTTGTGGCCTTTTGGGGAATGAACCAGCAGATGCAAGACTCTCTCTCTCTCTTTTTCTGTTACTCTCTGTGACTATGTCTTTCAAATGCATAAAATAAATATGATTTTAAAAGTACACAATCTGCAGGTGATGTATTAATTTTCTTTGCTCTTTGAAATATCTGGAGGTGTCATGAATCATTCCTGGAAGAAAACATAAATGCAAGGATTTAAAAGAAAATTTCATGGCTTTCTTTCTACATTGCACTGTAGAAAACGGAGTGCTAGAATGAATAAAGAATCATGAGTACATAAATAAAGAAAACAAACTTCATGGAGGAAAAATTATTTAAACCTGCAAATATATGGCAACTGAACCCACCTCTATTAAGTGGCAGAGATTAATCAGAAGTTATCTTTGGTTTAATGAAAGCATTGCAAAAAAAAAATTTTTTTCCCCAGGAATTACTGTCATATTGTTTTTGTTCCTTTTCCTCATTTTCTGTAAAGTCAATTCCTATGGTCATTTCTGTGATACAAGAAATCATGTTTCAGATAAACAAAAAGTGGAGATAAATGAGAATAGTCAGGGTGATACTGAAGAAAAAAGGACAATTAGGAAAAAGGGAACTTCCAACGTTGAAACTGATTAATGTTACGAGAAATCACTTAAATGTGGGGAATCAGTGTTCAGGAAGACCAGACACTTATTCTTTCTTTTTATATCCAATTACTGCATCAAACTTAATGTTGAGCTTTCGTTTTGCAAGTGCCAGGAAACGCTCAGGAAGGATCCTTTCCAATATCATTAAAAAGCATATAGAAGATGGCACAAAGATCATTTTCTCCTCTGTCAGGATCCCATTCATCAGCTTGTTTACCACTTGCTCAGGTTCCAGGGTGGGTCCCAGGATGGTGCTTGGATTTTTGATGAAGCCAGTGTTTATGAAATTCGGGCAGAGACACGTCGTCTTGACTCCGGTTCTTTCTAAGGCAGCCAGCTCATCAGTCAAAGCTCTGTGAAACCCAACAGCAGCAAACTTGCTGGAACAATAAGCCAGTAAGAAGGGGACCACAGTATGTCCACCTGCGGAAGCCACAGTGACAATATGACCATGATTGTTCTTCATCATCGCTGGAAGAAATGCCTTTGTAGTCCAGAAATGCGCAAGCACATTAACTTCAAAAGCTTTTTCAATCTGAGGGTCTTGTGTAGCAAACAAATCAGATGTGTAGACTACACCAGCATTATTTACTAAGATGCTAACATCTCCAATTTCTGCCTTTACCTTCTTTGCAGAGCTGTAAATATCTTCTCGGTTACTGCAGTCAACCACAAAAGGATGAGCCTGGGCACCCAGTCTCCTGCATTCAGCAGCTGTTTCCTCAATTCCATGCTTTGGAGGTAGTCAGCAGGAATGGAGCATTGCAAAAATTTTATTAAATGATATTGTAACAATAAAAAACAGTAAAACTTTGTTATTGTTGAAATTAATTACATTCAGTAAAATTTACATTAATGAAAGTTATTTTGGGGACTGACACTGTGGCTTAGTGGGTAAAGCTGCTGCCTGTATCCCATGTGAGTGACAGTTCAAAACAGTGACAGAGCTGCAATCAACAGTCACCCATACAGGTTTCATCTCAAATGGCCTGAACACCCAGCTCCATCACATTGTCATCTTGGATGAAATAGACTTTCTTTCTTTCTTATTTTAAGAATTTTATTTATTTATTTGACAGGTAGAATTACAGACAGTGAGAGAGAGAGGCAGAGAGAAATGTCTTCCTTCCATTGGTTCACTCTCAAAATGGACACAATGCATGGAGCTGTGCTGATCTAAAGCCAGGAGTCAGGTGCTTCTTCCTGGGCTCCCACCCAGGTGCAGGAGCCCAAGCACCTGGGCCATCTTCTGCTGCTTTGCCAGGCCACAACAGAGAGCTGGATAAGAAGAAGAGCAGCCGGGACTAGAAATGGTGCCCATATGGGATGCCGGCACCCCACATGGAGGATTAACCTACTGCACCACAGTGCTGGCTCTGGATGAAACAGTCTTTCTACAGAACTTTTGTAGCTGCCTCTGTACAACTGGAGACACATTGGTCTTGTTTCAGTGCACCAATTTTTGATAAAAATATCTTTAAAATCTCAACCTTATTCACCCTTTCTCCAGGTCCAGAACTGAGGATGTGGCATTGGTGTCCCTTCCTAGGCCAGCCAAGATCTACAGGGTGCACCTGAATGACATAACTTAATACCTCAGATCTATGACTGTCACCTATGCCACCAAGAGACAGACACCTGTCCTGCTCTCCAAGGTTCCTTTCACCCGCACACTAACATCCACAGACACAGAAACCAACCACACAGTTCTTGAGCAATATAAGGAAAGCCCCAGAGTCAGGAATTCTGTGAAGATGGTGGGAATGGTTGGAATGGCACATACTGAGAAGGAGGCCAGAGGAGATTTCCCATGGTCCTGAGCTGCTGACATCATGGGCAGATGAGGCTAGATTCCCAGATACCAATGCATGTCTCCATTAGAAGCAATGAAGATGATCCATACATCAGCTAGAAAATCAGTCTCCTTGGACACAGAGGGGTTACATCAGAACTTGTCTAACCACAAGAGATATCCACATAATAATCAATTCCTCATTAATGCTTGACATATTTACAACCTAAAGGAACATAGTATAAGTGGAGAAATTCAAATGTGGAAAGAATTCTTGGGAATTGTATTTAAATTTATCATGATTTGATCCTATTGAAAACCTAAAATTTGTTTTTAAATTTTATAATGAAAAAGGATAAAAAATATGTTCCATCTTATGTCTCTACAGCATAAGATATACATCAACTTTCCCAGGTTCTATATGCATTTATGAACAAAGTTTCATAGGTGTACTCAGTAGTGTGGCTCCAATATGTCTTAACCAGGGATTCAACTAAATTTAACAAGGAATTTTAGAAGAATTCCAAAATATGTATCAGAAGAAAAATACATACTTTACTTGGTACATCTCATTTTAATTATACTATTGTCTCCATTTCCAATTGTCAGATGTACAAAAAAATCCCAGAAGCAGCAGAGTTAGTCCAACATGATGAGGAATAAAATACTTTTTAAGTTGCAACTTGGCTAGAGAAAATGAGAATTCACAGATCCCAGATTAAAATAACCAAGATGGCTCAATAAAAGAAAACTCAATGTCTTCTTACACTGACATTTATTACCTCAGATTTATTTAACAAAAAGGAGATTACTCCAGCTATTCCCCATTAGGCATCCCAATTTAATCTGCTAAATCTATTAAAAAAAAAAGCACCTCATGATAATTACTAAAATCATACTGCTGTATGCCACCCACCATGTCCACTGTACCTTATACCTAATGTTAACAAATCTGATGCATCTCAATAGATAAATGATGTGTCTTAACTATTACAAGTGTGGCAAATGTGTTTTGTTCAAAGTTTTTACAAAAGCCCCTCCGTCTCAGTTTGCCTTCACCTTGAAAAGATACTTCTTCTGAGGTATACATGGACACCTCATTGACTTTGCCATCAAACAGAATTTTTGCAAAAAAAATTAACCACACCCACCACTTATCAGGAACACAAGCATGCATCACATAGATGACAAGCTCCATGAATGAGATGATTTGACAGGCTTCTCAAGTACATACAAGCCTAATCATCCTACTTGGGTTTTAGTGCAATGCATACCTCATTTACAAAATTAATTGTCACTGATGTTACAAATCAGTCCAGCTTATATGGGCCTCCCTCTGATGAAAGGGGCTAAAATCCATCAAAATAAACTCTAGAAACTGTCCTTGTGCTCTCAGTGACTTTTTCATTCTAGGGGCTCACAAACCTTCTAAATTCTTTAGATCACCTATGATGATCATTAGTTCTCAAGGACTATGATGCAAGTAATTTCCCCTCTTGGCATCTTGTTATTTTTTTTTTTATCTTTTATTTAATGAATATAAATTTCCAAAGTACGACTCATGTGTTACAATGGCTTCCCCCCCCCATACCGTCCCTCCCACCCACAACCCTCCCCTTTCCCACTCCCTCTCCCCTTCCATTCACATCAAGATTCATTTTCGATTATCTTAATATACAGAAGATCAGTTTAGCACACCTTAAGTAAAGATTTCAACAGTTTGCTCCCACACAGAAACATAAAGTGAAAAATAATAGATGATTTTTTTTAAATGATGATGAAATCAGATCAGACCTATTGTCATGTTTAATCCCAGTGAGAGTCAAGTTGGGAATTGATAATTTCTTTTCTTTTTTTTTTTTTTACAGAAGATCAGTTTAGTGTACATTAAGTAAAGATTTCAGTCGTTTGCACCCCCATAGAAACACAAAGTGAAATATACTGTTTGAGTACTCGTTATAGCATTAAGCCTCAGTGTACAGCACGTTAAGGACAGAGATCCTACATGAGGAGTAAGTGCACAGTGACTCCTGTTGTTGACTTTACCAATTGACACTCCTGTTTATGGCATCAGTAATCTCCCTATGCACCAGTCATGAGTTTCCAAGGCTATGGAAGCCCCTTGAGTTCTCCGACTCTTATCTTGTTTAGACACGGTCATAGTCAAAGTGGAGGTTCTCTCCTCCCTTCAGAGAAAGGCACCTCCCTCTTTGAAGACCTGTTCTTTCCACTGGGATCTCACTCACAGAGATCTTTTTGCCAGAGTGTCTTGGCTTTCCATGCCTGAAATACTCTCATGGGCCTTTCAGCCAGATCCGAGTGCCTTTAGGGCTGATTCTGAGGCCAGAGTGCTATTTAGGACATCCGCCATTCTATGAGTCTGCTAAGTATCTCACTTCCCATGTTGGATCACTCTCCCCTTTATTTATTCTATCGGTTGGTGTTAGCAGATACTAGGCTTGTTTATGTGCTCCCTTTGACTCTTAGTCCTTTCATTATGATCAATTGTGAACTGAAATTGATCACTTGGAGTAGTGAGATGGCATTGGCACATGCCACCTTGATGGGATTGAATTGGAATCCCCTGGTATGTTTCCAACTCTACCAATTGGGGCAAGTCAGCCCGAGCATGCCCCAAATTATACATCTCTTCCCTCTCTTATTCCCACTCTTATGTTTAACAGGGATCACAAATTTAGTTAATTTTCAACACTTAAGAATAACTGTGTGATAATTACAGAATTAAACCAGTCATATTAAGTAGAACAGACAAAAAAAAAATACTATGAGGGATAATGTATTAAGTTGTCCATTAGCAGTCAGGGCTATGCTGATCAAGTCACCATTTCTCATAGTGTCCATTTCACTTCAGGAGGTTTCCTTTTTGGTGTTCAGTCAGTTGTCACCGATCAGGGAGAACATATGGTATTTGTCCCTTTGGGACTGGCTTACTTCACTCAGCATGATGTGTTCCAGATTCCTCCATTTTGTTGCAAATGACTGGATTTCGTTGTTTCTTACTGCGGTATAGTACTCTAAAGAATACATATCCCATAATTTCTTTATCCAGTCTACCGTTGATGGGCATTTAGGTTGGTTCCAGGTCTTGGCTATTGTGAATTGTGCTGCAATAAACATTAGGGTGCAGACCGCTTTTTTGTTTATCAATTTAAACTCCTTTGGGTAAATTCCAAGGAGTGGGATGGCTGGGTCGAATGGTAGGGTTATATTCAGGTTTCTGAGGAATCTCCAGACTGATTTCCATAGTGGCTTGACCAGTTTGCATTCCCACCAACAGTGGGTTAGTGTCCCTTTTTCCCCACATCCTCGCCAGCATCTGTTGTTGGTAGATTTCTGCATGTGAGCCATTCTAACCGGGGCGAGGTGAAACCTCATTGTGGTTTTGATTTGCATTTCCCTGATTGCTAGTGACCTTGAACATTTTTTCATGTGCCTGTTGGTCATTTGGATTTCCTCTTTTGAAAAATGTCTATTGAAGTCCTTGGCCCATCTCTTAAGTGGGTTGTTGGTTTTGTTTTTGTGGAGTTTCTTGATCTCTTTGTAGATTCTGGTTATTAACCCTTTATCTGTTGCATAGTTTGCAAATATTTTTTCCCATTCTGACGGTTGTCTCTTCACTCTCCTGACTGTTTCTTTTGCAGTACAGAAACTTCTCAATTTGATGCAATCCCAATAGTTGATTTTGGCTTTGACTGCCTGTGCCTCCCGGGTCTTTTCCAGAAATTCTTTGCCTGTGCCAATATCTTGAAGGGTTTCTCCAATGTTCTCTAATAACTTAATGGTGTCAGGACGTAGATTTAGGTCTTTAATCCACGTTGAGTGGATTTTTGTGTAAGGTGTAAGGTAGGGGTCTTGCTTCATGATTCTGCACGTGGAAATCCAGTTTTCCCAGCACCATTTATTGAATAGACTGTCCTTGCTCCAGGAATTAGTTTTAGATCCTTGATCAAATATAAGTTGGCTGTAGATGTTTGGGTTGATTTCTGGTGTTTCAATTCTGTTCCATTGGTCTATCCATCTGTTTCTGTACCAGTACCATGCTGTTTTGATTACAACTGCCCTGTAGTATGTCCTGAAGTCTGGTATTGTGATGCCTCCGGCTTTGTTTTTGTTGTACAAGATTGCTTTAGCTATTCGAGGTCTCTTGTGCCTCCATATGAATTTCAGCATCATTTTTTCTAGATCTGCGAAGAATGTCTTTGGTATCTTGATTGGGATTGCATTGAATCTATAAATTGCTTTTGGGAGAATGGACATTTTGATGATGTTGATTCTTCCAATCCATGAGCATGGAAGATTTTTGCATTTTTTGGTATCCTCTTCTATTTCTTTCTTTAAGGTTTTGTAATTTTCATCGTAGAGATCTTTAACGTCCTTGGTTAAGTTTATTCCAAGGTATTTGATTGTTTTTGTAGCTATTGTGAATGGGATTGATCTTAGCAGCTCTTTCTCAGTCATGGCATTGCTTGTGTATACAAAGGCTGTTGATTTTTGTGCATTGATTTTATATCCTGCCACTTTGCCAAACTCCTCTATGAGTTCCAATAGTCTCTTAGTAGAGTTCTTTGGATCCTCTAAGTACAGAATCATATCGTCTGCAAAGAGGGATAGTTTGACTTCTTCCTTCTTGATTTGTATTCCTTTGATTTCTTTTTCTTGTCTGATGGCTCTGGCTAAAACTTCCAGAACTATGTTAAATAGCAGTGGTGAGAGTGGGCATCCCTGCCTGGTGCCAGATTTCAGTGGAAATGCTTCCAACTTTTCCCCATTCAATAGGATGCTGGCTGTGGGTTTTTCATAAATTGCTTTGATATTATTGAGGAATGTTCCTTCTATACCCAATTTGCTTAGAGTTTTCATCATGAAAGGGTGTTGAATTTTATCAAATGCTTTCTCTGCATCAATTGAGATAATCATATGGTTTTTCTTCTGCAGTCTGTTAATGTGGTGAATCACATTGATTGATTTGCGAATGTTGAACCATCCCTGCATACCAGGGATGAATCCCACTTGGTCTGGGTGGATGATTTTCCTGATGTGTTGTTGTATTCTATTGGCCAGAATTTTATTGAGGATTTTTGTGTCTATGTTCATCAGGGATATTGGTCTGTAATTTTCTTTCAGTGCTGCATCTTTCTCTGGCTTAGGGATTAAGGTGATGCTGGCTTCATAGAAAGAATTTGGGAGGATTCCCTCTTCTTCGATTGTTCTGAATAGTTTGAGAAGAAATGGGATTAGTTCTTCTTTAAATGTCTGGTAGAATTCAGCAGTGAATCCATCTGGTCCTGGGCTTTTCTTTGTTGGGAGGGCCTTTATTACTGTTTCAATTTCTGTTTCAGTTATGGGTCTATTTAGGTTTTTGATATCTTCATGGTTCAATTTTGGTAGATTGCATGTGTCCAGGAATCTATCCATTTCTGATAGGTTTTCCTGTTTGCTGGCATACAGGTCCTTGTAGTAATTTCTGATGATTCTTTTTATTTCTGTGGTGTCTGTTGTTACGTTTCCTTTTTCATCTCTGATTTTATTGATTTGGGTCTTTTCTCTTCTTTTTTTAGTTAGTTGGGCCAATGGGGTGTCAATTTTGTTTATTTTTTTCAAAAAACCAGCTTCTCCCTTGGCTGATTTTTTGTAGTGTTTTTTTGGATTCAATCCTGTTAATTTCTTCTCTGGTTTTAATTATTTCTCTTCTCCTACTAGATTTGGGTTTGGGTTGCTGCAGTTTTTCTAGGTCCTTGAGGTGCGCTGAAAGCTCATTTATTTGGTACCTTTCCAATTTCTTGGTATAGGCACCTATTGCTATAAATTTGCCTCTCAATACTGCTTTTGCTGTATCCCATAAGTTTTGATATGTTGTGTTGTTGTCTTCATTTACTTCCAGAAAGTTTTTGATTTCTCTTTTGATTTCTTGAATGACCCAGTGTTCATTCAGGAGCATGTTGTTCAGTCTCCATGTGTTTGCATACTTTCTGGGGTTTCCTGAGTTGCTAATTTCCAGCTTCATCCCGCTGTGGTCTGAGAAGCTGCATGGTATGATTCTAATTCTTTTAAATTTGCTGAGACTTGCTTTATGGCCTAGTATGTGGTCAATCCTAGAGAAGGTTCCATGCGCTGCTGAGAAGAATGTGAAGTCTGTAGATGTAGGGTTGAAAGTTCTGTAGATATCTGTTAGATCCATTTGGGCAATAGTGTCAATTAAATCTGCTGTTTCCTTGTTGATCTTCTGTCCGGATGATCTGTCTATTTCTGAGAGTGGAGTATTGAAGTCCCCCAGTACTATTGTATTGGAATCTAAATCTCCCTTTAAGTCCCTTAACATATCTTTTAAATAGACCGGTGCCCTGTAATTAGGTGCATATACATTTATAATAGTTACATCTTCCTGTTGAATTGAACCCTTAATCATTATATAGTGTCCCTCTTTGTCTCTCTTAACAGTTTTTGTATTAAAGTTTATTTTGTCTGATATTAATATGGCTACACCTGCTTTTTTTTGGTTTCTGTTGGCATGGAATATCTTTTTCCAACCTTTCACTTTCAGTCTGCATGCCTCTTTGTTAGAGAGATGTGTTTCTTGTAGGCAACAAATAGTTGGGTTGTGTTCTGTGAGCCAGTCAGCTAAACGGTGTCTTTTAACTGAAGAATTCAGACCATTAATGTTCAATGTGACTATTGATACGTAGTGACTTTGCCCTGCCATTTTCCCGGAAATATTTTCTAGTATATGCTTTGAGCTTCCCATGCTCTTTTACTGGTAGGTGTTCTTCCTTTCCCTTCTTTCATATTGATGACCGTGTTTCTGTGTTTCTGAGTGTAGCACATCTTTAAGTATCTTTTGCAGGGCCGGACGAGTGGCCACAAAGTCTTTCAATTTCTGTTTGCTATGAAAGGTCTTTATTTCACCTTCATTCACAAATGAGAGCTTGGCAGGATATAATATTCTGGGCTGGCAATTTTTCTCTCTTAGCACCTGTGCTATGTCTCGCCATTCCCTCCTAGCTTGTAGGGTTTCTGATGAGAAGTCAGCTGTGAGTCTGATTGGAGATCCTCTGAGAGTAATCTGACGTTTCTCTCTTGCACATTTTAGGATCTTTTCTTTATGTTTCACTGTGGTAAGTTTAATTACCACGTGTCGTGGTGAGGATCTCTTTTGGTCATGTTTATTGGGGGTTCTATGAGCTTCCTGTACTAGGATATCTCTGTCCTTCTCCAAACCTGGAAAGTTCTCTGCTAGTATCTCACTAAAAAGGCCTTCCAATCCTTTCTCTCTCTCCATGCCTTCAGGAACTCCTAGAACTCGAATGTTGGTTTTTTTAATAGTATCCTGTAGATTCCCAACAATATTTTTTAGGTTTCTAATTTCCTCTTCTTTTCTTTGGTTTGACTGTATGTTTTCCTGTGCTCTATCTTCTAAGTCCGATATTCTCTCTTCTGCTTCACCCATTCTGTTTTTAAGGCTTTCTAATGTGTTTGTCATTTGATCTATTGAGCTCTTCATTTCATTTTGATTTCTCTTCACTATAACACTTTCCTGTTCTACTAGTTTCTGAGTTTCATTTTGACTCTTCCTTAAAATTTCGTTTTCACGAGAGAGATTTTCAATCTTGTCCATTAAGGATTTCTGTAGTTCAAGGATTTGCTTTTGAAAACTTCTAAATGTTCTTATCATAAATTTTTTGAAATCCGTATCTTGCATTTCTTCTATCTCATCATCTTCATACTCTTGGCTTGGGGTGTTTTGCTTATTTGGAGGCATCATAGTGTCATCGTTGATCTTGCTCCCTCTATTTCTGTGTTTGTTACTCGGCATAGTTAATTCTTCTTGCGTCACTGTGCGTTTTTTTTTTTCTTTTTTTTTATACTGTGTCCGTGTTAAGTGGACTGCCTGCTGTTGGAGGAGCCTTGGAGGCTTGAGATGGGTGCGGCCTGAGAGCTCTGCCTGGTTCTTCCAGGTTAAGGGTGTGCAAAGGTGACACCCTCAGGTTATGCGTGGTAAATCTCTCTCTTTTTATTTATTTATTTATTTTATTTATTCAGGGGGTAAGTAACACCGCAGGGCACGGCTGTGCAGAATTGATGGTATTTAGCTTCCAGTCTTTGGCTCCTCTGGACTCCCACTGGGTTGCCTAGGCTACTGAATTGTAGTGACTCAGTTCCTTAGCTCTCCCCCATTGATATGTAAATCCAGAGAGCAGGCCTGCTCTTTGTCTCTTGGGAATTCTAGCCTTGCAGCCTTGTAACCTTTGCAAGGTTAGGGGGAAGAGAAACCCCGAAGCTTTTTTTTTTCCTTCTTTCCGGTAGTGAGTTTGCTGCACTTTCCGGCCCCCCTCTAGATTCTGACCCCCGTTTCCCCACCAATGTCTCGGGTTATTGAGCTCACCTCCCCTTCCAGCGCAGATGTGTGGACTCGGAGCCCTGAGCGTCCCAAGTCACCCCGCTGTTGTCTGTGTGGCATGCACTCCCCTTGGAGCACTGGGGCTTCTGTGGCTCGGTCCCGCGACTTGGCTTCCGCGCGGTGGGCGACCTTGTTCTCCCAGTAGGTCCTCCGATTCACGATTCCCGTGCAATTTTTTCCTGGTTCTTTTTTCTGCAGCTACCGTAACTCCCCTTTTATTAAACTAAATTTTCCCGGACTATCGGTGCGCGCCCTCACTATTCCGCCATCTTGGCCAAATATATCTGGCATCTTGTTATTAACTATGCTGTATGAGAAATGAAGTCTACACACCTTGTGCCTACAATTCTCCAAACCCTGTTGTCTGCTAGGACATCGGCCATGAATATAGGACAATAAAATTTGGGCATGGTTACTGAGGTCTCCTTAATAAAAGATGGACTGGGGCCGCAACTGTGGTGCAGTGGTGTAATCCTCCACATGCAGTGCTGGCACCCCATATATGCACTAGCTCTAGTCCCCACTGCTCCTCTTCCCATCCAGCTCTCTGCAATAGCCTGGGAAAGCAGGAGAAGATAGCCTTGGACCCCTGCACCTATGAGGAAGACCTGGAAGCTCCTGGCTACTGGCCTAGCATCTGCCCATCTCCAGCTGTTGCATTCATTAGGGGAGTGAACCAGTGTATGGAAGACCTTTCTCTCTTTCTGTTCCTCTCACTGTCTGAACTGTACTTGTCAAATAAATAAACCTTAAAAACTATATGTAGGATGGACCAAAATGTGGCATACTCTATTTCAGCTCCAGTATCTACTGTCTATGTAAGTGTCTCAGAGTAACACAGTAGGTCACCCTCTAGCAAACAAGAAAAGCTATTTAAGTTCAGAGGACACCATTCTGCTGCCTGTTGACCTTATTACTGTTAGTCTGGATGCTTTCATCCATTGCAATCCAGAGACCCAATTTTCCCATAGATATTAACATCAGGAAACATAAAAATATGGTAAGAAAAGCTTAAACTGAGAGTTATTATTAATAAGTATTTTAACAAACTTTCTTAGAACCCATCTAGTCCAAACCTTGGACAATTGGAAGCTGTTGTACTTAGCCCACCCATAATCGAGATGCGTTTTAATTCTTTTAACTGCAAGGAGAGTATCATAGACATTAATGCTCCAAACTGATCCAGTTCCCTGCTAATGTGTCTGGGAAAGCAGCACAGGATGACTCAAATTATTTGAGCTCCTGCTCCCATGTGAGAGACCTGGAAGAAGACCCTAGCTCCTGACATCAGTCTGGCCTAGCCACAGTCATTGCAGCCATTTGAGGAGTGAACAAATCAGAAGGAAGATCTCTCCCTCTGTCACTTTATAGCACTGCAATTCAAAGAGCTGAAAAACTTACCATGACTCATTATGTCATTAATTTAGTACATGACGCTGAGAAAATCAGAACTATTTGTTAAAAATTGGTTGCAATGCACTAGATTTATAATTTTTGAATGTATCTTTCCAATGTATAATGTAGTCCTGTGCTAGTTTAGAGTATCAGAAATTTAAAATGTGCAAAGTTTTTAAAAATATTTATTGTGAGACAGAGTTAGAGATATAGAGAGGAAGAGAAAGAGAGAGAGGCTTCTACCCACAGGTTCACCCCCCAAGTGGCCAAAATGGCTGGAGCTGGGCCAATCTGAAGCCAGGTGCCAGAAGCCAGGAGTCAGCAGCTTCCTCCAGGTCACCAATGTGGGTGCAGGGGCCCAAGCATTCATGCTATATTCCACTGCTTTCCTAGGCCATTAGCAAACAGCTGGATTGGAAGTGCAGAAGCAGGGACTCAAACTGGTGCCCACATGGAATGCTGGTGCTGCAGGTGGAGGCTTAATTCTACTATGACACAGTGTGGGCCAGTGACAGGTTTTAGGAAGATGTCTTTTATGTAGACTAGGCTACAATATTGTAAGGTAAGGTTTAGCTTTTATTTTCCACACATCAGTATTCATCTTTTAGCAATTATAAATATTGACTATCATATGCATCTTATGAAGCATTATATTGATGTTACCTGTACACAACCATCAGGCACTTCCACTGTAGAATGCATTAATGTGTATATGTATTTTTGTTTGTGTGTACATGAATGCACAACTTTTGATGGAGTTAGTACTGAAAGTAATACTGTAAGAAATCCTACACTCATTTCAAAACTTCTGTCCTCCCCAGAGTTGGCTGTCTATCAGGCAGACCACAGGGCCCCTTTTGCTGTTATGGATTGAAATGTGCCTCCCTAAAACTCAAACATTGAAGTGCTAACCACCAATGTGACTCTATCTGAAGAAAGTGCTTTTAAGCAGGTTAAATGATATATATATATGTCTGTCACATCAGGAGAAAGGCTTCTGGAAAAATCAAGCCTATTAGGGCCTTGATCTGATATTTTCAACCTCTGCAACTCTCAGTTGTAAAATTCCACAATTTAAATCAAATTCTCTGAGGAATTTTGTTAGCAAATTTATACATCCTCATTTCTGCCAGTGTTTTCTGCAGTCATCTGGAAGGTCCTCATGATTAGCAGAGAAATATAGAAACTAAAAACTATGATTTTAGATGACCAAATATCTACTAACACAAAAAAGGATATCCCAGAAGCAACCTACTACCATTCCACAGGACCCAGAAAAAAACAAGAATGAATCAAGTTGCAGGGCAGTGAATAATGAAAAAAAGTGAATAATGAAAGATAACTGTGGCCGGTGCTGTGGCTCAATAGGCTAATCCTCCGCCTTGCGGCGCCAGCACACTGGGTTCTAGTCCTGGTCAGGGCACCTGATTCTGTCCCAGTTGCCCCTCTTCCAGGCCAGCTCTCTGCTATGGCCCAGGAGTGCAGTGGAGGATGGCCCAAGTGCTTGGGCCCTGCACCCACATGGGAGACCAGGGGAAACACCTGGCTCCTGGCATTGGATCAGCATGGTGCACCAGCCGCAGAAGCCATTGGGGGGGTGAACCAAAAAAAAAGCAAGACCTTTCTCTCCGTCTCTCTCTCACTGTCCACTCTCTGTCAAAAAAAGAAAAAAAATTATGGGGGGGAAGCCATTGTAATCCATTAACTGTACTTTGGAAATTTATATTTACTAAATTAAAAAATATTTAAAAAAAGAATGTCAGTGATATATTCTGAGGTAAGCTTTAACAAAGGGAAAGCAAATTTTACTTTTAATTTTTCTCATATTGCTTTTGAGGAACCTGTGATGGTCATAGTTGCATATATGAGTTCTGTGTTCAGGATAAATGTAAATTTCTTTAACAAAATAATAAGTATTAAGTCATGAGGAGTAGATGAGTTTACCCAGGCACTACACATATTTGTAAAGTAGGAGGACAAGCACTGCAATGGTAAACACCTGAGCAATATCCACATCCAATTTTAGGCAGAAGAATTGGCAAATGAACTGAAACAGAGTAATTGAAATGATAGAGAAAAGCCAAGGAGATGAGAGGTGATGAATGGTGAGGGTGCAGTGTTTGAGGAGGGAGCAAAGAAATGTATGCTGCCTTCCAAACCACTTTGTTCTCAATCTCTTACTCCGCTTCATGTTATATTTTTTAAAGATTTATTTATTTGAAAGTTGGAGTTATGCAGAGAGAAATAGAGAGGGAGGTCTTCTATCTGCTGGGTCACTCCCCAAATGGCTGCAACAGCTGGGGCTGCACAGATCCAACACTGGAATCCAGGAGCTTCCTCCAGGTCCTCCATATGGGTGCAGGGACCCAAGCACTTGGGCCATCTTCCACTGCTTTCCCAGCCCATAGCAAAGAGTTGAACAGCCAGGACTCGAACCAGCACCCATGTGGGATGCTGGTACTGTAGGCAGCAATTTTACCCACTACATCACAGTGCCGGCCCCTCTGCTTCACTTTCATAATGCAACTTATTCTTAAGGAAACTATATTTTACATTTTCCTGTTAGCATATTGTCATATTAACTCCTAAGAGAGAAGTGGCCTGTATTCTGTGCTTAGAAGAGGATTTGGCGCATAGTAGAACTTCAGTGAAGTGCTACATGAATGATGTGCACTCAGTAAATGAGGTATTTAAAGCATACATTGCATGTAACCAACACAGATATCACTAATGACCTTGGGAAGACCAATTTGAGAGGAATAGTGGGGACAAAAATAAGACTCCAATAAGTTGAATAATAACAGAAAGGAAAGGAAGTGAGATGGATGCAAAACTACTGACCACTTTTTGAGGAATTAAATTCACAAAGGGGCTAGCATTGCAGCAAAATGGGTTAAACTGCCACCTGTGATGCCACCATTCCATGTGAGTTGCAGTTTGAATTCAAGCTAATCCACTTCCAATTCAGCTCCCTGCTAATGCACCTGGGAAAGCAGAAGATGGACCAAGGACTCGGCCCCTGTCTCTCATGTGGAGGACCTAAATGAAGCTCCTAACTTCAGCCTGCCCCAGCCACAATTGTTGCAAATTTTTGGGGTATGAGCCAGCAGATGGTGTCTTTCCTTCTGTAACTCCACCTTTCAAATAAATAAATCTTTAATAAACAAATAAACTGATTAAAAAACAAAAACCCAATATCCTATCATCTTATTCCAAAAAGACAAAAAAGGACAAATCCTAGAGATGATATTGGAAAAGAAAATCCTCACACATGGAGGGTGAAAACATGAATTAGTATAGCTGTTATGGAGAAAAGAATGATCATTCCTCAAAAAAGAAAAATAAATCTACCATTTGACAGAATTATTTTGCTCTTCGCTATATATTAGAAGAAAATTTTATTAGAAGGAAATTATAAGGAAATGAAAAGAGCATATCAAAGAGACAGCAATTTTCCCATTGTCAGTATAACACAGTTCACTGCAGCCATGATTTGGAACCAACCTAGCTGTCCATGAATAAAAAAATGTACAAGGGATCATTATTTAGACACAAAAAAGAATAAATATTGTTACATTAACTGAAATAAGCCAGAAACAGAAACACAAATGTCACATGTACCTTATCACGTATGGAAGTGAAAAAAATTAATGCATCTGAACAGAGAATTGTTCTTGTCAGAGAAGGGTAGAGGCTAGGGACAGACGAGGATTGGATGACAGGTACCAAACTACAGTGATTCACAAGTAACTGCTGGTGTTCCACAAAATCATTAGATGATGATAATATACCATATTAGGTCCTTTGTAAAGAACTGAAGAGGAGCTGGTAGCCTCAAATCATGAAGAAGAAACAGAAACGATAGTTGTTTAGCATAATCACTTTCATCTAATCAAATAGTGCAGTATACCCTATAATAATGAATGCCTAGTACACATTAAAATCAAAAATTATTTCAATAACATTTTAAAATCAAAAGCATCCCATTATACTAACAATGAGCTATTTGAAAATGAAATTAGGAAAACACTTCCATACTTAACAGCATAAAAATAGGAACAAATATCCTCCAGCACTATCTTCATTGGTTAGCAGTGATTAATCAAATACACAGCTCAAAAATCAATAAATCGGGGTAGGTGCTGTGGCGCAGCAAGTTAATGCCCTGGCCTGGAATGCCAGCATCCTTTATGGGCACTGGTACTAGTCCTGGCTGCTGCTCTATGATCCAGCTCTCTGCTGTGGCCTGGGATATCAGTGGAAAGTGGCCCAAGTCCTTGGGCTCCTGTACCCATGTGGGAGACCCAGAAGCTCCTGGCTCCTGGCTTTGGATCAGCACGGTGCACTGGCCGCAGTGCACCTGCTGCAGCAGCCACTGGGGGGTGAACCAATGGAAAAGCAAGACCTTTCTCTCTGTCTGTCTCTCTCTCACTGTACACTCTGCCTGTCAAAAACAAAATCTTTAAAAGAACAATAAATCAATATGGTCTTTCAACTTGAAATTTCTGATCAGCCTTACATGGTTTATAACCAACAATGCCAGCATCCCATGAGCACCAGTTCCAGTCCCAGCTGCTTCATTTCAAATCAGTCCCCTATTAATATGCCAGGGAAAGGAAGCAGAAGATGGGCCAAAAGTCGGGTTCCTGCCACTCACATGGAAGTCCAAGAGTTCCAGGCCTTTGGCTTCAATCTGGTGCTGTCTGGCCACTGCAATCACTGTGGGAAGTTCTGCAACCATTGGGGGAAGTTTAAAACAGATCCCTCCCTCCCTCCCTCCCTCCCTTTCTTCCTTCCTTCCTTCCTTCCTTCTTTCCTTCCTTCCTTCCTTCCTCCTTTCCTTCTTCCTATCCTTTCCTTCCTCTTTCTTTCTTTCTTTCTTTCTTTCTTTCTTTCTTTCTTTCTTTCTTTCTTTCTTCTCTCTCTCGCTCTCCCCTTCTGCCTTTCAAATTCACAAAGTAAGCCTTTTTTAAAACATATTTTTAAAACTATTTTAAAAGAAAGATAGGAGAAACTTTATCAAAGCAAGGAGAGCATACGATGAATAGTAGGACTCCTAATTTCAAAAATCTACACTCAAGAAAAAGCTAATGAAACTAAATTATAACCAAACATCATTATCTATTATCTACTATAATCTTTATCTTGAGAGTTAGGGAAAAAAAAATGTTCATTCCCTGTGAAAAAACCAACCTCGGGTGGGCATAGTGGGTTAAGCTGCTGCCTGCAGTGCCAGCATCCCACACAGTACTGGTTGAAGATCTGCTGCTCCATTTCCAACTCAGCCCCCTCCTAATGCACCTGGGAAAGGAGCAGAGGACGGCCCAAGTGCTTAGGCCCCTGTCCCCAAGTGGAGACTAGGAAGAAACTCCTAAATCCTGGCTTCCGCCTAGCCTAGCCACAGCCATTGCAGCCATTTGGGAAGTGAACCTATTGATGGAAGATCTCTCAGCCTAAACTTCTCTCTCGGTACATATGCCTTTCAAGTAAATAAAAGAAATCATAAAAATAAACCATACACAATGTAGTATTTTGGCAATTCTCTCACACAGAAAATCTTTGATAAACTGTAGATGAGTGTTCCCGCATTAATGCAATTCAGAAAGAGGATTCCTTTCTCCCAACCTGTGGTAGACATCATAAATGTAATTAATGGGAAGATGAATGGACACCATCAGACTGCTTCCTCACAAGGCATCTTTCCTTAAAGCCATCACTGCTATGTTACCAGATTATGTACTTCATATGAAATATTTGTCTCTTACAAATTTTGAGTACATTGCCAAAACTGACAGCAGTGCAGGGACTGATGTGCCAAGGACAGCCAGTTAGGGAGATGAATCTAGGAATCCTATTCTTGGCTGCTTCCAAGTCCTATTAACAGGCACACAGCATGTTTGCTCAGAAAAAGGTTTTACTGTTGTTTCATGGGTGTGAAGCAGCTCTTCCCAGCAAAAACACAAAACTACTTGTCCATTCACAAGCTCTGTGATAGGAAGTGCACAGGAGAATAGTTCAAACACACTGGGGTTAAGAGGAGAAATGCTGTCACCCTAATACCTCAAACCAGAATTCAGTTTCTATTTTTACTTTCTAGATGCCCTCATTGTTCTAAATGAGTTTCATAAATTAGTAACTTGGGGGCCAGTGCTGTGGCATAGCCAGTAAACCCACTGCCTGTAGTGCCAGCATCCCATATGGGTACTGGTTTGAAACTCAGCTGCTCCACCTACAATCCAGCTCACTTCTTTGGCATGGGAAAGCAGTGGAGGATGGCCCATGTCCTTGGGTCTCTGCACCCACATGGGAGACTTGGAAGAAGCTCCTGGCTCCAGGCTTCAGACCGGCACAGCTCCGGCCTTTGCGGCCAATTGCAGAAGTGAACAGCAGATAGAAGACATCTCTCACTCTTTCTGCCGTTCTTCCTCTCTCTGTGTATTTCTGATTTTTCAAATAAATAAATAAAGCAGTAACTTGGTGACAACAACTATCTATAAGAACATGTGAAGTATTCAAACACAGTTTGTCACATAAAGTCAGCAAGTTTTCAAGGGCACACCTTCTACACTATGTGGGCATCTCTGTGGGGGGGAGAGGTGCATTTTTTTCTTCCCCTCTTCTTTCTTACCATTCTCACATTAATAAATTCTATAGATGCTTCCACAGACCAGTCTCTATGAAAATGTAGAATATCCTCCCATGACAAAAATGTCATGGGTTTAAACACAGAACCCAAAATAAGAAAAGTATTTGGCCTTCTTAATTAAACACTGGGGAATGTAAGATAATCAGTGGATCATTCAGTAACTGTAAAGACCTGGGCGGAGAAAAACTGTCACTTTTCTATATTTATGATGTTGTAATTCTCCATGTTATGCAAACTCAGATTAAAATAACTCCAGTTAGTGGGCAGCACTGAGGCAAGAGTGTCTACTCTCTACAAATGCTATTCTCTACAGAGTCAGCAAACCATATGGGCGCTGGTTGGAATCACGGCTGCTCCAGTTTCCATCCAGCTCTCTACTGTGGCCTGGAAATACAGTAGAAGATAGCCCAAATACTTCATCCCCTGCACCTAGGGGTAGGAGACCTGGACAAAGCTCCTGGCTCCTGACTTCGAATCAACACAGCTAGAGCCATCTATCTTTACTTCTGCCACTTTGTAACTCTGCCTTCCAAATAAATAAATAATTAAAAGAAAAATAGCTCCATCCTGGAAGAAGCTCTTGGCTCCTGGCTTCGGATCAGCATACCTCTGGCCATTGCCGCCAAATGGGAGTGAACCATCAGGTGGAAGACATCTCTCTCTCTTTCTCTCTCTGCCTCTCCTCTCTCTCTGTAACTCTTTCAAATGAATAAATAAATCTTTAAAATAATAGCTCCAGTTATTGACAACACAGTAGACTTGCATTAATTTTAGTTCACTTTTCACTTTACAAAGGGATCAGTGGCAGGTAAAAACAGTTGACAGCCTTGCGAACAGGAGAAGAAATAGCTGAAGACAGAAAAAGAAAAGCAGCCAAAGAAATCATCAGCTACGATTGCATGGCCTTGTAGAAGAAATACAGCCACAACCTGAGGCAAAGAAAGAAAAGTGGACCCCATCCAACACAAACCTTGAAAAGTGGATGCTCACAATTAATGAGTGAAACAGCTGCCCACTGAAATCTTGTCTAGGGAGGGAAGATGTCCTAAGTTCTGCTTCTGTAAACTCCAGTCATAAATCAGTCCCTGGCATCTTTTTTTTACAAACATACTGGACCCACCAACCATTGGAAACGTGGTCCTAAGTCATGTAGGCTGCATTTAAACCCACCAATGCTGTAACAGCTGAGGTATGATGCTGATGAGCCTATAAATATTCTAAGAAACTTGAGTTTGATGCTCAATTCTCAGGAAAACCCTTCTCCCACATGCGTCCCCGACCCTTCCTGTACCCCAAATCTGCTGCAGAAAGCCCCGGGAGCAGGTACTCTTTCTTCTGCACACACGGGGAGTGAAGCGGGGAGTGCAGGGCAGAGAGTCCCTGCACGTGGGACCCACAGGCGGAGGATGAAGAGGGAAGCAGCAGCAGGAGGCAGGCTCGGAGTGAGCACCTGGAAACTGCCTGGGATCACACGTGCAGAGCAGAAGATGCAGCAAATGCAAGAGAAGGCACAGCACAGCCTCCAGGGTTGACTCAGATCAGGGAATGAACTCCCTCTGGTCCCAACTCAGAGGCCCATGGGCGGGCACTAGTACGCGCATGCGCACAGGCATTCGGAACGCAGAATACGCCTGAGCTCCTGGGAACTCTGGGAAATGAAGTCCAGGCCACAGCATCCCTAGAGACACAGGCTGCCCCCCACCCCCAGGGCTGCAGTCTGGGGTGGGTGCCCATGACCAGAGGGTGTTTGCTTTTGTTTATGTCCCTCTTTCCTGTCCTTCCCAACCCAAAATCTCAAGGATCATTTGGTGTCCTTCCTTTCCAGAAGCAAAATGTTTTCTTTTTATATGTGAATTTTCTCTCCTCTTTTTTTAAAGATGTATTTATTTATTTATTTGCAAGTCAGAGTTATGAGAGAAGGTGAGGCAGGAAGTGAAAGACAGGGAGAGAGAGGTAGAGAGAGAGAGAGTGTGTGAGAGGTCTTTCATTTACTGGTTCACTCCCAAATTTGTTGTAACCGCTAGGGCAGAGCCGATCCAAAGCTAGGAGCCAGGAGCTTTTGCCAATTCTTCCACGCGAGTGTAGGGGCCCAAGGACTTGAGTTATCTTCCACCACTTTCCCAGACTACAGCTGAGAGCTAGATGGGAAATGGAGCAGCTGGAATTTGAACTGGCGCCCATATTGGATGCTGACACTTAAGCAGTGGTTTTACCACAGCGCCAGACCCAGAAGCAAAATCTTACAGAGCGACAACCACTGCTGCTAATTGACCCCAAATCCTAACTCTCTTATAACCTCTGTCTTCTTTCAGAAAAAATCTTATTTGCTGCATTGTCCCTGGAAACTTCTCTGAAATCATAAATGACAATGAATAAAATGTAACTTTTAGTGCAGGTGTAAAAGGCACAGTTTAACATCCAGTTCTGAGAATACAATTTTTATTTGTGTTGTATTGATTGTTCTTTTCAAATCATTTTACACCTTCTTTTAATTTACCAAGTACAGAGGCCAACAGAGGAACTGGATGCAGAGCCAACATTGCTGAGTATCTTCAAGGAGCCAGGTTAAGCGGCTAAATGTCTTACATCATGTCATTTATACCTTAGAATAATTCTGGGGTCAATATGATCAATTTTCAAACAGGAAATTGAGTGGAAAGAGTTCAGAAAAAGCCCATGACAACATCATTAAAAAGTCTAAGCTAAAAGCCAATGAAATATAATACTAATTTTAAAAAATCATTCTTTTGGGGCTCAGTTTCTAACACCTTAAATTTCTCATAGGGCAAAAAAAAAATGAGAGAGAAGAAGAGTACCTACAATAATTTACACTGTAGAGAACCACATATGATTATAACTTTTCTGAAAAAGGAGGAGATTCAAAGTTGCTATTATTCCATGGTCATTTTTTCTTATGTTTAATATAAAAATGGCATGTATGCATTATGAATTCTTAGTTGTGTGTTTTCTGGATTGTTTTATTTTTTAAGTAGAAGTTCAAATGGATAACTGGGTGACATCAAGTTCTTTGCTTATGATTACTTCTCTGAATTAGAGTTCATGGAATTAAATTTGTTGCTGGATTAGGAGTGGTTAAATCTTTATCCACTGACTTCACACTAGTATTTTCAAGGTCAGGCAATATACTTTGGGTAGATTGTTCTCTCTTGCCAGATGGAAAACTTCATGGGGCAAGAAACATATTTGATGTGAAATTAAAATTCAGCATCTTGACAGAGATAGTATTTTAGTTAAATGAATATTTGAAGATATACAAAATAAATAAATAAGATTTCTGAGCTCCAAGAAATACTTAATAGATGGGCCTAGGAAATAGAGATCTATTTGATGACTGCCACACTTAAATGAATATGTAATTTGTTGTTCTGACACAAGTTTGATCATAAAAGGGGCATATTAATAATTATACACTGTTGATATGTATAAACCAGAATCATCTTGGGCCAAACAAGTTAAATGTTCACCCTAGCTATGGAAGGCATTCCATTTCTTTATTTAATAAGCATTTCTTTAAATATTTATTTGAAAGTCAGAGTTACACAGAGTGAAGGAGAGGCAGAGAGAGACAGAGAGACAGAGAGAGAGGGGTCTTCCATCCGCTGGTTCACTCCCCAATTGGCAGCAGTGGCCAGAAATGTACCAATCTGAAGCCAGGAGGTAGGAGCTTCTTCTGGTCTCCCATGTAGGTGCAGAGGCTTAAGGGCTTGAGCCATCTACTACTTTCCCAAGCCACAGGCCACAGCAGAGAGCTGGATTGGAAGTGGAGCATCCAGGGCATGAACCAGTACTCATATGGGATGCCAGCATTGCAGGCGGTGGCTTTACCTGCCTAGCCACAGCACCAGTCCCTTTAATAAGCATTTATCGAGCATTCCTTTGTGTGGTATGTTGAAAGAATTACCAGCCACTTGATTTCCCTAGAAATTGGAGTAAGAGATACTCAGCAGCAAGATGTAGGCAGGGAGAGTGGACTGAATAACAAAAGGCTTTGGACACAAAGGAAAGGAAACAAAAGGTAGGGAGGATAATTAAAAAGTCTATTAAAGGTAATTTAGTAGGACCTGAACCAAGGAACTGTGGCAGTGGGAATGTAGAAGAAGCAAGATTACAATGAGATCTAAAAGGTAGAATCAACAGGAGTTCAATGCTTTACTATGGCAGATGAAAGCAGGAGAAAAGTCATGTGTAAATCTGAATTTGGATTGTATTATTAAAGGACAAAATGTTCTCAGCACATTAATGTTCATCAGTAATACATGCTTTCTCCAATCCGCTTATAAAATGCCCATAAAGCCAGGACACAATCTCATAGGAATATGTGAACTGTAATCCCTATGTCAATCATCAAGCCAAACATTTTTAACTGCTACTATATACAATTGTCCTCATTATGATGCAGTTACTTTGAAACCAGAAGGCATAATCAGGGGCTGTAAGAACAGTCTTTAAAAAGTTAAATTCAAATTACTTAATTCAAAGCTGAATTTGGAATACCTCACAAATTCAGAGTTCATGTGTCTACCAACTTCAGGTACTCGAAGTACAATAAAGAACATGAGTAAAAATTTTTCCCAGAATAGCCAAAATATGCATTATAAGGTTCAAGTGAGGTATCCTGCCACAGACTCTGCATGGTGATTCTTAAATAAACTCACTCTGTCTTGGTTGCTCTGGCAGGAGTGGCTGGGCACACAGAGAAGAGGAGAGCAACAGATGTGAACTGTGAATAAGTTGAAAGGGTTCCAACAAGAGTGCTGTGGAGCTCCGTGGCCCTACCTGAATGTAATATGCAGGCAGGCATTTGATTTCTGGGAGACTACAATGCTCTAGGAGGACTGAGCACCATCAGAGCATTCAAGGCCAACATCCACAACTCACTGAGTGATGATGGATCACAGTATCTTGGCTTCATGGACAGAACTAAGCTTGCTGCATCTTTCTGTTTGGAGCCACTGGAACTGAAGAGCACATGGGGTCATGGAGGGTGGAGGAGAATGGTGTGTGGGGGTCTCATGGTGGTGGTAGCTGTGCAGAGGGAGGGGTGGAGGAGGAGAAGATTGAGGGCCCTTAACACTGTGGGAGTGTGGAGCAGAGAAGGGAGGGAGACAGGGATGACTTG